>NW_022145606.1:48420684-49621635 GCF_000002235.5 Strongylocentrotus purpuratus | reverse complement strand
CAATAGATCCAGAATTAAGGTTAAGAATTAATTTTGTGTTACAAGCATAACCAGTTAACAATTGCCAATGTCGTTAAAAATCACATACATCTTTTAATTGGTATTATCTCTATTTCTTTCCCAGATTGGTTAAACAACATGTAATATATTATAAATTACCAGTCCATTGTGCTTTGCTCCTCCAAAAGGCCATCGCTTTGATGTAAAGGACAGAAATTCAAGGCTGGAACCTCAAGGCACCCATGACTCTTGACAGGAAGCTGTCCTTCTCAATTCCTGAAACAGATTATAAACATTTCAATAAATATTGACAATATATGTAAGAAAATACAAAAAGAAATAGCATTATTAATATTTTAGTTTTCTTCAATGTCTACTTTTTTAGCAAAATTCGAAGGTCTTTTATGTATTCTTTTTGCTTTTCATTCCTTTCCATGTATTGGATTCCCTCCCCCTTTCTACATGAGCTACTAATGTTAATTCTAAAAAAAGAGATATATTTGAAAATAAAATATGCTTTGAATAAACACTACAGCAAACTTGTTTGTAGACAACTGTACTTGTTGATGCATACCGGCACATAGACACAGTGGCAGATCAGGGGGGGGGGGGGGGTTCAATTTTTCAAATTTGCGAGAGCTCCAAAAATTAGTGTTCACTTCCCCACCCCCAATAAGCGAATTATCGACCGGCGCGATTTACAACTTTTCAGGAGCAAAAAAAAAGAAAAAAGAAATTAGTGCCACTACCCACTCCCCCCCCCCCCCCCCCCCCCCCCCCCCCCCCCCCCCCCCCCCCCCCCCCCCCCCCCATTGAGCGAAATATTGGCTGGCACGATTTTCAAATTTCAGCACATTAAATTTCAAATCGATTTCAAATTTGCCCCCCCCCTAAGAAATCCTGGATCCGCGCCTGCATAGACACCCCCCCTGAAACGATCTTCTCAAACCAGCCCTTTGCATCCCCCTCCGACTTGGCCTTGACCTCCCTCATTTCAAAATTTTCTTTTACTTGACATAACTATACAGATCAAGTTGTAAAATCAAAGATAAATATATTTACCTTCTCTCATGGTGCATGGTGGTCCGTTCTCTCCAGGACATTTTTGTTTCAAGCACATACTCAAAGTATGCAAGAATTTGGTACGGCAACAAGTCTCTCTGTACATTTTCCTGTAAAAGTGAGTGGGGGGGGGGGGGTTAATTCTTAGAATTAAAATATGAGCATGATCGTAGCATTGATGAACATTTTCAAAAAAATTGTTTTAAAAGATGCGTAAGACTCGAAAGAAAAAAAGTCATGAAAGGAAAACTTTATATCTACATGTAAATTACTACAGGGGGGGGGGTCAAATTGACCCCCCCCCTCCAGTTAACATAGGGTTTAAGACAGCTGGGAGCATCACAGTGAGTTTTGTTTCAAGCACATACTCAAAGAAGGCAAGCATTTGGTACTGCAACAAGTCTCTCTGTACATTTTCCTGTAAAAGTGAATGAGGGGGGGGGGGGTTAATTCTTAGAATTAAAAAAAAATGAGCATGATCATGGCATTGATGAGCATTTTCAAAAAATTGTTTTATAAAATGTGTAAGGCTCGAAAGAAAAACTTTATATCTGCCGCGGTTCCGTAGTAGTATCTTAATTACTACAGGGGGGGGGGGGTCTTAACATAGGGTTAAGAAGACAGCTGCGAGTATCACAGTGAGTTAGGCCTAGATCTAGATCTAGTTCATGCAATTACTGTCTGATTTTGTAATCAAAGCTGGTCACTTTGTCACAATACATAATCAGTACTTGGACTAACTGTTTACTTCAGGTGGGGGGTTTATCGAGTACTTGGCACAAGGCATTGAGGGAGAGGGCGAATCACTCGAGACATTCAAATTCAAGGGCAGGCCAGCCCGGTAGCAAAATAGCAAGGTTCAGTTACTGACAACAAAAGTCAGTAAGTACGTAAGTAGTAATAATAATCTAGTCTAGGCCTACATATTTATTTTTTTACGTAGGTCTAGATCTAGACGAGTCTGACTTTAATTTAAAGTCTAGACCCTAGACTAGTCGACGATCGACTTTATTTTAGTAACTTTAAATTAGACTAAAGTTTAAGTTTAGTTTAGCCATGCAAAGTGTGACTTCTATTTTGTTCTAGATCTAATGATTTCTATTTATAAATAGGATCTAGAGTCTAGTGAAATCCAGACACTATTTTGGTTCTTGCAGTTTATTGCAGGAGTTGCTGTTTCGATTGTTAGGTTGCAATAAAACTGGAATTTCAGTTTCTAAACTTAAACAGACAGCCAACTCCGAATAATTACAGCATCGGATGACAGTAGTGACTGATGCCAAAGTGCCCGGCACTAACCCGGGCACTACACGCAGCCTCCGCTTTCGACTCTTGCCCACCGCAGGCCGCACGAAACTGGTCAATCACTCGCACACGAGCTATCATAATCTATCTTTGTTTAACCGCCAGAAAAGTATTGACAAATAAAAAAGCACATAGATGTCGAGTTACGAAATTTATTTTTCGTATTGGGTAATAAATATGAGTTTTACTTACGGAATTGCTACGAAAAACAATTTCAAGCTCAGAAATTGGGTTCATTGGGGGTTCATTGTTGCGAAGAAGATAGTAAACGACACTGCAAGCAAAATAGTGCAACTGCGCATGAGCCAAGTCGTAGACTCGCCGCTAGTCACCTCTTTAATTATAAACTATAGTTTTTTTCACCGTGAATCCATTGTAACTCACGCTTGATTTCCAAGGGCGTTTATAATACGGAAATCGGCTATTGAGTTACAGTTGATTGTGAGATACGCTGGATTATAATGATGAATCCAACTTACGCTGGATCTTTATAATACACGGCCCAGCTCAGATGTCTGATACGGGTAATAATATATGTATAGACTTTGCGTGTAGAGACGAGTGAAAATATACCTTTTTATTGTCCACGGTCTCGCATCCGGGCATCTTGTATTGACCGCGCCGTATTTTGTCATTTTCATTGCGCATCTATTATGCCTACGAGAACCTGCGCACTTTACGCGCACTCTATTGTGATGTAATAATCACACCAAATGCACACTGTTTGCGGTGTATCGAAAATTTCGTCAAGCACTGGATGCACAGTGCTGGTTTGACAAAGTTTGTTCAGTTCTTTGAGATTGTCATGGTGGATTTCTGTATTTGCTCTAGATGTCTGATTTGGATAACAATACATATATTGACTGGCTTTACTTTCGGTGGATATCAGTTATATTGACCGCGCTAAGACCATATTGCCCTTGTCTTTCGACTCGGGGCAAAATGATCTGAGCTTGGTCAATATTTCTGATATACCCCTCAAGGCCAGTCAATATTATATAAACATATACATGTACTTACTGGATTAAAGATTACTCTTTTTTAAAATCATAAGTGAGTTATTTATCAAAAAGTCATTGGACTTTCCCCCGGTCCCCCACAGGAAAAATTCCTCTGTGTGGCCATGCCTTGAACCATAATGCATGGCCCTACAGAATATTTGTTCCTGTTGGGGGCTGGGGGAAAATGCAATGATTTTTTGATAATTTATTGCATTTTCTTCGTTTTTTTTTTGTTTTATGGGGGCGGCCGCGTACCCTAGCAACCGCTACGTACAGTCATGATTCAGTGGCTAAGCAATAGCCTCGTTACTGTGAGGCCCCATGATCAAAACTGTGTCGATGTGCTATATTAGTGCCCTTTTGTGAGGCATTAATCCTCATTACTGTCAGTTATGACTTAAGGACGTAGGTCCCCTAGCTGATTAGCCTAGTAGCACACACATGCTTTAGCAGTCACGTAAAACAAACACTCACAAATTATTCAATAAAATCTGAGAATGTATAGTATTATCTAGATCTATAAGAAATAAATCATTGTCAAAATCATTCCATAAACTGGGTTTTGAAAAATTATTCCACCATTATGACCAACAGTGTATGTTGTTTGTTTTGTTTTGTCTTGTTTTTGTTCTTTTTGTTCTTTTTCTATAAGTATTTGTATTAAGTTTTGACTGATACTTTGTAATTATTTATTTTGTTAATTTGTAATGTATATTTTGCATATTGTAAACTGGCCCCATGAAAGACCAGCAGCAACAATATAGTTGCAGCTGAAAATGGGCTACCAGCCGTATACGGTCCCTTTTTTTCTATGTATGATTACTTTATATGTATTTGTATCTGATTTATTATAAGGAAATAAAAACAACAACAACAGTTCATCTATGTTTACACTGTCCAGGATTGTCTGATGTGCATTGCAGATTGCTACTTTTGCGCTTCGCGCTCAAAATTTAGCTCGTTGCTTTTAACGTTGCGTCTTTGCATTTGGCGCACTGCATTTCTATGATGCTGTTGATTGAACAAATTGAATAAATTCATCAATTCCTGATGAAGCCGTATGAGCGAGAATTCAATTTATTCTTGTCTCATATACGGTTGTCTCATTAACTTCGTATATATGTATGTATCATGACAATGAGATAGCAAAATGTGTATATTGATGGTCATCTTGCGATTAATAACCATTAACTACTCTCATCAGGCTCTCATCATTAATTTTTTTAAATATTTTTTTCATGGTGAATTATCGGGGGGGGGGGATGATTGTACAGGCCACCCCCCCCCCCAGCTAAAATATTGGGAGGGGGGATATATCCCCCCAAATATCCCCCCCCCCCCCCGAGATCGACACCCATGGGTCTCACTATGTACCCGGTTTCGCATTACAACAACCATTTAGTCTCTCTGTATTTCATTATCTGTTCTAATTCCAGGATAATGGTCAACTCCTCGTAGAGGAATGTCAGCTATCTACCGAGATGACTGCCAGATTATGGTCCTGTCTCAGATCCTTCACCTCACTGAACCATCTCAGCATTTCAGACTCCTCTCTCAGTTTCCCTCCATCTCTTCGTGAGCTTCCATCCGTAACAAAGCTATCAGCCGAGAGGGTGAAGTCACAAAGCTATGAAGTTCTGTTCTCATCGCTTCCTGGCTTGAGAGAGATCGATATCCGTATCGATGATGCGGAGAGAGACATATCTCAGATCACGGCTGGTCTTCATCGGACCAGAGGACAGCAGCTCACACACATCGACCTTACAGCACCGACCGTCTTGAGTGTATCGAGAGAGACGATGAGAGGACTGGGTCTACTGATCAGAGAACAAACCAAGAAACTAGAGCGGCTAGCTCTGTTCTGGTTGAGGTGCAAAGATGAGGAAGACTTGGTTTACCTCATCGAGTGCTGCAGACATGTGAAGAAGATGTCAGAGATTTGGTAGGTTCTTGTTCAAATCTTGTATAAAATTGATTAAAATCCTACTAGACGATCCTATTTAGTTAGTTTGCACTGAGAAAGCATAATGATAAGAATTTCATTTTTTTTTTCAATTTCATTTTATTTCCACAGATTCATAAAAGACAATGTAAATTACAATCAAATATAAAAGTATTACAACAAAAGATGAACCTGCAGAGGGGGTGATCAAAAACCACAGAGGTTTATCGGGGATCATCCCCTGCTTAGAATTACAATATAAAAATACAATAGTTTTTTTAAATTAAACAATAACACATGTACAAAAACATATATAGATATTACATGCAAATCTATGGGTGGGGTGAGTAGAAGTGGGTTGGTGGTACCAAGAAATACAATATAAAGAGGAAATGAATGATATACAGGAAAGAAATATTGAGAACAATAGAAAGAAACACCGTACAAACTATATCTTAAGAGTTGGATACAAGATCAAATATTGTTTCAACTTTGACTTGAATGAATAAAGTGATGAGCAGCTGATAATATCATTGGAAAAAAATTCCATAGAATGCGTGAATGGATGCAAAGGTTAAAACGTGAGTGTAACCTCAAAGTTAGGATGGTCTTTGTTTTTATTATTGCTCTTAATTGTTATTTAAAATTTGTCAATGTACAGTCGCAATAAATAGAATTTGAATACCTGTATTGAAATAAAAAAAATTGGTATACATTTGCATGTATTATTATGAACCGTCGGAAAGTAAAAGTATGTAGATCTAAGTCCATTTTGACTTTAAAAATAATCATATCCTGATAAAATTAGTTATCATTATCATAACTTTTCATTATTATTATTATTATTATTGTTATTTTGCCACTACTATCATCTTTATCATAATTTGTTATTATTGTCACTATCTTATTGATTATCATAAGTATCAATATTTCGAGTTGAAGGTAGGTCTACGTTTTTTTATATTTTTAGGCAGAATGGCGAATCTCCGGCAGCGAATTAAAAAGTGTTGTGCTCTAGCTGCAATGAACCGTTAAAGGCAAACTGTCCTTTTAAAAATTATTCTACATTGTTTTTTCGGATGCATCGTTAAGGCCCGGTCACACAGAGGGGACGCATGCGGGACGCACGGCCGGCGCATGGAAAATTTTCAATTTTGGCCAGTGCGTTGTCGTTCGCTAGGCGTGCGTCATCACTCGTTACTCGTTCGTCGAGCGCGCTGGACCAACGCTGGACCAGCGCTATGCATTCGTCGTCATTCGCTGTGTGCGTCGGGATTTTTTGAGCATGCTCAAAAGTGTGCGCGGAGCTGGACGCATGAATGTACACGCCAAAGGCACGCCAGACGTGCGTTGAGCGCGCTAGACCAGCGCCAGCCATACGCGGGGCACACGCCCTGTATACGCACAGCGCGCTAGCTACACGCTGTGCATTTTGTGTCAGCTCGCTAGCTTTTCCAAAATCATGACAAAAGTTAGGCACACGGCCTTTTCCGATTTCCAATGCGCTGGCCGTGCGTCGTAGAACGCGGTGCATGCGTGGACCATTCGTCCAGCGCGCTAGCAACACGCTGTGCATTCGTGGAAGTTGTTATCATGTGCTCTCTGGGTACGGTCTGTATGCGTACTGTATGCGCCCTGTATGCGCTCAGCGCGCTAGCAACACGCTATGCATTTGGTGTCAAAAGTTGGGCGCACGACAACGCACTGGCCAAAACTGCAAATTTCCCATGCGCTGGTCGTGCGTTCCCCATGCGTCCTCCCTGTGTGACCGGGCCTTTAGAACATCAAGTTCTGTAATCAAGGCTAGTCGATTTTGGGTCAATCAACCACAACATTGCGTCGCTAAACTACTGCAAGAGAGGTCCTCGAAAAGTAAGTAAATTCCGTTCTGTTGATACAAAAAAAAATATTTTGGTCGAAGGAAAGAATTTCTCTCATTTTTAACTGAACGATATTTGAGATAAATATCAACTAAAAGCATTGCGCAACTTAGCTAAACTTACGTTAACTCCTCGAATTGCACCGGTTCATGCATTTTCGTCCCATTCATATAGCATACATTCATGCAATGTTTAATTGTACTTGTCTGACGATGTTGAATATTTCGTTAGGACATGTAAGAAATATAGTTTTTTTTTGCATTTGATAACAAAATAAGTCTACCACGGCTTTAGGAATCATTGTGTTGTATGGGTTTGCCGATAAGTCTAGTGCTTATAAGTGTAGATTTAGGCTTAGATTTCGAATCTAGGCCTAGATCCAGGCTAGACTACTTTGTTTTTTGCCGGTAGGCAGTGCGGTAGCCCTTGTTTTGTGTTAATAATAACAATCAAAGAGATCATTGCTTTAACTTCAACATTTTATGCAAGAAAATACGAATCCACACTTTCAGACCGAAGACCAAGTTAGATCTTGATTAAGATCTTGATGTAGATTTAGTCTACATGATACTAGATCTAGGGTAGATGTAGACCTAGTCTTCACACTGCATCTTTTGTGCAGGACTAACCTAGATAGGTTAGAAGTTAGAGTTAGTCCTTTAGTCCTAGATCTTGACTAGAGGTATACTTGGATTTTTGTTACATCTAAATTAACAGGAGTTAGATCTAGTCTACGTCTAACAGTAAAAAGTTAGATTTTAGACTAGATGTAGAATGTTATGTAGGTCTATTAGGCTCATGTATCAAGCTCTCCTATTTTTTTTTTTTTTTTCAGAGTCAGAGATGGAGTGGACCTGGACATTTGAGTCATATCCAAGAAATAGACGCCTAGTCTAAGACTTCTCTCTCACCGTGTCTTCAACGTCTTGGACTAACTTCTCATCCTACCTCGGTTCCGAGGAAAGGGTTTGGATCTGCATAATGTAATCCAGTTCAAGGCACTGCAGATTCTACCGTGCTAATTGGCCTTTTGATGTGATTTTCTAAGAAAAGTTTGAACACCGACATTAACCCGTTCAGCTCGGCATTATTCAGCCTGATAGCCACCTCACAAACGAGATTAAAAATCGAACACGCCGTGCCGTGAGACCGCTCAGCGCGCGCCACAATGCGTGTGCGTTCAAGCGGCCAGAGGCTTCGACTAACGGGAACCTAGCGCATGCGCAGATCATTTGCCAATCTGGTCTTGTCATGTCGAGAACACGTTGCACGGCCGTTCTCTGCTGTGCTCCAAGCCTCTCAGTTCTTTCAGCTCTTTCGTAGGGTTTTCTTTTTCGTTATCTTTTCTTCTTCTTCTTCGCCTCATTCTTATTTTGTTCTTCTTCTTTCTCTTTTTATTTAGATACTCAATTTTATGAGAAAAATACACAATTTATAAGAAATTAAGGATTTGAATGTAAATCTCTGTTGCATCATATTCATATGAAATAATTTACCAGCCTAAATTGACGGTTATAATATTATTTTGTCGGACATTATACTATAGCGAAAAGATATAGACATGATAAAATGAAACTAAAGAAGAATCCAGAATGGGGGAGGGTTGGGGTGAAAGGAGAGACAAAATAGAATAATAATAAATAAATACAGTACAGACTATACCGATGTGCCATTTGGAGAGCAAAATAATTAGTTTGTCAGTTTATTTACTAATGTAAAGCGCTTTGAGCATGTTTATGCCATATAAATATCAATATGTATGAATATATTGCCAAATTATTATTGTAGTTTGTAAGTATATGTATTGACAAAGTATAAATACAAATAAAACCGACACAGAAATGTCTGCAAGTATTTGGGACCTATATAGAATGTGCGAAAAGAGCTTTGTCTTTGTCTTTGGCCCATGCATGTTCCCACAGCTGAGTTACGTAAGAGGAACAATGAACGTTGCTGAGGGTACGGGTCGTTGTCATGGCTATAAACTCTAAAGAGCGGAAGTAAGGTAAGGGTATAATTGAATAATTGGATGACAGATCTGAGATTATATTATCAAAAAAAAGAGAGAAGAGTATGAATTTACAAATAGTACCAAAAAATAGAAGAAAAAAATAAATAAAGTGAAAGGCGTAAATATTCTAAAAAAAGAATGAAACGCCGATAATACTAAACAACAACAACAACAACAATGAACTGACTTTGTATTCATGTATAACCCTGCTTTATGTTGTTTTTGGGGAGGGAAGGGTCTTGTTGTTATTGCAGTTGTCGTTGCTGTTTTTTAAATTGTTAAATGGGATCACGTTCCGACATTCTCATAAATAAAAGTCATATAACGTAAAGCCAGACTTTACCCTATCTGAAACACTCAATACATTCAAAGACAACAATCATGCACGATAAAGGAATGGACAAGAATATGTAATAAAGATAAAATGTCACAGACAAATAGATAATTATAAGAAATGATTGTTTCTCTCTCTCTTTCTCTCTGCTTATGTGTCTCTCTCTCTCCCTCTATCTCTCACTCGGTCGCTTTCTCTGTCTATCTGCCAATTTTGTTCCGCCGTTTGCTTGTATGCCGGCAACATTCCTTTTTTGAGATAGATTATTATAAAATAATGATGATGTACACACTTTATTATACCTTATATTTATTATAGCGAGCGAAGTGAAAAACGAGCGGCTGATAATGTCTAAATGCGAATAATTATATTTCCAAAGTAAAACTTTTGAATGAAAATCTCTGTTGCAACAAATTGACATCAACACTGTTTATTATGCTATATTGACTATACTATTATACGTCGTACATTATACTTCAGCGAAAAGATATCTATACGATAACAAAAAGGACAGACTAAAGGCGACTAAAATCGGAGCTGGGGTGGGGGGGGGGGAGGATGATCGGATAGACAAATATCATATAAATAAATACAGTACGGACTACGTCCAACTTTCTATCTCTCTCGCCCCCTTCCCCCTCCCCTTTCTCTCTCTCTCTCTCTCTGGCTCGTTCTCTCTTTCTCTTTCTATCCCCCCCCCCCTCTCTCTCTCTCCCTCTATATGTCTCTCTGTTTATCTTGCAATGTCGTTTTCCATCTTCATCTTTTTTTATTAAATGTTTTCTATTCCTCCGTTTGCTTGTATGCCGACATCATCTCTTCTTTGAGATTAATTATTATAACGTAATTATCCCTGATGATGTACACATTATACCTTATATTTATTATAGGAAACGAAATAGAGAACGAGCGGCTGATAATGTCGAAATGCGAAGAATATTACTGAACAATAATTATATTTCCAAAGTAAAACTTTTGAATGAAAATTTCTGTTGCATCAAATTTATTGATATAAAAAAAAATGTTTAAAATGCTATATTTACAATACTATTATACGTCGGACATTATACTTTAGTGAAAAGATATCTATATGATGAAGAAAAAAAAAGGCAAACTAAAGGGTAAAAAAAAAATCGGAGCTGGGGGGGGGGGGGTGATCAGAGAGACAAATATTATATAAATAAATACAGTACGGACTACGTCCAACTTATATCTCTCCCGCCCCCTAGCTTTCCCCTCCCCTTTCTCTCTCTCTCTCTCTCCCTCGTTCTCTCTCTCTCTCTCTCTCCCCCCTCTCTCTCTCTCTCTCTGTCTTTCTGTCTATCTGGCAATGTCGTTTTCCATCTTCATCTTTTTTATAATGTTTTCTATTCCTCCTTTTGCCTGTACGCCGGCAGCATCTCTTCCTTGAGATTAATTATTATAACGTAATTATCCCTGATGATGTACACATTATATCTTATATTTATTATAGGAAACGAAATAGAGAACGAGCGGCTGATAATGTCGAAATGAGAAGAACATTACCGAACAACAATTATACCAAGTAAAACTTTTGATTGTAAATCCCTGTTGCATCAAACTGATTGATACAAAAATTGTTTATTATGCTATATTGACGGTACTATTATACGTCGGATATTATACTTTAGCCCAAAGATATAAACAAAACAAAACAAAAAAAATGGAAAGAAAAAATGTGAGCTTGAGGGGGGGGGGGGGGGGGGGGGGGGGGGGGGGGTCGGTGAGAAAAATATCATAGTAATAAATACAGTACAGACTACGTCCAACTTTCTATCTCCCCCCGCCCCCCCCCCCCCCCCCCCTCTCTCTCTCTCTCCCTGTCCGTCTGTCTCTCTGTCTATGTCGTTTTCCATCTTCATCTTCATAATGTTGTCTATTCCGCCATTTGCATGTATGCCGACATCATCCCTTCCTTGAGATTAATTATTATAACATATCCTTGATGTTATACGTCGGACATTATACTTTAGCAAAAAGATATAATCAAACAAAAAGGAGACAAAATAAAGAAGAAAAAAAAAAATCAGAGTTGGGGGGGGGGTGACCGGAGAGACAAATATCATTAAATATCATTGTACGCATATTTTATTTGTTTTGTATGTAATGGAAAGAGATAAATAAATGACAGAGATTAGAACAAAATCATAATTCATCACAATCATCTCTCTCTCTCTCTTCCTCTCTCTCTCTCTCTTTCTATCTATTTATCTATCTTTCTCTGTCTGCCTCTGTCTGTCTGTCTCTATTCTCCCCCTTCCCTCTCTGAATACGTCAGGAATTTCGTGAAATTGGAATTGTGCTTCAGTGTATTTTATTTCCGTATCGCGTTGTTGTGTTTGTTTTTTGTTTTTTGAAAGGGTGCGGCTTATAAGGAGTTAATCGCAGTAGTATTGGTAGTCTTTTATTTATTCGAAAATAAATGATATTGAAAATATAGTAATTCATTATATTACGGAACAATAAAGAAAGAAGTGCAAACAACGTGATAATTCACTTTATTTGTCTTCGTCTCCATCTGTGTCCTTGTTCAACCTATCGTGTCAATAAAACTTAGATAATCCTCGTTTCATGATCAGTTCTGTAGATGGCATGTACATGCATACATGATAATGATAATGATGATGATGATGATGATGAAGATGATGCTTACAATATTGTAATAAAATAGTAATAATAATAATAACAATTATTTTCTTCATCTTGCACTCGCTTTTCTTTATTGCCAGAAAACTTGTTTTATATGTTGCCTTGCATTTTTTCAACAATGGTAGCATCTTTGCCCGGGAAAAAGTCTCATATTCGTGGCTTTACCGCCGGAGTTGCTCAAGACAAGAGTAATATTCCGTAGGGAGAGAGAGGAAGAGTAAGGGGTCGTTTTTCAGAACATAACATTTGAACATTTCATATGCCCGCTCAAGCCAAGACCGGCTTTAGGTTGATAAAGATATTTTACTTCAACCTGCTCTAAAACTGTTACATGCCCTCGTAAAGGTGTATAAGTTAGAGTGGTTGTTTGTATTGTAATGTAAATTGACCTATTTACGCCTACATCCTCTTCTTTCAAAACGGCAATCTTCCAGAGTAGTTACTTCTTTACATTCTTTTGTTCCCCCTTAGCGTGGGGCAGCTGAGGGAGCCTGGATAAGCCTTTCATAAAAGAGGAGGTCCATACATGAATGATTCGCTAAATTGGTCAAGTTGATAACATGAAAAGCGTATTGTCATGTAAATACAATGACGTAAAAGATAGCTGTGGAGTCAAAACTTTTGAGACGACAGGCTTTATAGATAACTTATGGAAATATCATCGAATGTCGTTGTTTCATATTCTTCATTTTCTACGTCCGATGAATACTCTTCTTCGCTTGATAAGTCCATTTGTATCATATTCATTTTCTGAGTCCGAGTCAAGGATCGCTTCTCGAGCATCTTCAACGCTAAAAATAGGCTTTCTCCGATGACGAGACATTTTGAGAAACTATCTTACATAGATAAAGAGCAGTTATAAGCAAATAATTGAGAACTAATTTGTGCAACCAACTATCATTAAAATCAAAAAGCTGAACTAAATAGTAAAACTCCGACACTTTATAGCACGATAAGTAAATAATAGCCGACAACCTTGAAACGAAACAATGGGATGGACTATATCGAGACTAGCTAATCTCCCCAATAATAGGTCGGCCCGGTACCCTGTATACGTACGCATGAGTAAACTGAACTGAGAGCGCTAGGTCGAACGAGACTGTAATATACTATAAGCTTTTCAATAATCGGCCCGTTACCATGAATAGGCGTCAATGACCATACAAGGCCAAGGCTCATGCATTGAACGGTGTATCCGCGCGTGCCGAGTACAAAGGTATCCAGAGCGAGTGTGGAATTCGCTGCTTGCAAAATCATTATGTCCGGCTTACACAGTCCTAGGCATATAGTAGACCCAGCTAGCTAGCAGCAGCGAATCCGAAAATCTATGAAAATAACGTAAACTGACTTGCATGTGTTCTATACGAATATCCTGAAAGAGGACTCGTGCATTCTCATGCTAAACTTGTAATAAAACACAAATTACGCATCTACAGTCGGTAAAAAATTAGATGCACGTAGCCAAAGGTTCAAGGTTTGTATACAGGTAGTTTATATTGTATTTAGAAGGTGAATAGATGTACTTTTCTGCAATAAAAGAAGCCCTTGCTCGGACCCGAGAAATCTCGGTTCCCGTTTGTGAGTACGTACCTCGGGACCCGAGAAATCTCGGTTCCCGAGTTGAACGGGTTTAAAACGGTGAGGTTTGTTTTTCTTCTTCTTCTTCTAGACCTACATAGATATGAATTACTAACTTGTTGTTGAGTTTATAGTCTTGATATTCATTTATGATAAAGGGTTAAGATACCGGATATTGGATTTTACAATAATAAACTGAAAATTATGTGTTCTTAATTTAGAGGAAGCCAACCATGACAGGTAAAAAAGAAACATAGATAAATTACTAGATCAGCCAGATTTTGATCAATAGTGTATAGCATAGGGCAGCAATTAAAGTATAAAGATGTGGTTGAACAAACTCTATGCATGATGTAAGTTTCAACCTGTTTGTTATATACCAGTTTAGGTATCTCTTTCTCTTCTATTCACCAGAGGGTATTTTTATCAATTCTCTGTACAATAGGGTTTGGTTCAAGATCAGATTATCTAAGATTAAGATTAGACTGCTGTAGAGTCAGATTACAAATGAAAGCTAAAGTTTAAGATTAACACATTCAAGTTCAATATTTTAAAGAAATGTTTAGGATCAAAATCAAAATCGAGATGAATCCAAAATGTGTATTATTTAAAAAAAAGTTCCACGTACCAAATACATTTAAATTACAATTGATCAGTGATGAAAATGTACTTTTGTTCAGTTGAACACATTAAAGTGACAACTATTTTTCTGTGAAATATATTTGCTCTCTTTATGGTATATGTATATCTCTGTTTTAAATCTTAGGTTGCAAAGTAAAGATCTGTGGTATCTACATGAACTGCAAACTCATGGCATCTGGATTTTCATACCTAAGGTTTTTTCCATCTCTTTAAGTTGAAAAGGTAAGCGGTATCAGTTAAAATAATTGATCTTATCAATATGTTTTGTACCTGTCATCATTGCCCCTACAGCAATCAAAAAGAAAGAATTTTTTTTTATTAAAGCAAGTACAGTTATCATAGTCCTTGTTAGAGGTCTAATTACGATTTTACCCAAACTATTGTATAAAACATACACAAAATAATTATGAAAAGATTCTTTTTTGTTTCCAAAGCCTTAAATAAATTATTTATTATCTTTTCTAACTAAAACTGCATTCGTATCAATATTTTTAAAAATATGTTCATTATCCTTCTTGATGTATTTCTAATAAAATAAATTGACATGACTAGAAATACAAAATTTGTATAGTCTATAGAATGAAAAATTACACTAGGATTTATTAATATTTGTATTACATAACTTTCAATTTCAAATTCTAGACTGCAGAGCTTGAATCCCCTGCAACATTATGCTTCATATGGAACTTCAGCCAGCCTACAGATACAAGCTCCCTTTTCCAGCTCTAAGCAAGAGGGACCACAATGCCAAACAGATCGTGGAAAAGTCACTTTCTCATTAATTACGACTTCCGGTGAAACAGATTTTCAAATGAATTCATCTGAAGATATTAAAAGTGCTCCAGTCTGTGTACTACAATTTGCCATCGAGTATGAGATTATTGGTTTGACAATATTTCAACAAGTAATGTTTTAAAGGAAGTAAACAAATTAATGATACTTCCAACAATTCTATTCTTTTAAATAGAATCGTAGAATCTTATAAAAGAAAGAAGAAAACAACTATTTACATTTGAAAGATAAAACTAAAGTAATAATCCATATTAAGTTTAATAGCTCTGCAATTTAAGCCTGCACTTTCGAGAAATATCTCGCTAAGTGTTGTTGCTGATCTAAAAAGCTATGATTCTGTCATGGAGGCTGTTGTTTCTAAACTTACATTACCTAGATAAATACGTTAATGGTGATAAATCTTAAAATATCAAATTGGAAATTTTAAAGTAGCAATTTATCTGAGTAGCAGTGGGCCAATTTGAGGGCCTATTTGGAACTCTTAGTAGAGTTTCTGTTGGCAAGAATTTATGTCGATAATTACCTGTTGATACCTGAATTGGATATTCTTAGCAATTGCACAAGAACAAATACAAAAGAAATAACCGAACATTGTAATTGCAATGAAAACAGATTTGTCCGGCAGGAAATAATATATCAACTCGGATTCATGTTGTCCTTAAAAAATTCTCAAAGCTGATAGAAAAACAATGATAATTAACTTTGTATAGACAAACTGTTGTATCAAGAAAAACACATTTTCATCAACTGCATGACCTTACATGGCAATGTGTGTTACCCTTATATTAACAACCATATTAGTTATAGCAATCATAACGACAAATCTTACTCTTTTAATCTTCACTAATGTACCTCGACTAGGCAGTGGCAGATATTAGCTGCAATAGTTTTAAAAACCGGTTGTCACTTAAAGAGCAGTACTTTCATTTGTGTCATTGGAAATGTTCTTATTGTATTCCTTGACATTAATTGCTATTGCTCGTCATTTATAAAATGTAGGTTTTCATGCATTAAAGCATAAGAATAGCTATAAGACTTTAAAGCTTGAAAAATGTTTGTAAATGTTATTTTGTATTTGAGTAATTTATCGTTTGTCATGTAATACGAAAAAAGGGGTTATGCAAAAAATGAATGGATGAGATTGTGCGCTAACGCATAATTAGTCATTATGAAATGATGATGAAGGGCAATGATATGTGATTCAATGATGGTGTGTTTGTTTTGCTATGTGGGGGGGGGGGGGGGTGTGAAAGAACAAAACAATCACTTTGAAAGGGACAGAAAGCAAAGAGTTGTGATAGCAATGTGTTGTGTGTTAATGAGAGAGAGAGAGAGTATGTGAATGGAGTAAGGGCACAAATTTATAAACAAATAGATAATTAATGGCACAAAATTTGTCAAACTAATAATCGTACCATTAATCAACCCAACCCGGCCTTTCTATGGCTCTAGCGCCCCCTTTAGCCCAAATGAGCGTACTATTACATTATTATTATTATAACAGTTTTGTTGTTGGGGGGGGGGGGGGTGTGAAAGAACAAAACAATCACTTTGGAAGGGACAGAAAGCATAGAGTTGTGATAGCAGTGTGGTTGTGTGTTAATGAGAGAGAGAGAGAGAGTATGTGAATGGAATAAGGGCACACATTTATAAACATATAGATAATTAATGGCCCAAAATTTGCCATTTTTTTTGTACAAAACTCTGGATTCTCCGATACATATGAAAATTGTTAGCTTTCATTTACGCCTTAATGCTTGAACATATCGGATTAATAATGGGATGATTTTTGTTTTAATTCGTTTTATTTAAAGAGGTTTACTCTCTCAGTATTAAAACTGTTTCCTGGGAAACCCTGTACAAATACAATAAAATGAAATTGAACAAAGTTTAAATACATACCACATAACATATCATGAATTCTTTTGTTATGTTTTTGTTTTTAAAATTAAGATATTTGACCAGCTTATACAATATAGTAGACTTCCTTTCAAATAAACAATTACTGCAGGAAAGCTGAAATACTCGTTGTTGTTTTTTACTACCGAAATGAACAGTTTTTGGGATTTAAAATAAACGATAAAAATTTATCTTAACATGTATATGGATCACTTTCATAAGTTAAAATTATTAATACCTTTTTTCTGGGGGGGGGGAGGGATGAAACGGCCTAAAATGGAAATCAATTTTAGGCCCTTAAAATGTATCTCATCGCTTTTAATATCAACTGTAAGGCTTCATGAAACATTCCCATTATCATCCCCTTCCCGGAATTTGTAAATTTTGTCGCTAATCAAATTAAATGAGGCCTTCATAATCAAAACATTCATGAGAAGAAAAAAATCTGATATATAAATCTGAACAGGAAAAATACTAAAGAGTATCATATTTTACGCAATCTCTGTCTGTTTCTCTTTCTTAATTTCTCTGTTCTTTTTTTGTCTCTCTAATATATATTCCTCTCTCTCTCTATGTATATATATATATATATATATGACCCCTCCCTCCTTTATCGCTCTCTCTCTCTCTCTCTCTCTGCTTCTTTTTTGTTAGTCTAACATCCAACGCACCCTTACCTCCACACTCTGTTTTCTAAACATAGGTTATACTACGGTGGAACTAGAGAGGGCGGCAGACTGGAATCTCATCTCACTGGTCTTTACGCATCTGGCTGCAAACTCTCTGTGCGTGTTATGCATGTAAGTATCGCTCCACGTTATGTGCACTCTACACTTTCACTGTTTCTTATTTTCATCTGTATAATGACCGCTATGATGCTAATATTGTTTTGTATATTGTTTTTAATATTCAATTTCTAAATTTTCTTTCCATTTTGGCCCATTTTCTTTGTTAACGTTTTCTTAGTGTTAATTCTCTTCTCTTGTAAAATCATCCCCTTCTGCTTCGTAAGTTTTCAAACTGTTTTATATTTTGAATTTTTGTATCAGACTCTCTGTCCCGGGTCTCTGTCTTTATTGTTGTTGATGATTGTTATCCCATTTCCTACACATCAAATGCTCAACAGAATATCGAAACGTTGCTAAATGACATAATTTATATTTCTTCTTTACCATGTGTTCCTATTACGTTTTTACACTTAATTCACTTTGTTTCCTCTGTCTGGATTTGCACTTCAACATTCAATCAAATATTTCAACAAATATTATCCTTGTTTTCGGTGTTGTTTCGATGGTACGATTTTTAGTATGATTTATTATCTTTGTTCCTTGCATGAAATTGAGATGTTTCTTTCTTTCTTTCATCACTTCATTGCTGGTTCTTTTTTTTTTTGGGGGGGGGGGGGGGGTGGGGGGTGCTACTATCGTTATAACATGAGGTCATTCACTTGGTCCTTATTTTGCTGTGTTTTGGTTCATTTTACTTTTCATGTGTTTTCCATTAAATTGCTATATTCAGTTGTGCTGGTTGCAGTTGTACCAATGATTATTTCTGTGTTTAATGTTGTATGCTTTTTAATACTGCCCCCCCCCCACATGTTGCTCCCCGGTTGTCTCTTTCTCTATATGTGACCCGCTACAGCAAAACCCGACGCTTCTCGGCAAATCCCATTGTGCTGTAGGCCCGTTTGAACATGAAATTTCGAATTTAGGGATCAACTGAGATTTTTGCATGATCAGAAAGTCTATTTTTTATAAATTGATTTAGAGAAAAAATGAACTCAAAAAACGATCTAGAAGTATTTTTAATTATATTTTGTATCTAATCATGTGCTCCATTGTCCAGTGAAATTAGTTGAAACAATGCGGTCAAAAGAAGGGAAAGTTCGCGATTCATCGCTTGTTGTTTTCCCTCTCAGTTGACCACGTTTGAGTCGATCCCTGACGTATTTGGTACGAAAATAACGAGTAAGGATCGGTTATTCCAAATATGGTTATATTGGGCGGTCCTAAATAAAATTGCCCAATGAAAAATGCCATGAAAGATGACATCATTTCGATGAGCTGTCAAGCAGGCCGTAAACAAATGCCTGTTGCCAGCCACGTGATCCAAATCCAGACACTTGATTCGCCAATATTCGCACATGACGTCATTTGCCTTGTTGTTGTGATTGCTCAGCGGTCAAATTCTCGCATCGAAACACCAGCTTTTTTCTTCGAAAACTTGTTCAGAAGTTTGTTTTAATGAGCTAGAGTTTCATATATCAAGTAAAATACGTGTATTCATCGAGTGGCTAGAACAATGTCGAGGAAAAAGAGGAATTTAACGGATAAAACCGTCGCTTCTTTGTTGAATGATGCATCGGCGTGCGGTATGCCGTGCATGGCTTGACCTAGACCGAAAGCTTCAGTCTCTATAATCGTCGGTTGTTCCACTGAGACTACGTCTGGCTCCACTAGACCTCCGGTTATAGAGACTGAACGACTGCCTATGCCAGCCTGTGTTGAACTTATTCCGCTAGATTTTAGCCGCTAGGCCCCTCCCACAAACTTGCCACGGCCGTATTGTTATGCCCCCAAAATCCCCCAAAATGTCATTTTACCTCGTTCATTTCCAATTTTAAATTAGGCCTAGGCTATAATACATCGGTTCCACTTACTAACTTTATTGATATAATCCGTTTAATGGTCCCTTTTAAGGAAATTATCGGTCAAAATCGACATCCATGTTGAAAATCTTGCAAGCCGTGTTAAACTCTCGCTGCCGTCAATCTCATCCCTTCTAGTCTACGCCGAAGGCAAAATGATTATGAAGGAAAAACTGTGATAACGCCATTACGAACGTGTAGATGGCGCACAGTTTTTCCTTCATAATCATTTTGGCTTCGGCGTAGACTAGAAGGGATGAGATTGACGGCAGCGAGAGTTTAACACGGCTTGCAAGATTTTCAACATGGATGTCGATTTTGACCGATAATTTCCTTAAAAGGGACCATTAAACGGATTATATCAATAAAGTTAGTAAGTGGAACCGATGTATTATAGCCTAGGCCTAATTTAAAATTGGAAATGAACGAGGTAAAATGACATTTTGGGGGATTTTGGGGGCATAACAATACGGCCGTGGCAAGTTTGTGGGAGGGGCCTAGCGGCTAAAATCTAGCGGAATAAGTTCAACACAGGCTGGCATAGGCAGTCGTTCAGTCTCTATAACCGGAGGTCTAGTGGAGCCAGACGTAGTCTCAGTGGAACAACCGACGATTATAGAGACTGAAGCTTTCGGTCTAGGCTTGACCGAACACCTGGCTGACTACTTCGCGAACCTGACCGGGCCGAGCCCCCGGCCGCGGGCGAGAGAGGAACTCCTTCGTCTCCTAGCTCCGACTCTGATTCTGGTAGGTTTATTAATATTATCATTATTAAAAAGGTATTCAAGTTACTTAGTTAGGTCTACGCCCATATTATTTATTAAAGACTTGTTTCGCCAAAATGTTCGAGCAACAAAAGCTAGATTAGACATTTTAAGTGCACTATTATTTAAATTAAAATTTATTATTAAATTAGATTATGATTTATGAAGCATCTCATACCTATACAAAAATCTCTGCGGAGTCTAGACTACTTGTTGATATTACTTTTTGAATCTCTATTTTATAATTATACTTAACAGAGTCTGATGAGTTCGAGGAGGCAGGTCCATGACCAGCAGAGCCATGTGAAAGCGGCGATGAAAGCGGCGATGAAAGCGATTGGGTCGATGAGGCAGATGCATGCAGAGGAGCCTATGGATTTGTCAAGTGACAATGAAAGCGTCATACTGGGACCGGGTCCTGTCATTGATGACGAGGAGGAGGCGGCAGCAGCTACAAATCTGGCCCAACAAATACATGTAGATCTTGATCTGGAACCGCTGAAGGACCGCGTGAATAAATGCAACTGCCGTATCTTCAATCGAAGACGCTGTATCAAACAATTCTCTGTAGCCGAACAAGAGTCCATAAGGTATAATTGGATCTGTCACTATTTACTTGTATTTCTTTATAATAATGTCTAAGGACTGGATGTTTATGTACAAGCTGCAGTTTAATGCAAAATATACTTACATTTATTCTAAGCTAATTATATTTTCTCCTATTTTGCAGCATTAATCAATAGACCCTAACGTATGCTTTAAAAAAAATACTTCACCACTAAACTGTACCAAGCATAATAAATATTATAATTGAGATCCTTAGGAAAACGTTGCAAAGCTCTGTCCAAATTTCAAGTGTTTTAATGAAATGAAATTTGCTACAATACATTTACTCTTTTCTTCTTCCAAGTCAACCAACTTTTACTTTATTGTGAGCTGGTGTTTTCCATTTGAGAATGATCTACTATTGTAGTGTAACAAAAAATATTTACTTTGTAAAGAAAAATAGTAGATGCGAAAATTTGACTAATCAGGAGATTTTTGTTTCGTTTTGCTTTTTCCCTCATGTCTGCAGGTCAATGTTCCTAAAGAACAGAAGACAGAGGCACTCAGGAGGCAGGAGGAGCATCTTCTACAGGACAGCCTGTCAAGCCTTACAGGCAGTCGCGATAGAGCTCTCCATCAAGAAGCTAGGGAAGAAGACTGCGAACTCCAAGCCTGTAGTTTTTCATTACAGATTCGACTTTGCACAGCAAGTGCATTATCCAGTTGACCCCCAACAACCTGGCCCTTCGTATTTCCGTACACAAAGAAAGTGCCACATCTTTGGCATGTCTTATCCTATGTACATACTATTGATCTCTTCGGCTGTGAATTTTGTATGAAACAAGATAACTCAAGAGATTCGAAACTGTTCATCATTAATTCTTGGGCACTAATGCATAATAGTTTATGATTAGTGTAGTCACTAGTCAGATTGCATTTGTTATGGGATTCGTTATTGTTTTTTCTTTACTTTGATAATGAAAGAATATATTTTATATCTGATACTGATTGACTGAAATTAATATTTTTGCATTATTAATCTCTATCTCAAGAAGACAACAGCTCTGTCAAATGGTCTCAACTGTTACTTTATTGTACATTCCTAAATGAACCAGGATATTTTTACAATACATGTATTATAGGTTATCTGTTGTCGAGTGACTTACACGATATCTTTTTTTTTCTCAAATAGTCTTGATTAAGACTAATGCTTTATATCATAGCCTTTATTAAATATGACAAAATATCAATCATTTTGAACTCGCTTTATTTGTTCCAGTAATTATCATTTGAAAAATAGATTCTGACGGGTTTCAAGTTCAACGCAATTCGTTATTTCACTTTATTGCAATCTTATTTTTAATATATTTTTTTAAATCATTTTTATTACATCTGGTTTTGTAATAGGCCTATTATTAAGCATAAATTTTAAGAAAATGCACTATTACATTTTATTATTGCAACATTGATGTAACCTGCTACTATTTTGTGTACATGAACAAATTCTGTACTGATGAAACATAATAAACCGTGGAATCGTTTTCCCATCAACTTTGCCTAGTATAACAAAAACTTTGAAATTCTTTTGTTTTCTATTGTTTTTAAAAATTATCATAACTTTATTAATATTTTTCCAAATCTAATGGTTTTAACAGAAATGTAAGTTGGGTATGTGTCTAGTATGCCTGTAAAATAACAAGACTTTAGCTTGTTTGGTTGATGCCGTTGCTATGAAGTGAATGTATGCATGTTTTTTGTGTGAAAATTGAACCAAATTCTTAACTTTAAACCTCAATATCTCATAATCAACTTCCGGTGATTGAAATCACAAAAATCACAATAACTTTGTCAAATTTCAATCAATTTTTTAAATGAGGTATCATCTTAAAGGTCATACTTTACTCTTTCCAATGATACCAAGAACTCAATTTTTATTTTTACCATGAAGTGTTGGGTTTTGCCATAGCAGGTCACATATTTGGGGCGTTCTTTATCTGCATCAGAGTCGGCGCTCACGGGGAGGGGGGCACAATGCCCCCTCTTTTTTCTTCAAGTACACACGAATCGCTTCCTTTTACGGAAGAAAAGTGTTCATTTTTGTTGTGCCGTTGTTCTTTTTCAATAAGTTTCCTTCCTTTTTCATATCTCCCCCTCATCAAATTTGCAAGGTGCCTTTTACTTTGACAAATTAACCTTTTCCTTTCTTATGAATTCCCTCTTCCCCTTTTTTTATAACTGCCCATTTTCATTTCTGGTGAATGACTTGTTTACAACTGATAGGTTTATTGAGAACATTCCAAGATCTTAATCATACAACTAAATTGACATGAATAACAATAACAATCATGCACTTGTTTAAAACAAAATATATGCAAATTGTCAAAAAGATATATATAGACCATGTCAATTTTTCAATATTAATGAGAAAGAGAAGAAGCGAAAGTCAGAGGAGAGAAGAGATTAATAGAAGAGTAGAGAACAAAGTTAAGCAGACCGACCGAGGAAGAAAAAAGGTTGGAGAGCCAGAGCGGTAGAGGAGGGTTGATAGGAGAGGGTAGGTACACCATAGGTTTATACATTGGCCAAAGCTCTAATAAATCACATATCTGACTTTATTTACACGGAATAGATATACATGTATATAGCAGGTGTGGTACTGCAACTCTTCTTAAACAGTAAATAGGAATGAAATTAACATAATAGAGTGAAGTAAGAACGGGAATGATAGAAGCGGAAAGGGGGAAACTGGCAAAGGAATAGAATGAGACCAAGAAGAAAGCGACGAGGGAGATAAATCTAGAGCGAGAGAGAGAAAGAAAAAAAAAGTTGTAGGAAAGAAGTCTTGGTATATCATAGGAATAAATAGTTTGCCATGTAATTAATATTATTCATTCATAATTGTTTTTCATACAAAGAATTAAAAAAAAAAAAATATTAATTATAACTAAATAAATAGATTGGTAGAAGGAGAGGAGAGAAACAAAGAAAGTGGAGAGAGAGGAGGAAAAAAGTAGCAAAGAAATATGAAGAGATTTAGAAGGATACAGAGGGAGAGTGAGAGGTATAGGAAGGAGAGGGAAAGAGGGGACGGAAGAGGAAAAATAAAAGTAAGAAAGATTGGGGACATGATGGATCTCTTCGATGCGATTCGTCTGAAAATCACTCTAAATCCGTAAATGAATTAAAATTGGTTGAGTATTTTTTTAAATATTATCTTCAATTATATATTTTGCGACCATGACAGTACATATAGGATCATCGAAGTTCACGAATCTTCCATGAAGAGAGAGAGAGGGGGGAGAAAGATAAAGAGAGAGGAGAGGTGTAGTGGTCTAGTGTTTACGGCGACAGACTTTGGATCGGTTCAAGTACCGCTGCCACAGTAATCTACATTTGTCACTCTCCACCTAGGTGTTAAATGGGTACACGGTCATGCCCGTATAAAGCGAATGTGAATGTGGTTGTAGCTTATGTGAGCTTGCAAAATGGCGCCTGAGCTTGAATGATCCCAATGGAGCGGAGCGTGTGCACTTTAATGTGCGGATTAGCAATTGAATACAAGAGCGGGCTAATAATACAAGAGCGGGGGGGGGGGGGGGGGTGATGAGTTTTAAACAAGTTTTCACTCATTTTTTTCTTCCCAATATCATTCGTTATGTAAAGTTATCGGGGCTACCAGGGCACGAACGTACCACCATCGCATGGTGAACAATTAGAGAGAGAGAGAGAGAGAGAGAGAGAGAGAGAGAAAGAGATAGAAGGCTATAAAAAAAAGAGTGTACAGGAGGAGAAAGAGGATAAAGACGAAGAAGATGATGATGATGATGATGATAAAAAAGAAGAACATTCCCTATCCTGCCCTTTTCAAAATTGTCTTTGTTAATTTGCATTTTATCCACCTAGTGAGAGTTGTGTGAGCCCCCCCCCCCCAATAATGCCACTATCAGTGCCTAGACCCATGCTACGTCAGTGGAGTGAGGCCCTGTGTTTTCAAAAAATAGTAACTAATACTAAACATATAGATCTGTCTTTATTAACAATTATCATTATGAAATAAGGGACTTGAAATAGTAAATTTGCTATTTTGTTGATGTAATGATGTCTAGGAATTGATTTCTTTCTTTTTCAGAATGATTTTACTCAGGTTTATTAGTTTAGCTTCATGTTGTATGCTGATAACAAAATTAGGGTTCCACATAGCTAATAAGTCATTTTCTGCTTTCTGTTACACTATTGGCCCATTATGACTCAGGTCCAGCAAATGAAAAAAATCATGATAACCTGGCAAGGGGGTTATCCATTACACTCTTTTCCGTTTCATCTTTATTAAACAGTCCCCAGCTAGAGGATAGTTGAATAATTGAATTCGATGATGCATTTGGGAAAGATTTTACAATAATATACATCTTTACCTAGACACGAATAGGAAACAGAATCAGGAATTCTTTAATAAAACTGATATTTGTCAAGGTGGTCAGTGGAACAACCATCAGTATAAAGACACTTACACTCGTGGTCTTATCATTATTCTGAGGTAAAAAATAATATTTCATCATTTATATGTAAGATAAATACATTTCTATAATTTATGTCATTTAGTATTATTCTTCTTATCGAAATTACATTATGTTTCCTCGTTCAGGATTCCCGTGCGGGTAGGAACTACCTCATTTCCCACAGTGATTGAGCCGCAGCTGACATAGTGCGTTGCCTTGTACCTGACATCATTTGTTTTTCTCACAGTGGATGAGTTCCAGTGATGACTACACACTACCCGGTCAAGTTGACATGCTGCATTGTCTCATACCTGATATATACCTGATCTACTTCCTGGTATTTATTAACCCATTTCCTACTGGAACTGGGTTATTTTTGTATTAAAGATATGAGGCATGTGTTTAATCAGTAGTCAACGTGTTAACTTCCAAAAGAAATGCAGTTGAATTATTGTATCTTCATGTCTGTATATTGTAGGCACCTGCTAAACAGTTAAATGCATTGTCATTGGTAATTACGTTATTGAATGTAGCTAATGTCCTCGTTTCATCTTCATAATTGGAATAACTTGATAACTCATGTCAGGTTCTCAAATTATCTAAGCTGCAGGTTGCTTTATATCCATATAAAGGAACACTTATGTAAAATCATGTTCTTTCCACTTTCATAAATCAAGTCGGATGATCCTAGATGATGTCAGTTCGTCAAAAGAAACCTGATGATTTAGAATTGTTTGAGGATTTTCAGAAACATACATTTACAAAAAGAATATCATGACTAAGAGTATACACGTTGTTTGAAAAAGGTTTAATATGGGTCTAGGTATACATTTCGGGCATTATTTTTTTAATTATTTGTGCCTTTTCATGTTTTCCGGATAACTATTTCAATATGTCAAATGACTTAAACTGCGATGGGACTATTTTCCCTAATCTTTGTAAAGTCAATAAATACGGGAATATTTTTATGACGAAATAATAAAGAAAATGCATACTTATAGCTATTGTTGAGCTTTAAACAAACATATATTTTATTTTACACGCCCTCAATGGTGAATGTGAGAAATTGTCCCCTGTGCGTATGGAAGGTCTCGATGAAGTGTATGACCTTCATCGAAATATATATATTTATGTTGGTGGCAAATTCTTCATGTATTGCTTAATTCATTGTATACCTTATTTGAGAATTATATCGATAAATGGAGTGAGAACATATTAAGAAAAATGAGAAAACATCAGATATGTTAAAAGTATCAATTCAAAATGAATATGCAACTCGACCTACATAAAGTTCTGTTTCAGTCCATCATAGCCTTATGCTTGCAATGAAAACTAAGGTTTTCAGCAAATCCTTCTTATAATAAAGAAAGGGATTGTCTGTCTGAAACATTGCACCAATGGGCAAAAACAATCGTAAGTGTAAATTGCACCAATCTTAGATGGCGTATAAAGTATATGTTTAAATGGCTATTATAATATTAGTTAGAAATATAATTGCCTGTATGTCTTTTTCTTCATTACAATTGTATAAATATCTATAATATAATATCTAGATAAAGACTATGATACATGTACGCATTCCAGTATAGAATATTTCGTAAAAATAGAACAGTAAAACAAGAATATTATAAAATGACCAATATAACCATTAAATATGTTTTTTCTATGTAGAGGTGTCGTGGTCTGGTGGATACGTCACCGGACTGTGGATTCGTCACAAGGTCGGTGGTTCGAGTCCCGCTGCGGCACTAATGTCCTTTGGCAAGACATTAATCTAAATTTGCCACACTCGACCCAGGTGATGTAAATGGGTACCTGGCAGGAATTAATTCCTTAAAACGCTAGAGCGCCGTAATGGCAGCCATGCTAAAGCCAGGGTAATAATCGGGAGCGCCAAGAGTGTCAAGTCTGACAGACATGAGCGCTATACAAGAAACCACTATTATTAATATTATTACTATAATTTCAAAGACTAATTTCAGGTTTAAAATCTTTCTATTGCTATTTTTTAATATTTTAACAAAGATTATTCACAATGTTATCTACCATCCTTGCAAAATGCTTATTATGAAAACTGACCCCCATAGCATCAGCTCCTTCACTCTTCGATCTTCCATTCTCATTTAGCAAGCTATACATTCTCCAATCTTCTAAAGCTGTTAAATGAATATTTCCTACAACAATAATAGTGTGTAGAAATACCTAAGTGTACGAAGATTATTCAATCATTGTCTAGATATGCGCTATTCTCATAATGCACTTCAATTCCTAATAGAGAGAAAAAAACATTCCCACATTATTAAAATGACCCCAATCGGTCTCTGAATCATTCCGTTTTTTTTTCTAACTGATATTTTATCATACCAAATTAAGCATTTCTTATTGCATAATAGCATATGTCAAGAATTAAGAAGGTGGATTCCGAGTTACAAGGGTGGATACGCGAGAGAGAAGCCGACGGCCCGGAGGGGCTAAGGTATGAAATAGCAGAATATTTATTCTGTTAGTTCTGAATCAGTATTTTGGTTTCTTTTAGTGCAATACTAATGTTTGTTCACGTGTCTAATTTATTTGGTTTCGGTCAATTAGGGTATTATCATTATACAGCGATCTATTTGTTTATGGCATTGTATTACGTTTGACATTATTCGTTATATTTTCAGAGCATTTATATATTTAAAAAAATGCAATTTACGTCAGTACTTCACATCACCATTTAGATTTGAGACATTATATTCAATGAGTCTCATGGAATGCATGTAGGTAATGTGTGTACTTGTAAAAATGTACGTATCTGTAGTATATGAACCAACTAATGTATTATATGTACTATAATACACACACATTCTATCATTCATTTTTCACTTTACCTTGGATTGCTATTAGAATAGCATTATTTATTGTATTGTAAATATTTTTGTGTGACAAAAGAATTCACGAAGTTCATACAAAAGATGGATATATTATATGGACGATTAAGTAATTGTGTCTAATAGTAATCGCATTATGTTAATCTTTACAGCTGCATACGGGACTCAAGTAACTTTATTAATTTTCATTATTTCATTATTTATTGATATGCATTTTACACAAAATATGTGGTTGATAATTTTAGGAGTGTATACGAGTTGTTTCTATCATTTATTTATGATGGTACTTGTATCATGTATGGGGATTGCCCTATAGATGACGTAGAATGTTTCATTTGTTATTCACACAAATACAGAAATGGAGGAAAAGAAGATAGTGAAAGAAGAAAGAAGGGAAAGAGAAGAGAATGAGCGAAATAAGAGAAGATGACCTGAGCAAGAGAAAGAAGATAGGGGATTAAGGAAGAGATAAAGACAGAAAAGGGAGAGAGAGAGAGAGAGAGAGAGAGAGAGAGAGAAGAGAAAAAGGCAAAGAGGAAGAAGAAAGAGAGAGTGGGGAAAAGGGAGAGAGATTGGGAAAGAGATAGAGGGAGATTTTTTTTTGGGGGGGGGGGGGATTCAAAGAAAAACATATTTAGGTAGAAAGCTACGTAGATAAAGAGAGAGAGGGAGTATACCGATTCAGAGAGGGAGGGAGAGCGGGACAGACATACAGAGACTTAATGATTTAACTATGATATGGATTTGATATTTATGCGGCGTAACAATGATACAAAAAAGAAAGAAAAAAAGGTGAGGCTGGAAACAAATGATTCTGGAAAAAAATTGTTATAAATACAAATGTGTATGTGTTCTATAAAAAACGAAAATATAAAAACTTGCAAAGACATAAAGATACAAGGCAAATAGTAAACATTGGTTTTTATTATAACAGTTAAAACCTACATGTATGATATTTGTACAAGAAGATGTATATAAACATTGAGTTATCAGGTTATGGCAAGTGATCCATCTGGATCTTGATTCCTGAAATTGTGGTAAAAGCAAACACGAATGTTATCACAGATGTCCAAACAATAATATGCATGACTCTTTCATTATGAAGGGATGTGTTGTTCTAGCGCCACCTTGTGACTGCTTTAGTAATAAACCACATGTAAAACTGTGCAGTCGATACCCGGGAGACAACGTGTAACTGGTGCATTTCTTATCGTCCCTAAGGTATCACAGCTATACAATTTTGAGAGTTGTAATCACTACACTTAAGGGAAATTCAAATTGGCCACACCGGTAATGTAACTGTGATGTAGTGGTGAACAATGTTCCCATTTGTTCCAACATTTAAAAAAATACGACCATTTCGTTTATTTTTTAAATGGATAACTCGAAGAAAATCGTTTGTACTTGTAATAATAGGCTATCTACGATCCATTATTAGTAGTGCCCCAAGGGAGAGGGCATGTGGGAGAAAAATAGGGGGAAATAATATTTGTGTACACGACACACAGAATAGGTGTCCTTAACTACGTCACAATCCACTGGCAAAAGTGCCGACTTGAGAAACGCATATATTATATTTCAAACTTCCATAACTCTTTCATTATGATTTAGATTTATTTCAAACCTTCGCCATTCATATTGGTTTTATCTTTCTACTGTCATACAAATGAGGATTGGATTGCCCCCTCCCTTGCCCTTGCCCATATTAGAGGGATGACGTAATAAATACAGTTTATCCAGTGTGATGGGGGGCATGCCCAGTCCGTAGATACTATCTGCGCATGGATAGAAAAATGTTATTAGTACCAAACGCGTAGAGATGACAACTGATATGTGGTCATGACAGTTATGTAAACATTATTCATAGAGGTCGAGTTGTAGCGACTCATTCATTCGCCTTACTTTTATTTACATTCATGTTCCAGTAATTTTCCATGACGGAACTTATTTATATTCATTATTCAGACTACGTGTGCTCATTCATTACAATCACGCATCGTGTTTCCGCACACTCGATCACCCGCCTTTTTCAACGCCACGAGGTTTTTTGTCACTCCCGCTTCCACCACGATCGGTCGAGTCAAGACGTCTCCATGATTTCCTCTCCAGGCTTTATTCTTCTGTGCCTTTCGCCTATATTACGGTCATCTAGTCTTTCTCTGCCGTCTTCAGCGGGCTGGCAGCCTTCCAGTGGAACGTTTAAATCAGGACCCGACATGGCGCTTGATTATCCGCTGGGAGCTGCCAGTTTCTTCGTTCCGGTAGCTCTTTCCACACACGAGCTCCACTCAACGTAGTTCGTCTGCCAGTTCATCGAGTTCGATTCACCGCAGCTCTGATGAACTTCACATCGGCACCGACTTTATTTTCATCATTTTCAACCTTGGCCTCCGACATCAAGCGATTCACTGCTTCGTCAGCGAGCGCCACATGTCTTCTCTTCTCTTCTCACCTGAGAGCTTCTTCATCATCTTCATCATGAGCGTCAGCGTAGAGATTTCTTCACGGCTCTTCAACCTCGACAACGAAGCTACATCTCCGCCATCAAGCCTCTGCATCTTCATCGCGTGAGCCTGTTCCTTCTTTCTATACCCTCATCATCTTCATTGGACTTTCGGCACCATGTCCACTCTGTCGTACGCTCTACTTATTCATTGCATTTATCATGTCCATCCTTCGCATTTATTATGACCAAGCATTTCATTTACTATTGGCCAATGTAACTCCGTGCAATATTCACATTTACCATTTGTGCATTTTTATTCCGAGTCATCGACTTGTGCTTGACTACACTTTGTAAGTGTACGGTCAGCTTCATCAGTACCAATAAACTCAACGAAAAGGGAATACTTTCTTTCATGTATTTTATTGTCAGTTCAACCTTGTTTCCTCGTAGCTAAAAAAAAAGAGAGTTATGTTGTGTGATTAGTGAACACGCTTTACAATGTTCATTCACAATTCCTCACACATTCATTTCTCTACAGAGTTAATCTAGAAGAATAGATATATTGGGATGGGGGCGGGGGGGGGGGGGGGGAGGGGGTTGAAGAAACTCAAGATTCATTCAAGATTCAAATGAGGTTTTATTCACGACTTGTCAACAAGTCCAAAGACTAAAAATGCAAGTATACATCAAACATACAATCATATACAAAAACATTCAAAAAACATATATTTATATATATATATATATATATATATATATATATATATATATATAAAGAAAACATAGCAAATGGAACAAATATAAAAATGAGTAACTGTTTACATCAAAACATCAAATCGGTATCAAAAAAAAAATACAAAAAATACACGATATGAAATATTGCTAGCAAAACATGTTTAAATAAAAACAAATAAAATAAAATGTATACAGATACGGGAATTTAATAAACTGTAACGTAGGCAAAACAGTGATAAAATGCAATACAAAATTCATTCAGATGGTGTAATAAATATTAAAAAGTATTGAAATGTATTAAAATTTGAATATTGGCAGTGTGGTAATCACAAGTGTGACATGAGTACAGTACACGTATAATCACATTGCACATGAACAAATAGGAAATTATCCGCTATTATTGGTCACAATAAGAATGGCAGATAATTAAAGAATGTTGTACCGTGAAACATCATCAGAAGAGAAAGAGGTGGAGAGGAGGAGGGAGAGACAGAAAGTGAGAGACAGAGAGACAGAGAGACAGAGAGACAGATAGGAGGAAAGAGAGCCGACGGGAGAAAGAGGAAGAGGTAGAGAGAGCAGAGCAGAGACAGACAGACAGAGAGATGAGAGAGAAAGGGGATAGGAGTCAAATAGAAATAGAGAGGAAAGACCAGAACTGAAGAAGAGAAAAGTAAATTTGAAAAGTAACAAGTGCAAATAGAGAAAAGGGATGAGAGAGTGAGAGGAAGGATACAAATTGGCGTCGAAATCTGAGGAACACTGTAGTCCTCTTGTCAGTCAGAATCTTGTCCAGGATAGCTGACTTACGAGTAGGATCCTTGACTATCTGAGACAACGAGGTATGTCTTTCAATTTCATCAGTTTCTAGGTCATTAAAATCTCCCATGATAATTAATGAAGCGTTGGTGGAATGAGGACGAGCACGGTCAACCATATTGATAATGTGCTCAATCATTTCAGCTCGATGCGGAGACCGCGGGGGAGAGTAAATCACCCCAACATAGATGTCCTTTGGAGATGCACTGCAGCAGAGGATCTCAGGCGGACCCAGAGGGCTTCAAGATGTGGGGGGGGGGGGGGGGGGCTGTGTCGCTGAAGACCTCTAAAGGGTTCATATCATATCTCACGTAGAGTGCAACACCCCTCCCTTCTGCCCTCTATGCGGTCCTTGTGGAAGAGATGATACAACGGCAACTGACATGCTGAAGCAGGATTCGCATCTGAAAAACAAGTTTCGGTGACTGCAATCAAACGCGTATCCTTGAAGTAAGCCTGTTGTATAACATGAAACTTGTTGAATATCTTATTCAGCGATCGTGCGTTAAAGAGCTTTAAGGTAGGAAGATAATTTGGAGCTAGATGCTAAAGTTGAATGTCAATCAAAGATTCACTGGTACGAGTAGCGAACACATCCAAATAATGATGAATCCTGCCCCGGATGAGGACAGGAATTGGTAATTCGGCTATAGTGTCACTTAATGGAACTGACGAATCCCATGGTATAAATTCCTGAAGAGGTGGATATCGATGGATGCATCTGCGGTGTTGACCCCGTCGACTACCACGACAAGTTCGTAAAATTCCAAGGTCTTTAAGTCTATCAAAAATATCCTGCGAAACTGCACTTCTTGTGTATTTACTTCTCAGTTGATACAGTTTTGAGGCAGAATATTAAATAGAAGTACTATGTTGCATCATGCTTGTCCAATGAAACGAATAAGAATAATTACACGGGTACGAGTTCACTTTGGCATCCAACATGTATAAAGTCACAGTCAATGGTATGCAGGGCCCCGTCTTACAAAGAGTTGATATCAATCGTAAGTTATTTGCGATTGATATCAATCGTAACTATGTACATAAGAGATAGGAGACTGCAAACTTGCGATTGATTGGAGGACTTACGATTGATTTGGATTGATCGTAACTCTTTGTAAGACGGGGCCCAGGACTCACGTTCACTTTGTATGTGTGGTGCTAAGCACAGAAATCCACGCAATAACAGTGCAGAAACGAAAAGTACAGAGGTCCAAAACATGGTCAAAGTTGACGAAAACCCGTAGTTGAGATAGCTAAACTGACTTCACGTAGTGCATATAATAGAAAGAACTGAGATCCTTCTAACAGAGGAATAAAAGCCGCAAAATAGTATTACAAAAATGAAATTTAGAATCACAAAAATTATTACAGCAGCTCAATGTGGTGGCGCTATTCGCGGGTATTGAGAACCTCTCTTTAAAAAACTGATTATTCGGAAGTACACAAAGAGGGTTTCTCAATGTTTACAAGATCGTTTAAAAGGATCAAAACCATCTATACACAGAGTTTGGCCATCTAGTTTAGTAGGTCAGGACATGGCGTGTATTCTTTTATTTTGTGCTAGCCCGGCCGCGTATTTTTATTTACACGGCAGCGAGGGGAATTTCTCGATTAATTCCAATGAAACCGCTCGCGAAGAGTCTAGACTAGACCGAATCGGGGTACGAGTACAGCAGTACGTGTAAAAGGGAATTGCACTTAACATGTAGATCTAGAGAAGGAAAAGATGAAAGACATCTAAAGGAAAACAAAAAAGAAACAAAATAGTCTTGATGTCTTCTGCAATAAACAGTGACGGCAGTATGATATTATATGCGACACCATGGCGCAGAGAGCGTGAACATAATATACATGCCCTCGGCCACGTACCAACAACACAGAGTACATCTACAACACAAGTCATATTCAGTACAGGCACTACCGACTAGACTCTCCGCGAGCGGTTTCATTGGAATTAATCGAGCTTTTCCCCTCGCTGCCGTGTAAATAAAAAATACGCAGCCCGGCCAGCAAAACAATATTCGTCATATTCGGCCAAACTCAATCCGGGTCGGCTAAAATGTCCTACAGTCAAGGGCACTAGCAAAGGATCGTTGTCGAGCGCCCTCTTACGATGTTCCTCGCTATAGAAAGATAAGGTTACGATTAGGTTTTAGAAAAAAAAAGACATGTGACCAGGCACCACATAACTCTGAAAAAAACACATGGTAAGATTTTAAGCTAGAGCTCATTAAGGATATTTGTTGTTAGCATGTCATGGTCAAGTTTCAGTTTTGGGCTCTTCCTGAAACGGTATACTTTTATTCTGACAGCTAAGAAAGCATGTGTGTTCTTGCACGTACACAACCAAGGGATTAGTCTAGTTCTGGACCCTATATTGATTTTTGTTATTCGCCAACTATAAACGTTAAGCCGAGTGATGGCGCGATCCTTATAAATCGCGAGTCCCCCACTACCCGCGCTAGAATAGTGGGGGACTCGCGAACACCTCCCTGCGATCACTAAGGGTCGCGCCGTCACTCGGCTTTAACGTTTATAGTCAGCGAATAACAAAAATCAATATAGGGTCCAGAACTAGACTACCAAGGGATCGACAGGGGATCTCAGAGGGACTTTGCCAATTAAAGAAGATTAATGCTTACCGTTAGGGACTAGCCCTTGGACTTGGATTTGAACCCTAGGTTGGGGTTAACCCCCCCCTCCCCTTTGGTTTGTTTATGTGTGTAATTTTGAGCAACCCCCCCCCCCACCCCCTTTGGCGGATTTTTTTTTTAATGACAATTACAACAAAAAAATTATGCCAATGGTTGACCTAAAAAAGTGACCTTACCCCCCCCCCCCTCCCTACGGACCAAAATGTCAAATTGTCAAAGTTCGAGACCCCCCCCCCCCCCCCCCCCCCCCCCCCCCCCCCCCCTCCGCTTATCCAGCGGCTGGCTGAGTCGTTGCGAAATTTTCGGCCCGATTTCAAAATGTTAACCCCCCCCCCCCCCCCTTGAAAAGAATCCTGCGTACGCCACTGGCAAGGTATTCTTAGCATTATGAACAGTTTACAAACCCGACATGGGCATCATCATTTTCTTGATTACGTGACGTACTAAATACGAACTCGTTTAATAAGTAAATGTATTGACATTTATGGATGTTTCTTTCCTGTGTGTGTGTGGCGATGTAGTATTTCATTAACTTGTTTATCTTTTGAACTAAAATTGTAAAAATTGCATAAATACATTGATGCGCTTCTTCTGTGAATATTTCGCATAAATAAAATAGATTTGTCAAGTGCTATAATTTATTTTTTGAATGAATTATTCCCCTGTTATTTAAGCTATGATTTGTCTTTATTGAAAAGTAAATGTTTTGCAATTGAATTGAAAAGTCTTTCCCTTTAGAGGTTGTTATGCTATATTTTTGGGGTGCTATTTTGAACCCGGTAAGTGATGTTTTCCTGGCATCTACATGTACTAACACGATGGAGACCATAACAAGCAGCGCATGATAACGTCTTTTTAAATCAAGTAACAGTTTAATGCACAGCTATCATCAGGGGCGTACGCAGGATTTTTTCAAGGGGGGGGGGTTAAACAAAACAAAGGGGGTTCTAGGGGGGGTTTCTTAAAAATACACACATACAAAATGCCAAAGGGGGGGGGGGGTTTAACCCCCAAAACACCCCCCCCCCCCGCCCCCCTGCGTACGCGCCTAGCTATCATTGTGTTTGGTTAAGTAAAGAGGGGGGGGGGGGGGTTCGACCCATTGACGATACGAATACTATGTGCATCAGGACACAGGATGTCGTTTTTCTATGCACATCATATTTTCACTTGGCCTACCCCGTAGATGCGCCACTGCAATGTTTCTTGAAATACACCATCTTATTGTCAAAGTGTCGGGTGCAAGTTACCACTAATTAAAAAAAAGAAACGCTACGCGTCTCGACAATTTCTTATACAGGATACATATCACAAGAGTTCGTAAAGAGGCCAGCGATCGACACTTCCTTATTGTCTGATTGTGTGGATGGGCATGTTTTCACAAATGTACGTGCAACCTTTGAGAGAGAGAGAGAGAGAGAGAGAGCGTGTGAATATGGGGCATGTTTTCACTCAACATCGTGTAACCTTTGAGAGACAGAGAGAGAGAGAGAGAGAGAAAGAGAAAGAGTGCGTGTGAGATCGAGACAGGTGTGATTTCCAACGAAATAAAGCCATAGGGGCCCTCTTTTTGAAAGCACCCCCTATCTGAGGACTGTCAACATTTCGGAATCCCCCTTTCGCGGGCTTTTTGCGGGCTTTTCCTGCTTTGGAGACCCCCCTAAATCAGGAAAAATGCTCAATGTACCCCCCTAAATTCGGAATAATTTCTCAGGAGTCCAAAGAGATGAGAGAAAAAAGAAAAAACACCCTTTTTAAAGAAATCTCCGGGTGAAAAGTCAAATACACCCCTTTTTTTACAATTCTCGGGCCGGACTTTGTCGCACGAAAATTACCCCTTTACCGGACATTTTGGCAACACGCATGCGGTCATTTCGAAACCTGAGTGGGGGGGGGGGGGGGGCATAGGGGTCATGCACAATTTAAGGGATGAATTCGAGTTTCTCAAGACAGCTATCTTGACAATTATGAATTGCTAAAAATGTGGGGGTTCCGACCCTGGACCCTTACAGTGTAACATTGAAACCAGTCGGGAATACATATCTATTAATCCATACGAGCGAGGCATTGTTACAATATTTTAATATTTTGTCATCAATTTGATCGCATTCAAATATACTTGTCGACGCTGTAGGTTATTACTTCTTCCTAGGATGCTGGCTGTAGGTCTCTTCGGAACAAGGGATCGAATTTTGAGAACTTTAATTTTTTTTTAACTGAAGCGAGTCACATGGCATTCGGCGAATGAGGATATTTAAATGCAAGCGAAATCCGGACATTCACGAATAAGACTGGAATTGCGATTCGAAAGACTCTTCTTTCAGTTTGTTTTATTATCACAGTTTACACAAGCGGGAATTCAGTACACGGAATATTATTATGGACAACATCCTTAAAAGTCCTAACCAGTTGTTCATTTGTTACTCAAGTAAACATCGAACAAGTCATCGTGCACCTAAATTAAAGGCGGTGATTGACGTCATTTACCTACACTTAAAGGCCTACTGATTGATTATACAAATAATGTGAGTAGTTCATACTGTTTTATATTATATTTTTTAGGTATGAGAAGTGCCGCTTTTCACCTCTGATATAACTCCCCTTTTATTTTGACAATAAAAATTGCCCCGTTTCCTTTGTAATAAATGCCCTTTTCCCCTTCTTATTAGATTATGAAGTGAGCCTTTTTCGCACTAAACGTTTGCCTCTTTAAACTACGATCCAAGCCACCTGCTAAAATAGGCATCTTGCAACCTCTCATCTTTTTAACCCATGCCCTTTTTACTTTCATAGAGTACCAAGGTATTTAAACCAATTGCCCTTCTTTCATGAATATAGAGATTTAACCAATATGAAGGGGTTTTTAAACTCAAGGCATCTGCATTAACATTACCAATGTCATTCATGTTAAAAAGAGACATAATTTTATCGAAAAGTTGTCTGCATTGTTTTTAATCGTCAGACAATCCCAAACATCTGCACAGTATGGTGCTCAAGAAAAAATGTTGAAGGTCATCCCTGACACAAGGCAGGGATGACACAAATGTATACCACTTGTTTTCGTACCGCTTCACGGTTACCCTTTGTAGGTGCTCCCTTTTTTTGCACTCGGTGCCCTTTCTCTTTTAAAGACTCCGCCGCCGCTGCCGTGCAACATTGATACCCGTCAAGAATGCACATATCTACAATGTTAATCCATGTGAGTGAGGCATTTGTATATTTATTTTATTCTTATTTTGATCATGTTCAACTAGACTTGCTGACGCTATGTGCTATTACTTCAGATGCGGCACTCCGAGGGGGGGGGGGGGGGGGGGGGTACTAAAAAAGTGTCCTTTTCCCCTTGTAATATGTGCACGTTCCACATTCTTATAAATGCCACTAACCATCTCTGATGATTGCCGCTTTTACCTCTGATAATTGCCTCTATTCAATTCTGAGAGGTTCCCCTTTTACCGTGTAAGAGGTACCCCTTCCCCTTCCATTAAGTGCCCCTTTTCACCTCTGATAAATGTCCCTTTTATTTTGACACGTACCCTCTTTTTGCTGTGATAAGTGCCCTCATTTCTTTCTAAATAAGGTCCCTTTCCCCTTCTCATAAATGCCCCTTTTCACCTCACATAAAAAAATGCCCTCATTGAAATCTGATTGGTTCTCCTTTTCCTTGAACAAGTGCCCCCTTTCTTTCATAATAAGTACCCCATTCCCATTCCGATAAGTGCCCCTTTTCACGTTGACACGCACCCATTTCCCTTTATTATGGCCCGGTCACACTATGACGTTTTAGAAAAAACTTATAGCTAGCGTATACAAAATCATGAAATAATGTCAAATCGTCGGCATACGCTCCCTAAAACATGGACAATTCTGCAGCATGAATATTTGGGCGTATGCATAACGTATTGAATGTATACATAATCGAACCTATTAGTAACCTATCACTAACTTATGACAGCGTATGACAGCGAATCACAGCGTATGGCCAGCGCATGTCCAGCGTTCTCGACCTATGCCCAACGTATGAGTAGCTTATGAAAAAACTATGCGCAGCGCGCTCGGCGTGTTGCCGAAGATCACGTGGCGTTTCTTCTAAATAACTTCAATATTACTTTACATGCTTACAATTTGAAAAACGCCTATACTACGCCAGTTGTACGGTAGAAACACGTTCAATAAGTTACCCGGTCGTAATACATACGTCGAATGCGTCTGATTCTGAATATGTCAATATGCGTTGCAGATACGTCATATATTGGTTAGATATAGACTAGAAGTGGGTTACGCATAGGTTATCAATATTAAAGATAGCTGTACCGGTATACATTCACGCTAACGTATTTCGACGTATGAGTTACCTACCTCTAACGTATTTAACGTGTGTCTAGCTTATGTGTAACGTATGCCTAACGTATGAAGAGGACGTTGGCATACGCCCAACATTTTTGAGCCTGCACACAGATTTATTTCGGCCTCTGCGTAAAACAACGTATTCCAGCTTATACCAGCTTGCTTTTAACGTATACAACTTAATTAATTATATCATTGTGCCTTCTTACAAGTGCCCCTTTCCATAAATGCCCACTTTCATTATCATAACTGCCCGTTTTGCATCGTTGTTGTTCTCTGGAATCAGAGAATAATAATTATTGACGTGTAGTAGCGCAATTGGTAATAATACCTACAATTACAAATACGACTCCGTAGAATCGCCTTTTTTCAGGTAGGTGAATTCATGTGGCATGCACTCGATCAAAGGAAAGCAAATCACAACAACAAGAATCTGGTCTATTTGTTAAAGGCTATGTCAAATCGAAACCTAATTACTCATCCGTTTTTTGGTCGAAAACGAGGCGTGGGTGTTTGCATATTTTGTTCACACTTGATATTCTGATAAGATGGACAAATGGATTTAGGCATGACTCCATATTCACTTGTGCTTATAGAAGTCTACGGCAAAATATTTGGGGTAAAAAAAAAATAAGGAAACCAAAGTTTATTAAATATTTGTTTAATTAAGTACATCTATATAGCGTACACACAAATAATTGATTTTTTAAAATAATATATCTAGTCGAGTAGTTCATAGATAGTCTGTAAAATGTTACAAAAAGTAAGCAAATCATAATAACAACACTACAATATAGTACTTTTTTTTTATAAATGAGTAGCTACGATATATAAATCAATCTCTTGCGCACACCCTACAACTAAAGCAGTTGGCGAGTCGTCGGCAACGCGATGCACTAAAACTAGTTGTGATATTCTACCACTTGTTAAGACTAATTATGGAGGAATTTCAGGCTAATTAAGGACGCATACCTAGTTTGTATACTTTTTGGTTTATTTAATGACTCTCTAGACAAATCCCCCCCCCCGGCCAAATAATAATAAATATATAATAATAATTATGGACATGGTTCAGTATGGAGATGTAGGAGATCTACTTGACACTACACCATTTGACACAGATGGGACTGACCACTCATGATACCGTGATAAACTTTCATGCATGTTTGAGACCCTAATGAAGTTCCCCGTTAACTACAAATTTATTTTACATCTACATCTAAGATATCACCGAATTAAATTTGTATCTGAAGCTAAACATATCAAATAACCAAAGAAAAGACAAAAAAAGGAGGCGGGCGCCAACAGAATGCTTGCGGGAAAGAGAAACTAGGAATATTTTGACTTGGCCTTAGTGTGGAAGAATACACAAGCAGCAGTGCATGTCCCCTGAAACGAATATCTCTTTGAATGGTTCACGGATAATGGATTCCTTGTGTAGTCTAGGGACGTACTGATACAATCTTTATATTGAAACTCGTTTTCATAACTATTCCAGACATGACATATTTCAATATCTTTCGCTTTTGTCATACAAAATAACTGGTACCCAATGACAATTATCCTATCTCTCTACCCCTTCTTCAGCAATCAAATCAGTCATGCTTCTGTTTCTCTCTCTCTCTCTCTCTCTGTCTCTCTCTGTCTCCCAATCCTTCTCTCTCTCTCTCTCTCTCTCTACCTCTCTCTCTCTCTCTGTGTGTCTGTCTCCCTGCCGTTCTCTCTCTCTCTCTCTCCCTCCTGCAGCCATCCAATCAGTCATGTTTTTCCTCTCTGTCTGTCTCCTTGCCCTTGTCTCTCTTTCTCTCTCACTTAATATTTCAATTTCCCTCTTAGTATCTCCCCCCCCCCTTTCTTACATTCTTTGAAATACTTTATCACGTAATCACTCTCTCGCTCTCACCCACTCACTTTTTTTTTTTTTTCGCTCTCCCATTCGCTCATTAATTGTTTTTCTTCACTTTCTGTCTCTAAATTTATCTCTTGCTGTTATTTATACCTAATAATTGAGAGGGAAAAAACTCACTCCCGTTTTGCTGTCTCTTTCTCCCTCTGTCTCTCTTCCATTGACGCACATACTCATTTAACCTCTCTCTCTCCATTCGCCCCTATCGAGCTTATCGTGCATGGTGCCGGCTTATTACCCACGATGTGTTATTACTCGTATTTGTTCATCGTCATTTCAATGCTATTTGAAATATTTTGATGACAATAAACGAAATTGTGGTGCTATTGTTACGTACCGTCCCATGGCAGTCGCATGACAGATATATTTATACCATACCCTTACCCCGCCCCCTCTCTCTCTCTCTCTCTCTCTCTCCCTCCCCCTCTCTCTATCTCTCTCTCTGTGTCTATCTCTCTCTCGCAAGCAATACGATTAAAGAAATGCACATGCACCCCCCCCCCCCCCTTGGAACTACATTTGTACGCCACTGACTTCCAACTTTATCTAGTCTATCTCAGAGAATGTGTCTTACCATTAAAAAATAAATAAACTAGAAACAAGAATGATTAAGTAATTACTTTCATGGCTACTTTTTCTCAGATTTTTGATTGCCTGGGTGCAGTGCATGATTTATAAAAGCCATGATTAACAGAGATCTTTTCTATATGGATGTTTTTATTGTTCGTTTGCATATTGAAAAAAAATAATGTTAGGTTTACATTCTAAAAACTGAAATGTTAAATCTCAACTTAAAATGGCCGAGGAGTGACCACTCTTTCAAAATGTCAGATTGTAATTTTTAACATGCTGGATTCAACCTGTATAGTGTTGGATCCAGCATGTTCAAAATGCCCCCTACCCCAAGCCTCTTATTTACAACTTTATCTACCTTAACACAGACAATACATACAAAACTGAAAACTAGGATGATGAAGTCAATGCTTCAAATTTTTACTTTTTCCAAGATTTGTAATTGGCTTATTGTCTTACACATTTTATTTCCAATGTTGTCCTAATGACTTTGAGATACGCCCCTTTTCATTCTCACAAGTGCCACTTTTCACCTCTGGTTAAAGAGCCCTATTCAAAATATAATAGGTGCCCCTTTTAATTTGACAAGTGCCCCCTTCTCATAAGTGCCTCTATTCAAATCTGATAGGTGCCACTTTTACCTTGACACGTGCCTCTTTCCTTTGCAATAAATGCCCACTTCCTTGTTTATTAATGCATCTTTACCCGTTTAATAAGTGCCCTTTTACATCTCCTAATGAGTGTCCCTTTTAGATATGACAAGTGTCCCTTTTCCTTTGTAATAAATGTACCTTACCCTACTAATTAGTGCCCGGGCCTATTTCGGGTACCAAAAGTGTCCATTTTCACCTCTCTGATAATTGCCCACTTTACTTTGACACGTGCTCCTTTTTCCTTCTGATTGACTTTTCCCTTCTGATAAGTGCTTCGTTTCCTTTTCTATTAAGTGTTCCTTTCATCAATGTGAACAAGTTTATCTTCCTACTTTTGATAAATCATCTTTTTCCTTTCTATATAAATCCCATTTAATAAGTGTATTTTTTCTCTATATTTCCCACTGTCGCTTACAAAACGTGTGCTTTGGAGCTCATATATACAAAGAGCCATATCTAGTTCCAAAGAATTGGAGTAGATTTGTGTAGTAAAATGTACCCTTTTTCTACCACCACGAAGATAGCCGAGGAGGCAGAAGGCACAACGCCCTTAAAGTACGAACTGAGCCCCTTTGTATAATATAATCGTGCTCGTTTTCAAAGCTATTTAATGTCCTTTCTCTATTTAAGTCGTTTTAATATAGGAAGTGTGTCTTTTTTAACACTAAATGTTTACCCTTTAAAGATAAACTTGAGTTCTGGTAATGCGATTGTATTGTGAAAGCAAAGGTGTGGAATGGATCAGAAAAGTTGATCATATAGCATGTAAGTAATGGTGTGTAATGCAAGGTTCTGGAGTCAACAAAATCATAATAAATTTGACCGAGTCTTGGTAAAGTAACAATCACTTACACAGAAAGATGTATATGGGACAACACACATGGTGTCGGGGCTAGTACTACCCAGATTTCCTTATCTTTCTATGCTCATTACTCAGCCAGTATATATTTTCTTCCAAAATTGTTTGGCACATGACATTTATTTGTAATCTTGAACATTCAGTGTAAGTCTCGTTAGATTCTGTGAGAATTTATTTTCTTTTTTTACCAAAACTCAAGTTTATCTTTAAATTACGCTGAGCGTATCCGAACACCTACTTCCGGACAACTACCCCCAGACAAATACATCCTAAGATAGTTGTCCGGGGATAGTTGTCCTGGAGGATGGTTGTCGAAGGGGTTTGTTACCTGCGGGTAGTTGTTAGGGGGTAGTTGTCCTAGAGGGTGGTTGCCCTAGGGGTAGTTAGCTGGGGGAGGGGGTTATTACCCAGAGGGTAATTTTCCCGTGGGTAGTCGTCCTCGAGGGGGGTTGTCCTAGGGGGTAGATGTCCTAAAACCTACGTTGAGATATGTTGAGGTTACCATTTGTATATAGGTTCCCTCTTCTTCTCTTTTTTGGGGTTGGTGCACCCCGAATGTGAAAGACTCTCCGCCACCCCTGCAGTGCAACGTAGAAACCCGACACGAATAATTATCTTTATAATGTTTATTCATTCGAGCGCGTTATTGTCAACATTTCTGTTTTTTTTCCTCAACCTGATCGCGTTCAACTAGACTTGGTGACGCTGTATGTTAGTACTTCCTCGTATGCTGCTTCATGTAGGTCTCTTCGAAACAGGGAGTCGACTTTTGATACTTTACATACTTTCTCAACTAAAGCGAATTACATCGTACTATTTTTTCATTTACCATCACAAGGTAATCGCATGGCAGATAAATGCCTTAGTACCAGGTTGAATAATTTGAAAGGAAACTGAATTTGAACCCCGGGCCATACCACTACCCCACTCTCTCTCTCTCTCTCTTTCTCCCTCTCTCTCTCTCTCTCTCTTTCTCCCTCTCTCTCTCTCTCTCTCTCTATCTCTCTCTCTATCTCTCTCTCTCTAAACTTGTGACAACAATTCTGTTCATTTCAAAGAAGTGCACTTACCTCATCAATCAGAATTACTTTACTCTTTAGGGCTATAATTGAAATGGCTCAATATTAAACCAATTGTCAGAATCAAATGTTTATATACATTTGTGTAAAATGTTGTGTTTTTATGGAAATTTGATAAAACACCGAATTAAGTTAAGATAATATTGTAACGTGACGTAGGAAGGGGGAGTGAAGGACGTGTGATGAAGAAATTGAGATACGTTCAATATGGATGTTTGTATTTTTATGAAAATCTTAACAATAGACAATATGTCATAATAATCGTATACCCTTATTTCCATTTTTTCCGAGTTTTGCTTTTTGATTCAGTACTATAGGATTAAAGGGAAAGTCCACCCCAGAAATTTCTTTATACTGTCGAAATCTCCATAAAATTTCATGTAAGATGATTTCATTTATTTTTTAGAAAAGACAGGATTTAGCTGTAGAATCACAGTTGAAACATACGCATTCTCCCTGTGATCGCCGTCACTGGGGATCGCCATTTTGTGAATTGACCCGCCGTGGTGTGACGTATCTTGCGAGCTGGCCGTTATTGTATTCTGATTGGTCGGTGAATTTGTACAGGAATATTGATCTGTAAGATGCTTAATAGCATTTTGTTTTTCACTGTTAAACTTATATGTAATTTAAAAATAATTATTGAATAAACTTGTATTTATTAACGTTCACAAAACTGTTGGAATAAATTTTAAAAAGAGTCTACAAAACAAAACTCGTGTAATTTTTAAATTGGTTTCGTCGTCAAATGCGCACGCGTACGTGCGTGCATCGTACATTTGTAAACAACTTTCGGCTTTCTGTGTCTACTTGCCAATAATTGCAATACCGGGTACCGTAAGCAGAGCAGTAACAATTAATGTCCAATAATCAAAGTTTGTGTATCATTAGCTAGCTACGTGTGAGTTTGAGAATTTCACATTATTAAATTCATGAAGGTACGTTTAATCTACGATCACAAGTATTATTTTGAATCAAATTGAAACGCTGTTTGACACATATATCTAGGTACCATCCCATCGCTTCGCGAAGCTAGCTTATAGCGCTAGTATTGGAAGGTACCAGCTAGCACTAGCAGACGACAACCGCGCGTGCTGCACAGTATAAATATACAGCGGGAGGTTGATTCTTGAAGCCCGGTAAAATGAAATTATAAAACGGAAAGATAATTATTTAAATATAACTAACCTGGTTAGTACGTCTTCCAGAAATCCTTCTTTCACTTGATGTGCGTATCTTAACCGGTCCTCGATGTATATGAAAATGGTAGGAATAGCATCATCTTTGAGGATTTTTCGAGGTCTTGTACCGCATAGCTCCGCTTTCAGATCATGCTCGAAGCACCGAAGTCCGGTATTGAGTAAAAAAATTTACCCTTTGTCCTAGAGGAGTCATTATAGCAACCTATTGCTTGGCAAAAGACCATGATTCGTCGTGTCAGTGCGATAACAGTGTACCGCGAGCGAAAGTGAATGTCTGCGAAATAAGAAGGCAGCTCGCAACATACGTCACAATTTCGATACTATCGGTTATTTGTTGGCGATCGTTTCATGCCGATGTAACGCTATTGCATATGGCGGGCGGCTGATTTTCGATACAAAAAGTCGATATATCTTCGTTATGTGATCATGGATTTTAATGAGACTTGTATCATTCTTCATGGTATTATTAGGTCTATATCGTCAGCTAAAGAAAATCCTGGGGTGGACTTTCCCTTTAACATGAAAAACAATTAACTTATGGACTTGTTTACACGATCATATTCATGTCTTTGACATTCTATTTCCAATACTTTTCGGAATGTTTCCAAGACAATATAATTCTTGTCGTTCATAGTTTTATTTAGCTTTAAGTGTCGTGATATGTTGGGGAAAGTAATCTTAGCAGCATTTATTGATGCATTTGAGCAATAATCGCTCTCTCTTCCGTTGCTGTAAGTCCCCGTTTTACTCTGTTGAGTGCGAGGGGTGCCCAATTTTTACCTCTGGTAATTCCCTTTTTTACTTTGACTTGTGCTCCTTTTCAAATGAGTGTCCTTTTCCGTTTGGATGTGTGCCTGTTTTCCCTTTGGATGTGCCCCCCTTTTCCCTTTGGATGTGTGCCCCTTTTCCCTTTGGATGTGTGCCTCTTTTCCCTTTGGATGTGCGCCCCTTTTCCCTTTGCATGGGCGCCCCTTTCCCCTTTGCATGTGTGCCCCTTTCCCTTTGGATGTGTGCCCTTTTTTCCTTTGAATGTGTGCCCCTTTTCCCTTTAGATGTGCGCGCCTTTTCCCTTTGGATGTGCGCCCCTTTTCCATTTTGATGTGTGCCCCTTTTCCCTTTGGATGTACGCCCCTTTTCCCTTTGGATGTACGCCCCTTTTCCCTTTGGATTGGTGCCCCTTTTCCCTTCGGATGTGCGCCCCTTTTCCCTTTGGATGTGCGCCCCTTTTCCATTTGGATGTGTGCCCCTTTCCCTTTAGATTGGTGCCCCTTTTCCCTTTGGATGTGTGCCCCTTTTCCCTTTGGGTGTGCGCCCCTTTTCCCTCTGGATGTTTTCCCCTTTTCCCTTTGGATGTGTTCCCCTTTAACCTTTGGATGTGTGCCCCTTTTCCCCTCGGATGTGTGCCCCTTTTCCCTTTGGATGTGTGCCCCTTTTCCCTTTGGATGTGTGCCCCTTTTCCCTTTGGATGTGCGCCCCTTTCCCCTTTGGATGTGCGCCCCCTTTCCCTTTGGATGTGCGCCCCTTTTCCCTTTGGATGTGTGCCCCTTTTCCCTTAGGATGTGCGTCCCTTTTCCCTTTGGATGTGCGCCCCTTTTCCCTTTGGATGTGTGCCCCTTTTCCCTTTGGATGTGCGCCCTTTTTCCCTTTTGATGTGCGCCCCTTTTCCCTTTGGATATGTGCCCTTTTCCCTTTGGATGGACTCCCCTTTTCCCTTAGAAATTGCGCCCTTTTTTCCTTTGGATGTGCGCCCCTTTTCCCTTTGTATGTGTGCCCTTTTTCCCTTTGGTTGTTCGCCCTTTTCCCTTTGGATGTGCACCTTTTTCCTTTGGATGTGCCCTTTTTTCTTTGCTCATAAAATAGGCTTCTTATTTAAAGCGATTAAGAGCAAGTTTTTCTGTAATTTCATCCAAAGCTGGCTCGCTACGTTCGTTCGTAATATTATATAAATATGTTTCTTATTAAAGATCTTTTCAGTCTTTCATGATTAGATTGTGCTTAAAATCCCATCAGTATTGTTTTCCCCATCTTAATATGATGTATAGATGTAATTTTCGGCACTGCGACCACACGAATTTCAAAATGTTTGCTCGCTTGCTTCGTTCACTCGCAAATAAATATTCATATCATCACACCCAACTACAAAGTACATGTATGATGCTTAAGCAGTATCTTGGACCATGTTAAGAGAGAAACAAACATTGAAATCATCCCTGATAATGTAATCACAATGTAGGGGTATATACCATTGTCTACCATTCATATATTTTCGCTTTTTGGTTTCCCTATGTAGGTGCCCCTTTTTTCCGGAGAGTGCCCTATATGCGTTGCAGATACGTCAGATATAGGTTTAGATATAGGCTAGAAGTAAGTTACTCATAGGTTATCAATAAGTTAGCTGTACGGTATACCTTCATTCTAACCTATGTCGACGTATGAGTTACCTACCTCTAACGTATTTGACGTGTGTCTAGCTTATGTGTAACGTATGCCTAACGTATATCTAACCTATGAAGAGGACGTTGGCATACGCCCAACATTTTTGAGCCTGCACACAGATTTATTTCGGCCTCTGCGTACAACAACGTATGCCAGCTTATACCAGCTTGCTTTTAACGTATACAACTTATACCAGACCTACCCTCACTTATGTCAACGTGCACTAGCGTGTTGGTGAAAATTCACATACGTCGGCATACGTTACTGCTCTACGTATCCTTTTTCATAATAGCTCTATCCCTTTCACATTAATACCCTTTTTCACCTCTAATAAGAGCCCCTTTCATTTTGACACGTGGCCCATTTATATTTCTAATATAATTATACCCTTTTGCCTTCTTACCAGTGCCCCTTTCCATAAATGCCCCCTTTCAGCCCTGGTAAATGCCCCCCTTTCATTATCATAACTGCCCTTTTTGCATCGTTGTTGTTCTCTGGAATCAGAGAATAATAATTATTGACGTGTAGTAGCGCAATTAGTAATAATACCTACAATTACAAATACGACTCCGTAGAATCGCCTTTTTTCTGGTAGGTGAATTCATGTGGCATGCACTCGATCAAGCAAATCACAACAACAAGAATCTGGTCTATTTGTTAAAGGCTATGTCAAATCGAAACCTAGTTTCTCATCCGTTTTTTGGTCGAAAACGAGGCGTGGGTGTTTGCATATTTTGTTCACACTTGATATTCTGATAAGATGGACAAATGGATTTAGGCATGACTCCATATTCACTTGTGCTTATAGAAGTCTACGGCAAAATATTTGGGGTAAAAAAAATAAATAAGGAAAACAAAGTTTATTAAATATTTGTTTAATTAAGTACATCTATATAGCGTACACACAAATAATTGATTTTTTAAAATAATATATCTAGTCGAGTAGTTCATAGATAGTCTGTAAAATGTTACAAAAAGTAAGCAAATCATAATAACAACACTACAATATAGTACTTTTTTATATAAATGAGTAGCTACGATATATAAATCAATCTCTTGCGCACACCCTACAACTAAAGCAGCTGGCGAGTCGTCGGCAACGCGATGCACTAAAAGTTGTGATATTCTACCACTTGTTAAGACTAATTATGGAGGAATTTCAGGCTAATTAAGGACGCATACCTAGTTTGTATACTTTTTGGTTTATATAATGGCTCTCTAGACACCCCCCCCCCCCCAGGCCAAATAATAATAAATATATAATAATAATAATTATGGACATGGTTCAGTATGGAGATGTAGGAGATCTACTTGACACTACACCATTTGACACAGATGGGACTGATTTACTTGACATTACATCATTTGACACAGATGGGACTGATCTACTTGACACTACACCATTTGACACATATGGGACTGATCACTCATGACACCGTGATAAACTTTCATGCATGTTTGAGACCCTAATGAAGTTCCCCGTTAACTACAAATTTATTTTACATCTACATCTAAGATATCACCGAATTAAATTTGTATCTGAAGCTAAACATATCAAATAACCAAAGAAAAGACCAAAAAAGGAGGCGGGCGCCAAAAGAATGCTTGCGGGAAAGAGAAACTAGGAATATTTTTGACTTGGCCTTAGTGTGGAAGAATACACAAGCAGCAGTGCATGTCCCCTGAAACGAATATCTCTTTGAATGGTTCACGGATAATGGATTCCTTGTTTAGTGTAGGGGCGTACTGATACGATCTTTATATTGAAACTCGTTTTCATAACTATTCCAGACATGACATAATAATAATAATAATAATAATAATAATAATAATAATAATAATAATTACTGTGCTTATATAGCGCCTATCACTTAGTCTCTAAAGCGCTCTACAATAATGCAGCATAGTTACCAATATCAATATTGGTAATTAAATATTGACATATTTCAATATCTTTCGCTTTCGTCATACAACATAACTGGTACCCAATGACAATTATCCTATCTCTCTACCCCTTCTTCAGCCATCCAATCAGTCATGCTTCTGTTTCTCTCTCTCTCTGTCTCTCTCTGTCTCCCAATCCTTCTCTCTCTCTCTACCTCTCTCTCTCTCTCTCTCTGTCTCCCTGCCGTTCTCTCTCTGTCTCTCTCTCCCTCCTGCAACCATCCAATTAGTCATTTTTTCCTCTCTCTCTGTCTCCTTGCCCTTGTCTCTCTTTCTCTCTCACTTAATATTTAAATTTCCCTCTTAGTATCTACCCCCCCCCTTTCTTACATTCTTTGAAATACTTGATCACGTAAATCACTCTCTCGCTCTCACCCACTCACTTATTTATTTATTTTTCGCTCTCCCATTCGCTCATTAATTGTTTTTCTTCACTTTTTGTCTCTCAACTTATCTCTTGCTGTTATTTGTACCTAATAATTGAGAGGGAAAAAAACTCACTCCCGTTTTGCTCTCTCTTTCTCCCTCTGTCTCTCTTCCATTGACGCACACACTCAGTTAATCTCTCTCTCCATTCGCCCCTATCGAGCTTATCGTGCATGGTGCCAGTGTATTATCCACGATGTGTTATTATTCGTATTTGTTCATCGTCATTTCAATGCTATTTGAAATATTTTGATGACAATAAATGACATTGTGGTGTTATTGTTACGTACCATCCCATGGCAGTCGCATGACAGATACATTTATACCATACACTTACCCCGCCCCTCTCTCTCCCCCTCTCTCTCTCTCTCTCTCTCTCTCTCCATCCCCTCTCTCTATCTCTCTCTCGCAATACGATTAAAGAAATGCACATGCACCCCCCTCCTTTGGAACTACATTTGTACACCACTGACTTCCAACTTTATCTAGTCTATCTCAGAGAATGTGTCTTACCATTAAAAAATAAATAAACTAGAAACAAGAATGATTAAGTAATTACTTTCACGGCTACTTTTTCTCAGGTTTTTGATTGCCTGGGTGCAGTGCATGATTTATAAAAGCCATGATTAACTGAGATCTTTTCTATATGGATGTTTTTATTGTTCGTTTGCATATTGAAAAAAAAATAATGTTAGGTTTACATTCTAAAAACTGAAATGTTAAATCTCAACTTAAAATGGCCGAGGAGTGACCACTCTTTCAAAATGTCAGATTGTAACTTTTAACATGCTGGATTCAACTTGTATAGTGTTGGATTCAGCATGTTCAAAATGCCCCCTACCCCAAGCCACTTATTTACAACTTTATCTACCTTATCACAGACAAGACATACAAAACTAAAAACTAGAATATTGAAGTCAATGTTTCTAATTTTTACCTTTTCCCAGATTTGTAATTGGCTTATTGTCTTACACATTCTATTTCCAATGTTTTCTTAATGACTTTGAGATACGCCCCTTTTCCTTCTCCCAAGTGCCACTTTTCACCTCTGGTAAGAGCCCTATTTAAAATATAATAGGTGCCACTTTTAATAAGACAAGTGCCCCTTCTCATAAGTGCGCCTATTCAAATCTGATAGGTGCCACTTTTACCTTGACAAGTACCTCTTTCCTTTGCAATAAATGCTCCTTTCCTTTGTTATTGGTGCATATTTCCCAGTTTAATATTTGTGTCCCTTTACATCTCTTATGAGTGCGCCTTTTAGATTTGTCAAGTTCCCCTTTGTCTTTTTAATACATGCACCTAACCCCTTTTTATTAGTACCCCCATTTCGGGTGCCGGAAGTGTCCATTTTCACCTCTCTGATAAATGCCCCCTTTACTTTGACACGTGCCCCTTTTCCGTTCTGAGTGGACTTTTCCCTTCTGATAAGTGCCCCATTTCCTTTTCTATCAAGTGGTTCTTTTACCAATGTGAAAAGTTTCTCTTGATAAGTTACCCTTTCCCTTTCTATATAACTCCCGTTTAGTAAGTGTATTTTTCTCTATATTTCCCATTGTCGCCTACAAAACGTGTGCTTTTGCGGTCATATAAAAAGAGACATATCTAGTTTTAAAGAATTGGAGCAGCTTTGTGTAGTAAAATGTACTCTTTTTCTACAGCCACGAAGATAGCCGAGGAGGCAGAAGGCACAAGCCCTTAAAGTACGAACTAAGCCCCCGTTCAGAACATAATCGTGTTCGTTTTCAACGCTATCAAATGTCCTTTCTCTATTTAAGTCGTTTAATATGAGAAGTGTGTCTTTTTTACACTAAATGTTTACCCTTTAACCTACGTTGGGATATGTTGAGGTTACCATTTGTATATAGGTTTCCTCTTCTTTTTAAAGAAAGTGCTCTTTTGTTGGTGGACCCCTAATCTGAAAGACTCTCCGCTACCCCTGTAATGCAATATCGAAATCCGACACGAATACTTATCTGCAAAGTGTATTCATGCGAGCGAGGTATTGTCAACATTTCTATTTATTTTTCTCGACCTGGTCACGTTCAACTAGACTTGTTGACGCTGTATGTTATTACTTCCTCGTAAGCTGCTTCATGTCGGTCTCTTCGAAACAGGGAGTCGACTTTTGATAACTGTCATACTTACTTAACTAAAGCAGGTTACATCGCATTTGGAATGAGGAGATTTCAATGCAAGTAAAATCGGGCACTTAAACATTTGGCTGGAATTGTGATTCGAAAGACTCTTGTCTAAGTTCATGGATTATTACCACGGACATCATCCTTAGAAGTCCTAACCAATTGTGTATAGTTCATTTATTACTCAACTAACTTTACGTCGAAACAACTCATCCTGTACCTAAAGTAGGCAGTGAATGACGTCATTAACATGCACTTAAAGGCCTACTGATTGATTATACAAATACAGTGAGTATTTCATACTGTTTTTAGTATGATATATTGTGGGTAAAAGAAGTGCCCCTTTTCACCTCAATTTAGAGGGCTTTGTTATTGTTAGTCAATGTGTGTGTGTGTGTTGTGAGAGTTAGTTTGTACATTTGGTTTTGGGGAGGCGGTTGTCTTTTAATGAATGCGAGAAAACCAAAGTATAACAAATCAGAAAAAAGTGATGGAAAATGTATTCTTTATGTCCATATACATGTAAAGTGGTCAAGTTTTATATGTTTGGTGGTGTTATTGTTACAATTCATGCTGTCTGAACATATTTATCTGCGAAAAAGTAACAAATTATCTTGACTAAATATGCACTCTATACCATTCGGCGCCTAACGGTAGGCCTACACATGCAGTAACTCATCACATTAGCACTTGCCATATAGTTTCTATACCCTCACAAAAAAGCACTTGACTTGAAAAAGGAGAACTTCCCCAAATTCGCATTTCAACTTGAACTTTTAATTGTCAGTTATCTCACCCCAAAAATATGTTATGATGAGTTCATAACCATATATTAAATGTAGTACGCCCCGAAAATATGAAAAAAATAAGTTGTTAATTATTACGATTGGTTTGTCAGATTCACACATAATGAAGATGCATCGTGTTCAGAATGCCTCTGCAAGACTTGTGTCCTTTGCATTTCTTGAAAATGTTCCCAGATTACACCCGTTTCCATTAAGTTACGTTTAGAGGCGGCGGTGCCCTACATTTTTTTAAGTACCCGGAAATTGCCCCTTAAACTTTGTAAGAAGTGCCCCTATTAATTTGTAAAGGTGCGCCTTCCCCCTTTTCACCTCTGATAAGTGCCCCTTTTCATACCTGCTCATAGCCTCTTTCAGTTCAGGTGAGATATTTGCCCCTTTTTACCTCTGATACTTCCCTTGTAACAATGATACATGCCCCTTTTCCTTTCTAATAAGAGACCTATCCCCTTTTGATAAGTGCCCCTTTTCACCTCTTATAAATGCCCCTATCAAAATTTGATGGGGCCCCCTTTTCCGAAGACAAATGCCATTTCCTGTTCTTATAAGTGCCTTTTTAATCCCTCTTTTTGAAGGTGGAAGAAGTGTCCAATGTTCACCTCTGATATATATATATATATATATATATATATATATATATATTTACTTTGACACGTGCTCCTTTTCTTTTCTGATAAGTGTCCCCTTTTCCTCTCATTAGTAAATGCGCCTCTAACTTCAAGCGACTAAGATCAATTTCCCTCAAAAGCTCGATCGCTACGCTCGCTCGCATTTATAGATGATGTAATTATGTTACTTATCAAAGGTCTTTTCAGTCTTCTTTTTATGAGAATATGCGTACAACCCAATCAGGATTGGGTTATTCCTCTTTATAAGATGGAATTTTTCACACTGCGACCTCACAAATAATTCTTCAGACCATTCCACTCGACTGCAAAGTGTGGTGCTTAAGCAATATCTTGTATGGTGTATGAAGTGAAACACATATTGAAATCATCCCTGATGATGTAATCACCATGACGGGGTATACACCAATGTCAAACAAAATTGTTAATTTTCGCTTTAATAGAGATTTCCCTTTGTAGGTGCCCTTTTTTCTCCAGAAATTGCCCTTTATTTCTTGGTGCTCCCCTCCCCCACTTTGTAAGTCACTAGGCCACCCCCGGTTACATTGGTTGCCCGTAAAGCATGATATTGTTTTTAGAAAAGTTTTGCTCGTTTAGTTAGTTGTCTGAAATGTTATCTAAATAAACACATCCATATTGAAATAACTTATGACGTGCACTTCTAAAGCTATACCTCGGAACAAGTTAACTGTTGGATAATGCGCTTTCAGTTGTGCTGCCCCAAAGCTTTGGAACCATCTAAAACATGATATAATAAAAACCTCATCTAAAGCCGTCTTAACAACTTTGTTGATAACCCAATTTGTTCAGAAGCTTTTGAGCAATATATAATTGTAGGTCCGTAAATGGCACTGTTGGGAGATTTTTTCACTATCAATGTTTTATTTTTCATCACAGCGCTGTAGACTTTACTAGATAGTTATATGATAGATACAACGTTGTAATTGATTCCAAGGTCGTCACGTGATATCGATTACGGTCTTCGTAATTAGCATATTCGACTCATGGTAAATCTTTTCACGTGATATTGACCTTCCGGTCAAATGAGTATATATTTGTTCCAAACCAAATCCAAGCAACCCTGCAACTACCAGCCAAGCGGGAAAGGGAAGGGGGGGGGGGGTGTAATTTATTGTAGGGTTCCTCTTGCCAGGCGCGTACGCAGGGGGTCGGGGGTCGAACCCCTCCCCCTCAATTATTTTTCTTGGTGTGTTTTGGAGGTAAGCCCCCCCCCTCATTTGTTTTTATAAATGTTTTATATAATAATAAAAATTTTAAAAAAAAATTATGCTAATGGGTGACCTAAACAAAGTGACCTTACCCCCCCCCCCCTCTCCCCCCTCCCCCCCCCCCCCCAACGGAACGAAATGTCGATCGGTCAAATTTTCAAAATTCGGGAAAAAAACAAAAATGTGTCCTCTTATTTTCGATAAAGAGGAAACAAATTAACTTGAAACTTGAAAACTAAAATACATTCACAAAATTGTAGTTTGATACGTAAAATGAACTTTGAAATATTTTTCAAAATTCTCAATATTATACGTTTTTTCTTAAATTTGTTTTACATCTAATCCTAAAATATCACAGAATTAATTTGTTACCAAATAACAATACAAAAAAAAGGAGGTGGGCGCCCAAAAAATGCTTGCGGGGGCGAGAAACAAGGAGTTATACAAATACGAAAGCTGAAATGTCCCCTGAAAAGAATAGCTCTTCAAAATTGTCACGCATAATTGATTTCCTTGCTCAGTGTAGTGAGGTTAGCGACAATATCGTTATATTGACACTCATTTCATAACTATTCGAGACATGACATATGTAGATTTCTTTCGCTTTTGGCATACAAAAAAATGGAACCCAATGACAGTTTAACTATCTCTTTATCCCTCCTTCAGCCATCCAATCATTCATTATTTGTCTTTCTGTCTGTCTGTCTCTCTCTCCCCCTCTCTTTCAGTTAATATTTTTAATTTCCCTCATTATATAACTAACTCTCTTTCTCCCCCTCTCTCTAACTCACATTCGCTCAAACACTATTATCACTTAATCACTCTCTCGCTCTCACCCACTCTTTTATTAATTTTTTTTTTGCTTTCCCACTCGCTCATGTAATTTCTATCTCACTCCATCACTATCTCTCTTTCTCAATTGATCTCTTCCTTATATTGATACCTACTAATTCGACAAACTTGCTCCCGTTTTGGATGCAGCAGAAAAGATCTATGGAAAATGACGTCATGGCAGTGGTTGAAAATATCAGTTTTTGTCGGTTAGTTTTTAAATCTAGCTTTATGGCTAATGGTGAATTTTAGGGGAAAGCATTAGCAACATTTGTTGCTGAATTTAAGCAGCTATTGTTAGCCATTTGATACAACAATCAACCGTGACGTGTCAATTTCCTGTTTGAAGTATGACTCACAATTCGTTTTACAGCTGATTCCGCTTGGTTGACTCCACTGTTCAGAGGATGTAGCAGAGAGGGATAGAAGTGAATGACGATGTGTTATTTCTTGTTTTTGTTCATCGTCTCTTCAATGCTATTTGAATACTTTGATGACAATAAACATGGCGGTACCTTTTATATGGAACGGTCACCTGGCAGATAAATTAATAAGTACCTGGCTTGATAATTTGAAAGAAAATTGAATTTGAACTCCAGGTCAAAACCCCCCCCCCTCTCTCTCTCTATCTATCTATCTCTCCTTCTCCCTCTCTTTCCCTCTCGCAGTACGATCGGAGAAATGGACGTGCCCTCTTAATTCTCCCCCTAAAGCTACACCACTAATTTACAACATAATCTAGCTTATTCCAGACAGTAAGTCTTACAATAAACAAAATAATAATACAAAACCCTGGATACAATTGTAACACGCCGATCACACGCGGAAACTGGTAGAAAATACTCGATCACACCATTCGTTGTGTTGCGGTTCTTTTTATTTCAGGTGCAAAGTGAACAAAGCTAAAGTAAGCCAAAGCCTGGACAAATAAACAAAGTTAAAACAATTAAATAGAAATGTGGACATGTTTGAAAAACACACATAATAGTGATAAACATAATATTTGTTAATGACTTTAAGATACGCATTCCAACAATATGACGTCAAGCCGACTCATGATAATAAATGATAAACGGGTTGTTTATATTCCATTCATTAAAACTTAATCAATATTGCATGAAAATAACCAGCATCTATAATCACAAATAAAGTTCTTCCATCCTTATGGATAACTCTCCCAACAAATAAATGAATACAACCATCAAGTGAACTTTGTCAAACAATCAAACATAATTCCCAATTAAAACTACATTGAATTAGTGGTTTATACATTGAATATGATAACCCACTCACCCTGGCAATCTGGCCTAGAGGACCGTTTCCTCTCGTTCCCGCTTCTTACATGTTGATTGTAATTTGTCAACACCTGAAGGAATAATAATTAATACAAATCATTGTAAATTTGACTCTAAAACACCAAACTAAAGAAGGTTCAGATTATATCCGTTAACTGTTAACTCTTAAAACATTACTTTAAATTACAACTGTCTTGCAAAATACGATTATCCAGAGTTAAACTCAACAACACATTATATAACTAAAACTCCTAAAGATTTCAAGTAATATAACAGATAACATAGTAATATTCAAATTATCTCAAATTACTATTACCAAATCCTAATCTAGTGCTTAAACTCACTAACGAAATCAACCTATACTGATGATTAAACAAATATGCCACACCTTACATAATGCATATTAATTCAACACAAACTATATCGTAAGAACGATACCAAGGTTATTAACTAACATCAAAATACATCTACAAAAGTACTAATTATCTCAATAATTATCCAACTTAACAAAAGAATAATCTTCTTACCTATATAATGACATGTTACACCAAAATCTTTCAGAGTCGACCTCCCTAGCCTGCCCCATGGATGGGGTGCAGTACAGGAGTGAATCTGTCAAATACCTCTGCCTTCTTTTATAACAGCTACACTCTCACGATGGTATAGCTACCACACATAACCTGTTCTGGGAAAGGGTCTTGTTATTCGGAGGGAGACAGGAAGTCTTTTGTTTTGGGGGTTCTTATCCGATGTATACAATTAGGGGTTTGTTTGGCTAAGTTATTACAAGTGTTCTGGAAGGGGGGGGGGGGGGGGGGTCGAGTTATACCAACCTTTGACCAAGTGACCGTACATCATTAACTCTCTCATAGCTGTGGAATGTCATGTTTTGGCCAAATTGATAGCTTCTACTCAGAATATGTGTGAGTCATACTTCTTTGAAGTACAAAGTCTGTTAACATATAAACTTCTTACTTTCCTCCTGAGGAGATATTGATTAGAAATAGGTATATATGTTTCACTATAAAACAGTTCAATTCTGACCTGTTACACAATGATAAAGAAGGAAACGCTATTTATATATATCTAATAATAACAGCTCACATTTATAATGCGCCTAATACTTTGTTTCTAGGCGCGGAACATATTGATGAAGCGAATATATAATTATATTGATTACTTGGGGCAGAATATAGAGCAAACTCTATTTTGGCAACCAATAACTGCAGTTAAAACTAGAGCCTAAGTTTTGCTACTTGATTTAAAAAAGGATTGTAGTCACGATAACCTGCTGGTGTAAATCATTAAAGACAGTGCGATTTCACATTCACTTGTAAATATATCGAACTGGTCATTAGAAATAAGGCAAGGTTGCTGAATGTAAGCAACAGTCGGTCACAATTGCTACTCTTTAATACAACCATGATGTGGCAATTTACTCTTTTAGCTATGACTCACAATGATTCGGGTCACAATTGATTGTACTCTGTTGATTCTACTGTTCGGTTGATTTAGCAGAGAGAGAGATGGAAGAATATTCTCACGATTACCCACGATGTATTATTATTCTTATTTGTTCATCGTCATTTCAATGCTATTTGAAAATATTTTGATGACAATAACCGACATTGTGGAACTATTTGTACGTACCGTCACATGACAATCACATGACGAATAAATTCATCAGAACCAGGTTGAATCATTTGAAAGAAAATAGAAATTGAACCCCGGGCCAACCCGTCCATTCCTCCTTTCTCTCTCTCTATCTCTCTCTCTTTCTCTCAATACAATTGGAGATATAATCGTGCCCTTTACCATCTCTCCCTTTGGAGCTACGACACTGATTTACTACAAACTCTATCTAGTTATTTCCAGAGAGAAGGCCTATACCAATACCAAAAATGGAAACAAGAATGATGAAGTACATGTACATGTAAATACCTCTTACTGCTACCTTTTCCAAGGTGTGTAATTGGCCGGTCGTTTGAAGTGCATGATTTACCCCTGGCTAGTCAAGATGGAAATGAGATATTTCTAATATGGATGTTTGTATCATTAGTTTGCATAATGATGATGACATAAAGTTCGGTTTACACGCGATGGGGTCAACATTATAAACGTTGTTTTCTCCGTGAGGGCGCCCTGCAATCATATTAGTCCACGCATTATTTGATATGACCTCCCACAAATTGCAACAGAAAGTCTGTCAACTGTTATATACACAGAAATATGTCCTCAAAACTCTTAAAGATTAAGACCAGATATGGTCTTTCGATTGCATTGTGAAAGAAACGTTGTGGAATCGATCAGAAAAGGTTGATCATCTAGCATATAAGTATTGGTGTGTACTGCAAGGTTCTTGAATCATCAAAATGATAAGAAATTTTGCCCAGTCTTGGTAAAGTTTCAATTTACCAAATCTATCAATTAGTAGGCGGTTTCTCGGCAAAATTTGTATGCTCACGTATTAGTCAAAACATACTCTATTCACATGGTTGGTAATAAGAGCTTCCATTTCATTTGTTGAGAGGGGGGCGAGTTTCCAAAACTGTTCTTTACCTTTAAGGAATCATGGTGGGAGAAAGTTCTATGGCGGCCATTTTTCAAATATTTCCCTATGTCTCTGCTTTTAAAGAACATAGAGCTTTGATTTTAAGTGCTTAACATACATTCTAGGGACAAGGAATCGAATGGAAAAATATTCAAGAAGCTCAACCTAGCCAACAAGTCGAAGCATTAACCTGACATTTCCCAATATCTTTCCTTTGAAATGACTTAACCCTAAAAAGGCCGGGGGGGGGGCATCATGCCCCCCTCCCCTCCCTCCACGAGTTTTCTGATTGTTCGAGAACGCATATGGATGGCGCCCCATCGCTCGCTGACTTTTTTCTTTCGAGTCTTGCCCAACTTTTATTTTTATTTTTTTGAAAATCGGACCTACGGTTACAAGGTCACGTGACCTTTTGTCTTTGCATGTCAGCCCGAAAATCGCTCATTTTCGTGATTTGTGTACAAAACATAACAAACATGGGTTATTGGGTCTTGTTTACAGTTTAGGTGGTTGTTTTGGGAGTCAAAATAGTTGAATTGTAGTTAGAAATGAAATAAAACAGCAAAAACAATAACATACATAAGTTAAAAAAAACAATGAAATACATAAGAATTAACAAAACAAGGAATAAAATAAGGAATAAGCTGGCTCTTCCAATTTTTTAGTCGTATTATTATTCAAAATGGTCTAATGAATATATGTAGTGAAAAAGAATGCTTAAATATGAATAATATATCATTTATGGGTAAAAATGTGATTTGTATGACTTTATATCATAAATATACAAATGAGTGAAATTTTCAAAAAATTGAAATTATCGTAGTATTCTATACACTTTACTTGACATGCGTGCAAATTTTCGCGGAGATCGGCCCGTAAGCGGCCGAGATCTTATGGGGGGGGGGGCATAATGCCCCCCCCCCCCCAAGCCGTACTTAGAACTCAAATATCCCGGCCTTGTTAGGGTTAAGGGGTTTGATTTTCACTGCTAAACATATATTTTCAGGGGCAAGGAATAAAATGTAACACATTTCAAGAAGCTAAACCTGGCCAAAAAGACGAAACGGCAGCCAATTTCCAAAATGGTTGCCATAAACCTGATATTTCCCAATGTCTTCGCTTCTAAATGACTTAGGGGTTTGATTTTCATTGCTAAGTATACATTTTCTGGGGCCGGGAATAAAATTAAACCTCTTTTAATGAGCTAAATCTGACCAAAAAGCCTAAATGGCAGCCATTTTCCAAAACTTGATATTTCCCAATATTTCAGCTTCTTGATGACTAAGGGCTGAGTTTTAGCGCTAAACATACATTTTTGTTCAGTCCAAAATACTATGGCATACTGTATGCCTGATGGACAACGTACATGCCGACGCTCTACAGTTGCCACATGCAGCTGAACACTCTATGTCATGCTTCTTACATGTTAAATATGAGATGCAGAGCCCTACGTGTCATCAGTGACATTGAAATGTTTTAATATTGAAGCCCTACAAAAAATGAGCTGAAAATGATCATTAGGTGCCTCATAAAAGTAAAAAAAAATCTGTTTAAGTGACCGGTTTTACCATAATCGTTTTGCCAAATGTACTGTAGTGTTAGGAAAATCGTTAGGAAAACCCGACATTTGATTTTGATTTCCAATCATAAATATATTGATTCAGACATGAGATCGGCTTATAATAGTCATGGGTTTCCTGACTGACCTAAAGGTTTATAATTATCATTGCACCATGAGCTAAATCCAGAATTTGAGACGAAGTTCCCAAATCTTTTAACAATATTTTATGAATTACTATCTTCAAGTATACCCTAATTTGCATCTTTCCCAAAATGTATTTGGTTATTTGGTACAGAATAAATAACATGTTTAAATAAAATGTTTACATTAAGGTAACGCAATCTTTTTTTTTTTTTTGGAGTGAATAAATGTTCACTAGTCCTGCAACCTTTTTCTGAACTTATTTGATCAGCGGTCATTATGTTGTTTTCTTAAAAGTATGTTTGAAATGTATTGTAGAGTATTTTTGAAAACAGTTTTGCAAGGGAGCTTGTTAGGGTTATCCCTAAATAATTGGAGGGGTCCTTACCGTCTCCTTCTTTGGATATTGGCTTTATGAGATTAATTATAAATAGAGCCTGATTTCCTTCTTCCGAGAGTATTAATCGTATGCAAGACTTCTTTGACTGTAATATTAGAATTATTTTTTGTGTATTCAAGGTTGTTTGTTTAGAGTCGTTTTTCAGTATCAAATTTAAGTTTGTAATCTTTGTTCATTAACTTTTTGAGGTGATCGTACCGTTCTCTCGCTGTTAATGTTATAAAATATATATGGACACATTATTTATGTATTTTTCTTTCATTCTGTCCACAAGTCTCCAAAAGATCTCTGTTATCTAGCGAGAGTAATTTATCAAGCACATGTTTTTTTGTACGCTCTGTGATTATTACTTGTTATTCTCCGAGGGAGTTTTTGTTCGCATGAACTTTTTAGCCATAATACTAATTCATTTTACAGTTGAGTCCGCTTAGTTGATTCCACTGTTCGGAGTGCAAGACGATGTGTGTGTTTTTTTCTTCTTATTGGTTCATCGTCGCTATACTGTTTGAATATTTTGATGACAATAAACATTGCGGTACTATTCATAAGAAACCGTCCCATGGTTGTCACATGGCAGATAAAATTACCAGTACAATGCTTAATAATAGGGACTTTTAGATTCTGCACGACGAAAACGTGGACTTCCCTTTTAAGGCACTGGCAGTGACGTCACATTGCCTTAAAAGGGCAGTCCGCAGAATCTAAAAGTCCCTACTATGACAGATAGCTGAATCTTAACCGCGGGCCATACCGCCTCCCTCCCTCCCGTATCTCTCTCTCTCTCTCTCTCGCAATAAATTCGAATTCGTCTGGTTTGAGCTAGGATGGCGCTATTCATTGCTGATCTGTTGGTACCAATGGGGAGCTTTACACAAATTAATTGTAGCGATATGGGGTGAAGTATTTTGTGGCATTTTTTAAAAATTCTTTTGTATCATCTATCAAGTATAAGAGGTATTAGTTTTATACAGTTATTGCAAAGTTTTAGGTATGGTAATAAGGATATTTGGTCTATGGGGGAAATGTTTCGTTGGCTAAATATGGCGGTTTTTCGCTTTGTCGATTAGGTTTCGTATAGCGTTTGTAAATGTGCCTGATTTTTTGAAGATATTTCCTAAATATTTGTTTTCCTTTGTTTCTTTGTCGGTGCTATCAAATAAACACACCTTTCTATTCAATATTCTTCCTGTCTCATTAAACACATTTTATTTGTCTTTCCCGTTTTAATGTATTTAATATTAAAGTGGTTTAATGCTTTTTAAAGTTGTAATGTTACTGGGTGAAAATGAATCTATAATATAATTTAATCATAAAGAAAAATGTGTTGGGCTTAATACACAACTTTGTTTTACGCCTACCGAAGTGGGAAAGATTGGGTTATTTTGTTTTGCAGTTAAACAGAAAGTCGTGCATCTGCGTACATATTTTTGATGATAACGCAGAATGGACTGGTTATATTGTGTGTATTTTTTATTTGAAGAGAAGAGCGTTTCTGTTCAAAAAATCAAACGCTTTGCAGAAATCCATAAAGCACACGTACAAACATTTCTTATTTTAAAACATTTATTGTGTATCCAAGGTCGTTTGTTTAGAGTCTTTTTCAGCATCAAATTTAAGTTTGTAATCTTTGTTCATTAGTTTTTTTTTTTAGATGAACGTACCATCCTTTCGCTGTAATATCAATGGACGCATTATCTGTGTATTTTTCTTTCATTCTGTCCACAAGTTCCCAAAAAGATGGAGAATCTCTGTTATCTAGCGATGGAAAACAAATGTCTGTATTTATTATGGACAATAACATCTTTAATCTTGAATCTTGAGTAATTTATCAAACGCATGTTTTTGTGTACGCTCTGTGATTATTACTTGTTATTCTCCGAAGGTTTTTTTGTTCGCATAAACTTTTTAGCCATAATACGTTATGCCACGGTCTTTTTCTCAGATACATACTTTTTAGAAAAATCAGTTGTAGCTTGAATCTATACATCGAATTAAACAATGATTTTGTCCCTTTTTCTTGACCTTAACTCTCATATTTTGTTTTACGAAAACACCAGCAGCGACCTTTGAGTATAGGTGTCGACTGTTTTGTTTATTCTTCTTTTGTTATCCCTTTTTTGTTTAAATCATTTTATAAGATTTTTGACAAATCTAAATTGATTTGTTCAACATTTTTGTTTGTTTGTTTAATTTTGTTAGGAATTGACCTTCAAACGTTCGGGTTCATTTTCATGGCTGTATATCATGTTGTTCCATGTCGTAATTGGCGAATACAAATGATTGAAGGGTCAACGTCATTTGACAATGATCGGATAATGGGGGGAAGAACTATCCAAATTCGATAGCTATAGCTTTGATTATTATTACTAGTGAGGCGCAGTAACCATCGATTGAGAAACCTCTTGTGTTATAGAGAGTTGGTGTTTCCATTGTCTGACCGAATAATCTTCAGAGTTGAGCAGTTATGCGAATAGATCCAGATGTTGTTTTCCGTAATTAATAGTGACTTGCTGTATCGAAAATTGTCTACGTTGAGGGGGTAGTGTCTGAAATGTAAGCACTATGTAGAGAGTGTACTAATGGATCAAATGAATCAAGTCTGATGTAGTCACATTCGTCTTGATTAATATGGGCATTGAGGTATCCCATAATAATTACTGTTCCTTTTGTGTTTCATTTTTCTTTTTTCTCTTTTATCTCTATATTTATTCCTGTTCTCAATATGTGTGACGAATTAACAGTTTGGAATGTATATATCAGGCATTTCTAAAGCCGAAAATGAATGACCGAGGTTTAGCCACATATTTAATATTCACTACAGGTTCTTTCAATAATGGTAGTTCCCTTTTCAAGAGGTTGTTTAACGAGGACTCACAATTCTCCTCTCAGTCTGCTAGAGTTCGTTTGACCGACAGACTATTTATATAGAGGAGGCGCGATGGCTCAGTTGGTAGAGCAGTGGTCTCGTAATCCGGTGACCCGGGTTCGAAACCAAGTCGATGCGCTAGTACCCTTTAGTAAGGCATTAATCATCATTACCAGGTCCCTCGGAGAGGACCTAAAGCCTTCTGCCGTCTGGTTGCTTACTAACAAGCATTTATGTTTTCTGAACAGTCAGGTAAAATAACACCGCCACCAATATCGTTTATATGAGATGTGTTCACTGTAAGATAAATGCGTCTCACTTATATTAGAAATACAATATCTGTAATAAGTTTCTCCCTAAAGATAGGAACATTCAGTTTACATTGTTTCAGTCTTTCATCAAGTCCATTTACATTCCATGAACTTAATTTTGCTTAGATAATTTGAGTCGGGTAGGGTGTGGTGCCAGGATTTCCATCGTCTATTCAAATACGGACGGAAACATGTACTTGCCATCTTGCCCCCCCCCCCTCTACGCCACTAATTAATAACATTGTATAGCTTATTCCAGAACGTAATTACTACAATAAACAAAATCATTAAATGAAGAAAAGAACAAGGATGATGGAGTAAACAGTACGTATAGCTATGTAATGAAGAAACAAGTGGTGATTATTTGGGGCAGAATATAGAGCAATTTCTTTTTTTAGAACCAATAATTCCAGTTGAAGTCAGAAGTCAAGTTTTGCTAATTGATACCAAAAGGCTTGAAGTCACGATAACATTCCAGTGCATTTGTTTACTGATATTGTTCCCTATATTTCATATTTACTGGCCAATATATTAAACTGGTCATGAGAAACTGTCAAGATTGATCAATTTCAGCAACAGGAGTTCCCCATTGATACTCTGTAATGCAACCATGACGTTGCAATTCTCTCTTTCAGCTATATAATGACTCATAATAATTCGTGTCACGGTTGATTCCGCTCTGTTGATTCCACTGTTCGGTGGGTTTAGCAGACAGAGGGAGGGAGAGAGAGAAATAAAATAATATTTTCCAAGCGATGTATTATTATTATTATTTGTTCATCGTCTCTCAAATGCTATTTTAATATTTTGATGACGATACACGACATTAAGGCGCTATTTTCACGTACCGTCTCATGGCAATCGAATGACAGATACATTCATCAGTAACATGATGAATAATTTGAAAGAAAATTGAATTATGAATAGCGACCCTCATTTCGTATTATGAATAGCGACCCTCTCCTCATATTATGAATAGCGACCCTCATTTCGTAGAATGAAGAGTGACCCTCTACTCATATAATAAACAACGACCTTCTCCTCATATTATGAATAGCGACCCTCATTTCGTAGAATGAAGAGCGACCCTCTACTCATAAAATAAACAACGACCTTCTCCTCATATTATGAATAGCGACCCTCATTTCGTATTATGATTAGCGACCCTCTCCTCGTATTATGAATAGCTGTCTTTATGAGTAGTGACCCCCAATGTTAATTATGAATAGCGGTCCTTACGGTTCACGGTTCTTATTTCTTTATGAATAATGACCCTCTTCTCCCATTGTCAATAGCGCTCCCGGAAGTACGGGAAGTTACACCTTGTGAATAGCGGTCCTTATGAATAGCGGTCCTTACGAAAAGTGGTCCTTATGAATAGCGACCAGACCCCGTCTTAAATAACATCCTCTCTTACATTATGATACAGCTTATTAACAGTGAAATTTTGCCATTTTGCCATTTTGCCAAATTTTGGCGAATTCGGGGCTCCCAACACTGAAGAGGGGCTTTAAAATAGAAAAAAAAAAAAATAATAATCGTTGAAAAAGGATGATGGAGTAAATACTTTTTAAGGTACTTTTTCACAGGTTTATTGTAATTGGCTGATCTCTTGATGTACGAGATTTCCGACAGTGATGATGCAAATGAGGTATTTTCAACATGAATGTTTGCATCATTCGTGTGCATAATGATGATGAAAAAAATGTTTGGTGTACTCACGGTATCGTCAACATTGTTAATAATGTTCTCACCTTGACAGCCCTGTAATCCAATTTTTATGCCCCGGGCTTAGCTTTTTGTTTATTTTAATTAAATGTCTAAACAGCAGGAAATATTGTATACATTATTGTCTTCAACTAAACCCTTATTTGCATCTTTCCCGAGTTTCCCTTGGTTAGTTAGTGTTTAAGGATTTACGTGAAAACAAATATTTTGTTTACATGGTCATATATCTGTCTCATTCATTCTTTTTTTAATGTTTTCTGAATGTTTTTAAGATAATATCATCGTTTGCCATTGCTACTCTCTAATAAAACTATGACGTGGCACTTTACTCTTTCAGCCAGGACTCAAAATAATTAGTTTTACCATTGATTCTTCGCGGTGAATTCTACCGTTCGAGGGATTTATCAGAGAGAGAGAGAGAGAGAGAGAGAGATAGAAACAAATATTCTTCTCCTTCTTCTTGATTTTGAATATTTTTATTACAATAAACGACACTGTGGTACTATTTTATGTTACATAACATGGCAATCACATGGTAGATATTAAAACGATCATCAGAATCGGGTTTCATTTTTTTAAAGAAAAGCTGAATTTGAACATCGGCCCATACTCGCTCTTTTTTCTTCCCCTTCCCCTTCTTCTTCTTCCTTGCTTTCCGTTTCCCCTTTATTACTTGTTATCTGGACACATTCATGTTCTCTGTGGTCCGGATATTTTTACGACTATATTTTTTGACTTTTCCTACAATCAAATTCCCCCCATAGTCTGGTGCCGGACAATACTTTGATAAGTCGTCAAGAGTTTGTGTTTAGACGTAAAGTATATAAAGAACCAACATGGGGAGGAAAACATATGGAAAACGTTCGCAAAAACATATATTTTATTCTATTCATTATTTTTGTATTTAATATTTGTCATGATGAAAAGCGAAATTGTAATTGCCGACTACAGTTTTGAAATACGTGGTAATTTCATTGTTATCTCAGCTAATTTATTCACATATACAATATATATTTAACATTTGTTTCGTTTGTCTCATTTCATCTGATCGACCTCTATACATCGATTTTAGTTTTGACAGTATCAGCAGCTGAAATACTTATTCTGCTACTAATACGATATTTTCATTAACACGATAAAAATTCTGCTAAGTCTTTTCTTATATTCATAACATGAATCCAAATCAAAATTGATACTGAGCCTTTGTATACAACAAGCAAAGTGAATATCGTTATATATACTAAGGGCACAAAATTCCGTATATCCTACGTGACCAGGAAAAGAAAAAAGGGTTATCAGGGGTTTCGAGTACAAGTTGGTTACAACATTCTCTGACAACCCTAAAAATAAGTGGCCTTTTCCCTAGTATTAAGTGCCCGTTTCCCTTTCATATATTAAAATGCCCCTTTTCACCTCTGATTAATGTCCCTTTTTATATTAGATAACTACCCCTTTTACTTTGACATGTGTACATTTTCTTTTTTAATAATTGCCACTTTTCCTTATGAAAATGGAGAACAAAAATCATTTATAATAAGTGCCGATTCAAATGAATACCTTTTCTTTGTTTCTTTAAAAAATAGTTTCTTTTCCTTTCTTTATGACTGCCCTTTGATAAGTACCCGTTTTACCTATATATCACATTGCTACTTACAAAGTGTGCAGAATGTATACATACTATGAAAAGATGTTTTTTATAACCCTTCATAACCCCTCATCTCACCCAGAAACAATGGATAATTCATAGCCTCCTTCACGTGTGCCTCTAATCTAAAGCGACTGAAAGCAACATTTACTCAAATTTCCCCCAAACTCGCCTGCTTCGCTCGCTTGCATTCATAGTATAATATTACTATTGGCGATTATCTAAATAATTAGATCTAATCAGTCGCAATGCAAGTGCCCCCCTTCTTCTTTTTCCAGAAGTGTCCATTTTGTTGTGCTATTCCGCCCCGCTGTCCAAGACCTCAAATATACTACTTTATCGCTCGTTTTGAATCGGGAGTTATTCTAGAGAGGTTGACATGCGATGTCATCAATACAAAGTTCAACCAAGAGAGGCCAAGCTAAGATAATCTCTTTCCAAACAGGCGTCAAGTTTGTCAAATCTTTTAGGTAAACAAAACCAATGTACAAGTGACAAGAATAAGTCTGGCAAAAGAATGAATGAAACGTGTGCCACATGTAACTTTGCACCTGGGAATCAGTTAAATATTCTAATCCATTATATCTTAAGGATTATGCATGATTTTTGTCAATTAAATCGTTTAAACCCGGCCTTTATTGTAGAGTTGAAACGTTTGTTCTCTACAGATTTTGTCAGATTTGCTACCCCATACAAATGCATAATGATAAAGATTTACGTCTTTCATAATTTGCGAGTTTGGTTCTAGAAGTGAAAAAAATAAATAATTAAGTTTTGGTACCAACACATTTTTAACTGCAGTCATTCTCCCTGGAACAGTTGACACTCTTTACACCATGACAACATTTGGCGTTTTATGTCTTTTGTCATAGTATTTATGATCGACCATGTCTAGTCAAGTCAACCGACAAATCTATTCCTAAGCATCTCGAGTTACCTTTGGATAACTAGTTTAGGAAAACTATTCATGTAGTTTTTTTAAAACCCTGTGAAGTATCTAACTTTCTTGAAATAGTTATGACTATTTGATAATTAATAGTCTTGTTTGATCGCCTATAACAACTCCTTGATTCGATATAGTCACCATGATGACCCAATGCATTTTGTTTATTCCCTTTGCAGAACTATGGAGCCTTTACCATATTTACAGGAAGTCGAGATGATTCATCTTTCCAGAGACATACCTCATACTAGTTACTCAGAACTGTGCATCGCCCTGGGGTACTCCCATAATCGGAATCAATCAATTCTCTCAACTCATCTAAAAGATTACAATGAGGCTATGAAGGATATCATGATCAAGTGGAATACTAAACAAGCAGATACAAGCCAATCACGATCGATCCTGGCGAGGAAGCTTCATGCTGTGGAGCTTGGTGGATTGGGGAAAAAATTGTCCAAAGGTAAATAGTTACTTAAATGCAACTGAATGAACTATAGTCTATCTATATTGTATGATTGATTATGATATTCAAAGTAAATTTGATCAGTCTAGCACTCTTGCTGTATTCAGGTGTATTGTTTGATTTCTGAAATTAAAACATTATTCGTAACTGAATATAAAATATGTTTTGATGTTCGAATCTCTCGAGCCATGGATGCATAAATAACATTATGAATGACTATGTATACATTTCCTGTAGGTGAATATCTCCCAAAGCAGCAGGACCCACGTGAACAAGAGGCGACTCCCCTGCAAATTAGCCCAGGTATGATTGCATTAAATCAGCGATTATTCTCCTTGAAAAGGTGGTTGGGGGGGGGGGGGGGGCTTATACAACAATATGCCAACCAGACGATATCTTAGGCATAGCCCCAGGTTATTTAGAAGAGAAAGGAATATTAACGATATTTTAATGCCCAATTCGAATGTCAAAATTGCCGATTTGACATTATAGGGCATACAGTTGTGATTTAAGCTTGCGAAAGTTCAGCATGTCCGATTTCTGGCAGACTTCTGCCTAAGAGTTTGTACGCTATTGTAGGTAATGTTTAGGAATATCCGTAACAGGATCATATATTTGAAAATACCGAAGACCAACACGTTTCATAAATTTACGCCATCAGGGATTTAGACTAAACTACATTTTCTCATTTTTAGTCATATTGACAGTGAGGTATGAGTCCGATATTTGTGTGGCCCGTTTTGACCGAAAATGCGTGTGACTGTAAAATCCCGGCAAAATCGCTAGTAAAAAATGTTCATTGTTCAATGTATTTATTTGTCTAATGTACGGTAATTTTGGTTAACATAGATATCCTTTTCTCGCTCACATGGATACATTTTGGTGATGACAAACAATGATCATACGTAATGTTGATTCTCGTTTAGCTATGGCTTGTTTCGTTTCTGCAATTCGCGTATAGTTTAACTAATCCATGCATATTTATAAATAAAAGTTAATTTACCACTAAACACACTTGATTACAAAAAAAAGCTGAATTGTAGTATATCGGAGTGAATCTGATAAATTGCAGATATACATACTGAATTATATGGGCAAATGATATCTGTGTACCACATCGTAATAATTACTTTCACTATTAGTATTCATTTTACTCAATTCCTAACGAAACATAGTATTAAAGAAAGAAGCAAAAACGTTGGATAACAAAACGCATTATATTTGGTTATATGCCCTAATTGAATACGGAACAAATGTGTTTGTAAATCGCTGTGTCCTACATCTCAGTGACTTCAATCTTCTTCATGATCTGAGAAATTTATAACAAGAAAATAAAGGATAATTGCCATTTTCATGATTTATTTGCTTTTTGGACGATTCTCTTGATACGCCCCCCCCCCCCTCCCTTGAGTTCTGCTTTACGCCAGTGATTCTTTCTGCATGTTTGGATATTACTTTCAAGTGTTGTAAGGTCCCTTTTCTACAACCTGCAAACTATACAATACAATTTAATAAAATAAATAACGCTCAGTACTATCGAAAAATAAAACAAACTAAAAATTGTCCTATCCACATGAAAGTACTTCATATTTTGTATAGCCTACAGTCTAATCAAAGATAACAGCAGCGTTAAGTGCGTTTCTAGGCCATTGCTTCATGGAAAAGAGGCAAATCGTCGGGATTTTAACGAGAATCTAAACAAAAATTCTCCCCAAAAGCCTTGCGAAGAGGTCGATAGATCATTGGAGTATAATAAGATATTCGGTGTTATATATGATTGTATCATTCCAGATATATACAGTAAGAAGATCTCGGAATCATTGACTGTTCAGCGATGTCGCGAAAAGTTAGAGAATAAGTACCGAAAACAATTGTGCAAAATTCAAATGACACCGTGGAATCAAAGTGATTATGCTGATTTCGAAGATATGCACACGGTTGTAACGATGGTGAAGAAGGACGGTCGTGGAAAAGACATGAACAAGAAGGAAATACTCCAGGGTTCTGTTGCTGAAATATTTTCAACGAAAGTAAATGGCGAATTACCAGCTCGAATCCTCATTTCGGCCCCCGCTGGACGAGGGAAGACCACTGCTGTTGCTAAAATGGCTTACGACTGGGTTCACAGAGAAAGGAACTCAGGATTAGAACACCTGCCACTTCTGTTTGTTGTGAAATTCCGAAACACAAGTCAGCTTACAACGATCGGAGAAGCGATCAAATCCCAGCTTTTGAGTGATGTTGATGATCTCACACCGGAGGGTCTGGAGAGATTCATCAAGGAGAACCAGGGAATCTGTCACATCATTCTAGACGGACTAGATGAGTATGCAGGTATTTCCTCTTCACAGCGCAGCTCGTTGAGCAATATTGTCAGTGTCATCCGCTGGGAGGAATTTCAAGAGTGCCGAGTCCTTGTAACAACACGCCCTCACCTAGAGAACTTCTTCAATCAAGATGATCTTCCAAGGGTATACACAAAGATGTGGATCGAAGGATTCTCGCGAGAGAGCTCACGCGAGTACATCGACAAGTTCTTTGCTTCGACTTTGAATCCTTGTCGTGGACATGATCTGAAGGTTTACCTTGATGACCAACCACTTATTGATGAACTTGTTAAAACACCTCTATTTTGTCTCATGGTCTGTCATTTATGGAGCGACGGGTGTTTGAACTCTGAAACTGCATCTCTAACAGAATTATTAGATAGCGTGAATGATTTTTTGATGCACCATGCCAATGCCCGATCAAAATCAAAAGACAAAATAACAAAAGAAGAACTGATCGAAATCATTCGTAAACTGGGTAAGGTTGCTTTAGCTGGTCTTCTCGACGATTCTGAAAAGCTAGTTTTCACGCCCCATGATTTCCGTAAAGTTCCCGCCATCCTTGATAAAGCATGTGAGCTTGGGATAGTATCCAAAACGACTGTTTGCATAACTCAGTCCACCGAGTTCACTTCCACTACCATTGAGTTTTATCACAAACTCGCACAAGAACACTCGGCTGCGAAATCCCTCGCTCATCAAACGGACCACAAATCGGATAAAGTACTGCGCAAGATCAAAGCAAACATTGGTGACTACGAGAATCTCATCCGATTCGCTGCTGGCGCGCACAACAATCTATGTATACGAATAATGGATTTACTCCTTGCAAACACCTTTTTGGATGAGAGCGAGCGCTATCGCATTCTCCTTGACTGCTCATCGGAGACCAAGGGTACTGGAAAAAACGTGTCTTCGTTGGTTCAAAGAGTAGTAACTGCACAGAGAATTGTTCTGAAGTCACCAACTATCTACACCGTCGTCGGGATGCAAAATCTTCCAAAGCAACTTAAACGTGAGGTATGTACATTTTCATTTGACAAAATGAGTTTATTATAATCATTTCATAAAGATTGTTTAAGTTTGCATTAGTCTGCTGTAACAATAAGCCAAAGAGCTAATTGTTTAATAAAATATATTTTTTATTCGCAATTAACTGCATCTTGATAAACTATTATGCATACTTTAACGATTGATACGTATGATTCATATTCATTTTTTGTCTATGTTTGTCCAACTGCGGCCTCAATCGAGGTACTCCACAACGGAAACAAAATAATGATACGAAAAAATTATACTTATACTTATTAATTTGTAAGGAGTAGGGGAGAGAGCTCCTACTATACTTACGGATAATATTCTGAGATAAGATCAAGCTTTGGTCTTGATTGCTTTAATGATACCCACACAAAATCTGAAGATCAACTAATTAATAATAGACCTATTTTATTGGTACAATCTGTCTTTAATTCTCTCTCTTTAACTTTCTCTTTTTTTACACTAGGTTAGGACAGTAAAGTTCGAAGGATCTACTATAACTACCGGCGTGACGAGTGGACTGTGGTCCTGCATGGGATCATTTTCGATGTTACGTACTCTCACCATCTCAGACTCCTCTCTCAGTTTCCCTCCATCTCCCCCTGAGCTTCCGTCCGTCACAAAGCTATCAGCCGAGAGAGTGACGTCACAAAGCTACGAAGGAGTGTTCTCATCGCTTCCTGGCTTGAGAGATATCGATATCACTATCGATGATGCGGAGAGAGACATACCTCAGATCACGGCTGGTCTTCGTCGAACCGGAGGACAGCAGCTCACGCACATCAAGCTTATAGCACCTCCATCACTCCCATCGGAGAAGAAGATCGTATCGAGTGAGACGATGAGAGGACTGGGTCTTCTGATCAGAGAACAAACCAAGGACCTGCAGTGGCTAGGCCTGTCCGGGATGAACTCCTTGAACGGAGAAGACTTTGTTGAGCTTGTCGAGTCGTCAACATATTTGAAATCATTGAATAGTCTGCGTTTCAAGTGAGTTTGGATATCATGAAAATAATTCAAAATAAAGAGAATATCTTAAATGCTAAATCGACAAGAAGGAAAAAACCAATTCATGATTATCAGAGCCAAAAAAGGCCTTGCCTGTGTGATAAAATAATTGTGTTAAAACTCTTCTCGCTCCAAACTGACGATTTTGTGTTACCTTCTTTTATTTGATTTTAATAAGTACAAGATTAGTAACGTGTGTCAATTATAAACTGCTAGCAAGAAACATTGGAATTGATTCAAGGACATTGATGGGGTAAGAAACATAGAAGAGTCAACGTAATAAGGTTTACATGGATGTCATGTGACCCACCAGCTCTAGCCAGCTCTTTATCGAATCGTAAGAGGGATGTCATTATCAAAATATCATTTTCATATAGCCCTAATGATATACAACCCTTACCGAAAAATTCAACAGTTGTCAAATTGAAACTATTTGGGGCTTGTAAGGCTTGTCATTTCAAATACTCAAACTCTTATTGAAATTTATAACAAACATGCAACGAGGAGCTACTAGGACCTTCTGCATTATGCGCTACTAACAGGTAGGAACGGATAAGAATGTTACGGCACAAATGTTACCCAGAAATTTATCCCATGTATTTGTTTTGTTTTCTTTCGCACTCCAATCTCTCTAAAAATAATATAGGTCTATTGATTATGAGTCGTTCGACTACGATAGGCAATCGGATATTCAGGTAAGGAAATATATTAAATCAAATTTAATAATATACGGCATATACTATTGAGGAAAGCATTTTACATTTTGGGCTTAAAGGAAAAACACAAAGAAAACTTTTTTTCTAGCAATAATGTCATATAATAGATAGCTCTTATAAATAAAAATGTGTTATAGGTCCACAGCTCGTGACATGATATTGATTGCGGTGATTGTAATTCGCAATTTTAATCTTATAGTTATTTGTCCATAGATAAATTGAGCATATGGTTAAATTCGTTTATTTCTTGCACTATGGAAAAAATGATCAAGAGGGCAAATCCTTACGATCCCAAAAATGCGTATCCATTTAATCTATGCAATGCGCTGACAACGTAAACAATGGGGACGTGTAGGGTTCCTTACATAGGGATTTACAGTAAAGGTGTAGTTATTGAGACTCAAATTACCTTCTAAAATGGTTTTGATAATAATAAAGAATTAGAGTAGCCTGATATTCGATACCGTAGCGAAGATGGACTGCATTTTGCAGTACAAGATAGCAGCCTGATATCCGGGAATATCCATGGTAAAGATGTAGAGCTTTCTGTTTCAAAACCTATGCTTTTGGGTCGACAAATCAATTAAGACTGTGTAATATATATTAAGGTGTCATGATGATGTCTAGAGAGGGCACAATTATAGTGGGGATATCCATACTACAGATACAGAATTTAGTAAACCAAAAATCCATGTACACCATGATTTTGATTCCATCAGATACAAATACTGCACATATATGAATTTGCTAACCTATTGTACTTTAAAAAGTACAGACCTAACAAACATCAAGCATGTAGGCACATAGCATTTTTGTCTATGTGCTACGAAATAACTGATTATTATTATTCATTAAGATTTATCAAAATGATCCAGCATGAAATCCCCATAGAAAATTCGTGACGGGATCGAGACCTTTGGATACAAATCCTGTTTTGTTTGAAATAGTTCCAATAAAAAATGTACTGGAAATTGTGAAAATGCATTATACAAATTATTTTACTATTTTTTTCTCGATCTTGCTAGCCGAGAGATAATAAAAAGAAATGTTACTTATCGGGGCAGCGCCAGGAGCGTCACAACGTGACGGACATGTGCGCTATATAAGAAGCCACCATTATTATTATTATTATTATTATTATTAACAACCATCGGGTCGAGTACATTTCATTTGCTATACTATAATCGAGCTTGAAAAAAATGACCATAATATTAAACTACAATCCTACTGTATTGTTAACAAATGTTTTAATAACACCTACAATGTTGTACCTATACCGCTAAAATACACCTATTAAACAAAATACATCTACATTGCAATAAAAAGTTACTCACTTCCTGAATCATTAAAATGTGGCAGCCATTTTTGACACTAACTTGGTTTCCTTTTTCCAGTTTTCCTGCCCACCAAAATCCATATAAAAAAGATCTAATTAATCTATATAAAACCCTGAAACCAGGGTAAAGACACTTATAATATATTGATATGGGGGATGGCCAAAGTGAGGTATCAGCATCCATTTCAAATGGCACGATGGCACGATGGCACGATGGCACAATGGAAGCCATGTTGGATTCAATGTTCTATAAATATGAATATATGAATATTCTTACCCATAAAATGTACTTTTACACCTAAAAAAACTCTTTATTGTGTAAAGTATCCCAATCCGATTGTGTTAGGATACTGGCTGCCATTTTAGACGCCATCTTGGATTTTCAGGGTTCATGATCCCCATTACAAATGCTGAAAAGTCTAAATGAATTTGTTGACCCCCGAAACCTAGATATAAACACCAAAATTACTTTTTTAAGATGGACGTACCACAATTTATATCAAATCTCAATTTCCAGCGGCCACCTTCGATTTACAAAGTGGCAATGCATCGTTGTTATTATTTTTGACACTCCAGGCGCTCCGCGAGTATTACCCTGGCTTTAGCATGGCTGCCATCACGGCACTCTAGTATTTCAAGGAATTAGATCCTATCAGGTACCTATATATTTACATCACCCGGGTCGTGTGTGGCAAATGTAGATTAATGTCTTGCCCAAGGACTTTAGTGCTGCGGCGGGACTCGAATCGCGGACCTTGCGATCCACAGTCTGATGACGTACCCACTCGACCATGACACCTCTACCTCGACACTTACCATAATAAAGCATTCTTTTTACATCTTTCTGTATCAAAGTGTCTTTACTTTACGAGATGTGAGACGATACTCGAAGATACTCGAAGAACAGAGGAAATGTTACCCGGTAAGTTGATGCTTCATTTTACATGTTATTTATGAAACTCTTTGGCATTCGACCTTAATTATAATATATAAGTTATATTTCGGTCACTGTAATGTTTACTTGTATTTGTACACACTTTGAAAATCTCCTTCAAAACAAACAATTAATTTTAAAGCCAGATGACACTAAAGCGAATTTAAAATAGTTTACGTTTGGGTGAGCACAGACAAATTCAAAACAATTTGCGAAAATTGGTTTGTTTTGACCTTGGATTGGATCAAACTGCAAAATAGTTATTCGCATGTGTTCTGTTAAATATCAATAATTAATTTGAACAATCATCTGATCAGGTTTTCGTAAATCTAGCTTTTCAACCCCTTTCTTGTACCCCCATAGCAAGCTTCACTGAGTGCTTGAAGGCGGAGCTACACTAGCTTTACCTAGTGCTGAATATGATACTGCCTCATCATCTTCCCATTTTTGTCCAGATAGTGTTAGAATTATTGATTACAAGGACAGGAAGACATCCTAACGTTTCTAAGTTTCTAATTTATCTTAAAAGTCACAAGTCCCCAGAAACAAGGTGTTTCATGGTGAATTAGAAATTTAGGAAAGGAGACATATTTCATGATAAAGGTAATGCTTTTTTTTGGTTATAGTTTGAAATAAATTCCTTTTTTCTTTATCTCCTTCTCTTTTCCTTTCCGAAATTAAACACTTGCGACAATGTATTATTTTGTTATGTCGGCATGTTGATCTTGTGCGAGTAAATTATCTACAGTTGTATTGGCACTTCATTAAATCACATTGCGAAAATGGCGACACAAGTGGATATCAACTCGCATAAAATGTAGAACTAGTGGTATTAAAGCAGGAATAGGCTGTTTTGTTGTGTCCAAACATATATACAATTAGACATTTATAATTACTTCTCCCGGAATCGTCAGATAAATACAGCCATGTTTAATGATATGACAAGTGTCAATTAGTTTTCCAATACCTGCACGTTTCCGGCCTTGACCTATCTTCCACACACTTCTACACCCGTCTTAATTTTGTAACACTTTAACTCTCTTTCTTGTTCCCTTTAATTGTATTGCTAGCGGATATTAACATTCAAGAATCGATTAGGAAGGGAGAGGCCCCGTGGAACAGATCTCGAATAATGGTCATTGGTCCTGCAGGTGTTGGCAAGACAAGCCTAATCCGTCGACTCACAGGACAAGAGTAAGCGAAATGTCTGACTTTGCGATTGTACTTTCTCTGCAAATATAATCACTTAAAATGTCTAACATGTTTTTTTTGTAAAGATAAACATGTATTCAAAGAATACGAAGAAGCGTGGAAGAAAGACGAATTGATTTACACATACATCACATATCCTTTTTTTTTAAATCCGTGTTATTTTTTTTTCTTCCGACAAATCGCGTTTACACACCCTTTTTAGCATAATAAAATAACAGTATTTTACATATTTTATAATAAAAAGGTGTAGAGTCCAAATTAACTTCTTGATAATGAGTTAAACATGTATTTTATTCTGCTCAAACTTTTTGCCAAGTAATTCGCATTATTACGCGCGAATTGAGACAATGGTGTCAAACAGACTGCAATGAAATGCCCTTTCGAAAGACACCAAATATGTTTTAAGTTCCGCCGGATTATAACCCCCCCCCCTTTTTTTGCGTTTGTTTTACTTCCTTGAAATTTTGCAGGGACATTTCGAGTTGCAATACGCAGTGCACCTTGGAGCCAGATTTTTTAAATCTGTCAAGGGGGCAATTGTTGACGCCACTTTATACTCAGTATGATTGAGTTAGTATGGACAGCTGTTGGTGCCACAGCACGTGTTATCACGACGTGTTCATCATGCACCCAAATTGGTTTTGTTGGCAGTGCTTGCGAGCCCTTTCTAGGGCCCTTCCTCTATCCTAATTCCTTTAAAACTTCGTAGGCATAGTCCCATCAATGTCATTGAACTTTGTTCTCCGGAATCACTCAAGTGTGACAGTCCAGGCGCCATTTTGTCCGTTTCGGGTAGTTTTGAGGCAAATAATTTCGCCCTACCTATCTCCACTATCACAGAAGGTTATTTCATTTTTTTAATAAGTTTCGCTTGATAGTCTGAGGGAAGCTGTTTTGTTTGACACGTAGAAACACGCGCGTCATTGGACGCCAATCGTTGTGACACGAATGTACATCTAGTTTACACCCATTCCCATTGCACCTCGTATATACGCGCTACATGCAGAGTAAAAGATTGGGAGTAAATGGATTTTGCCTTTATTATTAATATACCATTGCATCATTACAAAAATAAAAGTTTTTTGTATTTAAAAGCAATACTTTTTGTGAGAATGCATTTTATCTTCATTGCAGGTTTGATCCGGACGAAGAAAGTACTAAAGGAGCAAAGCAGGACGTTGTGACCAAGAGCGCAGTTAGTGGATGGGCATTAGTTAAAGACGCTCGAACAGGTAATATAAATACAGCGGATAATTGTTGATGGATCTCGAACAGAATTTCTAAGCATCTCTAATCACCACGAAACGACAATTTAAAATTCCAAGCAGTTGTGTCTCTAAAAATGTGAATGGGGGAATCTCCGCCCACCCCCACCCCCCAGTACAGTAAGAGTTAATACTTGCCCTGAATGATTCTAAGCAAAGGATTATCAGCATCAGCATCGATTCCCTTTAAGAACGATGTGAAATACATTAATGTTTTAAAGGAATCAAACCCTTATTATTTAGAAATTATGGCAATTAAAATATTTATATTAGTTACAGGACGTCGTCTACTTACGCAGGATTGGTCCATGACCTTACGTTATCAAAACATTGCTCAATAGGCCAGTTTCGTAATATATTCGCAGACCTTTAAATCGCATTACATAATCGGAGGGTTGGTCAAACAGAACTCGCGGTGCATAGCATCCTACACTGTGTGCATACAATACATGTGTTTGCTCTATGTTCAAGGTGTGAGTTATCGTTTGCTTTAGCTATTTTGAGAGAGAGAGAAGAAGAAAAAGGAAGCAGTTTCAAACTTGAATAATACATATCTTTGAGATGTGATTTTGTTCTTTGATCTTTAAAATCGCTGAGTTTTAGGAAAGAATAATGGAAAATCAATACTGTTTAACGGAACGTGCAATTGCGATTCACATCTTGCAGCCAAACGTGTTTGGGCTAAGTCCCCGGTACAGGTAACGCACGATACCCCCTTTAAAAAAGAGGGAACACGAAGGTCGATAATACATGCGACGTTGGCTTAAAAGCCAGTGATGAAACCGAAGGCGAAGAACTAAAATATCAGTTAGCCGATATCAATAATTTCCATTCAAATTTGCATTAATTACCTTAGCTTGAAACTGAGTACAAATTTTTCACCCGTTCGCACACACAGTCACATCTGCTTGCAAAAGAACGTGCGTGGCGCGCTTACCCCGTTTTCGTGTCCGTATAGACACGATTAACGTTTTCATAATGTAAACAAATTTATTAACAATTGTTACGAGAAATAATGATAAAGGTAATACTGATGACACTATAATATAAGGTCGATCTTTATATTAATAAAATAATATTTATAAAATAATGTCGTCCGATGACAGAGAAGAATAAGAATGATGAATAATGATAAATAAATAATTTTGAGGGGAAAATATGAAAAAACAGTGAATAAAGAAGAAGAATGTGTGAAGGAAAGATTGTTATATAATGATAGAGCAATGAAAAAAAAAGGAATGATACAAGTAATACTAACAAACACTTATCAGTGATGGCAAGACAAAAGAATCAGGATGATGAATAATTGTTTAAAATAAGATTAGGAATTAAGTTTGAATATCATAAAATAAAAGTTAATAGTATTATAATTATGCCGGACCTTCGTTATTCAAGAAGCAATTATTATTAACGAAAACATTTCAAAAATAAATTTGTTATTACATTTTGTATTACTTTATGTTTGTTTAATATTTGTATATATTTTCTTTTTGCGTCGGTTTAATTTGAACTGTAGTCTAAAAACACACAAGTCGCTATCTGCCCTGAGCTAGCTAGAGGAAGGATTGTCCGTAATCGAGCTTTCCCACATGGCCATCGAAAAATATTAATCGAGGGTCTTCAACAAATCTTAAAAGCCTACGGTTTTCCACGATCATAAATGCATAGTCCGCCAGATATTCTCTATTAGATAATTGAATACGTCATAGGTCCCAAAGTCAGGATTATCGTCAAACTTAAGAGAGGTATGTAACTAGACAGGCGCATAGGCAGGCGGGGTTGGGGGGGGGGGGGGGGGCGGGGTTGAACCCACTTTTACATTTATGTGTGTGATTTTTGATGACCCCCCCTCCCCCTTTAAAAAAAAAAAAATACCAATAGGTGACCCCCAAAACCGACCTTACCCCCTCCCCCCCCCCAAAAAAAAAAATGTGCTCTTACCCCATCCCCCTCCCCTGCTTATTCAGCGGCTGGCTGAGTCGTTGCGAAATTGTTGGGACCAAAACAAAATGTTACGATTGCTTCCTGGTTTCTAGTGATAAATTATTGGCCATCCTTTTTAACGTTCAGTTAAAGTCTACTTTAAATCCTGTCTGCACTAGTTTGCCAAGGAGGGATTAGACCTCCTAGCGTGGTCGCTGACAGGTTGTTATCTCATCAGCTGAGCTCTCAATTAACGTAAGAAAAAGGGGATCAGTTGAGACCAGACGGGTGCCGCTTGTTTGCTATATAGGCCCTCTATATAGCAAACAATGCCTAAGTGGTATGCGTTGGTCTCCACTGATCCCATTTTTCTTACGTTAATTGAGAGCTACAAGTAGGTACAAGTAGTACAGTCCCGCTTTAAGGAATATCAATACAAACAAATTGCAAATTAAAACTTAGATTTATATTTATCAAAAGGCTAAGGCTTGCTTATTAATGCTATAGGTAAATTTGTTTTGCTTTATGTTTGTAGGCAACGATGACATAATACAAGGCATAGCATTGGACCCGACCTTCAAGAGCGACACACCGGTAAGAGCGCAATGTTTGAATTAAATTAAATTATTAAAACGAGCTATTAAGAGTAATCTGACTTGATCGCCAATCCAGTAACTGTTCCAAACCAATATTCCCATTGTGATCATTATCTGTTTCTGATAGTTGACATATTATCAAGGTGGATTACACAATGTATGCACATTTTCCACTCCCTGGGGAGTATTCCAGCCAGTCGCCATTTTTACAAGCGCCATTTGCTAATCCAACCACATTATATATAATGAAGATATTCTTTAATAGCATGATATCGGCGCAGCTATTTTCTTGATTTTGTGACATACCAGGTGAACTTTGTAATATTTGCCAAGCTTTAGTAGGAATTACTTTTTAATTAAATCAAAAAAAATACTTTGCAATCAGGGAACACCATAGCTGAGAAGATTAAGACAATATTTCGTGAAAACTACATAACAGGGGAACAATTGTTACTCATTGATTCAAAACTACTAAAATGTTGCAGTTGAAAAGTTTATTCCATGTATGCGAAACTTCAGAAGAGCAAGAACTTATTAATACCGTTCGCGGTCTGACAATCATAGTACTAATGTTAATAACGGATGCATGAAAAACTTCCTTACCAGACAGACGTGGGAAGTACGTATCCATAAATTTAAATACATTTACTTGATGATCGACTTTGCATAGTTCTTCATGTTATCAAGAAAATGGCGATGCCCATGTCGTGCTGATAATCTTTACATTGCGCTAAGAATATCTTGCATTGTTATCCTTTTTTGTTATACTTTATATTAAAGAACCGTTCTGTTTGTTTAAAGTAATGCTTGCATTTCCATAATTATATGAAACGAATTCGTTTTCACTGGCTGCCTGCCGTAGCAACAAAAAGAAAATTGACAAAAGACTTTTGCATGGTAAAAATGGTAAAAACAAATTGCTAGTAAGGGAAATCAGCTGGCTGAACAGATTCATTTAATAAAATTATGGACAAACAAACATTACTTAAACAAACGGAACTGTGTTATTCCTGGCTCCTTTTTCCAAATTAAGGTGTCATATGAAAGGGCAAAAAATGAACTTTCTGGGAATGTGATTTTAGCTTTGAAATTCAGATACCGTTCGTCAAATGACTTGTTGGTACCCTTTCTTCGAATCGTTTTTAGTCACTCATGCGTTAAAATGAGTTGCATCAAATGGAAGAGGAGGATCTAAGCTTTACAAATGTGTGTCATTTATTAATTATAACTGTGAATAAGTTATGATCAGGTATCCATACATTTCGGTTTCTTCTTTTCTGGGATGCACTATATATATGTGTATATATATATATATATATGTAACATACGTGGGATGTCTCGCCATTCAAATTTTGATGAGCATTGGAGGTTATATGGTTTATGTCTCGTCCAAAATCGAATGTGGAAATAACTCAACATCTTAATCGTGTTTGTCAGAACCATGCAGCCCTGAGACTAAAGTTGATATCAAGAGCTCAGACCTTCTTATTGTTTCTCATTCTATGTTTTCATTGTTGCACAAGAATGTCTTACAGATGCTCATGTTCATTTTCATTACAATGGCTACTTGCTCTGCTTTTGAAAATTGCATTATTATACCTTCGGCAGGAATTGAATGTGCCCATCCAAGCGTGAAAAAGATGAAAACTTGATCTTAATTGATCTTTAGAAGTGTATTATTTAAATTAAATAATATTGAAATTAATGTTTTAATTAATTTTTCTGGAGCAATAAGAGAGTCCAATTTTGTGTGTGTTGAGTATGGTCTCTACATTACCATTTTATTAACGTGTATGACATTAAGGCATTAACGAATGCAGACTTAACAATTGTGTGATAACTTTTGCTATCACTTCTACGGTAGATATATATATATATCCATACTAGGGCACAATTTTATGAAATGTTGTGTTTTATGTATATATATATTTGTTCTTTTATAGTTAGGGGACTCCGTTTCAAAGGTGGCAGGGAGATCAAACAGTCGAGGTAACGTAACTTTCATAATGACAACCAATAAACATACTAAGCCTTTTAGAGGATTCTTAGAATTAGATATTAGCTTCTTATGTACATACACATATAAACATAATATTTATAAGCTTTATGGTTAATAATATAAAATATAATTTACCTGGAAACACTGAAAGTGAAAAGGTTCGTACAACCAAATTTCTAGGAGTTAGCTCTTTGTAAGGAGTATTTTTGTCAATTCATTGCTGTTCGCTTTTTTCATCTCTCACCCATGTTTAGTATGTCTAGAGAATTAACCTGTCCCATCTTACTCTATACTACTACCATCTTTCTCCTTCGTTTTATTTCGCGTCATAGTCTCTGTACATACCCCTCTCTTTTTCTATAGATATACCCTGCTTTCCATTTATCTATCTATCCTTTCACCCTCTCCCTTTTCCCTCTTTCACTTTAAGCCGTTAAATTAACAGCTTAATGTAAATTTTGTATTTTGTTTGATTTCTCTTTTTGTCTCAGTCAAGTGTATGTGAATGATGTTTTTCTGTATATTTAATTTAGTATTTTAATCATATCTGATTAACCGCTTTATAGCCCGGATGCAGTAGAGTCAGTATCATTATTTGTTCTTTTAGGACAGCCACTTGAGAAATAGATTTAAACAAGATGACTTCTGTTCTTAGTTGTGAACACGATTTTTTCCCCTGCTTTTACATTACCGTTGGCATTGTCAAATCATTGCCAAATCCCGTCATTTGTGTGTGTATTTCCTACTTCTTTTGACATTATTTTTGTATCTTCATTTTTAAAAGTTGGTTTACCTTTATTCTCCTCTTTAACATTTTCATGACGATGGTTTCTATGTTATGATTAAATCATACTAATAATCTATAGTGCAATCTATTAATTCTCTTTTTCATAACAGTAAGAAACATGTCAGAGTGATAAATGAAAATACACCATCTCTAAACAACTGCATCTGCTAATAATTAGCAATTCTTTTTAAAATTGATTATGCTTTTTTTTGCCAGTGATTATACTCCTCCCGCCAATTAAGATTGCTGGTCCATGTAACAAATTAACCATCGATCTCTGACCAGTTGTTTGTTCTCTCCTATCAAAAGACGAACAAGTGCCAATCGTTTCCAAATATATCCACGTATAGTCGAAAAGTAGTTTGCAAAAATCTGTGATGATCGGATAATGTTTGTACGGCATTCGGCAACCGATCAACAACGGCCCTGCAACCCCCAAGACCGATTGGCAACTGATCGCCAACTCTAAAGTCTCGCAAATTGGATTTCCAATAGTCGCAATATCTTCTGGTTGTCAGATGTCGACAGCCAGTCCTACGCCTAGTGTGACGTAGGTTTTAAGTATTTCTGAACCTACAACTCACCACAGCTATCTTGATATCTTTAGAAGTGATTTCCTTTAAGAAGGAACATTTTTGTCACAGTACTGCGTTGGTTTATATGGATACATGAGTTTTGGAGTAATCAATATTGTTATGTATCATGTTGATTTATGCTTTTTATTTCCTGATTATTTTCAATTTCATAGAAATACCTTAGGGCCAATAGCAAAACATGATATAACCATGATATATCGTTTCATAATGACATTTGTATTGTTGTATCGTCAACAGAAAGGAAAGGAGATGAGCTTCAACATGACCAACAGACTGTAAGTTTACCATGTATATATTTATAAATGTTGATAATATAATATAGGACCTACAGTGCGTCCCAGAAAAAACGAAACCGAGAATTATCAATGTTTTATCATAACTTAATCACAATTATAATTATTGAATGACACATATTTGTAAAGCTTAGATCCTCTTCTTTCATTTGATTCAACTCATAAGATGCATATTTCATGCATGAGTGATTAAAAACAATTTGAAGAGAGGGTACCAAAAAGTCGCTTGGCGAATGGTTTCTGAAATTCAAAAAGAAAATCATATTTCCAAAAATACTTTTTCTGCCCTATCATTTGACGCCTCAATCAGGAAAAATGAGCCAGGACTAACAAAGTTCTGTATGTTTTAAAGTAATGCTTGTATTTCCATAATTGTATTAAATGAATTTGTTTTCACTGACTGCCTGCCGTAGCAACTTACATAGTTGACACAATACTTAATGTATGGCTAATCGTCAAGGAAACGGAGCGGGGAGAAAAGATAATACAATCTAATTGCTAGGAAGGGCAGACAGCCAGTGGAAAAAATTATATTCATGAAATTATGAAATGCAAGCATTACTTTAAACAGACAGAACTTTGTTATTCCCGGCTCATTTTTCATGATTTATCTTTGAAATTCAGATACCATTTGCAAAATGACGTTTTGGCAGCCTTTCCTCAAATTGTTTTTAATCACTCATGCGAGAAAAATGCGTCATTTGAAAGAGGAGTTAAATCAAATGAAAGAGGAGGATCTAAGCTGTACAAATATGTGTCATATATTTATATAACTGTGATTAAGTTAGGATAAAACATTAATAATTCTAGGTTTTTTTTTTTGGGGGGACGCACTGTTTATATTTATATATATATATAAAATATCTATGAAATAAAACTGCATATGTTGGGTGTCTGGCCATTGAAATGCTGATGAGCATTGGAGGTTATATGGTTTATGATTCGTCCATAACCTAATGTGAAAAGAACTAACCATCTTAATCGTGTTTGTCAGAACCATGCAGGCCTGAGACTAAAGTTTATATCAAGAGCTCAGGCCTTCTTATTTTTTCTCATTCTATGTTTTCATTGTTGCACAAGAATGTCTTACAGATGCTCATGTTCATTTTCATTACAATGGCTACTAGCTCTGCTTTTGAAAATTGCATTATTAGACATTCTACATGAAAGAAATGTGCCCATCCAAGAGTGAGAGAGATCAAAACTTGATCTTAACTGTTCTTATTAGTATATTATTTATTCTTTAATTTGATGAATATTAAATAATATTGTATTGACGGTTTAAATTAAACTTTGTGAGCAATATTGAGTGTCTAATTTTTATTGTACCTGAGTGTAGTCTCTCTGTCAACATTTAAATGTATGAGCGAATGAAGCCTTTGCGTGATAGCTTTCATGACGTCATTTCGAACTATCGTACTGCGAGGCTATTAGCTTGTTGGATTCAAATAAAGCAATACATTAAAATGGATATTAAAAATAAATAAAAATGAAGCCAATTACCAAATATACAAGAGGTAATATTCAGTCCAATACCAGAGCGCAATTGTAAGTATTTATGTATATATATTTGTTTCTTTATAGTCAGAGGACTCCGTTTTGGAAGTGGCAGGGAGATCAAACAGTCCAGGTAATCAACCTAACCTTCATAATGACAACCAGTAAACATTCCGAGCCTTTCAGAGAGTTCTTAGAATTAGATTTTAGCTTCTTAATAATCTAATAATCTAATCTTTTAAAGTCCACTCCAAATTGTATTAAGTTAAAACGCAAATGGAAATTCTTTTTGCCCAATTGATCGTAAGCCCGGCAGCCACTGAGCAGCGCCAGATCGACGTTGCTCTATCCCTTACTGTTGAACACCAAACAATATAGCAGCAACTCCCGTCTTTTAACGTATTTTGGTATGACGCGGCCAGGATTCGAACCCACGACCTACCCGTTGTGAGGCGAACGCTCTACTGACTGAGCCAACACACCGGTGTACAAACATAAAATAACGTAATATTTATAAATGTTATCATTAATAATACAATAGCTCATGTATCTGGAAACACTGATATTGAAAGGGTTCTTAGAAGAAAAAAATGGAAACACTGATATTGAAAGGTTCTTACAACAAAATTCTTAGGAATTAGACAGCTCTTTATTACGATTATTTGTGTCAATTTATTGCTGTTCGCTTTTTTATATCTCACCCATGCGTAGATTTATAGAGATTCGACCAGTCCCATCTTACTCTCTACTACTACTACTACTACTACTACTACTACTACCCTTCTCACTTCATCTCTCTGTCTATACCCCGTCTCTCTTTCTATCCATATACCCTACTATCTATCTATTTATCTGTCTTTTCCCCCTCTCATTTTCTCAATTTTTCACTTTATTTTGTTTCATTTCTCTCTTTGTCTCAGTCTAGTGTATGTGAATTATGTTTTTCTGCTGATATAAATTAGTATTTTAATGAAATATCTGATTAACCACTTTAAGCCGGATGCAATAGAGTCACATATCATTACTTGTTCTTTCAGGGCAGCCACTTGAGAAACAGATTTGCAAAAAGATGACTTTTGTTCTTATTTTTGTAAAATATTTTTTTCCGCCTTTACATTACCAAATCCTTGCCAAATCCCGTCATTTGTGTGTGCATTTCCTACATCCTTCGAAATTATCGTTGTATCTTCATTTTCAAGCTGTTTCCTTTTACTCTCCTCTATATCTTTTTCATGACGATGGTTTCTATGTTATGATTAAATCATAATAATCTATAGTGCAATCTATTAATTCCCTCTTTCATAACAGTAAGAAATAAGTCAGTGTAATAAATGAAAGTACAACACCTCTGATCAACTGCATTTGATAATAATTAGCAATTCTTTTGGAGATGTAATATGATTGTTTGTGATAATGATTATACTTCTCCCGCCTTTTAAACTTGCTGGTCCACGTAAGAAAATTAACCATCGATCTCTGACCAGTTATTCATTCTTTCCTATCAATCGCCGAACGACTGCCAACCATTTCCAAATATATCTACGTATTGTCGCAAAGTAGTTTACAACAATCTTTGATGATCGGATAATGTTTGTACGGCATTCGGCAACCGATCGACAACAGCCCTGCAACCGACAAGACCGATTGGCAACTAATCGCCAACTCTCAAGTCTTGCAAATTGGTTTCCAATAGTCGCAATTTATGTTGGTTGTCAGAAGTCGACAGCAAGTCCAACGCCTAGTGTGACTTAGGCTTTAATTATTTCTCAGCCTAAAACTCACCACAACTATCTTGACATATGCTCGAAACTACGCATTTTATACAGATGAAGAGTTCGACACGTCGGGGTTGGATAAGCATGGATTTGTTAAATTTTCTTTAAAAACATGATTGTTACAAGATATAAGGCCCGCCGTACAAAGGTAAAGGTATCTTATACAATAGTACTATGTTTCCATTAATGTCAGGTTTTCATCATAGAATTATTGATATATGTAGAAGTGATTGCCCTTTAAAATAGACAATTTTATAACAGGACTGCGTTCGTTTAATGGATACATGAGTCTTTGAGTAATCAATATTGTCATTCTTGGTGCATCTTTAGACTTGACTGACTGGTCGTGTGTTTACGATAATATTAACGTAAATTTATCTTTCAATAATTTTCTTAACATATTACATAATCAATTAGATATTCACATTCGTTAAGTTTAAGGCAAAGGAACTACTTATACAAAATCACCGAGATTTCCATGGATTTCTAAATCACTTTTACGTTCAATTAATAGAAAAAATAACTTATACTATGAATGTAAAATGAAAGGCACTGAACAAGCTAAAGCTAGATACACCAGTTATAAAAATATTCTAACTAAAACAATACGATTAGCAAAAACAAGTTACTTATTCGAACCAGTTAACTTTATATAAGAACGATATTCAAAACACATGGACAATTCTAAAACAAGCAATGAACTTATCCAATAACAAATCAGATATAACTAAAATTAGGTATATACTGATGATATTGTCGAAGATCCTGAAAACATAGCCAATACTTTCGACAACCTTTTTTCCTCTATGGGACAAACTTGGCTGAAAGTATTCCTCCTTCAGCCAAGCATTTCTCTGATAACCTAGGCACACCCAACCCCAATAACATTTTTCTGACTCCTATAGTTAAGGAAGATATCATTGATATTGTATCTAATTTGAATAACAACAAGAGTCCTGGCTTTGATGATATTAATGATGATATTCTAAAAGGCGTAATATCTTTCATTGTTAATCCTTTAGTACACATCTTTAATTTATCGTTACTTATGGACAAGTCCCCGATAACATAAAAATAGCAAAAGTCATACCCTTATACAAAAAAGGTGATAAGTTGAATATCAGTAACTATCGACCAATTTCTTTATTATCCTCCTTGTCGAAAATTTTAGAAAAAGTTGTTAATCGTAGAACTGTTTACTTCTTAAAAACAAATAATATTTTTTCCAACTCTCAGTTTGGATTTAGAGAAAAACATAATACAGAACATGCCTTATTGAATTTTGTTGACAAAGTAGCGCATGCTTTAGACAAATGCTCTTAATTCGAGGTTGGTATCTTCCTGAACTTCTCCAAGGCCTTCGACACCATCAATCATGACATCTTATTATTCAAACTTTCTCATTATGGGGTGCGTGGGAAGGCCTTGGAGTGGTTCAGGAGCTAATTATCCAATATACGACAATACGTATTCTTGAATGATCCTACTTCCAATATGCAAAACGTAAATTGTGAAGTACTGCATGGAAGTTTGCTGGGCCCTTTATTGTTTATTATTTATATAAAAGACTTTTGATAATCATCCGGTGTCCTTTCATTTATACATTTTACAGACGATTCAAATCAATTTTATTCCCAAAGAAATCTAAATTCTTTAGTCAATCTTGTAAATTGAACTGAACTTGAAAAAGTCACCCAATAGATAAGATCTAATAAACTATCCCTTAACCTCCCAAAAACAAATATATGTATTTAGTAATTATTTTGACACACTGCCCAAGAATATAATTTTCGACGATACCCCTCGGAAGTTGTTTCATTCATTAAGTTTCTAGGCATAACTGTTGATAACAAACTTTCGTGGAAATACCATATAGATAATACATGTAAGATCATTTCACGGAATATTGGAATTATGATTAAACTTAAATTTCATTTTCCGACATCATCCCTACTCATGCTTTATTGATCTTCAATTTCACAATATCTGAATTATGGGGGACTTGGCCGGGGCAACACGCAGCAAACTCTACTAAATACTACAAAAGAAAATATTTCCGTATTATTTACCACTTTGCTATACTCTCACACTCAAAGACCCGTCAATAATAGCAGACTATTAAAAACAAATGACCTGTTTCTATTTCACTTGTTTAGATATTCAAGAAAGACCCTTTCACATACATTTGATGCCATGTTCCCCCTAAATCGGTCATTTCATGATTACCCAACTAGACGGTCAAACGAGTTTTACCTACCACTCTTTAGAACTTAAATAGCGAAGAAGTCTTTTATGTATGATGGTCCTAGATTTTGGAATTATGTAAGTTATTAAAAATATCCCTTAATTCCTATATTCTTTGAGGAAAAATCTAAAAACATTTTTGCTCAAATCTTATAGTATATAATATACAAGAATAATCGGATAACAGTTGGTAATCATCATATTTTTTAAATTTAGGTCTTCATGATCCGCTCAATGAATTTCATATTTATTTGGTCTCATGATCTTACCTTCCCAGAATCACCAATAACTACCTCTTCTTCGGTCATAATTTGTCATGCTTCTTCCTTCTCCCCCCCCCCCCCCCCCTTTTTCCCCCTTTTCCTTCTTCTTATCTGCTTTTCTTCTCCTCGTCGTTTCGTGGTTGTTTGTTGTGTTGTAATATTGTCTTGTGTCTTCCAAGTCTTCGTAGGCAAAATTTGAAACAATTGTATTTTTTGTTATGGGGGATCCACAACCTACAAGCACTGCTTTTTAGTGGACCACCCCCTCTATTTTTTCAGAAATTAAGAATTTCTTTTAATAATTTTAGTATGTGCAAAGTGTATTTGTATAGTTACCAGAAAAAATGAATTATTTATGAAAAAAATGTAATATCTTTGTTTATCTTTCTATTAAAAAATGAATTGAATATGAATTGAATTGAATTGAATTGAATTGAATTGAAATGAATGTATCATATCTGCTTCATGCTTTATATTTCCTGATATTTCAATTTCATAGAAATACCTTATGTCCAATAGCAACAAAAATGACATTATCATGATAGATTGAATCATAATGACATTTTTTTGTATCGTCAACAGAAAGGAAAGGAGTTGAGCTTGAACATGGACAACGGACTGTAAGTTTACATTCATATACCATGTATATTTATAAATGTTGATAATGTACTATAGGGCGCACAGTGCGTACCAAAAAAAAAACGAAACCGAGAATTATCGATGTTTTATCATAACTTAATCTCAATTACATTTAATAAATTACACATAGTTGTACAGCTTAGATCCTATTCTTTCATTTGATGCAACTCATATGATGCATATTTCATGCATGAGTGATTAAACAAAAATATTTTGAAGAAAGGGTACCAAAAGGTCATATGGCGAATGGTATCCGAGTTTCAAAGACAAAATCATATTTCTAGAAAGTTTATTTTCTACTCTTTCATAAGACACCTCAATCAGGAAAATTGAGCCAAGAATATCAAAGTTCTGAATGTTAAGGTAATGCTTGTATTTCCATAATTGATCAAACGAATTCGTTTTCACTGACTGGCTGCCTGCGGTAGCAACAAACAGAATTTACAAAAGATGTTATGGATGGCTGATTGTCAACGAAACGGAGTGGTGAGAACCAATGATAACAGCTAATTGCCAGTAAGGGCAGGCAGCCAGTGGAACCCAGAGCTCAAACCTCCTCATTTGTTCTCATTCTTGGTTTTCATTGTTGAACAAGAATGTCTTGAAGATGCTCATGTTCATTTAAATGTTAATGGCTTTTTGCTCTACTTTTGGAAATTGCATAATTAGACCTTCTACTTCAAAGGAATGTGCCCATTCAAGCGTGAAAGTGTATTGTTTCTTCTTTAATTTGATTAATATTTAATAATATTTTATTGACGGTTAAAATCATTTGTTTAAAGCAATAATGAGTGTCCATTTTTTTGTGGCTGAGTATAGCTTCTACGTCACCATTTTATTAACGTGTATGCCGTTGAGGCATTAGCGAATGAAGATTTAAAGGTATAGACCAGTTTTGGAAACGTCCCCCTCTCAATAAATAAAATAGAAGCACTTATTACCAATCATGTGAAAGAACATGTTTTTACTAATCATGATGATATAAATTTTGTCGGGAAACCGCCTACTAATTGATATATTTGGTAAATTAACGCAACGATCCGGCCTGGATAGATATCGCGAATGCTTCGAATTTAGGTTAAAGTATTGCCATCAAAACCTCTGGAGGCAATATTTAAACGATATTTAATGGACATTTGCACCCGAAACCTTTGAACCGCAATTTGTCCGCTACTGGTCTATATTTTTAAGGGTAATACAACGTTTTGGTATGGGGTCATGAATTTGGTTCAAATGAACATATTTGGAAACATATGCAATCCTACAATATTCAGTGATCGTTGTCGCGATTAAAATCGAGCCGAAGGTTATGAAATTTTAAATTAATAACTATTCATGTTGTATAGCCCCATCTCAAGTTCAAGATATTAATTAAGCTATAAAACAATGTTTCTTAACTAAAATTGACCGATTGGCTATTCTCGTTTGGAAATTATATATCAAAACTGCATATACTGACATTTTCAAGGTCGCAGCTACAATTTTATGGCCGTAAGCTATTTGAAATTCATTCAAAATTTACCGGGAGCACCAGTAAATGTTGATATTTCATTTTTCTCGAAAGCAGAAGTGTTTAATAGGGGCTAAATTTTCTAGTGCATATAATACATCCACAGGGGGCATCCAACTATATCAACATTGTAAAGAATCACTATCCAGCCAATTTTCTAAATTTCCCAAAACGTTGTATTACCTTTAACATTGTGTGCATAGGCGCCGAAAATGGGGGGGGGGGGGGGGAGACGCATTTTCGACCCCCCCCCCAAAAAAAAAACACAAAACAAACAAAAACAAACAAAAGTAAAGGAGTAAAGATGGTTTGTATTTTTTTAATAAAAAACAACACAAACAATTACTAAACCTGAATTGAAATAAATATACATTATATTCCATTCAAAGAAAAGGAAAGTTTAACTGGAATCAAATTTCCTAAACACTCCGCATGCCCCTTTAGTTATCGGTGGAGGTTTCTACAATAGCGTTACGCGCATATGGTGGAAATACTGTGACAGGATGGGAAAGCGAGTGTGTTTTTTTTATTATAGGGGTGAAAAGACATGAGCCCCTAAACACTGGCGTACTCATGGGGGGATTTCTAATTCGATATCAGTGATTTACAAATGTTGCTGAAATGCCATGGTTTTCCGATATTTTTTCGCATTTTTTTTAAAATCATCCCTTTTTGTGTGTTTGTTAAAAAATAAGAAATCCCAAAATTACAGTCGGGCGAAAAAAAAAAATGCTTGTTAAGAAGCCTCCATGCCGGGGAACGGGGAACGGCGGGTCTCGGGGGCTCGAGCCCCCTTACTTTTTCGAAAATGTATGTTAAAGAGAGAAGACACAAAAGAGAGAGAGAGAAAAAAATGAATGACCTGCCAATGTCACAAATGAGGTATCAGAATATGCTCTTCTGACCGTAAATAAATGCCTAAAACCCCTGAGTTTACGGGGACTCCATCCCCTGGACTCACCAGAGGCCTTTAACCCTTTAACCCCCCCCCCCCCCCCCCCTCCACGATTTCCCGATTGTTCGGGAACGCATATGGATGGCACCCCGCCGCTCGCTGACTTTTTTTGTTGAGTCTTGCGCATCTTGACCTTTTGTCTTTGTATGTCAGCCCGAAAATCGCTCATTTTTGTTATTTGTGTACAAAACATATAGAAATGTCATTTTTCCTAAAAAAAACAAAAAACATTGGTTATTGGATCTTGTTTAAAGTCAAGGTGGTTGTTTTGGGGTCAAAATAGTTTAATTGTAGTAAGAAATAAAATAAAACAACAACAAACAAAAATACATAAGTTAAACAAACAATGAAATACATAAGAAATTATCAAAACAAGAAATATTATTCCAAATGGTCTAATGAATATATGTGGTGAAAAAGAATGTTTAAATATGAATAATATATGATTTATGGGTAAAAATGTGATGTTATGACCTTATTTGCATAAATTACCATAAATATGCAAATGAGTGAATATTTCAAAAAATTGAAAATATCATATTACTTTATATACTTCACTTGACATGCGTGCAAGTTTTCGCGGAGATCGGCCATTTTACGGCCGAGATCTTAAGGGGGGCCATAATCCCCCTCCCCCCCGGCTGTACTAAGACCTCAAATAGCCCGGATGCTCATCTGACCGTAATTAAATCCGAAAACGTCTGGGCATCCGGAGGCTTTCCCCCCTGGACCCCCCGCCAATTAGTGACCTGCTAGTGTCACAAAATAAGGTATCTAAATATGTTGGTTATATAGAGGGCGCAAGTAGCTCTAAGTAGTGCAATGGGGTTGAAAGAAATTACCAAATATACAAGAGGTAATATTAAGTCCCATCTAAGGACGCAATTTTATGTATTTATGTATATATATATATATTTGTTCCTTTATAGTCAGGGGATTCCGTTTCGAAGGTGGCAGGGAGATCAAACAGTCCAGGTAACCTAACCTTCATAATAACAACCAGTAAACATACCAAGCCTCTCAGAGATTTCGTAAAATTAGATACTAGCTTCTTATTTACAGACACATACAAACGTAATATTTGTAATGATTATTTGTGTCAATTCATTGCTGTTCACTTTTTTCATCTCTCACCCATGCCTATAAGTCTAGAGAATTTACCAGGCCCATCTTACTCTATACTACTACTATCTTTCTACTTCGTTTAACTTATTGCTTCATCTCTCTCTGTCCTTACCCCCCCCCCCCCCCCCTCTCATTTTCTCCCTCTTTCGCAACAAGCCTAGCTTTAATAATTAGCCATATTACTTCAATTGTTACGATTTATAGAACATTTTATTCATGTTATTATTTACTATGATTCAAGATTTTCTATTTTCATATCACTTAAAGAAATGTTCATTTTATGTAAAATGTATTATGCTTGGTTAATTTTGCATGGAGCATAAACAAGAGCAACAAAAAAAGTGTAAAACAAATGATAATTTGGTAGATTTTCATAAAAAACATTATGAAACGATTTAAAGATAGAGTACTTATCAAAACATGAGCGAATTCAACCCATAAGATAATAATCGTAGGCTTTTACATAATATATATATTTATTTTTTCCTTTTTCTTAAACTTGTTGTTCATAGGCCCACAAAACATCGAAAGTCCTCATGTGAGTAATACATTTTAACTATCATATCGTATAATTCTTCCAATACTGTATGTCACATCACAGTATACATATCCAACATGTTTGCTTACTCGTTCCTTTTCACCCCATCTCTGTATATATAAGCTAAAATATATACATTATAACATGGGGTATTTTTTCAAAAGTATCCTCTGTTTGTTGTTGAAATAATCTGTCAATAATTTTTTTGTTTAGGTATAATTATTTAATTGATTTATATTATGATATAATCAGATGGGCTGTATCTAATACAGACCAACTTATATTTTTGTTAAAATCGCCTTTATTTATTATTATTTATCAGGTGGGAAGTATATCGTACAGACCACCTTATAATTTCGTTAGAATTGCCTTTATTATTTATTTATTTATCAGGTGGGCTGTATATTGTACAGATCACCTTATAATTTCGTTAGAATTGCCTTTATTTATTTATTTATTTATTTATTTTTCTTACATCTAACCACTTTTTTGTAAGCACGATTACTTGAAAATGGCCCAATCAAATACCTTCAAATTGAGCACACACATGTATAGGCATATGTACAAAGCAAAATAATGTTTTCAACATTGACCTTCACTGATGACGTCATCTAGGCGCCATTTTGTAAAATTTTCGGAAAGTCAATTCATGATCATATCTTCATAACGGAAAGGCATTTCTCATTCATATTTATCATGATTAAGGTCATTGACCGTCCGGTCAATTTCATGTAAAAAAACGCGCGCGTACGCAAACGTCCGCGCGTCGGTGCGCGCGCAAAATTTCAAAATGCACAAAGTAGTCTCAAAATCATTTTGCATACGTTTTTAGGCCATTTTAAGCATTTTATAAAAAAAAAATCGCTCACACGCGCATGCGCGCGCGTTTTCGCGCGTAAAACTATTACACAACATAGAATCTGCTTTTTTTTTCTTTCATGATATTTCACATATTTTTACAAACAAATTGATACCATGTTTATCTCTTTATGACTATTAATAACGGAATGATCGACCGTTTAACATAAATTTCTGTGCGTGCGAGCTCTTGTATTACATAGCATATATGGGCAAAAACATGCCTATACAAAATCCATTGTAGCTCTTTAGGATGCAAGGTGACCCCAATTTTCTTTCATATTTTAATAGAGTATGATTTGGAGATATTGTTTCATGTCTCATTTGACCCTCAATTAACTAATGATTTCATCATAATGGCCTCCAAAGTCAAATTTTCAATTTGCATATTATGACGTCAGCATATTTACGGAAAATTGATTGTTTCTCTGTAGATATTGATCGATTTTCTTCCAAATTTTGATATGTTTTAGCTGAGACAATTTCCTACAAATGCATATGCTATTATGCTTCATGTTGACAAAAGCATCATGGCGTATTTTTGCGATTAAAGGAGGCATGTCAATTTTTCACATTTTGCGTGTATTCACTATGGGACATGACTTTTTCTCAAAACTCGATTCTACATTCCCGTCTTTCGCGAGCAATATCTACGTCGTTTTAGCTTCATTTACGCTGAACTTCGAGTATGTTGTAGCTGAGACAAAAAGCTATTTCAAATGTACCCTTTATTTTGTCTCAATTTTTTGTTGGATCAGCCCACCTATACTTGTTCCAAACAAGTATTACAAATCTAGTTTATTTTTCTTATTTCGACCCACTTTTTTGTGTTAAAAATAATTTTTAAAAATGGCTAAATCAAATGTCTTAAAATTTGGCACACATATGTATAGGCATATGAACAAAGCACAGCAATTTTTTCAACCTTGACCTTGACTGATGACATCATCTAGGCGCCATTTTGTAAAATTTTCTGAAAATGTACTAATGATCATATTTTCATAACGGTAAGTCATTTCTCATTCATATTTATCATGATCAAGGTCAATATCAGTCCGGTCAATTTCAGGTCAAAAAACACGCCCGTCAGTACGCGCGCACAATTTTTAAATGCTCAAAATCATCTCAAGCTTATTTTGCATACGTTTCAGGCCATTTTAAGCATTTTGTTAAAAAATCGCACAAACGCGCGTAACATTACACAACATAGAATCGCCACCTTTTTTTTCTTTCATGATATTTCTCATATTTTCTCAACCAATTTGATACCATGTTTATCTCCTTATGACCATTAATAACAAGATGAGCCTGCATTCAAGATAAGTGTCCGTGCACGCGAGCTCTTTTAATACATAGCAGAAATGGGCAAAAACAGGCCTATACAAAATCCATTATAGCTTTTTGGAATGCACTGAGACCATCAATTTGTTTTCGTATTTAGATAGAATATGAGTCGGAGATATGATGTCATGTCTCATTTGGCCATTAAGTGTAACATGACATCATCATAATGGCCTTTGAACTCAAAATACGAATATGCATATTATGACGTCAGCATATTTATGTAAAATTGATTATATCTCTGTAAATGTTGATCAATCTTCTTCCAAATTTCGATATGTTGTCGCTAAGACATTTCTCTACAAGCTCATTATTCACTATTTTTCATTTTGATGACGTCATCATAGTAACAATTACGATTAAAGGGCACATATCAGACATTTCTTAATTTGCGGGTTATGCCTATAGAAGGTGAATTTCGTTCACGTCATGAATCTACATGATACTGTTTTTAAGAATTTTAAAGCAGTATCTCGCTTATTTTTGCGCCATTTTGTCTCAAATTTTAGTTGACCAGCCCAGCTATACTTGTTCCAAACAAGTATTATATGTCTAGTTATATACGTATTTTTACTTTTTTTAATGAAATATATGTACCTAGTTTATATATAACTGTGATGTTTGTCTCTCTTTCTCTCTTTGCTGTATCACGATATAGACCCTAGAACCACCCTCTACTTCATCACAAGAACAGATGATTCAAGGTATTCTGACAAATTGTATATAATATTTTCTTATATTAAAATGTCATTATATTTTATAGATTCAATACAAAATATTAAACCATTCTAAGCACCAGTTGAGGTGCAAATTGTGACAGCTGTGATCTTTACTTTGTAAAGACAATCTTTATTGTTTCTTGTTTTCTTTGTAGAAAACGTGGCCTCGACACCGAAACATAGACATGTAAGTGTGAACTTAACAAACATTTTCTTAAATGATATGTGCTAGATACGATTTTACCTGTTATTATGATCTATCTCCTAAGTTTCATAGGATAAATACCAAAAAGGTTATTTATTTGATCCGTTTAGAAACATAAATAGCTATTCATTTCTTCCTGCTCTGAGGCAATAGCCATTACTCGACGTAATATATTACATCTCTTCTTGACTCCCCTCCCTCCTCTATATATACATATGTATATACGGTGTGAGTCAAACAAAAGTTTACACCTAGAAAATTGCTAATTATTTTAAAAATCATCTATGAACAGTAAATTATCATATATCTCATGAAAAAGTGTTTTATCCCGAATCATTTAGTATTGTTCAGGGTGGTATTTGTTCACGCTTGGATGAACAGGAGGCATTGTTTGCGAGAGTGCAAAAAATGACTTGCGCCAAAGCTGCTTATGTGATGTTTGAAGAAAACAATTGGGGTTTGGGTATTAATTCGGTCTTTGCAGATCCAAATAACATCCCTAACAAAACTAATAATGCCACACATATCAAATATCGAATATCAAATATCCAAGTTTTTGGGTGTTCTTATAGATGAAGCCTTGACTTGGAATGATCATTTACACCAAGTTACAATGTGCATTTCCAAAAGTATTGGAATAATCTCCAAGTTAAAGTTTCTTCTACCCCATGCAACCTAATTCCTACTATATAATTCGCTAGTTCTCCCGTATATAACATATTGTAATAGTGTATGGGCAAATTGTGGTTCGACAAAAAATAATTCTATTTTCAAACTGCAAAAGAAAGCCATACGTATTTGTACAGGTTCGCATTTCTTAGCTCACACTGATCCTTTATTCTATAAACTTAAAACACTAAACAATTTCGATCTGAACACTACTCAAGTAGCAGTTATTATGTTTAAGTACATTAATAATCTGCTTCCACCATCCTTTGATAACATGTTTAGGATTAATAATTCCGTTCATTCATACTCTACTCGCATATCTGGAAACTTCCATCTTACAAACCCCAAATTATCAATAACACACAAATTTGTTAGAAATTCTGGCCCGGACATTTGGAATGATTTACCCGACAACATAAAGTCTTGTTCAACCATCTACTCCTTAAAAGCTACACTTAAACGACAAATAATACAATCATACGCTCCCCTCTCTTTAAGTTAGTACAACAAAACCGTGACTTATTTATTCTTTATCATGCAACTGCTCACTGCACCTGCACTTGCACCGCACCCTCTTGATCACTCAGTTTTTCGAAGAGAGTTATGTCGCCAATTCTTTTTACGAGGCCGCCATCCATTTCCAGCCAAACCGCTCACGATGGTATCTCCTGCGTTCCAAATTACCTCTTTAATTTATTGAAAATATTTCATATTTCTTATGTTATTGTATACTTCGTACATGTTTATCGAATGATATAATTGTACATGATTTTTCATTTAATTACTTTTGTAAACATTGTATTCATTGTATTTGTTATTGTTCGAAATTTTGTACTTTGACTTTGAATTTGTATATTTTGGAACGCAGAAATAAAATCAATCAAACAAACAAACGAACATTTGTGAACGTGTGTGACTTTGCTTCTGCAAAAACTCATATGCAATGCATTTCATTTGATACATTCAATTCATTCTCTCACACCGCTAATCCCAACATACTGTAATACATACTCTAGGTCTCACTTTGGAGTAAGTCGATTTTTGCACTCTCGCCTTTCCTAATATTAGGATGATCACACTGCATGTGCACACAGTCTGCCCCACTCACACACACACACACACACACACACACACACGCACACACACACACAACAGCGGTCAGTTGGTAGAAATAGCAATTTGTGTAAATTTATTAAAAAAAACTAAACAATATTTTTAAATTTGTATTTAACATATATTTTAAGCATACCTTTAACCACAATTCTGTGTAGTTTCATTGTTATAGGCATGTCGGAAATATGTTAAATTATTTAATAAGAATATTGTCTTTTAAGCCATATGTGACATGGCCCGCTGATCGCCCATTGACTTGCACTGTTATTTTGCGTGGTGAAAATGCACCTCAATGTAAAAAACTCCCCTACAAAAAATGCAATATCCTCATGTGTTCGGCATGTGTTCCACTCATTGAATCCGTTTGTTGGTTACACTCAAGGTAGCCTGGGGTCAACAAACTTTTTTTTACTCTGGAATTCAGTCCTTATGAAATGCTGTTGAATGGTTTCTCGAGAAATCGTCATAAATCCTCAAAGCTGACATCTTTAAAAAAAACTAGACTTTAATTCGTCACTTTGACGAATTAGGTGATACGTAAGCTATTTTTGTATCATGAAAGTGCGCCGATGATGATCTAATGATAATATTCATAAATACGATAATGACGATATTGATGATGAAGATTTTTTGGTTTTAAATGACGATTTTTTTTTTTTTTTTTAAAGCTTTTTTGCCTTTATTCAGATCTTCATAATTATAAAAAATGATGAATAGGAACACAATTGTTCTTACAGTATAAACATACATGAAGTACATTGTCTCATACATTTTAAACACAGACATATTTAAAAAATATTTTCCATGAGTATCCAAACTAATAAAGTACACATTCAAAACAAGTGTACAGAATATGCTCCAATTCCTTTAAAAAGGAAAAGGTGACAGTAATACTTGGATACAACAATATACAAAGGAACAATTTTTACAACATAATAAGCAAATTAATTAATTCAATATAAATTAAGCAATCTGAACAAAGATTTTCTTATATAAACAAAAAATATAAGGTGAAGGTGCTGCTTCATAAACCATGATAACAAAATTTGTTATATTTACATATAATGATATGGTGCATTTTTTATTATAACTATATAAGGGTCTTGTATCAGTAGAGGTCTTTAACTATACCGTTATTTAAAAAAATAAAAATATAAAATATAAACAACAAAGCAAACACGATAGCAGGTAAGTGTCCGGATCGATGAGAAAGTGAGGGAGTGAACAGGAAACAGGAAATTACAATATAATACAATCAGTTCCCCTGCCTCAAGGGGTAAAATTTTCCCATTTTTGATAATGTATTGGCAGTTTGTCCTTTAATTTTGCTTTTTCATGTTCAACTTTTTTTGAGTTCTCTACAGCCTTACATAATTCTTTACTAGATGGGAACTTTCCTTTTTTACGATTACTGTAAATCATATATTTGACCAAAATCAATACATGATTTAACAATATATTATCTTTCATATTTTTTCTGAAACCAAGCAACACATCAATCCATTGCATATTAAGAAACTGAAACATCTTTAAACTGTTTCCTATCTCATTCCATATTCTGGACCCTTCAGAACATTCAAAGAAAATATGACGATAGGTTTCTACTTCTTTTCTACAAAAGGAACATAAATTTGACTGTGTTAATCCAAAAAGATACAATTTATCATTACAAAAGATGATGTTATGTAAAAGTTTATACTGAAATTCCCTTAACTTCCCATCCAGAGTGGAAAATCTAGGGATTGAGAAACATGTTGTAGTTTCCGACTTATCTAGATTTAAAGCTATTACCTCTGGATGTTTAAAAGCAAATGCATCTTGTATTATAGCAATAACAATGTTATAGAGCATTTTGGAAGAGACAGACTCAAAAGAATACACTGTTTTGTTAATGATAAAGTTAATGTTGGAAAGATCAACAGTGTCATTTAGAGTATCATCTCTCCCTCTGCAAATTCTCTTAATCTTCCAGGCAGCTGGCAATTTGGTGTATAGATCATTAAGAAAAAACAGATCATCTACATTAAGACCTTTCCTTATGAAATAGTCCCCTGATCTCATATCACCTTCAGCGTCCGTCAAATGTTTAACTTGAAAAATGTTCACATGAAACAATTTTGCATTAAAAGGAATTATCCTACCTTCAATAAAAATATTGTTAAAGATAATTTGATTTTCATTATGTGTTTCTTTTACAATATATTCCTTCTCCTTTAGATAATTCCAGATGTTCAAAAAATCCAAGTATATATTGGGTGCCTTAATGTTGATTGTTTTGGGATTATAATTGCAAAGAAATATTAACTTTCCTCCTACCGTTCTGAATATATATTCAAAAAATTGTTTCCATTTCATGTCATTATTGCCACAAAGCAGTTTCTTAATCCACACTACACGCTGTGCATAGATCATGTACTTGAAATTCAACATTTTCAAACCTCCTTTATCATAGTTCAAATATAAAATATTCCTTTTTATCTTATCCTGTCCATTCCATATAAAATTAAAACATATCTTTTCAACTTCCTTGAAAACACTTGGTGGTACCGAAATTATAGAAGACACATATAGTAATTTAGAGATTGCAAAAACTTTAACCAATTGAATTTTCCCAAAAAGTGTTAAATCCCGTTGCTTCCACCACCCTAACAATCTTTTTATTTTGCTCAATATTTCCTTATAATTCATTTCTTCTTTAACATTAATATCCAAAGAAAAGTATATTCCAAGAACTTTTACCAGAGAAACCATCTTACCTAATGTTATACCGGTCAAATTTTCATTACTGTGACCAGAAGAACCAAGCTTCATAATTTGTGTTTTGTCCCTATTAATTTTTAATCCAGATACCTGAGAGAAGGAATCTAATATTTTTTCTAAGATTTTCATGTCTTCTGTGTCTTTCAAAAAAATTGAACAGTCGTCCGCATACATTACTATCTTCGTCTGTATATTGCCTATCAAAATACCTTTTAATTTTTGTTCATTGCGAATAACCACTGCTAATGTTTCTATGATTAACAAGAATAAATATGGACTTAAGGGATCTCCTTGTCTTACTCCCCTGCCTATTTCAAAATAGCCTGTGGAAAAGCCCCCATTCATGACACAGCTAACTACATTTGTGTACAATACTTCTATCCATCTACAAAAATATGGGCCGAAACCATATTTTTTCAGTAAGAAATTCATATATGAGTGTGAGACAGTGTCAAAAGCTTTCTCGAAATCAACTGTTACTAGAAAACCCTGTACCTTGTATACCTGTGTGAAAAATATGACATCGTCAATAATTCTCACCGCTTCTCCTATGTTCCTACCAGGCAAAAAACCAACTTGATCTACATGTATCACCTCTTCCAATACATTCTTTATTTTTTCCGCCAACACTTTAGACAAAAGTTTATAATCCACATTAAGGAGGGTAATTGGTCTGTAATTGCGAATATATAAAGGGTTTCTATCTTCTTTTTTTATTACTGTTATTACACCCTGTTTCTGTGTGGTGGACAATTCACCCTTCTCAAAGGAGGCATTGAAGGAGTCCAAAACAAGGTTCCCTATATCAGGCCAAAAAATGCGATAAAATTCGACTGACAAACCGTCATTCCCAGGCGATTTGTTTAAAGACATTTTATTTAACATTGAAGTACATTCCCCAAATGTAATTTTCTCATCACACAACTTCTTACTAGCTTCACTTATATTTAAGTGAGACATATTAAAAAAGAGATCATCTGTCCTATCCATCTTTTCATTTTCTGAGTATAGTTTATGATAAAAATGTTTAATTTCTTTTAAAATTTGTTTTGGATCAGATGTTTCTTCATTCCTACCATCTAATTGTAATTTGTCTATAAATGTTTTTTTCTGATTACATGCCAACAGTTGTTTAAAATAATTTTCATTGATTTCACTTTCTTCAAACCATTTTGCACGCGATCTAACTTTTAACCCGACTACTTTCTGATCATATAACACTTTGAGTTCCTTTCTCTTTGACTCTAAATTTTGTAAGGTATCATTATCTGGAGAAATAACCAATGAAAGTTCAAGCTTCTGAATATCTCTCTGTATTTTGCGTAGGTTTTCCTTCGTTTCTTGTGCCCTACCTTTGGAATATTTCTTTGTTTTTTCATGAACTTTCATTTTAACGAAATCCCACAGGACTCTGGCGTCTGTAATATCTTTCTTCCCCTGATTTACGACAGATTTAATTTCTGCTCTCATATATTGAACATATTCTACATCTAAACACAGACTATTATTGAACTTCCAGTAAGATGGACCTATATTCTGAAAAAAATTATCACCCAAAGACAAACCTAGATAGATGGCAGAGTGATCAGGAGCTATGGAGGGTATTATATTACACTCTGCAATTTGTTTCTCCAGTTCGTTTGAAACTATCCAATAGTCTAACCTACTTTGAATTAAAGGGTTATTTTGTCTGTAAGTAAATTGAATCGTATCTAGGTTTCTTTTCCTCCATATATCCAGCATATCAAACCTTCCAAGGAAATCCTCGAATTCTAAATTAAACTTGTGACCTCTAATACTCCCTTTACTTGAAATATCCAATTCAAAATTCCGAATCATATTAAAGTCGCCACCAATTATCATAAGGGATTTGTTTAAATTGAATTTATTTAAGCGAACACTTAAATGATTTAAAAAATCTATTTGTTCCTGCTTTTTTTCTCGAACTGGAAAATAAACATTACAAATAATATATCTTATGTTTTGTACCTCAATTTCTAAAATAATGTACCTCCCGTCTGAATCACACTCACTTCTCAATACCTTCAACTTCAGTTTTTGTGAAATCAGAATACAAACTCCTCGACTGTGGTTGCTCCCATGACTAAAAAAACACTCCCCACTCCATTCCCTCTCCCATCGATCCTCAACATCGTTTGTACCAAAAGTTTCCTGAAAAAAAATTATATCTCCTCTCTGTCTACTCCACTTTACTATAGCATTCCTTTTGGTAACGTCTCTAAGACCCTTAACATTCAATGAAACAAAATTCAACAGATCGTTCTTCCTATCCATCATGCATTATTACATTTTCTAATATACGTGTATATACGATCAACACCTCATTTGTCCTTAGATCATTAAATTGAACATTAAATATCGACAAGTGTACCAATGATAGCATTTTTGCACCTTTCACCTTAACATAAAAAGACACAACACTAATACAAAGACAAAACATCACAACACACACACACAAACAAAAACTAACCAAAAACACACAAAGACGTGGACGCATCATAGCGCACCGAAAGGAACCGAGGGCCCGCCGCAAGAAGCTAAACCCCCTTTTCCGGACCATTTTAAGTAACTTTTTGTTAACTTGCTGTACTCCATCCCCCTACTCTATAAAGTCCATACCACTTCTAACATATTCTCTCTATATATTTAGGTTCTAATAAATTAATTTCAATGGGTAGCTTATAAGTATCCTGAAACAAAACAAGTTGTATGGACAATAACAGCTTACTTGTGAAAAAAAAGGAAAAAAAGAAAGAAAAAAGAAAAGAAAAAGAGGACGACTGCTAATAAAAGTCTTCTTCTGAAATATGGAGATCTTTTCCATAATTTACTTTTTTTTTAAATAATTTCACAGTCCTACAATTCTCTATAGTACAACTTTTTTAAGTACACAGAAATTGTAAGTTAACAATAACACGAATATCAATTGAGAGCGCAATGAACCACATTCCAGACAATATCATATGAGAAAATTTGGACACCATTCATTTCTTTATGACCACGTTTTGATCCATGTCATTCAGAAGTATGAAAATGAATCATTCGATTGACCTAAATACATACTTTATTTCCTCTAAATAAACATTATAAGAAGTGGTCATAAATTAGGTATGAAATGAAATCTTTCCCAACTGTCTCATCTCTAACCTGATTCATTTCACCTGTCTCTTTTCATCTTAAGCAAAGAGAGTCGTAATATATTCAATGTAAACGATTTTCAAAAACATATCATATACTGTACAATTTATATACTTTGAGATGAGGTTAAAAACAATGAGTTTACATCTTGAACTAATTGAACTCATAATGTATATTAAAACCAGAGAATGTTCAAGCATTATTGACATCTCTAAAAAGTCCACTTGCATATTTTTCAAGTGGCATCAGTTCGTACATAGCTATCCCCAAAAGAGAGCGAGAAAAAAAAGAAGAAGAAAAAAGTAAAAAATAAAAAAAATAAAAAAATCCTACTAGTACAGTTCATACCAAAATTCCAACACAATCTTGACGACCTAAATTGATCACCACAGTCCTTCTCGGTATCTTGGCAGGCATATCATAATAACTTGAAGCATTGGAATAGCACAGTGAGTCATTCATTGTTTTCTCTTAGTAATTGAACTGTGCGGTATAAAATTATAAATCTCAAAGAGCTCGTTTACAACTCATTTTGGCAAAGGCGGCATCAGTTTATGTCCGTTTATATACGCGTTTCATCCAATCACAGCACGCCATGGCGAATTAAAGTTGCCCTTCTCCCTGCATTCCAACTGCAAACTTGTACCGATCAGCTTGATGCGCGTAGATTTGTTTTCATTTTTCCTCATTTGGTACGCTTGTTGCTCCAACATGAATCTCTTTCTTTTGAGAGGTGCAGGTAGGTCCGTTACGAAACGGGGAGCAGGTCTGGCAGCAGCTTGACCTTCAAGGGTCACTGGACGCATTCTTGCTCTTTGTTGATATGCATTCAACACCAAATCTCTGTCCATCATAGATAGAAATCGAACTATGATTGGGTCATGACCAGTTTGACCACGCCCGGCATTCCGCTCATTCCCCTGCGTTACTATACGACGTGGCAGTCGATGGGCATTTGCAAAGAAAATTTTCTCAACCTCCTCCTTTGAGAATCCCAGTTCTTCAATAACGTTTCTCACCACTTGAACTACCTTCTCATCCTTCTTTTTCTCAACTCCGTATATAAGCAAGTTCATTTTGCGATCATGCAGCTCAAGGGCCATTAACTTTTGTGTCAGATCCGTTTCCAAATTCTCATTCTTTTTCCTCAATTTAGGCAGAGCAGAGTTTTCAATATCGGTAAGCCTGGCTGAGGAATCAGCTACGGCTGCCTGCAAATCAGTCATGTTAGCGCGTATTTCAGCTATGTCCTTGTGGATTGATGTTACATTTGCATTCAGTAAGTCGAGCTTCTCAATAATTTTGTCGGTGATTTTGACAAATTCAGAGTGACTCACCATGTCTGTCACTGGGGGCGCCATATTGTCTTTCTCCGCAGCACTGGGCTGCGTGTAATCAGTGGGCTCGCGGAGAGACGTAGACCGAAGAAAGGCTCCTTCCGCGACCGTCTCGCCGGGAGGTTCACCCGACGTAACGCCGGTTAAACTTGAAGCCTTCGTAGTTGCTGAAACAGTTTGGGTTATTTCACTTCTAGTTTTCCTGTCACGTAATAGATATGGTCTCTTGTTCGCCTTACTCCTTTCCTGTCTCTTGCTCATAATAATGTTATAGGATGGAGCAAGATATTATACCTCTGATCCGGAAAAAAAGGGGGAAAATCAGCAAACTCTAACTCCGGAACCTCCGGTCCTCTCCATGCGTTCAAAAGTGGTATAGCGCCCCCTTCAGGTGCTCGATAGAGAATTGTTATATGATTAAACTATTAATTTACTAAACAATTGCAGAGCCTACCAATCATTGAACTGATATTTCGACGCACTACATACGCAACATAATGAACAAGTCTAGACTGGAATGTAGTATCAATCACCTCCCATAGGCATAAGACGCATATTAAGCAAAAATCTAATGACGTCATCAAATTGGTAATAATCTTGTGAAGAATTGTCTCAGCTACAACATATCAAAATTTAGAAGAAAATTGATCAATATTTGCAGAGATACAATCATTTTCCGTAAATATGTTGACGTCATAATATGCAAATTCGTATTTTGAGTTCCAAGGTCAATATGATTATGTAAAAATATACTTAATGGCCAAATGAGACATGAAATAATATCTCCGACTCATACTCTATCTAAATATGAAGGAAAAAAAGTGGCAGTCCTTATTCATCCCGATGTACTTTGTATAGGCATGTTTTTGCCCATTTCTGCTATATAATACATGAGCTAGCACGCACGGATATTTATCTTCAACGGACGCTCATTCCGTTATTAATAGTGATAAAGAGATGAACATGGTCTCAAATTGTTCAGAAAAATATGAGGAATATCCTGTCAAAAAAATTGAGGGGTAATTATTTTTCGTTCGGCCATGCGAACGAAAACGCGCAAAAATGCGTGTTTTGCACGATTTTTTATGAAATGTTTATAATGGCCTGAAACATATGCAACAAAAATTTAAGATGATTTGGAGCAATTTAAAATTTTACGCGCGCGTTAACGCGCGCAGAAACGCGTACGCGGATTTTTGCGCGCATTCATTGACCTGAAATTGACCGGACAGATATTGATCTTAATCCTGATAATTATAAATGAGAAATTCCTTTCCGTTATGGAGATATGATCATAAGTTGATTTTCACAAAATGGCGCCTGGATGACGTCACGATAATTTTGACTCTCTAAAAAGTCACGCAGTTCTAAGTTAGACTAAGATCTATAATCATGGCAAGTTTCATGATAATGGCTTTATTCAGTCATGAGATATCCTGCGAACAAATTCGAGGAAGAATAATAATAAATAAATAAATAAATAATAATAATAAAAATCTTGACGAAATCAAAAGGTGATACGTATATTTCATACGTATCACCTAAAATACTGTGATGTAGTTAAAAATCTGCAAATTCTTATCATTTGATCAATTTGTATGAATGATTTGTGAAATACATGACGAAATAGCTGTGACGGTGATCCAAGTAATTTCCATCGCCACCGCTGCACCCCACTGCATCGGGCCAATTTGGGTCATTTGGAATTTAAGGTTAATATATGTTGTAAATATGATCTATAAATATATGATTTTAAAAATGCCCCCAAAACGACGATATACATAGGTTTCACTGATGTATCATGTTCGGTTTTGATTGGATTACATATGCGCATATTAATTAGGCGGACTTAGTTATTTTCACAACTTTTTCATATCTGCAGATTCGCAAAAATTGCAAAAATGATTTATGTTATTGGCTTCTGTTTTCAAAACGGTAATAGATATACACTGTTGGTCATAATGGTGGAATAATTTGTTTTACCCCAATTTATGGGATGATTTTGACAATGGTTCATTCCTAATAGATCTAGATAATAGTATATATTCTCAGATTGCATTGAATAATAATTTGCGAGTGTTTGTTTTTCGTGACTGCTAAAGCATGTGTGTGCTACTATGCTAATCAACTAGGGGACCTACGTCCTTAAGTCATAACTGACAGTAATGAGAATTAATGCCTCATAAAACGGGGCACTTATATAGCTGATTGACGCGGTTTTTATTCTGGGGCCTCACAGTTACGAGGCCATTGCTTAGCCACTGAATCATGACTGTACGCAGCGGGGGGGGGGGGGGCTAGGGTACGGCCCCGCCCCCACAAATACAAAAAAACTAAGAAAATGCAATAGATTATCAATAATTTATTGCATTTCCCCCCGGTCTCCAACATTACTAATTCCACTGTAGGGCAATGCATTATGGGTCAAGGCATGCCCACATAGAGGATTGTGTTATCTTAGGGGTCGGGGCAAAATGCAATGAATGATTAAAAAAAAATTGCATTTTCTTTGTTTTGTTGGTATTTGTGGGGGCAACGACGTACCTTAGCCCCCGCTGCGTCATGATTCAGTCATGATTCAGTGGTTAAGCAATGGCCTCGTTACTGTGAGCCCCCATGATCAAAACCATGTCGATATGCTTTATTAGTGCCCTTTTGTGGGGCATTAATCCTCATTACTGTCATTTATGACTTAAGGGCGTAGGTCCCCTAGTTGATAAGCATAGTAGCATACACATGCTTTAGCAGTCACGCAAAACACACATTGTCAAATTATTATTCAATAAAATCTGTGAATGTATACTATTATCTAGATCTATTATTTTTAAATTATTTTTAAAATAATTCCATAAATTGGGTCAAAACAAAAATATTCCACCTATATGAGCGACAGTGTATATATATATATATATATAAACATGTATTTATATATAATATTTGTGTCATTTGTGTATATCACGGAGAAATTGTATTTGTGTATTTGTATACATGTTATCGGTTGACTTATTATTTGTCAATCAGTATAATATGCACATTTGCTTCAGTTAGTTTTTTTTATTTTTACAGATTGCAGAGTCTGACATAGGACATGTTGAAGAAGTAACAGAATTGGAGAAGCTTCGAAACAAAGGTATAGTGAAACTTTATAGGTAATACAGGCAATATTACGGTTTCAAAACTAGATACTTCTTGCCTCAGGTATTTGGTATAACTGTTGCAACAACACGTTTTTCCGCTGTTGCTTTCCAGTCTGCATGGTTCCTTCGCTTATACGAAATTCCTTTACACCACGTATCTGAATAATCATGGCCACTAAAGCTTCTATCTCACTGGGCTTGTACAATTCACAACTAGCTGGAGACACACGATTGCGAGAGAATGAACGACAATTTACACTCGGAATCATGCACTGAAATGGTATTTACGACACATTTGCTGCTTTCAGACTTGGGAAATTTGAATCAGCTACATCATAATACCTATCTCTTTTGTTCTACTTTTACTTCTCAGTTGAATTGATTGTCGGTAATATGATCCATTTATACTCGTTGTTCACATATAATTAAAATTACATTATGCATTATCTAATGTATCAGTTGTAATATATGTGTACAATGACTCATTTATGTAAAAACAATTACATTTTATGTTATGTTTTGCTTCGTCAAATCAGACAGCAACCGATCAACACTAGGAAAAGGAAAAATGTCTGTAGCAGCAAAAGACGATAGTAGCGTAAAGGTTTTGCCTTTAATTGCTAAAATTTGTCAAGGTGTCACTCGTGAAAAGATCACACAGGTGAAGTCATCCGCACTTGACATAATCTACAGCATGTGGGACTTCGGAGGACAAGAAATTTACTACATCACACATCCAGTAAGTCCATGAACCTGTTATATAGATGGGAGGAGGGGCTATCGTTGTGATGGGAGAGACTCGACACAAAATAGAAAACAATGAAATGGAGTAACAATTGTTCACCCATTAGGCTTTTTCAAAATACAAATGAATCAATATCAAGACTACATGCGCAAAATCAAAGATAAGTAAAATCAATGTGAAGCAAATGTCACCGGAGCACGTGTCGTACAAAACCTTGTAGAGATTTAGGTTTTGGCTAGTGGAATATCCGTCAGAATAACTATTACAGATTGCAATTGAAAATCCTTTGCACAGAAATTCATATAATGTAATGTAGGTATATTCAAAACTCGCTTGCCCCCCAAACAATGGAATTAGTTAATGAAGGTTGAAGATTTGCCAGTCTGTCGGTCAGTGGAATCTGGTGCGGCCCAAACCACTGGCCCATCTTAGGGATCTAGTGGTTAATGCATTTGCGTCCTATTCCGGGTTTGTTTCCCGGTGGAGATTGTTTAACCTTTGCAAAGATTTCCAAAAAGGGATGACAGTAATAGAGGTGTGCAGCCATTATCCTCTGATTTCCCTTCGCATTATATTTATTTCCTTGAGAGTTGCCAAAGCAGTAGTATAGCTTACATTTATTATATAAATATATAACACACATATACTTGTATGTATAGATGGTCAAGCATTTTTTTAACTACTCTCTCCATAAATTGTCTGTATAGCTCTTTCTGTCGTGGCGGTCTCTTTACATCCTCGTTATCCCGCTACACATTGAGCTGAGTGATAGAGCACCACGCGAAGAAGATGCCGAAGATGCTCAAAAGCAAGTAAGTCGTGATTCATTTAGCCTGGGCCACATCATAAGTCATAAGTTAGTGTCAACTGGTCACTAACCAGCGACAACTGAAAAAGCTGCAACCATCGATAAACTACTGCTGGCTAAATTTAAAATAAATTTTACTCGGCGACTGGGTGGTAAGGGGTTAGAGAAAGGTTGACGAGCCAGTCCCACACATCAATGGACATGTTGATGATTGACTTGTAAAGTAAACAGCTCGCTGTAATGCTGACAAATGTGTTTGGAGCTGCAAAACTGTAGTAGTCGAAACAACTTCATAGATTAATGCATTTGGTCCTGAAATATGAATGATGTGCTAAAAGAGTTTGGAATATGCTTCTTGTGTTGCTAATTTATATCGTAGAAGAATGAGACTCTTTGGTTGTCTATTAACAAAATGCAGGTGGAGGCATGCATACCAAAATGAGGTGGCGGGTACTAAAATTAGAAAAAAAGATCCAGACAGGGAGGGGGGGGGGGGGCACAGTCCTATTATCACACACCTTGTAATATTGATGCCCCTCTCCCTTTTCTAGACACACGCTTGGTCATAGAATAAAACCCTCTTTTGATAGTAAAGGGTCATTTTAAGGATACTATCTAATGTTCCAAACCCATACCTACGTGAACCGAGTTGTCCCTGTATGAAGCCTATGGGAATGATAAAGTTCAGTAGTCGACAGGTTACCTATACAGATTTGGTATGGATTCTTTATTGTTTCTCCCCCCCCTATATTCTGAACAAGACACGATCTGCTCATTCTCTCTTTTAAAAACTGTTGACGAACCAGAGGTCATCAATGATATTTATACAGAAGATATTAATTCCTGCATTTTAATTCAAAATCACCAACACAAGAATATCCAAAACTCTTATACCGCAAGTTCAGTGCTCAAAATGAAAGACAAGTAATCAGAGATTTATTCAGCATTATGTATTCTATATGAGGCAAAGTATTTAACTTTGCTTAACATATCCAAATTCAATTCGGTAAACAATATTGCTCTTAATTTGAAATCCAACTGTTGATTATTAAAAAAAGAAAAATATGGATTCGGGTTGGGGTTTGAATCTTGTATTTCATTGTATGTACCACAGTATTTATGATTGTATTTTAGCATATACAAATACAGTACCTATACCATAAACAAGTTTATGTCTGATCTTATAATTATACTATAACTTTCGATTATAAGTCACTAGCCTTACTTTGCATTTAATTGTTTTTGTGTTTGAACACCCTTTAGAATTTGCAAGGCATAACGCGTGTCGTGAATTTGAATGCGTCTTCCTTTCAGGCTAAATGACTGGCTAAACTGGTTCGAAATGATCTAATGAAATGAACACAGTAAAATGTTGAATTAAATATCATTCTGTAGAGATGTGTTTATGTAATATTTAATAAGTAGATCAAATTGAAACAATTTTTACGATTAACAGTTAACAAATTAACTTTTGATTTGCGATTTCAGTTGAAAGGGTGTGCTGTAAGAACACATCGTACCATTCTGGACTTGGTACATTTCTGGCTGATGTCAGTTTACACCCATGCAGTACCAGATTCCAATCTAGACTCGACATATGAACCAAAGGTCTTGTTAATAGGAACGTTTGCGGGTGGTGAGGGCCCGCGAATGGATGAGGAGAAGGTAAGATAACTTTAGAAAGGGAAGGTGTGAATTCTTTATATCATATCATACAAAGAAAAGCATTTGTAAGCATGATATTGTTTACATAGATTTCAGAGAAGAATATAAGCGGGCTACGTATATAAGTAGTTTAACTGGGTTGATGAACGTGTTTTTTTCTCTTCAGGGTAACAGAATGGTATGATTAATTTAAGAAATGCAATATACACTGTCGCTCATAACGTTGGAATATTTTTTTTTACCCCAATTTATGGAATTATATTGACAATGGTTTATTCCTAATAGATCTAGATAATAGTATACATTCTCAGATTTCATTGAATAATAATTTGCCAGTGTTTGTTTTGCGCGACTGCTAAAGCATGTGTATGCTACTATGCTTATCAACTAGGGTGCCTACGCCCTTAAGTCCTACATGACAGTAATGAGGATTAATCCGTCACAAAAGGGCACTAATATAGCACATCGACACGGTTTTGATCCTGGGGCCTCACAGTTACGAGGCCATTGCTTTGCCACTGAACCATGACTATACGCAGCCGGGTCTAGTGTAGGAGGCAGTTCCCCACAACAACAACAAATGCAACTAGACTTTAATTCGTCACTTTGACGAATTAGGTGATACGTAAGCTATTTTTGTATCATGAAAGTGTGCCGATGATGATCTAATGATAATATTCATAAATACGATAATGACGATATTGATGATGAAGATTTTTTGGTTTTAAATGACGATGACAATGATTAAAATTGGTATAGCGCCCCCTTCAGGTGCTCGATAGAGAATTGTTATATGATTAAACTATTAATTTACTAAACAATTGCAGAGCCTACCAATCATTGAACTGATATTTCGACGCACTACATACGCAACATAATGAACAAGTCTAGACTGGAATGTAGTATCAATCACCTCCCATAGGCATAAGACGCATATTAAGCAAAAATCTAATGACGTCATCAAATTGGTAATAATCTTGTGAAGAATTGTCTCAGCTACAACATATCAAAATTTAGAAGAAAATTGATCAATATTTGCAGAGATACAATCATTTTCCGTAAATATGTTAACGTCATAATATGCAAATTCGTATTTTGAGTTCCAAGGTCAATATGATTATGTAAAAATATACTTAATGGCCAAATGAGACACGAAATAATATCTCCGACTCATACTCTATCTAAATATGAAGGAAAAAAAAATGGCAGTCCTTATTCATCCCGATGTACTTTTTATGGGCATGTTTTTGCCCATTTCTGCTATATAATACATGAGCTAGCACGCACGGATATTTATCTTCAACGGACGCTCATTCCGTTATTAATAGTGATAAAGAGATGAACATGGTCTCAAATTGTTCAGAAAAATATGATGAATATCCTGTCAAAAAAAATTGAGGGGTAATTATTTTTCGTTCGGCCATGCGAACGAAAACGCGCAAAAATGCGTGTTTTGCGCGATTTTTTTATGAAATGTTTATAATGGCCTGAAACATATGCAACAAAAATTTAAGATGATTTGGAGCAATTAAAAATTTTACGCGCGCGTTAACGCGCGCAGAAACGCGTACGCGCATTTTTGCGCGCATTCATTGACCTGAAATTGACCGGACGGATATTGATCTTAATCCTGATAATTATAAATGAGAAATTCCTTTCCGTTATGAAGATATGATCATAAGTTGATTTTCACAAAATGGCGCCTGGATGACGTCACGATAATTTTGACTCTCTAAAAAGTCACGCAGTGCTAAGTTAGACTAAGATCTATAATCATGGCAAGTTTCATGATAATGGCGTTATTCAGTCATGAGATATCCTGCGAACAAATTCGAGGAAGAATAATAATAAATAAACTAGACTTTAATTCGTCACTTTGACGAATTAGGTGATACGTATGATAATGGTTTACATAACGAATAATGCATTACACGATATATTATTTTGTAAAATGCTTCTCCCATTCATATGCTTCTCCCATTATGATCTATTCATATGTCAAGATTAAATTGTGTCTCCTTGATCATCATGGATCTAGGGAAGATAGATTGAAACAATATATGACCTTTGAACCTGTGCAGTAACCAGTTACACATTTGACTCTAATTTACATCATGAAGAACACATTTTGACGATTTTATCTTATTCAAAGAAATGAAAATGTAATTGATAAATGATTATCATCATTATGATAATGATGATCATGATGATCATGATCATGATCATGAGCGCGATCATGACATCTTATTGAAAAAATGAGGGTTGATTTAGATAGCATATAGTCTCAGCTACAACATACTCAAAAATCAACAAAATCCAAGCCGAAATAACGGCGATATTGCTCGCAAAAGACAGGAATGTAGACTCCAGATTTTAGAAAAAGTCATCTCCCATAGGGATTACACGCAAAAAGTAATGGATTAAGTGAAAATAGGGTAATAATAAAGTAAAAAGGGTTATTTATGACATTATTTGCAAATCTACGTGTTTAAATATTCAAAGGAGATGGTACAGTGAAGGTCAAAAGGAAAAAAAAGTGAAAAAAAAAAAGTGTTGGAGACACCCGGACTCGAACCAGGGATCTCGAGGTTGGAAGTCAAGTGCGTTACCGATATACCAAAACATCTCCCATAGCGATTACACGTAAACGGGAAATGGAATTCAGAAATCCTACTTTGCAAGTGAAATATGAGCATGATCCCGGCATCTAATCGAAAAATAAGAGGCTCACTTTTGATAGCTCATTGTCTCAGCTACAACATATCCAAAGCTCAGCGAAAACAAAGCTAAAACAACGGAGATTTTGCTCGCGAAAGACAGGAGTGTAGAATCCAGTTTTGAGAAAAAGTCATGTCCCATAGAGAATACACGCAAAATGCGAAAAATTGACATGCCTACTTTAATCGCAAAAATACACCATGATAATTTTGTCAAAAATAAAAATTGTGAATACTACATTTGTAGAAAATTGTCTCAGCTAGAACATATCAAAATTAAAAAGAAAATTGATTCATATTTACAAAGATACAATCAATTTTCCAAAAATATGCTGACGTCATAATATGCAAATTAAAATTTTGAGTTTGGAGGCCATTATGATGACGTCATGAGTTAATTGAGGATAAAATGAGACATGAAATCATATCTCCGACTCATAATCTATCCACATATGAAAAAATATTAGGAGTTTCTATCTATTCTAAAGAGTTACAATGAATTTTATATAGGCATGTTTTTGCTCATGTATTGTGGATAAAGATAACGCAGGTCCGCGCGCGCTGTCAACTTTGACGGACGCTCATTGCGTTATTAAAAGGTTAACAAGTTATCAAAATGCTTGGAAAAATGTGCCAAATATGATGATAGACAAAATTCGGCGATTTTATGTTGCAAAATGCTAGTCCGCGCAAAAAACGCGCGCGCATGCGCGTGAGCATAATTTTTTGTCAAATGCTCCATATGGCCTAAAACGTATGCCAAAAAATTTTGGGATGATTTAGAGCATTTTAATTTTTTGCGCCCGCATAAACGCGCGAACGAACGCGCACGCGCGCATTTGCGCACGTTTATTGACCTGAAATTGACCGGACGGATATTGATCTTAATCGTGATAATTATGAATGAGAAATACTTTTCCGTTATGAAGATATGATCATAAGTTGATTTTCACAAAATGGCGCCTGGATAACGTCACAATGACTTTGAGTTTTTGAAAAGTCACGCAGTTCTAAGTTAGGCTAAGATCTATCCTCATGGCAAGTTTCATGATAATGGCTTTAGCCATTCTTGAGATATCCTGCGAACAAAATTGAGGAAGAATAATAATATTTTCTTCTATACAGACACAAAATAAATACTAGACTTTAATTCGTCACTTAGACGAATTAGGTGATACGTATGATAATGGTTTACATAAAGAATAATGCATTACACGATATATTAATTTATAAAATGCTTCTCCCATTTATATGTTTCTCCCATTATGATCTATCCATATGTCAAGATTAAATTGTGTCTCCTTGATCATCATGGATCAAGGGAAGATGTATTGAAACAATATATGACCTTTGACCCTGTGCAGTAACTAGTTACACATTTGACTCAAATTTACATCATGAAGAACACCTTTTGACGATTTTATCTTATTCAAAGAAATGAAAATGTAATTGATAAATGATTATCATCATTATGATAATGATGATCATGATGATAATGATCATGATCATGATCATGAGCGCGATCCTGACATCTTATTGAAAAAATAAGGATTGATTTAGATAGCATATAGTCTAAGCTACAACATACTCAAAAATCAACAAAATCCAAGCAGAACTAACGGCGATATTGCTCGCAAAAGACAGGAATGTAGAATCCAGATTTGAGAAAAAGTCATCTCCCATAGGGATTACACGCAAAAAGTAATGGATTAAGTGATAATAGGGTAATAATAAAGTAAAAAGGGTTGTTTATGACATTATTTTTCGATTTTACGTGTTTAAATAATCAAAGGAGATGGTACAGTGAAAGTTCAAAAGGAAAAAAAAGTGGAGAAAAAAAATTGTTGGAGACACCCGGACTCGAACCAGGGATCTCGAGGTTGAAAGTCAAGTGCGTTACTGATATACCAAAACATCTCCCATAGCGATTACACGTAAACGGGAAATGGAATTCTGAAGTCCTACTTTGCAAGTGAAATATGAGCATGATCCCGGCATATGATCAAAAAATGAAGTGCACATTGGAGATAGGTAATTGTCTCAGCTACAACATATTCGAAGCTCAGCAAAAACAAAGCTAAAACAACGGAGATATTGCTCGCGAAAGACGGAAATGTAGAATGCAGTTTTGAGAAATAGTCATGTCCCATAGAGAATACACGCAAAATGTGAAAAATTGACATGCCTCTTTTAATCGCAAAAATACACCATGATACTTTTGTCAAAAATAAAAATTGTGGATACTGCATTTGTAGAAAATTGTCTCAGCTAGAACATATTAAAATTTTAAAGAAAATTGATCGATATTTACAGAGATACAATCAATTTTCTAAAAATATGCTGACGTCATACTATGCAAATTAAAATTTTGAGTTTGGAGGCCATTATGATGACGTCATGAGTTAATTGAGGATCACATGAGACATGAAATCATATCTCCGACTCATAATCTATCCACATATGAAAGAATATTGGGAGTTTCTATCTATTCTGAAGAGTTACAATGAATTTTGTATAGGCATTTTTTTGCCCATGTATTGTGGATAAAGATCACGCAAATCCGCGCGTGCTGTCAACTTTGACGGACGCTCATTGCGTTATCAAAAGGTGAACAAATTATCAAAATGCTTGGAAAAATGTACAAAATACGATGACGGAGAAAATATTGCGATTCTATGTTGCAAAATGCTAGTACGCGCAAAAAACGCGCGCGCATGCGCGTGAGAGCGATTTTTTGTCAAATGCTCTATATGGCCTGAAACGTATGCAAAAAAAATTTGGGATGACTTAGAGCATTTTAAATTTTTGAGCGCGCGTAAACGCGCGCACCTACGCGTACGCGCATTTTTACGCGCATATATTGACCTCAAATTGACCAAGCGGATATTGACCTTGATCATGACAAATATGAATGAGAAATGGCTTTCCGTTATGAAGATATGATCATAAGTTGATTTTAACAAAATGGCGTCTAGATGACGTCACGATAATTTTGAGTCTTTGAAAAGTCACGCAGTTCTAAGTTAGACTAAGATCTATCATCATTGAAAGTTTCATGACAATGGCTTTATTCAGTCTTGAGATATCCTGCGAACAAAATCGAGGAAGAATAATAATAAATAACTAGACTTTAATTCGTCACTTAGACGAATTAGGTGATACGTATGATAATGGTTTACATAACGAATAATGCAATATACGATATATTATTTTATAAAATGCTTCTCCCATTATGATCTATCTGTATGTCAAGATTAAATTTTGTCCCCTTTATCACCATGGATATAGGGAAGATAGATTGAGACGATATATGACCATTGACCCTGCGCAGTAACCAGTTACACCTTTGACTCTAATTTACATCATGAAGAACACATTTTGACGATTTTATCTCATTCAAAGAAATGAAAATGTAATTGATAAATGATTATCATCATTATGATAATGATGATCATGATGATCATGATGAAGATCATGAACATGAGCGGGATACTGACATCTTATTGAAAAAATGAGGGTTGATTAGGATAGCACATAGTCTCAGGTACAACATGCTCAAAAATCAACAAAATCCAAGCAGAAATGACGGCGATATTGCTCGCAAAAGACAGGAATGTAGAATCCAGATTTGAGAAAAAATCATCTCCCATAGGGATTACACGCAAAAAGTAATGGATTAAGTGAAAATAGGGTATTAATAAAGTAAATAGGGTTGTTTTATACATTATTTGCAAATCTACATGTCTTAATAATCAAAGGAGATGGTACAGTGAAAGGACAAAAAGAAAAAAAAAGTGAAGAAAAAAAATTGTTGGAGACACCCGGACACGAACCAGGTTACCGATACCGATATACCAAAACATTTCCCATAGAAATTACACATAAACGGGAAATCGAATGCTCAAATCCTACTTTGGAAGTGCAATATGAGCATAATCCCGGCATCTGATCGAAAAATAAAAAGCAAAATTGTGATAGCTTATGGTCTCAGCTACAACATATCCAAAGCTCAGCGAAAACAAAGCTAAAACAACGGAGATTTTGCTCGCGAAAGACAGGAGTGTAGAATCCAGTTTTGAGAAAAAGTCATGTCCCATAGAGAATACACGCAAAATGCGAAAAATTGACATGCCTCCTTTAATCGCAAAAATACACCATGATACTTTTGTCAAAAATAAAAATTGTGAATACTACATTTGTAGAAAATTGTCTCAGCTAGAACATATCAAAATTAAAAAGAAATTTGATCCATATTTACAGAGATACAATCAATTTTCCAAAAATATGCTGACGTCATAATATGCAAATTGAAATTTTGAGTTTGGAGGCCATTATGATGACGTCATGAGTTAATTGAGGATAAAATGAGACATGAAATCATATTTCCGACTCATAATCTATCCAAATATGTAAAAATATTAGGAGTTTCTATCTATTCTAAAGAGTTACAATGAATTTTATATAGGCATGTTTTTGCCCATGTATTATGGATAAAGATAACGCAAAGCCGCGCGTGCTGTCAACTTTGACGGACGCTCATTGCGTTAATAAAAGGTGAACAAATTATCAAAATGCTTGGAAAAATGTACCGAATATGATGACAGATAAAAATCGGCGATTCTAAGTTGCAAAATGCCAGTACGCGCGAAAACGCGCGCGCATGCGCGTGTGCGTAATTTTTTTATCAAATGCTCCATATGGCCTGAAACGTATGCAAAAAAAATTTGGGATGATTTAGAGCATTTTAATTTTTTTCGCGCGCGTAAACGCGCGGACATAAGCGTACGCGCATTTTTGCGCGCATTTATTGACTTGAAATTGACCGGACGGATATTGAGTTTAATCATGATAAATATGAATGAAAAATGGCTTTCCTTTATGAAGATATGATCATAAGTTGATTTTCACAAAATGGCGCCTGGATGACGTCACGATGACCTTGACTGTCTGAAAAGTCACACAGTTCTAAGTTAGACTAAGATCTATCATCATTGAAAGTTTCATGATAATGGCTTTATTCAGTCTTGAGATATCTTGCGAACAAATTCGAGGAAGAATAATAAAAATAAATAATAATAATAAAGAAAAATCTTGACGAAATCAAAAGGTGATACGTTGACTTCGTTACGTATCACCTAAATAAATAAATAATAATAAAAATCTTGACGAAATCAAAAGGTGATACGTAGACTTCGTTACGTATCACCTAACTAGACTTTAATTCGTCACTTAGACGAATTAGGTGATACGTATGATAATGGTTTACATAACGAATAATGCATTACACGATATATTATTTTGTAAAATGCTTCTCCCATTTATATGCTTCTCCCATTATGATCTATTCATATGTCAAGATTAAATTTTGTCTCCTTGATCATCATAGATCTAGGGAAGATAGATAGAAACAATATATGACCTTTGACCCTGTGCAGTAACTAGTTACACATTTGACTCTAATTTACATCATGAAGTACACCTTTTGACGATTTTATCTTATTCAAAGAAATGAAAATGTAATTGATAAATGATTATCATCATTATGATAATGATGATCATGATGATAATGATCATGATCATGAGCGCGATCATGACATCTTATTGAAAAAATGAGGGTTGATTCAGATAGCATATAGTCTCAGCTACAACATACTCAAAAATCAACAAAATCCAAGCAGAAATAACGGCGATATTGCTCGCAAAAGACAGGAATGTAGACTCCAGATTTGAGAAAAAGTCATCTCCCATAGGGATTACACGCAAAAAGTAATGGATTAAGTGAAAATAGGGTAATAATAAAGTAAAAAGGGTTGTTTATGACATTATTTGCGATTCTACGTGTTTAAATAATCAAAGGAGATGGTAGAGTGAAGGTCAAAAGGAAAAAGAAGTGAAGACAAAAATTGTTGGAGACACCCGGACTCGAACCAGGGATCTCGAGGTTGGAAGTCAAGTGCGTATACCGATATACCAAAACATCTCCCATAGCGATTACACGTAAACGGGAAATGGAATTCTGAAATCCTACTTTGCAAGTGAAATATGAGCATGATCCCGGCATCTGATCGAAAAATAAAGGGCACACTTGTGATAGCTCATTGTCTCAGCTACAACATATCCAAAGCTCAGCGAAAACAAAGCTAAAACAACGGAGATTTTGCTCGTGAAAGACAGGAGTGTAGAATCCAGTTTTGAGAAAAAGTCATTTCCTATAGAGAATACACGCAAAGTATGAAAAATTGACATGCCTCCTTTAATCGCAAAAATACACCATGATACTTTTGTCAAAAATAAAAATTGTGGATACTGCATTTGTAGAAATTTATCTCAGCTAGAACATATCAAAATTTGGAAGAAAAACAATCACTATTTACAGAGATACAATCAATTTTCCAAAAAAATGCAAACGTCATAATATGCAAATTTAAATTTTGAGTTTGGAGGCCATTATGATGACGTCATGAGTTAATTGAGGATCAAATGAGACATGAAATCATATCTCCGACTCATAATCTATCCAAATATGAAAAAATATTAGTAGTTTCTATCTATTCTGAAGAGTTACAATTAATTTTATATAGGCATGTTTTTGCCCATGTATTGTGGATAAAGATAACGCAAATCCGAGCGTGCTGTCAACTTTGACGGACGCTCATTGCGTTATTAAAAGGTGAACAAATTATCAAAATGCTTGGAAAAATGTACAAAATACGATGACGGAGAAAATACGGCGATTCTATATTGCAAAATGCTAGTACGCGCAAAAAACGCGCGCGCATGCGCGTGAGCGCGATTTTTTGTCAAATGCTTAATATGACCTGAAACGTATGCAAAAAAAATTTGGGATGATTTGGAGCATTTTTAATTTTTGAGCGCGCGTAAACGCGCGCACTTACGCGTACGCGCATTTTTACGCGCATATATTGACCTCAAATTGACCGGACGGATATTGACTTTGATCATGACAAATATGAATGAGAAATGGCTTTCCGTTATGAAGATATGATCATAAGTTGATTTTAACAAAATGGCGTCTAGATGACGTCACGATAATTTTGAGTCTTTGAAAAGTCACGCAGTTCTAAGTTAGACTAAGATCTATCATCATTGAAAGTTTCATGGCAATGGCTTTATTCAGTCTTGAGATATCCTGCGAACAAAATCGAGGAAGAATAATAATAAATAACTAGACTTTAATTCGTCACTTAGACGAATTAGGTGATACGTATGATAATGGTCTACATAACGAATAATGCATTACACGATATATTATTTTGTAAAATGCTTCTCCAATTCATATGCTTCTCCCATTATGATCTAGTCATATGTCAAGATTAAATTGTGTCTCCTTGATCATCATGGATCTAGGGAAGATAGATTGAAACAATATATGACCTTTAACCCTGTGCAGTAACCAGTTACACATTTGACTCTAATTTACATCATGAAGAACACCTTTTGACGATTTTATCTTATTCAAAGAAATGAAAATCTAATTGATAAATGATTATCATCATTACGATAATGATGATCATGATGATAATGATCATGATCATGAGCGCGATCATGATATCTAATTGAAAAAATGAGGGTTGATTTAGATAGCATATAGTCTCAGCTACAACATACTCAAAAATCAACAAAATCCAAGCAGAATTAACGGCGATATTGATCGCAAAAGACAGGAATGTAGAATCCAGATTTAAGAAAAAGTCATCTCTTATAGGGATTACACGCAAATAGTAATGGATTTAGTGAAAACAGGGTAATAATAAAGTAGTAAGGGTTGTTTATGACATTATTTGCGATTCTACGTGTTTTAATAATCAAAGGAGATGGTACAGTGAAGGTCAGAAGGAAAAAAAGTGAAGAAAAAAATTGTTGGAGACACCCGGACTCGAACCAGGGATCTCGAGGTTGGAAGTCAAGTGCGTTACCGATATACCAAAACATTTCCCATAGCGATTACACGTAAACGGAAAATGGAATGCTCAAATCTCACTTCGCAAGTGAAATGTGAGCATGATCCCGGCATATGATCGAAAAGTATAGTGTACACTAGAGATAGCTTATTGTCTCAGTTACAACATACTCGAAGCTCAGCAAAAACAAATTTAAAACAAAGCAGATTTTGCTCGCGAAAGACAGGAATGTAGATTCCAGTTTTGAGAAAAAGTCATGTCCCATAGAGAATACACGCAAAATGTGAAAAATTGATATGCCTCCTTTAATCGCAAAAATACGCCATGATGCCTTTGTCTAAATGAACAATTGTGAATAATATATTTGTAGACAATTGTCTCAGGTAGAACATATCGAAATTTGAAAGAAATCGATCAATATTTACAGAGATACAATCGACTTTCCAAAAATATGCTGACGTTATAATATGCAAATTTAATTTTTGAGTTTGGAGGCCATTATGATGACGTCATGAGTTAATTAAGGGTCAAATGAGACATGAAATCATATCTCCAACTCATAATCGATCTAAATAGTAAAGAATATTGAGAGTTTCCATTTATTCTGAAGAGTTACAATGAATTTTTTATAGGCATATTTTTGCCCATGTATTGTGGGTAAAGATAACGCAGGCCCGCGCGCGCTGTCAACTATGACGGACGCTCATTGCTTTATCAAAAGGTGAACAAGTTATAAAAATGCTTTGAAAAATGTGCCAAATATGAAAACAGAGAAAATTCGGCGATTCTACGTTACCAAATGCTAGTACGCGCAAAAAACGCGCGCGCATGCGCGTATGCATGATTTGTTGTCAAATGCTCCAAATGGCCTGAAAAGTATGCAAAAAAAATTTGGGATGATTTGGAGCATTTTTAATTTTTGCGCGCACGTAAACGCGCGCACGAAAACGTACGCGCGCATTTGCGCACATTTATTGAGCCAAAATTGACCGGACGGATATTGATCTTAATCATGAAAATTATGAATGAGAAATAATTTTCTGTTATGAAGATATGATCATAAGTTGATTTTCACAAAATGGCGCCTGGATGACGTCACGATGACGTTGAGTCTATGAAAAGTCACACAGTTCTAAGTTAGACTAAGATCTATCATCATGGCAAGTTGTATGATAATGGCTTAAGCCATTCTTGAGATATCCTGCGAACAAAATTGAGGAAGAATAATAATAATTTCTTCTATACAGACACAAAATAAATACTAGACTTTAATTCGTCACTTAGACGAATTAGGTGATACGTATGATAATGGTCTACATAACGAATAATGCATTACACGATATATTATTTTGTAAACTGCTTCTCCCATTCATATGCTTCTCCCATTATGATCTATTCATATGTCAAGATTAAATTGTGTCTCCTTGATCATCATGGATCTAGGGAAGATAGATTGAAACAATATATGACCTTCGACCCTGTGCAGTAACCAGTTACACATTTGACTCTAATTTACATCATGAAGAACACCTTTTGACGATTTTTTATCTTATTCAAAGAAATGAAAATGTAATTGATAAATGATTATCATCATTATGATAATGATGATCATGATGATCATGATCACGATCATGAGCGCGATCATGACATCTTATTGAAAAAATGAGGGTTGATTTAGATAGCATATAGTCTCAGCTACAACATACTAAAAAATCAACAAAATCCAAGCCGAAATAACGGCGATATTGCTCGCAAAAGACAGGAATGTAGACTCCAGATTTTAGAAAAGTCATCTCCCATAGGGATTACACGCAAAAAGTAATGGATTAAGTGAAAATAGGGTAATAATAAAGTAAAAAGGGTTATTTATGACATTATTTGCGAATCTACGTGTTTAAATAATCAAAGGAGATGGTACAGTGAAGGTCAAAAGGAAAAAAAAGTGAGAAAAAAAAAGTGTTGGAGACACCCGGACTCGAACCAGGGATCTCGAGGTTGGAAGTCAAGTGCGTTACCGATATACCAAAACATCTCCCATAGCGATTACACGTAAACGGGAAATGGAATTCAGAAATCCTACTTTGCAAGTGAAATATGAGCTTGATCCCGGCATCTAATCGAAAAATAAAAGGCACACTTTTGATAGCTCATTGTCTCAGCTACAACATATCCAAAGCTCAGCGAAAACAAAGCTAAAACAACGAAGATTTTGCTCGCGAAAGACAGGAGTGTAGAATCCAGTTTTGAGAAAAAGTCATGTCCCATAGAGAATACACGCAAAATGTGAAAAATTGACATGCCTCCTTTAATCGCAAAAATACACCTTGATACTTTTGTCAAAAATAAAAATTGTGAATACTACATTTGTAGAAAATTGTCTCAGCTAGAACATATCGAAATTAAAAAGAAAATTGATCAATATTTCCAGAGATACAATCAATTTTCCAAAAATATGCTGACGTCATAATATGCAAATTGAAATTTTGAGTTTGGAGGCCATTATGATGACGTCATGAGTTAATTGAGGATAAAATGAGACATGAAATCATATCTCCGACTCATCATCTATCCAAATATGAAAAAATATTAGGAGTTTCTATCTATTCTAAAGAGTTACAATGAATTTTATATAGGCATGTTTTTGCCCATGTATTGTGGATAAAGATAACGCAGATCCGCGCGTGCCGTCAACTTTGACGGACGCTCATTGCGTTATTAAAATAAGAACAAATTATCAAAATGCTTGGAAAAATGTGCCAAATATGATGATAGAGAAAATTCGGCGATTCTATGTGGCAAAATGCTAGTACGCGCAAAACACGCGCGCGCATGCGCGTGAGCATAATTTTTTGTCAAATGCTCCATATGGCCTAAAACGTATGCAAAAAAAATTTGGGATGATTTAGAGCATTTTGAATTTTTGCGCGCGCGTAAACGCGCGGACGAGCGCGCACGCGCGCATTTACGCACGTTTATTGACCTCAACTTGACCGGACGGATATTGATCTTAATCATGATAAATATGAATGAAAAATTATTATTCGTTATAAAGATATGATCATTAGTTGATTTTCACAAAATGGCGCCTGGATGACGTCACGATGACTTTGAGTTTTTGAAAAGTCACGCAGTTCTAAGTTAGACTAACATCTATCATCAGAAAAAGTTTCATAACAATGGCTTCAGCCATTCTTGAGATATCCTGCGAACAAAATTGAGGAAGAATAATAATAATTTCTTCTATACAGACACAAAATAAATACTAGACTTTAATTCGTCACTTAGACGAATTAGGTGATACGTATGATAATGGTCTACATAACGAATAATGCATTACACGATATATTATTTTGTAAAATGCTTCTCCCATTCATATGCTTCTCCCATTATGATCTATTCATATGTCAAGATTAAATTGTGTCTCCTTGATCATCATGGATCTAGGGAAGATAGATTGAAACAATATATGACCTTTGACCCTGTGCAGTAACCAGTTACACATTTGACTCTAATTTACATCATGAAGAACACCTTTTGACGATTTTTATCTTATTCAAAGAAATGAAAATGTAATTGATAAATGATTATCATCATTAAGATAATGATGATCATGATCATGAGCGCGATCATGACATCTTATTGAAAAAATGAGGGTTGATTTGGATAGCATATAGTCTCAGCTACAACATACTCAAAAATCAACAAAATCCAAGCCGAAATAACGGCGATATTGCTCGCAAAAGACAGGAATGTAGACTCCAGATTTTAGAAAAAGTCATCTCCCATAGGGATTACACGCAAAAAGTAATGGATTAAGTGAAAATAGGGTAATAATAAAGTAAAAAGGGTTATTTATGACATTATTTGCGAATCTACGTGTTTAAATATTCAAAGGAGATGGTACAGTGAAGGTCAAAAGGAAAAAAAAGTGAAAAAAAAAGTGTTGGAGACACCCGGACTCAAACCAGGGATCTCGAGGTTGGAAGTCAAGTGCGTTACCGATATACCAAAACATCTCCCATAGCGATTACACGTAAACGGGAAATGGAATTCAGAAATCCTACTTTGCAAGTGAAATATGAGCATGATCCCGGCATCTAATCGAAAAAATAATAGTCACACTTTTGATAGCTCATTGTCTCAGCTACAACATATCCAAAGCTCAGCGAAAACGAAGCTAAAACAACGGAGATTTTGCTCGCGAAAGACAGGAGCGTAGAATCCAGTTTTGAGAAAAAGTCATGTCCCATAGAGAATACACGCAAAATGCGAAAAATTGACATGCCTCCTTTAATCGCAAAAACACACCATGATACTTTTGTCAAAAATAAAAATTGTGAATACTACATTTGTAGAAAATTGTCTCAGCTAGAACATATCAAAATTAAAAAGAAAATTGATCCATATTTACAGAGATACAATCAATTTTCCAAAAATATGCTGACGTCATAATATGCAAATTAAAATTTTGAGTTTGGAGGCCATTATGATGACGTCATGAGTTAATTGAGGATAAAATGAGTCATGAAATCATATCTCCGACTCATAATCTATCCAAATATGAAAAAATATTAGGAGTTTCCATCTATTCTAAAGAGTTACAATGAATTTTATATAGGCATGTTTTTGCCCATGTATTGTGGATAAAGATAACGCAAATCCGCGCGTGCTGTCAACTTTGACGGACGCTCATTGCGTTAATAAAAGGTGAACAAATTATCAAAATGCTTGGAAAAATGTACCGAATATGATGACAGAAAAAAATCGGCGATTCTATGTTGCAAAATGCCAGTACGCGCGAAAACGCGCGCGCATGCGCGTGTGCGTAATTTTTTTATCAAATGCTCCATATGGCCTGAAACGTATGCAAAAAAAATTTGGGATGATTTGGAGCATTTTAAATTTTTGCGCGCGCGTAAACGCGCGGACGAACGCGCACGCGCGCATTTGCGCACTTTTATTGACCTCAACTTGACCGGACGGATATTTATCTTAATCGTGATAATTATGAATGAGAAATACTTTTCCGTTATGAAGATATGATCATTAGTTGATTTTCACAAAATGGCGCCTGGATGACGTCACGATAATTTTGACTCTCTAAAAAGTCACGCAGTTCTAAGTTAGACTAAGATCTATCATCATGGTAAGTTTCATGATAATGGCTTTATTCAGTCTTGAGATATCCTGCGAACAAATTCGAGGAAGAATAATAATAAATAAACTAGACTTTAATTCGTCACTTAGACGAATTAGGTGATACGTATGATAATGGTTTACATAACGAATAATGCATTACACGATATATTATTTTGTAAAATGCTTCTCCCATTCATATGCTTCTCCCATTATGATCTATTCATATGTCAAGATTAAATTGTGTCTCCTTGATCATCATGGATCTAGGGAAGATAGATTGAAACAATATATGACCTTTGACCCTGTGCAGTAACCAGTTACACATTTGACTCTAATTTACATCATGAAGAACACATTTTGACGATTTTATCTTATTCAAAGAAATGAAAATGTAATTGATAAATGATTATCATCATTATGATAATGATGATCATGATGATCATGATCATGATCATGAGCGCGATCATGACATCTTATTGAAAAAATGAGGGTTGATTTAGATAGCATATAGTCTCAGCTACAACATACTCAAAAATCAACAAAATCCAAGCCGAAATAACGGCGATATTGCTCGCAAAAGACAGGAATGTAGACTCCAGATTTTAGAAAAAGTCATCTCCCATAGGGATTACACGCAAAAAGTAATGGATTAAGTGAAAATAGGGTAATAATAAAGTAAAAAGGGTTATTTATGACATTATTTGCGAATTCTACGTGTTTAAATATTCAAAGGAGATGGTACAGTGAAGGTCAAAAGGAAAAAAAAGTGAAAAAAAAAAGTGTTGGAGACACCCGGACTCGAACCAGGGATCTCGAGGTTGGAAGTCAAGTGCGTTACCGATATACCAAAACATCTCCCATAGCGATTACACGTAAACGGGAAATGGAATTCAGAAATCCTACTTTGCAAGTGAAATATTAGCATGATCCCGGCATCTAATCGAAAAATAAAAGGCACACTTTTGATTGCTCATTGTCTCAGCTACAACATATCCGAAGCTCAGTGAAAACAAAGCTAAAACAACGGAGATTTTGCTCGTGAAAGACAGGAGTGTAGAATCCAGTTTTGAGAAAAAGTCATGTCCCATAGAGAATACACGCAAAATGCGAAAAATTGACATGCCTCCTTTAATCGCAAAAATACACCATGATACTTTTGTCAAAAATAAAAATTGTGAATACTAAATTTGTAGAAAATTGTCTCAGCTAGAACATATCAAAATTAAAATGAAAATTGATCAATATTTACAGAGATACAATCCATTTTCCAAAAATATGCTGACGTCATAATATGCAAATTGAAATTTTGAGTTTGGAGGCCATTATGATGACGTCATGAGTTAATTGAGGATAAAATGAGACATGAAATCATATTTCCGACTCATAATCTATCTAAATATGAAAACATATTGGGAGTTCCCATCCATTCTGAACAGTAACAATGAATTTTGTATAGGCATGTTTTTGTCAATGTATGGTGGATAAAGATAACGCAGATCTGCGCGTGCTGTCAACTTTGACGGACGCTCATTGCGTTATTAAAAGGTGAACAAGTTATCAAAATGCTTGGAAAAATGTATCAAATATAATGACAGAAAAAATTCGGCGATTCTATATTGCAAAATGCCAGTACGCGCGAAAATGCGCGCGCATGCGCGTGTGCGTAATTTTTTATCAAATGCTCCATATGGCCTGAAACGTATGCAAAAAAAATTTGGGATGATTTGGAGCATTTTAATTTTTTGCGCGCGCGTAAACGCGCGGACGAACGCGCACGCGCGCATTTGCGCACTTTTATTGGCCTCAACTTGACCGGACGGATATTTATCTTAATCGTGATAATTATGAATGAGAAATACTTTTCCGTTATGAAGATATGATCATTAGTTGATTTTCACAAAATGGCGTCTGGATGACGTCACGATAATTTTGACTCTCTAAAAAGTCACGCAGTTCTAAGTTAGACTAAGATCTATCATCATGGCAAGTTTCATGATAATGGCTTTATTCAGTCTTGAGATATCCTGCGAACAAATTCGAGGAAGAATAATAATAAATAAATAATAATAAAAATCTTGACGAAATCAAAAGGTGATACGTCTACGTACGTATCACCTAATAAATAAATAATAAAAATCTTGACGAAATCAAAAGGTGATACGTCTACGTACGTATCACCTAATAATAAATAAATAAATAATAAAAATCTTGACGAAATCAAAAGGTGATACGTAGACTTCGTTACGTATCACCTAACTAGACTTTAATTCGTCACTTAGACGAATTAGGTGATACGTATGATAATGGTCTACATAACGAATAATGCATTACACGATATATTATTTTGTAAAATGCTTCTCCCATTCATATGCTTCTCCCATTATGATCTATTCATATGTCAAGATTAAATTGTTTCTCCTTGATCATCATGGATCTAGGGAAGATAGATTGAAACAATATATGACCTTTGACCCTGTGCAGTAACCAGTTACACATTTGACTCTAATTTACATCATGAAGAACACCTTTTGACGATTTTTATCTTATTCAAAGAAATGAAAATGTAATTGATAAATGATTATCATCATTATGATAATGATGATCATGACATCTTATTGAAAAAATGAGGGTTGATTTAGATAGCATATAGTCTCAGCTACAACATACTCAAAAATCAACAAAATCCAAGCAGAAATAACGGCGATATTGCTCGCAAAAGACAGGAATGTAGACTCCAGATTTTAGAAAAAGTCATCTCCCATAGGGATTACACGCAAAAAGTAATGGATTAAGTGAAAATAGGGTAATAATAAAGTAAAAAGGGTTATTTATGACATTATTTGCGAATCTACGTGTTTAAATAATCAAAGGAGATGGTACAGTGAAGGTCAAAGGGAAAAAAAAAGTGAAAAAAAAGTGTTGGAGAAACCCGGACTCGAACCAGGGATCTCGAGGTTGGAAGTCAAGTGCGTTACCGATATACCAAAACATCTCCCATAGCGATTACACGTAAACGGGAAATGGAATTCAGAAATCCTACTTTGCAAGTGAAATATGAGCATGATCCCGGCATCTAATAGAAAAATAAAAGGCACACTTTTGATAGCTCATTGTCTCAGCTACAACATATCCAAAGCTAAGCGAAAACAAAGCTAAAACAACGGAGATTTTGCTCGCGAAAGACAGGAGTGTAGAATCCAGTTTTGAGAAAAAGTCATGTCCCATAGAGAATACACGCTAAATGCGAAAAATTGACATGCCTCCTTTAATCGCAAAAATACACCATGATACTTTTGTCAAAAATAAAAATTGTGAATACTACATTTGTAGAAAATTGTCTCAGCTAGAACATATCAAAATTAAAAAGAAAATTGATCCATATTTACAGAGATACAATCAATTTCCTAAAAATATGCTGACGTCATAATATGCAAATTGAAATTTTGAGTTTGGAGGCCATTATGATGACGTCATGAGTTAATTGAGGATAACATGAGACATGAAATCATATCTCCGACTCATAATCTATCAAAATATGAAAAAATATTAGGAGTTTCTATCTATTCTAAAGAGTTACAATGAATTTTATATAGGCATGTTTTTGCCCATGTATTGTGGATAAAGATAACGCAAATCCGCGCGTGCTGTCAACTTTGACGGACGCTCATTGCGTTAATAAAAGGTGAACAAATTATCAAAATGCTTGGAAAAATGTACCGAATATGATGACAGAAAAAAAATCGGCGATTCTATGTTGCAAAATGCCAGTACGCGCGAAAACGCGCGCGCATGCGCGTGTGCGTAATTTTTTTATCAAATGCTCCATATGGCCTGAAACGTATGCAAAAAAAATTTGGGATGATTTGGAGCATTTTAATTTTTTGCGCGCTCGTAAACGCGCGGACGAACGCGCACGCGCGCATTTGCGCACTTTTATTGACCTCAACTTGACCGGACGGATATTTATCTTAATCGTGATAATTATGAATGAGAAATACTTTTCCGTTATGAAGATATGATCATTAGTTGATTTTCACAAAATGGCGCCTGGATGACGTCACGATAATTTTGACTCTTTAAAAAGTCACGCAGTTCTAAGTTAGACTAAGATCTATCATCATGGCAAGTTTCATGATAATGGCTTTATTCAGTCTTGAGATATCCTGCGAACAAATTCGAGGAAGAATAATAATAAATAAATAAATAATAAAAATCTTGACGAAATCAAAAGGTGATACGTCTACGTACGTATCACCTAACTAGACTTTAATTCGTCACTTAGACGAATTAGGTGATACGTATGATAATGGTTTACATAACGAATAATGCATTACACGATATATTATTTTGTAAAATGCTTCTCCCATTTATATGCTTCTCCCATTATGATCTATTCATATGTCAAGATTAAATTGTGTCTCCTTGATCATCATGGATCTAGGGAAGATAGATTGAAACAATATATGACCTTTGACCCTGTGCAGTAACCAGTTACACATTTGACTCTAATTTACATCATGAAGAACACCTTTTGACGATTTTATCTTATTCAAAGAAATGAAAATGTAATTGATAAATGATTATCATCATTATGATAATGATGATCATGATGATAATGATCATGATCATGAGCGCGATCATGACATCTTATTGAAAAAATGAGGGTTGATTTAGATAGCATATAGTCTCAGCTACAACTTACTCAAAAGTCAACAAAATCCAAGCAGAAATAACGGCGATATTGCTCGCAAAAGACAGGAATGTAGACTCCAGATTTGAGAAAAAGTCATCTCCCATAGAGATTACACGCAAAAAGTAATGGATTAAGTGAAAATAGGGTAATAATAAAGTAAAAAGGGTTGTTTGTGACATTATTTGCGATTCTACGTGTTTTAATAATCAAAGGAGATGGTACAGTGAAGGTCAAAAGGAAAAAAAAGTGAAGAAAAAAATTGTTGGAGACACCCGGACTCGAACCAGGGATCTCGAGATTGGAAGTCAAGTGCGTTACCGATATACCAAAACATTTCCCATAGCGATTACACGTAAACGGGAAATGGAGTTCTGAAATCCTACTTTGCAAGTGAAATATGAGCATGATCCCGGCATCTAATCGAAAAATAAAGGGCGCACTTGTGATAGCTCATTGTCTCAGCTACAACATATCCGAAGTTCAGCGAAAACGAAGCTAAAACAACAGAGATTTTGCTCGCGAAAGACAGGAGTGTAGAATCCAGTTTTGAGAAAAAGTCATGTCCCATAGAGAATACACGTAAAATGTGAAAAATTGACATGCCTTCTTTAATTGCAAAAATACGCCATGATGCCTTTGTCAAAATGGAAAATTGTGGATTATTTATTTGTAGAAAATTGTCTCAGGTAGAACATATCAAAATTTAAAAGAAAATCAATCAATATTTACAGAGATACAATCAATTTTCCAAAATTATGCTGACGTCATAATATGCAAATTGAAATTTTGAGTTTGGAGGCCATTATGATGACGTTATGAGTTAATTGAGGGTCAAATGAGACATGAAATCATATCTCCAACTTATAACCTATCTAAATATGAAAAAATATTGGGAGTTTCTATCTATTCTGAAGAGTTACAAAGAATTTTGTATAGACATGTTTTTGCTCATGTATTGTGGATAAAGATAACGCAGGTCCGCGCGCGCTGTCAACTTTGACGGACGCTCATTGCGTTATTAAAAGGTGAACAAGTTATCAAAATGCTTGGAAAGATGTACCAAATATGATGATAGAGAACATTCGGCGATTCTATGTTGCAAAATGCTAGTACGCGCAAAAAACGCGCGCGCATGCGCGTTTGCGTGATTTTTTGTCAAATGCTCCATATGGCCTGAAACGTATGCAAAAAAAATTTGGGATGATTTGGAGCATTTTAATTTTTTTCGCGCGCGTAAACGCGCGTACGAACGCGCACGCGCGCATTTGCGCACGTTTATTGATCTGAAATTGACCGGATGGATATTGATCTTCTTCCTGATAAATATGAATGAAAAATTCCTTTCCGTTATGAAGATATGATCATAAGTTTTTTTTCACAAAATGGCGCCTGGATGACGTCACGATAATTTTGAGTCTTTGAAAAGTCACGCAGTTCTAAGTTAGACTAAGATCTATCATCATGGCAAGTTTCATGATAATGGCTTTATTCAGTCTTGAGATATCCTGCGAACAAATTCGAGGAAGAATAATAATAAATAAATAAATAAATAAATAAATAATAAAAATCTTGACGAAATCAAAAGGTGATACGTCTACGTACGTATCACCTAACTAGACTTTAATTCGTCACTTTGACGAATTAGGTGATACGTATGCTAATGGTTTACATAATAAAGAATGCATTACACGATATCATATTATTTTATGAAATGCTTCATCCATTAAGATCTATCCATATGTCAAGTTTAAATTGTGTTCCCTTGATCATTATGGATCTAGGGAAGATAGATTGAAAAAATATGACCATTGACCCTGCGCAGTAACCAGTTACACCTTTGATTCTAATTTATATCATGAAGAACACATTTTGACGATTTTATCTTATTCAAAGAAATGAAAATGTAATTGATAAATGATTATCATCATTATGATAATGATGATCATGATAATCATGATGAAGATCATGATCATGAGCGGGATCCTGACATCTTATTGAAAAAATGAGGGGTGATTTAGATAGCACATAGCACAAAATCCAAGCAGAAATAACAGCGATATTGCTCGCAAAAGACAGGAATGTAGAATCCAGATTTGAGAAAAAATTATCTCCCACAGGGATTACACGCAAAAAGTAATGGATTAAGTGAAAATAGGGAAACACTAAAGTAAATAGGGTTGTTTATTACATTATTTGCGATTCTACGTGTTTAAATAATCAAAGGAGATGGTACAGTGAAAGGTCAAAAGGAAAAAAAAAGGTGGAGAAAAAATTGTTGGAGACACCCGGACTCGAACCCGGGATCTCAAGGTCGGAAGTCAAGTGCGTTACCGATATACCAAAACATTTCTCATAGCGATTACACGTAAACGAAAATGGAATTCTAAAATCCCACTTTGCAAGTAAAATATGAGCATGATCCCGGCATATGATCGAAAAATGAAGTCACATTGGAGATAGCTCATTGTCTCAGCTACAACATATCCGAAGCTCACGGAAAACAAAGTTAAACAAACGGAGATGTTGCTCGCGAAAGACGGAAATGAAGAATGCAGTTTTGAGAAACAGTCATGTCCCGTAGACAATACACGCAAAATGCGAAAAATTGACATGCCTCCTTTAATCGTAAGAATACACCATGATACTTTTGTCAAAAATAAAAATTGTGAATACTACATTTGTAGAAAATTGTCTCAGCTAGAACATATCAAAATTAAAAAGAAAATTGATCCATATTTACAGAGATACAATCAATTTTCCAAAAATATGCTGACGTCATAATATGCAAATTAAAATTTTGAGTTCGGAGGCCATTATGATGACATTATGAGTTAATTGAGAGTCAAATAAGACATGAAATCATATCTCCATTTCATAATCTATCCAAATATGAAAAAATATTAGGAGTTTCTATCTATTCTAAAGAGTTAAAATGAAATTTATATAGGCATGTTTTTGCCCATGTATTGTGGATAAAGATAACGCAAATCCGCGCGTGCTGTCAACTTTGACGGACGCTCATTGCGTTAATAAAAGGTGAACAAATTATCAATATGCTTGGAAAAATGTGCCACATATGATGAAAGAGAAAATTCGGCGATTCTACGTTGCAAAATGCCAGTACGCGCGGAAACGCGCACGCATGCGCGTGTGCGCGATTTTTTGCGAAATGCTTTAAATGGCCTGAAACGTATGCAAAAAAAAATTGGGATGATTCGGAGCATTTTAAATTTTTGCGCGCGCGTAAACGCGCGGACGAACGCGCACGCGCGCATTTGCGCACTTTTATTGACCTCAACTTGACCGGACGGATATTGATCTTAATCATGATAATTATGAATAGGAAATAACTTTCCGTTACGAAGATATGATCATAAGTTGATTTTCACAAAATGGCGCATGGATGACGTCACGATCAATTTGACTCTCTAAAAAGTCACGCAGTTCTAAGTTAGACTAAGATCTATCATCATGGCAAGTTTCATGATAATGGCATTATTCAGTCTTGAGATATCCTGCGAAAAAATTCGAGGAAGAATAATAATAAATAAATAAATAATAATAAAAATCTTGACGAAATCAAAAGGTGATACGTCTACGTACGTATCACCTAATAAATAAATAATAATAATAAAAATCTTGACGAAATCAAAAGGTGATACGTATATTTCATACGTATCACCTAATAAATTATTAATAATTCATTGAATTCCACCCCCCCCCCCCCCCGATCCCCAACAGAAACAAAGATCGTCTGTGTGTCCATGCCTTGAGCCATAATTCATGGCCATACAGAGGATTTTTTATGTCGGGGACCGGGGGGAAATGCAATGAATTATTGATAATTTATTGCATATTCTTTGTTTTTTTTTAATTTGTGGGAACTGCCCCCTACCCTAGCACCCGATGCGTACAGTCATGGTTCAGTGGCAAAGTAATGGCCTCGTAACTGTAAGGCCCAAGGATCAAAACCGTGTTGATGTGCTATATTAGTGCCCTTTTGTGGGGCATTAATCCTAATTACTGTCATTTATGACTTAATGTCGTAGGTCCCCTAGTTGATAAGCATAGTAGCATACACATGCTTTAGCAGTCGCGCAAAACAAACACTGGCAGATTATTATTCAATAAAATCTGAGAATGTTTACTAATATCTAGATCTATTAGGAATAAATCATTGTCAAAATAATTCCATAAATTGGGGTAAACAAAAATATTCCAACGTTATGAGCGACAGTGTATGTTTTGAATAAATGTTCTGGTATCATTATTACATTTGCAGGCTTCATTTAATGACAAAACTGATGGCTTCTGGAGTCAGCAATAAGATTTGTGTTTTCACTTGATTGATTTCTCATCCTTAACAGCCTCTGTAACAGTGATAACAAAATTTGATAATATATCTTTATCATTGTAAAATTACATGAAGGATACACTGATCCACCCCCCCCCCCCCAAAAAAAAAAAAAAAAAAAAAATATATATATATATATATATATATATATATATACTTGTTGACTGAAATTGTAATATCACGCAACTGAACCTCAACCATCGACTCATTTATTTTCAAAATTAGTACTGATGGTCCCTTTCTCTGTCTAATATCATGAATCTTTGTGAAATTGAATAATTTCGTTATATTTAATCAGTTAATGTTGAAGCATGTTATCAATTGCCATTATTTCAAAAAACAACATGTCGAATAACTATTATAGATCATATGGCGTGATATCCACCATTTAAAATCAGGTTCAGTAGTGAAATGGAGAGAGGGAGAGAAAGAGAGAGAGAGAGAGAGAGAGAGGAAGGGGGGGGGGGAGGGGGGAGGGGGAGAGGTTCCCAGTACTAACATATCTATTACCAACTCATTTGATTTATATTAAGGTCATGGCCAAATTTCAAGAACTGAAGGACCAGTTAGGATCCAACCCCTATTGGAAGCAAGTTCTCTCTCCCATGTGTGGGATTGACAATCAATTTTCTCCAAGGTCTCAGGTAAGTTATTGGTTAATGATGATACTTTCATCAGTTGATATTGTCATGAAATTTACAATTTTAGCCCTAGGCCATTGATTAGTCGATGAATTACTTACTCTTTTTATATGGACCATCATCAGGTAATTAGGGATGATGTTTTTCAAAGTAATGCAATTTTACATTTTCACAAACTAACCAAAAATTGCCAGTTTGTTTGTTTGTTTGTTTTATTCACCATGTAAAATAATTGTTTACAGATAATACAATTCAGTGGGTTACATCAAGATATAATAATACATAGTAGGAACAATGCATAAACAAAAAATGTTTGAAGCGCAACGTCCCTAAGATAACAGCTGGTAATTATTAGGTTTAAATAAAATATGGCTTAAAATAAGGTATTTTGTTATTACAAAAATAAAAAAAAAATACAAAATCATGCCCCAAAATGTACCTCTTCTTGACAAAAAAATAGCACTATCATAATGTACCTCAAAAGTTAACAAGCATATTTGGAGAGAAATAATTCCTTCATTTTTTTGTTAAATAACAAAAAATTATTACAAGTTCGTATTTCCTGTGGCAAACCATTACAAATGTCAGGACCTACATATATAATTGATCTGTGGGTGTAAACAAATGAAAATCAGAAGAAAGTCTGGTTGGGTAGTTATGAATGTTTCTATTTTAATAGAATAACATCGTTACAAAATGATAAAGGCGGTTCTTTTTTAATAATTCTGTACATGAGCACTGCAATTTGCATAAAATTAACAGTGCAGTAACTTTCAAATTTCTCACTCTGAAAAATAATGGATCAGTGTGATCAAAGAACCCAGAGCCACAACATAATCTCATGGCTCTCTTTTGTAACCTTGGGATACCATCAGAATTTACTTTATTTATGGCCTATACAATGTAACAGTAGGAAATACGTGAATGAATGAAAGAATTGTAAATAATGAGCAGAATAAGTGGAACAAAAGGCTTTAACTTTTACATGACATCAATATGACGAGACAAAACTCGAGAAAGTTTACGTACATGTTCACGCCTAGACAGGCACTCATCGATATACATGCCTAGGAATTTGGTATTCTTCTTTTGTTCAATGGAGATGCTATCTATCTTTAATGGGACATTAGTTTGTTCAGTATAAGCACGAGTTTTAAAGTGGACGAAGTTAGTTTTACCCAAATTCAATGATAATTTATTGCATTTAAACCAGTTAGATAATTTTGGCAATTCAGCATTTAGCGTTTGAACAAGATTATCTAGGCTTGAATGAGTACCAAAAATATTAGCGTCATCAGCAAATAATATATATTGTAGTAAGGAACAGAAATTGGAGATATCATTAACATAGATAGATCAGAAAAAGAAGCGGGCCTAAAATAGAGCCCTGGGGCACACCATACGTAACTGATGACATGGTCGATTTGGCAATATTGAATATTTTATATTGACTTCTACAAGAAAAGTAACTACGAAACAAATTTAAAGGTACACCACGTATTCCGTAATGATAAAGCTTGTGTTAAAGGATGTCATGATCGAGGGTTGTAGTTTATGATTCCACCTTTATCAGATGCTCTTTGTAGGTTTCCGCGATGATTGAGTATTCACTATTAAAGGTATATCCCACTTCTGGTCATGCGATTGCATTGTGAAAGAAACGTTGTGGAATCGATCAGAAAAAATTGATCATCTAGCATATAGGTTCTGGAATCATCAAAATGATAAGAAATTTGGCCAAGTCTTGGTAAAGTTACAAACATTGTACACACAAAGATGTATATGGGACTACGCGATATATACACAGGCCGGATAAATATGATAATTTACCAAATATATTAATTAGTAGGCGGTTTCCCGGCAAAATTTGTATCATCTCGTATTAGTCAAAACATATTCTTTCACATGATTGGTAATAAGAGCTTCCATTTTATTTGTTGAGAGGGGGCGTTTCCAAAACTGGTCTATACCTTTAAAGGGTAACACCATTTGGTAGTCTGACATACGTCAAAACAGTTGTAGGCCTACTAATTTTCTTTCACAACAAATAGTTTGAATTTGCTTTTAGAAGTACTATAAACATACCAATATTTATTTTTCTTTCTATTTCTGTGGGCTGCACAAAATCTTCTAAATCACTATGGCTTAAAAAAAAAAAATTGTATTCCTTGTAAATGGCCCTGATGTGAGTTCTTTTCACAAAATATTATAAGTCTTTTCGATAAGACTAATACATGGTAATATTAAAAGCCTTCAACGTGAATATCACTTGTATAAGGGCCATCTGTAATGATAGATTTGAAGAAAGCCTTCGACACAGTTGATTTTGATTTACTAATTGAAAAATTAAAATATTATGGTATTGGACAACACACACTTAATTGGTTTACAAGTTATCTGTATGAGAGATACCAAAAACCACAGTCCATGGTATATCATCTGAGTTTTTACCCATTCAATCTGGAATTCCACAAGGGTCCATCCTTGGGCCTCTTCTCTTTATTATGCACATCAACGATTTACCCGTAGTACTAAAAAATTGCAAAATAAATATGTATGCTGATGACACTATTTTATATTATGCTAGTAATGACTTTTCTGAACTGGAAAACAAAGTAAACGAAGATTTAGTAAATGTGAAAAAATGGCTTGATGTCAATAAGTTAAGTTTAAATATAAATAAAACAGAATACATTGTACTAGGCACAAAAAATCGTCTAAAACTAGCTAGTAATACAAATTTGAATATTAACATAGATGGAACCCCTCTGAAAAGAGTTACTACATGCAAGCATCTAGGAGTGATTGTGGACGAAACTTTATCATGGACAGACCATATTAAATCTGTACAAAAGAAATGTAGTAGTGGATTGTATATGTTAAAATCAATACGTAATATTGTTGGTAAAGATACATTGAAATTAGTATATAATGCATTGATTTTATCCCACCTCTCCTATTGTGATGTAATATGGGGAAACTGTGGAAAGTGCCTTCAAAATGATCTCCAAAAAATTCAAAATCGAGCAGCTCGAATAATAAATGATACCCCTTGGGATTCATCGGGAAGCTTCAACCTTAATAAACTTGGATGGGATACACTTGAACAGAAAAGGAAAGAAAATGTCGCTTTAATGACTTTCAATATACTTAATAAAAAAGCCCCTTCTTATATAATTGATAAATTTTCGTTCAGAGAAAGACCATATAATACGAGAAGTGGCAATCTATGTGTTAAGACAATCCAGCCTAAAACGGATAGTACCAAACGCACATTTGTGTACAGAGGCGCTTGCCTATGGAACTCACTACCACACGAATTGCAAGCTGCACAAACCAAGTACAGTTTCACAACAGGACTTAAAAGAATAACCAATTTATAATCATATACAGTATACTATGCTGAAATATGTCTATGAACTTTCGAATGTTTCCTTCTTATTTTTGATTTGTCCATTTGTATTTGTGTGTTGTTTGAATTTATATTGTTGTGTATGCATCTGCTCGGGTATTTTTAGATTTCCATATGATGTAATATAGTTTCATTTCATTTTATCCGAAAATGATTAAATAATAGAATTCTATCTGCTGTGCTTGTTATTTTAATTCACTTTCAAGTGTTCTTTTACTGACTTAAATGCAATAAAATTGTAATCATATCCTTAATTGTAGTAATGCAGTATCTTTACGAGCCACATTTGTTTTATTAAATATTTTGTATATATCATTTCTGGCAGTTTATATGCACTAGTAACATTTCGTATTACCTATTTTAATTTGAAGTATATATACAGTACTCTTGTTTGGACACTCATGATTATTGTTATTCATATAAATATATGCAAAAATCGCAAAATTCCTTTCAAATCACTCTATTTGGCAAACCTGATTACCTCAGAAAAAGAAAAAATATATATATCTCTTCACCGTATTCCAACTTATCAGCTATTTCAATTCCAAACAAAAAGGTTTAAAATAGCCCACTATCTTTTTAGTTGATATACTCAACAAAAGTTGAAAAACTTGTTTAAAAGAACAAAAATACTTTTATCGTTTAATATCGCATGTATACTGAGTGCTTGTTTCCCCCCCCCCCCCCCCAAGTCGGCTGTTTTAAATGTACCTATTTTAATCTTTTACCATGCTTGGATTGTACTGACTTTATGACATAATACAAAAATTGTAGAATATAACAGCTCATAGTGTTTATTGTTGATAACTTGTGCAATGTGCTTATGGTTTTTAGTTACAGAATCTAAGTCCTATTTTTATATTGCTAGTTTTGTTACATATATATATCTTTAAAAGTGTTATATATTGTGCCTAACATGTAAACATGAATATTCCAGCCATGGCTGTCTTTCATGTTCAATTGAACATTTATGAACCACGTTTGTGCTATAATAAAAAACATGTTTAAACTGAAATTGAAAATGAATTGAGTAAACAAGTTTTTAACCACAGGCAGTAAAACACTAAAATACATAAATATATGAAAAGAGAAGCCGTGGAAACGTATGTACAGGTTTGGGATGTATTAGAATATCTCTCAGTTATAAAATCTTACTTTGCAGGTGAAAAAGATTCAAGATCGTATTGATGGACTCGTAAAGGACTCAGCGTATATGAAAGTTCCGAAGCGAATCAAGTGGAGAACATTTTTAACTGAAATAGAGGACAGTGACGAAAACACACTAACAGTGACAAAGGTAAGCAGAGCGGTTATTGGTGCAGTCATGGAAAAATATCTGCCCCTTTGCTTGCGTTAGACTCTTGTACAGCTAAATCACCAGGTAAAAGAGAACATCGTTGTGTAAGTGCAGGCTAGCACCAAATATTGAACTAAAAATGTATATATTGTTTTTAATATCATTGCTATTGAAGGCAAGTGCCATATTGTATATTACATGAACATAATTTTTAAAAAATGGTTAGACATTTCGGGAGTGCAAAATTATAAACACTACTTTTATGTAGCACGAACGGGTGTAAGAGGGCAATCAATTTTTGGTCTTAATTGGGTCAAACCAAAGGGAGTGGGAAACAAAAATACAGTGAACAACACAGTTATTCATTCCCCTTCTAAAGTTGATGTTTTTGTGTTTTTCATTACTCATAAAAGAAACGTGGATCGGTTGAATTAGGTCTCTTGTTGAACATGTTTAGATCTAAGCTTCAATAAAGAACCGAATCATGACATGGTATGTGATGCGTAATGGTGCACGTTACATGAATACTGAGTGAGCTTTGGGAATTGTAACGCTATATGGTAAATCATTTAAAACACAATTGGTCACATAGTTGTTTTGATTATATTTTTACACAGGCACGCTCAATAATGACAACTTTGGGAATCAACGACGTCGAAGAAGTTCTAAAGTTCTACCATGACATAGGACATCTCATATATCACCAGGGATGTGAGCTTATTGTACTTAAGCCACAGTTTCTGAACAGCATCGTCAGTAACATCATAACAGTCATGGATGACAAGAAAATGGTTAGAAATATTGTTTAATTTTGTTTTACAATGTGTAATAAATATCCAAAGATAGAAGAAAAGTAGAAAAAGAAATAGATGAGAAATGAAGAATGGGACGAAAGAAAAGTAAAAAGACGAAAAACGAAGTTATTTTTTTTTTAAACGATAATATATGTCGTACCGTTTGATTGATTGCTCTGAGGATGTGGGTAATGCAAACATATATGTGTGTGTGTATGTGTGTGAAAATATTACATGCACACACACACACACACACACGCACACATACCCCAACACATATAACACAATCCCCCACATTTTAAATTTACTTCATATTCATTTACTCCAACAATTTCGTATCAAACTGTGTAGACAAGTGTAGACATCATCATTCAAGTTGGCACCATTTGAACAATTTTAAAGCGTTACAGGGAGCAGGCATATATTCAAAAAAGGAACCTACCCCCCCCCCCCCCCAAAAAAAGGGAAATGTATACACACATATATATATATATATATCATATACCCAGTGAAATAAAGAATTTACTGCATTCTTGTCTTTGCGGCATTCTACAAAATCTGACTCTCGGTTGTACAACAAATTTTCAAAATTTATTGTCAGATAAACAATAACTATTTACTTACGCAAAACTTTAGTATTTTGATTAAAAACGCACATGAACACTTTGGGAACACATCATTTTCTTCTTTATTTCACAGTTTTATTAAATCATGTGTAGAATCATAAATATTTGTCACCAATGACCTTACCCTGGCAGCGACCACAGTACGGCACAACCTGGGAATCCGGCTGGCCAGCTGTGGAAGTATTCACTGTAAAAGTCTTGCCATGTTTTCTGAAGAATTAACCACAAATAAGGGTCACTGGCCTGGTAGTTTTGTCGGACCCTCCTGTCCAGCTTTTTCCGTACCAGCTCCTTTATATTCACATCTTGAAACTGTCATTCAGGACCCCTTTCTCTTCTTCTTCTTTTTCTCCAGGAAGATTTACACAGCTTTGAGGAATATTTTGGGTTGATCTGCTGGAACACGAATGTCTGATTGAGGACTAATTTGTCTTCCAGCAGGACAACGACCCCAATCAATCAAAAGCTGTGTAAACAAACTACCTGGAGAAAATAAGAAAATACATGGGTCCTGAAAATCGTAGATAGGCTGCCCCGGCTCGTCCCGCGATCTGAATCCAATAAAGCAATGTCAAATAAGCCTCACCTGACTCCGGTGATTAAATACAATTTAGCAAAATATAAAAATTTGCATCTTATGACATAACAATATCGATTTAGTCATTCTTTTTCTTGTAAAACTAACACAAAAGCAACGAATAAATAATAACATATGGCTTCCCGTGAAAAAACAATACAAAGAAGCCTTGTGGTATTTCAATTTGTATTTGTTGATGTACTTTTCAGATCAATGTACTATTCTTTTGCACGAGTAAAGGAATGTTGTTTTTCTGTTTAATAGTTAAATTTTGATTACAATCAAGGGTCAGTTTTTGTATAAAACCGCAAGGGGAAATGCTAGCGGCTTTATCCTTTCGCTAGTAATGATATATATATATTTTAAATATATTTATCTTTATATCTATTTTTTGGCCACAATTTCTGATGATTTCTGATGATCTATGGTATAAGCGGACAACAAGAAAAACCTGGGACATTATCGTGTCCAGTATAAAGGCCCGGTCACACATAGGAGACGCATGGGGAACGCAGGACTAGCGCATTGGAAATTTGCAATTTTGGCCAGTGCATTGTGATTCGCTAGGTGTGCGTCATCATTCGTTACTCGTTCGTCGAGCGCGCTGAACCAACGCTGGACCAAAGCTATGCATTCGTCGTCATTCGCTGTGTGCGTCGGGATTGTTTAAGCATGCCCAAATGTGTGCGCGGAGCTCGACGCATGAATGAACACGTCAAAAGGACCCCAGACGTGCGCGGAGCGCGCTAGACCAATGCCAGACATACACGGAGCTGACGCCTTGTGTACGCGCAGCGCGCTAGCAACACGCTGTACATTCGGTGTCAGCTCGCTAACTTCTCCCAAATCCTGACAAGAGTCGGGCTCACAACTTTTTCCGATTTTCAATGCGCCGGCCGTGCGTCGTCTATGTGTGACCGGGCCATAAGGAAGATTTCAGTCAATTCCTTGTACCTTGCACCTCCCTCAGCCTATACAGCCATTATAGCCTGGTGTTTCTCTAGCGCCATAATGTATTTGTATATGCTACTTTTCAAACCTTAATAGTTGTACGAGAACTTATAAACAATTACTTAGAATCTGACCAGTTTATTATAAAGTGGTTCATTGTGTTTATTGTAAGAGTCAACTTACATAAGCATTACAACATATAATGTCTTTATCATACCCAAATTATTCATCTTCATCCGCTAAGGTTGACATATTTATCATTAAATCATGGCTGCCTCTTTCTCATGCAAGTTGTTCCTCTTTCATTGTGGATGAGAAATTTTAAATCAGTACATAATGCCAGAAAGCCAATTATTTGAAATTTCTGCCGAGGGAGGGGGGATAGAAATTAATGACCAAAATGTTACAACATGTGGATTTGACAATGAGCAAAGACTTCCACATATTTTGTTTATACTCTGTGTTAAAGGGAGTGTGTCATGACGAGACTTTGTGTCTTTCCCGTTGCCCTACCCGGGGCCAATCGGGTATAATACGACTACGGACGACGCGACCGCAGCATTCGCGTGCGTGCAACGTATGCGAAGCGGAAGCGTGAGGAGAACTTCGGTCTGTTTTGCCAAAACTAGCGCGCACTGACCCAGTTTAGCGCGCGCTGACCCAGTTAATCAAGTCTATTCGTTTACGTGCAGTTGTCCCAAAGAAGACGTAGACGGCGTTAACCAGTATTTGCCATGATACAATCCCTTTAAAGATTCATCCATCAGAAATCTGTATAGGCTATGGGAACGAATAAAAGCATGCAATCAAAATCTGGTAGCGTTATTAAGCTTGTATATTTAGTATATATATTTTTTTTCTTCGACCAGCACCTATACATTTAGATTTTTTTTTTTAAATAATTATACGCTCAACATATGTGTATCTTTCATTGTAACCTAGGAAGGGGACCTAGCCAAATATTGGAGAGATCTCATGGACAAGGGCATTCTAAGTATAGAATTGATCAAAGCTATCTGGAAGGAACATAAAGGAGACCATGATCAGCTCAATGAAATTATCAAGATGATGATCTTGTTTGATCTGATCTGTGAAATACCCGATAGGCCTGATGGGGTAAGATGTATACAATCATCCTTTGTATTTCATAATTGTAGTGGAGGTTCTCCTCCGATCGTTATTCTTCTTTTTACACACATATACAGTGTGAGTAAAAAAAAATTACACCTAGAAAATTGCTAATTACTTCAAAAATCATCTATGAACAGTAAATTGTTATACATCTTATAAAAGAGTGTTTTATCCCAAATCATTTGGTATCAATTGGATGTGGTATTTATCCACGCTTGGTTGACGGGAGACATTGTTTAAGAGAGTGCAAACATGGACTTGCGCCAGTAATGCTTATGTGATGTTTGAATAAAACAGTGGGGGTTAGGGTATTAATTCGGTCCTTTTAGATCCAAATTAACAACATTAATCATGCCACACATATCAAATATAAAATGTAAAATATTAAAGAACATTTGTGTGAGCGCGCGCGTGTTTTGGTGTGTGTGTGTGTGTGACTTTGCTTTTGCAAAAAGATTCTGCAATGCATCTCAGTTGATACATTCAATTCATTCTCTCACTTTAATACTTTTGTGCAAGTCGATTTTCGCCCTCTCGCAAACAATGCCTCCTTTTCATCCAAGCGTGAACACAAATGATACCAAACGATTCGGGATATAACCCTCTTTCAAAACATGTACCGTATGATTACTTTTTGTTCATAGCTGACTTTTAAAATAAATAACAATTTTCTGAGTGTAAACTTTTTTTTCATCACACGGTTCGTTGCTATTGGGAACCATTAATTGATTAACCCTTTAACTGTACTGGGCTATTTTGAGCACCTCACTGACTAGGGGGAGGGGGGGGGGGGGTGGGCTGGGGGTGGGATCTCGGCCGTCGAATGTCCGATGAACACGAACATTTGCATGTTGTAGATATTTACGTAAGAAATAAGATGGTATAATTAGTTTTTTCCTAATATGCATTGGTTGTCGTTATAGCCTAATTAACATGCAAAATGCTAATTTTATGCATTTTACAGAAAACTCTACATATTTTTCTTAGACTTGTGAAGAATCTTAAAAATGTATTGAATAAATGTTTCCTTCATCTCAAATTCATGAGGTTTCATTATTTTTATGATATTTGAAAATGCATAGTTTAATTTGCATAAATTATGAATACGCAAATTACGCATTCATGAATATCAAATCTGGAAATATACAGGGAACTAGAATCATTACAAAAATTGTCAGACTCCACTTTTTGAATGTTGAAACTCATTATTGACATGAAAATTATTTTCTAACACAAAATAGTTATTTTAATGTAATTAATAATTATATTGTGCAAATTTTATGCGATTTTCAAATAGTTTATTTTCTTATGTATTTTATTGTTTGTTTTTTCTTATTATATTTATTTTTTATTTCTAATGTATTCATTTTTGTTCTAGACTACATCAAGTTACTTTGACAAACATATAACAGCAATTTGATATCAATTCATATCTCCCACTTAGGAAGAAATACATCTAAACCTGTATTCACATTTCTGCTTTTACATGAATTTATCATAATTATAACACTTTTTGATGACATGCGCATACTAATTGTTATGTAACACCTTACAGGTATATCCGATTTCGACGAAAATGGTATCAATATGTGCGTAAGACTTGAGGGAAAAAGTCATGAAACGACAATTCAAAATTCCAAGCGGTTGCGACGTACAGTAAGGGTTAAGGGAAGGCAAGGAATGTGATGATAAACTGTAATCATTTCAACACATAACAGCCGATAGTCAAAACTGCAATTATTAATACCTGAGACAAAATATTACGCTTCTAGGGCAGCTCTTCCCCATGCGCCTAAGTTTCACTCCCTTAACCATAATTCACTAAAAAGTATACTTTGCATGTTCATACTTAAAGTATTCATATAAAGTTATGCGCAGACACCGAGTACGGTATGGCATAATTAAAATAATCATCCTATTTCAGAAGAGACGTTTCTTCGTTCCCTGTCGTTCATCTCCTAAGCTTCATGAGAGGGAAATTCATGGCGAAGATGATAAAGTCGAATTTACCATTGACTTCCATCACTTCTTACCAGGTGGGTTATTGTATTATTTTGCTTTACCTATTAAAAGGAGCATTTTGTTTCATTCTGAAATATCATGTGGTAAGGGATGATATCTATCTTTTATGAGACCCAGACGTGAAGAGAATCTTATCATGGCGAAAGTAAGAGGATAATCTGCTGTGACTAGTGATCGTACCCTTCATTACTCCAGTTTTTGTACCGTTTCCGTGTCGCGCGCCCAATTAGCTGATAAAATAACAGACTCTCATCGTTAAAAGTAGACCTAGCCATTTATCTCGGGGATCGCGCGATCAGTGGAGAGACCGCGCTCCATGATGGATCGATGCGTGTGATAGAAGAATAAAAACAAAGAACGGACTGAATCTGGACTAACTCTTGATATAAAAGAACCTAGCATGTGGGTATCTTTAAATTCCTGTATGTATATACATATACTTCTAGAAATAGGTCACTTATATTCATTCATAAGGTTGTCGATTCTTAATGTCAACATTCCATACCTTTACAATGTCGGGGAATTCATTGTTATTTGATAGATGGTTTTTTACACCGGTTCTATGTTCGAATGGCAAAATGGTCTATGGAGAGGAAGAAGTATATCAAACCAATTTTCCACTGCAGGCAAATGGTGTTCTTTATTGACAGTCATCATAGAGTGGAGATGACGAATGAGATCCACACTAAAGAGCGTCATCAAATTAAGGTAGGACTACATGTACCACTATAGTTGAAATATTTATTGGTTACTGAATCATCATAGGTTATAACAATAATGTGACAATGTCTTTACATGAGTATAAAACATAAGTTAAATTACATTTCCACATTCAGTAAATCATAGATACATACGCTCGAAGAGGTGATGATACAGAAGGGCTACAGCCTAAGCGTGACAGCTTGATACGCTTGCAGCCCAGAAACATTTAAAATCATAACGATTGTAAAGTAAAGTAAGTTACAAAACATAATTGGGGGAAAATAACAAAAAAAATAAAAATAATAAACAGTGACTTGCAACCAAAAACAAAAATGGGATAGAGGGTGCATGGGAGGGGGATTTTCCTGCTATATCAAGGAAATGCTGACAAACATATATGATATCATGTCTTAATTTAAGAGATTTGTCAATATTTGCTCAATAAAATTGATTTCACACTTTTCTTGAAAGTATATACTGACTTCAAGTTACGGATGTCAACGGACAGTGAGTTCCAAATATCCGGACCAGAATGTCTTATAGATTTCATAGCCATTGTTGTTTTAGGATTACATAAATGGTATTTATTTGATTGTCTGGTTGGGTATGTATGAATATTTCTATTCAAACAAAACATTGGTGGGAAGTGGGAAGGTAGGGAATCATTATGTAGACGGAACATGAACAGTGCTTTTTGTAAAAAGTTAATATCAGTTACTTTCAGAGTTTTTAACCTCGCGAATAGGGGATCAGTGTGATCGCGATATCCAGCATTGGTACACACACGAATCGCTTTCTTTTGTAAAAGTAGCATTTTATCAGTATATACTTTTGAGTCTGCCCACAGTATATTGCAATAAGACATGTAAGGAAGAATCAAGGAATTGTATAGCATATATAGAATATTCAAAGGCACATAATGTTTTAACTTATACAGTAAACCAACAGTGCGTGACACTCTCTTTGAAACGTAATGTACATGATCACTCCATTTCAGATTTTCATTGATGATAGTTCCAAGAAATTTAGTATTTTGTTTTTTCTCCAAATATTCACCATCCAAGACTATTTCAGGTATAGGTTTATCAGTTGCATTTTTCCTGCTTTGAAAATGGATATAATTAGTTTTTTTCAGATTCAGAGACAATTTGTTGCTCCTAAACCACAAAGACAGCTTAGGTAGCTCGGTGTTCAGAATTCTCTGAAGTGATCGAAAATCGGAATCGGAGCAAAACACATTAGTATCATCAGCAAATATAATATATTGTAATGATGTAGTTGAGTTCGAGATATCATTAACATACAGTAGAAACAATAAAGGACCGAGTATCGATCCTTGTGGGACACCACATTTCATAGGCAATAATGATGAATCTACAGATTCGTAGCTTACATATTGCTTTCTACCTGACAAATAATCATTAAACCAGTCAAGAGCAACTCCGCTTACTCCGTAATAATGAAGTTTGCTCGATAGTACCTTGTGATCAAAAGTGTCAAATGCTTTGCTTAAGTCCATGAATACACCAATAACATGCTTTCGAGACGCCAAAGCATTCGAAACCTTATCATATAATTGTGCAAGGGCTAAATCGGTTGAGTGGTATTTCCTGAAACCATATTGATCCTGATTCAGTAAGTCATTTTCTGTTAGAAAACAATATAGCCTATTGTATATAAGTCTTTCCAATACTTTGGACAAATTCGAGAGAATAGAAACAGGGCGATAGTTTGAGACTTGGGAAGAGTCATCCTTTTTGTATATCGGAACAACCTTAGCAATCTTAAATGCTTCTGGAAATGTACCTGTCGTCAGAGAGAGATTAAAAATATGCACTAGTGGGGTTATTATATTTCCTATAACTTGTTTCAAAAGATATGTGCTTATCCCATCATGACCGTTAGCATAGCTTATTTTAAGAGAACGTGCAATATTCAAGATTTCAATCAAGTTTGTTGGTTTGAGAAATAATGACTTGTTGCAGGGAGTTTGAAGAAATTGTGAGAAGTCGACTCCGTTCGAAGCTATTGTATTGGCCTGAATTGGGCCAACCCCAACAAAGTAAGCATTGAAGCAATTTGCTATTTCTTTTGAATCAACCATTGTATTATTATCTTTGGTAATATGACACTTTGATTTACTCTTTTGTTTTTTGAGGGCTTGATTGATCACATTCCACGTTGATGATGCATTTCCATTTGCATTTTCAAACTGCTTGGCAAAATACATTTGTCGAGACTGTCTAATAATGGTGGTTAGTTTGTTCCTATATGATTTGTAATTATTCAAGCTTTCCTCTCCTGGGTGTCGAAGACTATATTTATATAATCTATTCCGTTTTTTAATAGAGCAAAAGATACCTTTAGTTATCCATGGCTGCTTGATTCTATTTCTTGCCGATCTTTTTTTAGTCATTGGGATATGTTTATTTAAAAGAGAGGAGAACAAGTTCCAAAAAAGTGCATATGCCTTATTGGTGTCAGTACATGCGACCACGTCATTCCATGTTACTTTGAGTAGTTCGTCATTAAACATGGCTATTTTTTCAGCTGTGATTTTACGTATCATAGCTTGATTCTTTTCGTCCTCAGGATAATTGCGAACATGATTACAAATCAGGAAAATTGGAAGGTGGTCAGAGATTTCACTATACAAGAGGCCAGAGCCTATATAGTTATTGGTGACATTTGTAAACATGTTATCTATCAATGTAGAAGAGTTATTTACCAATCTGGTTGGTTTATCAATCATGGCATTGAATGAATTTGATCGTAACATATTATGAAAAGTATTATCTTCCTGCAAAAGATCAATATTAAAATCACCCATCAAGTAAACATCCTTATTTTCTAGATTGACCTTATGCAGCATCCTATCAAACTCATCCAAAAATAATTCAACGTTTGTATGCGGAGGCCTATATATTGTACATATCAAGATGTTTTTCCTTTGAGCCATATTGATTTCAATGCATATCGAGTCAGTACCATCACTCTTCAAACTAAGGTCAGATATAATTTTGTATGTTAACAAGTTTGAGATAAACATAGCAGCTCCACCACCCCTTCCGGTTTTTCTATCAGAACGTACAATCGAATAATTGTCAATATTACATAAAGTAGATGGAGATGTATCATTAAGCCACGTTTCTGTGACTCCTATGACTGAAAACGGTTTGGTGAGGGCCGACAGCAGAATGTTCAGATATTCATATCTTTTAACAAGACTTCGTGCATTTGTATGTAATAACCTAAAGGAATTATTTTCACTCTCAAATCTTGAATTAAATTCATGAGGAAGATAATATTTACAATGCACTTTGTCATCCAATGATTCATTCAATTCATCAATATTGAACATAATATATATTTACATGAAACATCAAAGAATATATTGTCCATGACATAATAACAAAAATGTGTCTACAAAATGCATGATAGCAGGAAAAGGGGGTCGGGGAATGGGTGCAAGTCTTAAAAAATAAAATATAATTAAATACAAACATAATTGAAACTATATGTTAAGAGAAATTAATGTTAACAGTAGTAAAAGTAACTGCCAAAACACTCCTAAAAACATTAAAATGTGAAAATACAGCTAACACAAATCACATGAAGAATTTTAGTAGCAATGGAATAGAGGAGGTAAAATGAAGAAGAGAGCAAGAGCACACATGTGCTGATAACATGCAAGGAGCCATGACTCATTTCTGAGAAGTAAGCCATAAATCAAATAAAACAGAAAGTTGTGTCCTTGAGCCAGCTAGTGGGTGGTCAGTTAAAGTCGCACTATAGTAAAACTAAATTTAAGCAGAGAAATAAGGAACGCCTCCATCACCCCTCCAAACTCCTGCATAAAAGCGTAGTTTAGTTCCCTTCATGAACAGATCTTGTACTTGTTTTTTGTACTTCTTTTTTTCTGTAAGGTCTGCCAGCGTCAGATCATCGACAATGTAGTATTTCTCCTTATTTAGGGCCTCCCTTGACTTCTTCATGATGTCGACCTTCTCACGTATTGACAATGTCTTGACCAAAATGTGTCGTGGCTTATCTCCTTTCTTCCCATCACGATGAGCACGCTCAACCTTGATGTTCATGTTAAATTTCGTACTGAGGATGTCTTCCACTTTCACGACACAATCCTCTGTTTGATCGCCTGTTGATTCCTCAATCCCGACGATCCGCAGATTATTTCTCCGAGAGAATCGTTCAGCCTTGTTGGCTTCACGATCTTGATTACTAACTCTCTGTTCCAGATCATTATAAGCTTTCTCCATCTTTCCTAGTCTGCTTTTCAGCTCCTTGTTCTTCTGTTCTAGATCATTGATCCGGAGACCCTCAAATTCAAGGGCCTTTTCCACTTTCTGAAGACTTTCCAACATATTTGTCATAGCCTTGTTCATCATCTGTTCGAAGTTGCATGATGCACCTTTAATATATTCAGCTAGTGCAGACGGGGTGACAGAGCCCAAGTCATCTTCCTCTACGGGATTTGAGGTTTCAGCTGGCCCGTCAGGAGCGGCAGCAGCACCATCCAGCTCATCGTCTAAGATGGAGAAGTTTGCTCCCTCATTCTTGTTGGCTTTCTTTGCTCCTTCTTTCTGGCTACGGCGGGTCATGATGGAAAACTAAAATGTTCCAATTGAGAAGTAAACCTTTCAGGAATAATTGCCACTTGTGGATTGTTTGAAGATGTTATCTAGAGTGTATACAAATATATCTTTTGGAGAGGTTAAGAAGCACGTGTGTTGCTCAGCCAGTCGCCATTCGTACTATCACATACATGTTGATGTTTCAATGTTGAGCGATAACTATTTATATACCCGATGGAGGTTTACCTCTATTAATTCTGCTATATAGGGAATTTTCAATATAGATTATGGAATACCTCATGATCTGACGAAACAGGTGGATTTGTGTAAATTACATTTGTATACTTATGACGCAGTGATCTTTTTTGCTGATTAATAATAATATTAAGTATCAATAATAAAATTGATCAAAAATTGGAAATGCAGTAGCCTCGTTTTCCTCTAAAACCCAGATAATATGATGATAATATTTTGTGGATATACCTGTACAATTTCACCATTTAGTCCTACATCTTTAACATGATTGCTTGATTTCATCTTCTCATGTTGTTTTTATAGGTAAAGATATATGCAGTGGCCCCAGCCGGTGCACCATCCAAACGATCAAAAGCCAGAGTCAGCTTGAATAAGAACGTAAGTACTAACCCTAGCATTTTCGGGGGTGTGTTTGGGGGGGGGGGGGCAGAATCTTCTCTACCCTAACACGTGCCGAAATAAATTCAAGGCTATATTTTTACCTCGGAGCTTTCACTACTTGAACGCCTAAAGTCTTACGCATCTTTCGATACAAGATTTATACATTTTCTACCAACAGATACTGCGCAACAGGTTTCCCCATATGTACTGTACACTGTTGCAGAATTGCCTCATACCCCTTACTATGGGCTACGGTCATAAGAAAACCTGGAAATTCAAGATGACGTCCAAAAATGCCGCCTGTCTCCTAACTATATACAGTACAGATGGCCGCTGAAAACCGAAACTAGCCATCAAACTAGACATTAGAGATGTAAGATGGGTGTCTATACCTAGGTTTTGGGGTGGATGATTTTGAATACGGCGTAATGAATAATAATAATATTATTTTGTAATTGCGTAGCTCATAGACTATTACAAAAAAATATGTGCCCATATCAGGTATGTGTGTTATGTCTCTACATTAAGATTCTGAAAGTACCATGGGGTAGCAAATGAATATATGTGCAGCATCTGTATCTAGTGGTATTAATATTTTTTTCTTCTCTTTAGTAAAGATATCTCCAGTTTGATTGTGCCTACTACATGTATATCAGATGTAATATGGTGAAGTAATTATGCGACTTTGGGTATCCTATCCATAATGGCTTATTAAATCATGATTTAAGGTATGTGAGTACCAGCAGATTGACATGAGGAGGGGGGGGGGTCTTTGTATGCTTTTCAAGAATGTATTTTAAATATTTGTTTAAGTTTTTCTGCATTTTGAGGCACATTGGAGATGGCTGCTAAAGTGTCTGTTATATTTAATAGATTTAACTTTCTGTTCTATGTTTATTGGGGATAGGTGCCCCAGCTCCATTACATGCTGAATATTCCACTGGGTATGTTCTTCTTCAGAGAAATGTTAATTCATCGTTCCATTGTCACAACACTTTTCCAATATGAATAGAGTTATATTAAACAGACCTGTGTTAAATACGACCTCGTGCAAAATATCTATCCCTTTCTATGCCATCCTATTCAAGGATCGGTCTTATGCCATTATGCTACTATTCATAGGGTTCCTTGTTTTATTTAATTTGGTCTTACATATGACCATATCTCTATCCTCTTTGTTTAAATAAAAAAAAGTTGTTTTCTTAGGGTGATGTTTACGATGATGAAATGTAAATGCATTACACGAGTCCGTCTTCTTTAAGACACTGAGATCCACGACAGGTTAATTGAGCAGTGAATCAATAGGCTGTCACTATGACCCAAAACGTCTTTAAAAAAAAAAATGAAGCCATATTAAAGGCTTTAATTGTGAAAACCTTGGATTCCATCTTGATACCTAAGGCTATCAAAGGTATTTATTCTTTTTGTATATGTATAAACTCACTTGTTAGGAAATGACGAAAGACATTTATAGTATGTATAGTAAATCTCTTTTTTGATTTTAGGGATTTTGAATTGAATTGAATTGAATTCATGCTGTCAGTTTCGACGCCGTCTTAGATGCGCATTATTCTTGTCTGCTACAGGATAATTAAACTGGTCTGAAAAGATTGATTATTCTCCCCCCCCCCCCTAAATGTTCCTTAATTTCCCATGTGACATGATGTTGAGGGGGGTATCGGCCGGTGGTCGGGGAGGAGGTACCCTGGTCTTAGGCAACTCGATACGTCACTGTGTAAATTATTTTTATCATGCTGCTAGTATTTGTTGTATCTTAATTGATTTAGATCATTGACCATTTTGATGAAACACTGGAGGATCTCAAAAATCGATGGGCAAGACGGATAGACTATTCTGTTGGAATATTGTGTCAACGGTGTACTGATTACGGCGCTAAGGAATTGATCCCCATTAGAGATATCCTCAACGACCAGGATGAGATTGCTACTTGTAATACTGGTTGTCCAGTGTATGTTGGAGATATCCTGAAAGCATTCAATAAAGGTTCGTATTAAGCTCTGTCTAAACTCACACATATATAACACTCACTCACATGTATATACGTTATATTGACATATTTTACTTTGAACCTTGAATCAGTTTTCTATACGTTTCCCCATTCATTTTATTCCCTCTATCTTACTATTATTATCATCATCATCATTACTACTCTTACTTATGTTATTTGTATTATAATAATTATTGTTATTATCATTATTATTATTAAAACATGGCTCAGTGGAAGAGCATTTGTTTCGTAATCGGGAGGTCCCGGGTTCGAAACCAAGTCAATGCTCTCGTGTCCTTTGATACGGCTTTAATCCTCATTACCAGATCATTCGGAGAGGGCTTAAGCCGTCGCACAGTTGGCCAGGGAGGAACCAAAGTGCGCCAAAATTCATTTTTGGTGATTTATTTTTTTCTTGCCCAGTTGAAAGGTAACACATTAAGGAATACCTCAGTAAAATATTTAATTCCGGTATGCACAATAAGGCTATAAATTTACTCCTTCAAACAGCAAAATCCTACGTATTCACAGTTTCAGTGCAAAAGTGACTTATTTTATAAATCTTTCAATTTAACATGAAGTTGTTAAGTTATTGATATGAAATTGCTCTCACATATTCCTGATAGTTAATTTCGTTACATGAATGGGTTAAAATTAATAGAAACACAATCTTCATGATATACTATAGGGTAATTCACTGAAAAATCGACTAATTATCCATGTTTTTTTATAAATTCAGTGAAAATGTTTAGAGTTCCTCGGAGTTTCGCTTCAATTGTAATACTAACATTTTCTCTGATGTCTTAGCTTTAAGTTGATACCAAATTTGGCTGCCCGATCTTGCCCGTTGTTATGTTAGTGCATATTTCCCGTGCCACATTGCCCCGAAAAATGTTGTTTCTTTGGTCCGCGGCTGAATCATGAAGGATTCGCGGTCATAAATCACGGAGCGCGGAGGCGCGTGACACTTGTTCTGACACCGCGGACCAAAATAAACAAAATTTGTCGGTGCAATGTTGCAAGGAAAACGGTTCTAACATAATAACGGGCAGAATCGGGCAGCCAAAACATCAGAGAAAATGTTGGTGATCAAATTTAAGCGGAAAACCCTGGAAATCCAAACATTTTCTCTCGATTTATAAAAGATAAATCCCCCAAAATGAGTTTTGGCGCAATTTGGTTTTTCCCTGGCCCACTGTGCGTCAGTTCCATGTTTGCTTACTTTCAAGCATATACATGTATTGTTAGCAGTCACGTAAAGCAATCATCAAACATCACCTCATGTTTTTCTCATTATTGCATTTGTCTTTCTTATTGTTCTTGCTGTTTGATTCTTTTTTGCCATCGTCATCCTCATTACTATTCAAACTTTTTTAATTCTTTTTCAACAGAAACACAACTTCCTTCGGTAAAGACAGACGATGAATTAATTGGTGTACATGTAGGTGCAGCGAATTCGAGTCGTGTGACAGGGAATACAATCATAGGTCAACAGAATATCATCAAGCATTCTCGGTACGTGTTTGCTGTGATGATTCGATGCGGCACATATCATATTGGGCATTGTGCACCATTTGGTCATCCTTATTCGGAAAGAACACATACAATTTATAAACATGATTTTACAGACTATTCTGTTTGATAGACCCTACTTGCTGTTTAATCCCCTTCTCATCTTTTAAGTTGGCGTTAGTGGGTCTCGAACCTACCACCTATAATGAACTCATTGCAGCCAACTACGGAATAATTTACCATGAATGTGGTATCAAAAGAAGTGGATCACAATACTTATATATCACATAAGGAGTATAAGGTTCACATTTATTGTCCATGTAACAGTTTGCGATCTTTACATGCTCTATGGATACATCAATAGACATGTACATTCAAATTCAGTGATATAATTTTTACTTGACAGAAAACAACAACTAAAACAAACAAACATAGCAATTTCATATTAATGCAACACACAATGTAATGGAAAAAACGCCAAGATTATTGACGATGTGAAATAGTACAGACTTATTCCTATGTGGAATGTTAAAAATGCACACGAACTTGTTTAACATTTCCAAGAACAAAGGAAGCATTAATTTTTAATGATATTTGACATCGTCAAATATTTGTGTCCTATTTGTTGGGAAATCTATATTGTCTTTACGACACATTTTAACACTGCATTTCGTCGGAACTCGATTTCGCTGAACTTTGTTTAGGATATATTACGATGCACATGTGTTTCTCACAAAATACGCATAATTAATTACGAACATTCTTTATTATTGAAATTTTAGACTTCAAAACATTTGAATTATGATATTTGACGGATTTTTATCTTTTTAACTAATGTCATGTACGGTGAAAAATCATTCCCGGAATAATAAACCCCATTGAAAAGGAAGGTTGTTTGATCGGATTTATACATTTTTGGAATGACAAACTTTACGGGAAAGAGCAACCTTCTGAGTTAAGAAAATCCTTACATTATCATGACATTAATACCAGTTTGAGGATTAAACGTTTATTTTATTAATGTCGGACAAACCTTGCCTAATTCACACTTTCCCCTTACTTTTAGTTCATCTACTAACGTCGTGTAAATTTAATATTTGTTTTCTTCCATACGTAGATATAGCCATGGTTCCGATGAAATCTCAACGACAAACCGGCGGACGCCATCTCCTTGCTGTGCCTTATATTAGATCGAACGTTGAGTTCTGAGAAAGGCCAAAAATAAGTTTACTTCATTCTTTTTTTGTTGCTGAGGAAAATACCACGAAAATTAATACTCTAAAAAATGGCTCATTAAAGGTACTATGTCCTAATTGCAGGCAAACAAATTAAAATGTTAAATTCCAACGGCAATTGAAAGATAATACTAATTTAGAACTTCTTTTTAAAACGAAAGGGCTTGAACATTTCTTTTTGTGGGAAAATAACGACCCTTAGTTGTCAAATAAAATTTAGGGATTGCAGTTGTTTCATTAAATAGTCTGATTTTCAGACCCTTGTACCGAATGGTCCAATCTTTTGTCCCGCGCAAAGATTCGATCGGTTTAATTTTGGGCGTTACAATAAGTGGGTTATTGATGTAGACAAATGCTCATGTAACCTTTACAGCTCATGCTATGTATGTTATTACCAAAGAAAAAAGATATTAATCAGTCACCCAATAGTGTCTGACAGTGAAGTCTAGACATTAATAGGTTTTTTCTTGCATAATTTTAATAATGGGACACTGCTAACGTTTTAATTTTACAATTAGGAGATACGTGATATATTCATAATCCCTGCAAAGTTCTGCAGAATTTGATATTGGTTGCAAAAGGGATACACTACCTTTAAATTTTCTCATTCAAACTTCAATGTGTGCAACATGTAAGATCGAACGTTAATTTAAGGGCAAGGCCCAACAATAAGTTGTGAGTTTTCTTCATTCTTCTTTTTGTTGGTGTGTAAAAAAATTAACAGAAAAAATTGCTCATTAATTGTTCTCATACTCGAAATTTGACAATAAATTTCTGAAATGTCTGGACCAAATGTCATCCCACATGTTTATGAAGTCCCATACATCCATATTCGAGAACGGTCTATGTGGCTTACAGCGGGTCTAAATAAAAATGTTCTTATTCATATGATGATCCCAAAACCTCACAACGTACATGAGTGTGCGACATAACTTTTCCAATCACTTGTGGTCAATTCCAAAACAAAAAATCGTACGACAAGAACCCAACTGTATATTTGAGCAATTGTTGTAGATTGACACATATCATTATTTTACATAAAGAGAATGGAATGAAATATCCGTGTTGTGTGAAATATCCGTGTAAGATATAGTGCAATAAACGAGTCTTTTTAGTATATACATGTATATGTGTGTGTAAAAGCGCGTTTTAAACAAGTGCAATATAAATTCATTAGTGTGCTATCCAAATATAAAAGTCGAACAATTTGTTTGGCATGTTAATGAACAGTTATCGGCAACTTGGCAGGAGATAATCTTAATAAACATTATACTGGGGACATGAATAATCGTTGAATGAGGTTTTTCCTAATACGTTCTCCGCTTGTCAAAACTAGTGGATTTTGTAGGGGCATTCACACGTAGAGCAAAGCAAATGTGATTTTCAAAAATTGTTTTTTGGAACGCGCACCAAAGATAATTTTGTTGGCGTGTGAATGCGAAAAAGCTCGCGTCTAGTGATTTTTTGAACGCGTTCGAAATTCACTAGGGAGTGATTTTTTTTTCGGACATTACGCCTGGGCGCTGTGCGTGTGAACGGTGCAAACAGGAGTGATTTTTTGGAAATCGAAAGATAGAGAAAATAGGATAAAAATAAATAAATACATAATGAATAATAGAAAAGGAGAAAGAAGGAGAAAAGGAAAGATAGAGAAGATGAGAGAAGAATAACAATAAAGAAATACATATTGAATAATAGGAAAGGAAAGATAGAGATGATGATTGGATACAAATAAAGAAATACATAAGGAATAGTAGAAAAGTAGAAAAAAGGAGAATAGTAAAGATAGAGAATACGATAGGAGAATATAAAAAGAAAGAAATAAGGATCAATATAAATATCGAAATAGGAGAAAAGGCAAAAAGATAATATGATGGGAGAAAATAAAGAAATACTTGTTGAGTGACAGAAAAGAAGAGAGAAGAAAAGGAAAGATAGAGAATATGATAGGAGAAAATAAAGAAATAAACAAAGAATAAGACAAAAGAAGAAAGAACTACAAATGGAAAAAATGATGAAAGGCAAGATAGAAAGTGGAGATAATAAACAAACAAAAATACATAGTAAACAAATATTCCATGCATTGAGAGGCTCTAGTTAAAATTATGGATCGAGGTGGCAGGAATAGCACTTTTTCTGTCGCCGATGAATCGCCGAGGAATCCATAATTTCACTAGTAGCTTGAAATAGTGCATGATATATTTGTTTTATATTTTTTAAACCAACCTTCATACAAATAATAATAATAATAATAACTAGATTTGTAATACTTGTTTGGAACAAGTATAGGTGGGCTGGTCGAACTAAAATTTGAGACAAAATAAAGGGCACATTTGAGAAAGCTTATTGTCTCAGCTACAACATACTCGAAGTTCAGCGTAAACGAAGCTAAAGCGACGGAGATATTGCTCGCGAAAGACGGAAATGTAGAACCCAGTTTTGAGAAAAAGTAATGTCCTATAGAGAATACACGCAAAATGTGAAAAATTGACATGCCTCCTTTAATCGCAAAAATACGCCATGATGCTTTTGTCAAAATGAAAAATAATGACTAATTCATTTGTAGAACATTGTCTCAGCTAAAACATATTAAACTTTGGAAGAAAATTGATTAGTATTAACAGAGATACAATCATTTTTCCAAAAATATGATGACGACATAATATGCACATTGAAATTTTGAGTTCGGAGGCCATTATGATGACGTCATGAGTTAATTGAGGGTCAAATGAGACATGAAATCATATCTCCAATTTATATTCTATCACAATATGAAAAAAGAATTAGGATCAACTTGCATCCTAAAGAGCTACAATGGATTTTGTGTAGGCATGTTTTTGTCAATATATGCTATGTAATACAAGAGCTCGCACGCACAGAAATGTATGTTAAACGGTCGATCATTCTGTTATTAATAGCCATAAAGAGATAAACATGGTATCAATTTGTTTGTAAAAATATGTGGAATATCATGAAAGAAAAAGAATGCCGATTCTATGTTGTGTAATAGTTTTACGTGCGAAAACGCGCGCGCATTCGCATGTGAGCGATTTTTTTTATAAAATGCTTAAAATGGCCCCAAAACGTATGCAAAATGATTTTGAGACTATTTTGAGCATTTTTGAAATTTTGCGCGCCCACCGACAAGCGGACATACGCGTACGCGCGCGTTTTTTTACATGAAATTGACTGGACGGATATTGACCTTAATCGAATGAGAAATGCCTTTCCGTTATGAAGATATGATCATGAATTGATTTTCCGAAAATTTTACGAAATGGCGCCTAGATGACGTCATCAGTGAAGGTCAATGTTGAAAACATCATTGTGCTTTGTACATATGCCTATACATTTGTGTGCCAAATTTGAAGGTATTTGATTGGGCCATTTTCAAGTAATCGTGCTTACAAAAAAGTGGTTAGATGTAAGAAAAATAAATAAATAAAGGCAATTCTAACGAAATTATAAGGTGGTCTGTACGTTTAAATATACAGCCCACCTGATAAATAATAAATAAATAAATAATAAAGGCAATTCTAACGAAATTATAGGGTGGTCTGTACGTTATACAGCCCACCTGATAATAATAGCTCACATTTATAATGCGCCTAATACTTTTTTTTTTAGGCGCGGAACATATTATTACCCCGGTCAAATGTATACTGTCACTGAAATAGTGCAGAGTGCAGTGAAAGCAGCGCAGACGACCGTGACCGGGCCGCGTAATTATTTTCCCACTTGAGCTCCGAACCCCTAGTATGAACTCATTTACATACAGCCAATCAGAGCTCATCTTGTCAATAACAAGCTTTATGCGTGCTAAAGATGCGAAATTCAAAACTGTGCGAAGCTCTGGGCTACACACACGTACACACAGCGCTTTGCCTATATCAGCATGCACGGTGTGCGTGCATAGGCATAGGCTTGCAAATGTTTCGTTGTGCTCTAGCATCTCTACCTTTAGCAAATTTATTACAGATCTACACCTCTAATAATATCTTTTTTAATAGGGACTTATTTCTAAAGATTTTACGGTTGAGAATTTATTATAGATCTAGACTATATTATACACCTCTAAAAGGCTCTAATAATATCAGCTTTATTTTGGTACTTCTTTTATTGCAGGAATTCTTACCTGAGAACATCACAGCAATTGCTTAAGCTGATAATATTAGAGTCTTTTAGAGGTGTAGATCTATAATATATTTCTCAACCATAAAATCTTTAGAAATTAATCCCTACAGTGGCTTCGATGACGTTAAGGCCGACACCGATATCACATTGATCTTGATCGATCGCATATCTATGACGTCATTCATGGTATAGTGCCATGGTATAGTGCACTTTACCATAGATGACGTCACGGTATAGCACATTTTTCTTACATTTAACATCATAGCAATGTTATGTTTGGTCACATGATGCGAGGTTGATCAATCATTGAACAGGATTTCATTGATTAGAAATACAATAAATAATATAAGAAAAAAAGAACGAAAAATTAGTACCTATAAAGCCTACTTTTCTTGTCTCCCTTGAGTGGTCTTTACACACAGGTCTCACCTTACAACCTTGTGATAATTGAACATGATACCGAATATGGATTTTCTTTATTACATCTTATATGTTTTTTGACATTACGTGATTATAACTTAACTGTCATTTCCTAGTAACTGTTGCTCCTTGTAGATTTTAATAGGCACCTTTATAGGGTAAGATCCGTCTCTCAACCTTTTTGTATGTACATGTATGCAATATTGATGTTCGATAATCCATATAAATGTAGGGTTGTCATTTATCTACATTAAAAGATATAACAGTTATACAGATGCATCTAACCTTAACAGGTCAAAGTCAATTGTAGGAAATAGGCAGGTGAAAATTTGAACAAAACTAGGATTAACAATTTATCACAAAGTGTTTGATGTATAGCTTTGATTGGATTTATAACATTAAGTGCTATGCATGTACTGTATATTGAAAGAACTTGATCATTTTCATAAGTTGTATATTATGACGTTGCCTTAATATTATAAAGTATAATCATGTTTTTCAGTCGAAATATGCTGTATTATAAAATGATTATGTTTTTTCTTTTCTTTTCAACCCGTCAATTTCTGTAGATATATGCATACTCATGAATTTCTTTCATACTGCCATATTGTTAAAGGTAATACAAAGTTTTGGGAAATTTTGAACGTCGGGTGGATAGTGATTCTTTACAATTTGGATATATTTGGATGCCCCTGTGGATGTATTATAAGCACCATCAAATGTAGCCCCTAAACTACTTCTGCTTTAGAGAAAAATTGAATATAACAATTTACCGGTGCTCTGATAACTTTCATGAATTTCAAATAGCGCCTACGGCCGTACAATGGTAGCTGCCACCATAAAAGTCTCAGAATAGGTAGTTGTGATATATAATTTCCGAACGGGAACAACTAATCGGTAGATTTTAGTCAAGAAACATTGTTTAATAGCTTAATTTATATCTTGACCTTGAGAGGGAGCTATACAACATAAATAGTTTATTATTTACAATTTCATAACTTTAGACTCGATTTCAACCGCGACAATTATCACTGAATATTGTAGGACCGCATATGCGTCCAATATGTTCATTTGCACCTAATTCATGACCCCATACCAAAACTTTGTATTACCTTTAATTCTGCTTCCATATTTGTATTTTGTTGATTTGATATCCGTGTTTAATGTCCATGACCTGTTTGCTTATTGTCTCCTGTCACATCCTATTAAAAAAATTCTATAGTTGTTGTCCTTTTCCCCCCTTTCGTTAATGTACTGGATACTTTGTTTAAATATGTGAATGTCTGTCTCTGCCAGTGGTGTAATGACATGAGTAATAGCGCCAACTATCGACACAATGTATGTTGGGATCCAAATATAATGTTATAAAGAACACCAATCTGAAATGTTTTTGAGCCTCGAAATGTACTCGTTATTATACCTCCATACTAAAAGTCATTAGACATTATTACCGAGTGAGTATTTACATGATGGTCGACAGCTTAATCGTCTAGTATCATGCTTCACCTGTATGAAAATGGTAGCCCGTCCATTACGACTCGAGATTTTCTCTTTTCCTTGAAGAGTGTTTCTCATTGAAGGAAGTTATACGGAAGATAGCCTGTCTATAAAGACTGATTTTCTGGACTCTTCTGAGCGGACGTTATACACAGATTTCTTCTTATAATTTGTGTTGATAACTTAAAATAATATCGTAGTAGGAATATTCTTTACTCTATAAACATGTATGCTTTGACGTGATGTGATTACCAAATTTTTGTCGATTCGTTGTTTGCTTCTTGTATAGTTTGAATTGGCACCTTGATTGCGAAAGACCCTTTTCTCGTCATCTTTTAAGATGTTGTAAGTCTTATAATGGTGAATTGCCAATTCATATTTGTTTCATATACAATCCTATTTTAGTTAGATTGGATTTGTATGCACAATTCAGCACATAATGATGGTGAATGTCCATTCTGTATAAAGTTTCTATGAAACCATATCTCGATGTGGATTAAAGACTTTCTGTTCACAAGTCTGCACATTATAATGTTGAATGTCAAATGCATTCATGTTTCATATAAAGTCATATTGAGATTGGATTTTTGTTATGGATAATTTTGTACATCATAATGGTGAATGTCAATTGTATATATATATGTCATATCATTTCATATCTATATTGGATTTGCATCATAATGGTGAGTTTCAATTGCAAAAATGTTCTATATGATATCATACTGAGATCGAATTTGTGTGCATTAGATTTACTTTCTCATTGGCGTTGTTCATTTCTGTGTACTTATATTTTTTCTTCTCCATGCGCGCCGAACACATTAGTCATGTGGAGTTGGCGCATTACAAATACTTTCTATTATTATTATTAGTATAAGTCTGCACATTATAATGTTTAATGTCCAATACATTTATATTTCATATTGTATCATACTGAGATTTGATTTTTGTGAATAAGTCTGCACATCATGATGTTGAATGTCCAATGTTTATGTTTCGAAAGATTATTTCATACTAAGATTAGAACTTTGTGAAAAAGTCTGCACTTCATAGTGCTGAATGTCCATTGCATATATGTTCCATATGATAAAATGCTGAGATTATATTTGTGTGGATAAGTCTGCACGTCAAAATGTTTATTGTCCATTGCAAATATGTTCTATATGATATTATATTGAGATTGAATTTGTGTGCATACGTAGGTACAACATATTGGTGAATGTCCATTGTATATATATTTCATATTTTACCGTACTAACATTAGATATGTGTGCATAAGTCCGCACGTCATAATGGTAAATGCCCGATGTTTATAAATGTTTCGATTTATGATTGTATCATACTGAGATTGGATTTTGGTGCATGCTAAGTATGCAATTCATAACGGTGAATGTCCAATTTTTATTTCATGAAATATATCATACTGAGATTGAATTCCTGTGCATAAGTCTGCGCATCATAATGGTGAATGTAAGTTGCATATATATTTTATATGATATCATAACCGAGATTTGGGTTTTGTGCATAAGTCTGTATATCACAATGGTGTATGGCCAATGTTTATAAATGTTTCGAATGATTATATCATACTGAGATTGAATTTGTGTAAATTGAATTTGTGTGAATCTGCACATCATAATGGTGAATGTACATTGTATATATATTTGATATTATACCACACCGAGTTTGGATTTTTGTGCATAAGTCTGCACATTTATTCATATTGTTCCAATTTTATTATATCACACTATTACGCTTTTAGGTCCAAAGAACTGCAAGATTATATCATTTATATCCCACGTACTTAACATTTGATTGATTCTAAAATGCAGAATTACACAGAGTACAAATGTCTGCACGAAACAATGATTTGGAATTCCGCCGTGAATTGGATGTTACAGTGCATATGGGGCTGCACATGTTTAAGCCAAGCATTAAATGTAAATATTCCTTGCTCTATACCCTATCCACCCACATGGTTCTGCACCCTATCATGACGCATTTCAGTAGTAAAGTTTCGCTCTCTACGGATTTGCATTGTTATGCAAAAGTTTGCGTACTGTGTGATGATTTTCTATTGTAAATATATTTGCCGTTATCTGTAGGCTTTTTATTTATTTTTTTATTGGATGTGTGTGAATAATTTTGTACAATTATTTCTTGAATGTCTGTAAACGATTTTGCCTTTAATCAAGACACAATTATTTGAGAAAAACACAACGCTGTAACACGGCTAAACTGCAAAACCGAGGCGGTTTGTATGATGACGCAGCAGTTCCATACTTTATAACATGGCTCAGTGCATACGCGCAAGTCCTTTGGTGTGCGCAATTGCCTTCCATTTACACGTTTAGCAAAACGTGCCATATCTGACCAAGCCTTTAATGCTGTAAATTTTAACATGCTCCATATATTTTCCCACTGTTAGAATTACATTTCAGTTCATAAGTCGGCAATTATTTCTTGATGAATTATCCTTTTAAATTCCCTTGAATTCGATGTTAATAGGGTATTTTCTTGCATAACTACGTATACTGTAATGGTGAATTTGTAATCGTTTGATATCATGTATGACTGTTAATATCAGATATGAGCCCGAGAATTATCAATTAAGTAAAATATGTTGTATCGTTATCTGAATACTTATACTTTGACCAAGTTTGCTTTATTAACTTCATAATTGTTTTCTTTTTCATAGGTTTTTACGTTCATGGTGTTCTTATTTATTGTGTTCATGTAATGTTTTCTTGTATGATTTTATGTTGAATATGATTGCATACATTTGATGTGTTACTGTAATAATTCTATAAAATGAGTTAGGGAGATCAAATAATCAAATAATAAGAAATAAGCATTTTAACGTGTTTTTTTTTTTAACAATCTACTCATTCAAGTTTAGTTCATTAATTTGAGATTATTTGATATCAATGTTTTTATATACTGTATTTTACATTTGTAAAACATTGCCCAATTCGGCCGTGTAGGCCGCGATGCATTGTTGTTCTTTTATTCTCAATAAAACCATTATCTATCTATCTATCTATCTATCAATTTGTTTAATTTGAAGAGCATGAATGGTAGTATTTGGGATTAAGAGAGAAAGAGAGGGATAGAGAGAGGGGTGTCTAATTGTACAGCGTATATAGGGACCGTAATAGAATAAGAGAAATGAAAAAGAGATCAGAGACATGGCTAATGCAATTATGAAACGGAGAAGAGAAAAAGAAATTGAATACGAAGTAGAAGGAGAGGTCTGGTAAAGACGGAATAGATTAATTGATGAGATGTGATTTAAAAAAAATAAACATGAGGAAAAGATTGGACTTAAAAGAGGGGGCAAGAAGGATTAAAATAATCAAAGGAGATATTCAAACGTTGTTTTCTCGCACAATTTCATTTTGGGGCCCTCAAATCAATTATGCGCGCCTCATCATCTGAATATATTTATCGGTCTTTCATATTTGAGTCCGTGCAATGGAATTCATTTGGAGACATGCAAACTAATTTGCGGGCATCGAAATTAATTAATCGGCAAATTATTCCAGTTAAAAGCATTTCGATGTTGTGTTTTTTTTCGCATTCGATTTATTTCAAGGCAAAGCAGATCGATAACGTCATACAAAGTCGTGAACAATTCCGAAGCTACGTTACTCAGATTGTTTGTAATTCCGTAGCTTCCTTACTCTGAAGGTTCAGTATTCCGAAGGTTCGTATTTCCGAAATTGAAGTAGGATATCCTCTATCGTTTTACGGAACTACGAAACGGAATAACGCAACAAATGTTTTTGAAATACCCTTCGAAACAATGTTGCACATGTTGTTCCTGCACCGATAAAACATGAACAAGTTACATATACACACCTCCCCCTCCCCCCCACACACACACACAAATATATATATAGAAGAAATTATAGAGTTCTGCTCAGAGTTGGAGAAAATACACAAAAACACAAGAAATAATGAATACCTGTAATAGGAATTTGTATACAAATTATATATGTATATCTTTATATCATAAATATATATATAGTTGTATAAATATATATAGATATTTTTTATACAACTATTTATGTATACACATACACACACACAACTTATCTTGTTTGAAATAATACTGTTTAGCTTTTTAAGGGGTATGGCTCGACTATCACATGTACTATTATCTGACCCCTTTTACCAACCAATAGTTTCTCTTCTTGTATTTTTTATGTAAACACAATGTAGGAAATATATTACTGTATTGATGTCGGTAAATTAAATCAAATCAAATCAAATCAAAATACATGTAATTTTATACCGGTTATTGCTTGAGATTGTTTTCATTGCAATTCCATTTCTATCCTTACCTGTTAACATTGAAATAGAGCGCTTCAAATACGGCGTTTTCCAAAATGATAAGGACGACCAATATTCCAAACTATTCAGTTGTCCTTCGTCTTCACTTTCCCCCTTTTATTACCAGTAGATAGACATTAAAAGAAGGATTGAAGTGAAATGGAATATATTCCTGACAAAAAAAAGGACCTATTTATCTCAATAAAGGTGTAAATTCAACATAGAATGAGACATTCACATTTGTATGTCCCATCCGTTCTTTTGTATGAAGCAGAAACACGGACATTAACGAAGAATATGGAAAAGAAAATCACATCATTTGACAAATTTGGTGTACAGTAGAGTGATGACAATATCAAGGAGAGCAATGAAAACTAGCAGAGAAATATTGCATATATGACAGGGCTTAAACACAATATCCTGATAGGAATGGTTAAAGAAAGAAAGGCAAACATTATTCATTGGCCGCAACATTCAGTATTCAACATTCAGTATTCAAAATAACAAACAAGTAGGCATTTCTTCTAATGAATATAATGTGAATATAATAAAATTAGTAGGTGAGAATTCATTAAATGTGGATGGATGTGTGTTGCAAGATACAAAAATGTGGAGTGCATTACTCTTAAGTTATTCAAACCTTCACGTAATATTCTTATAAATGCACATTAATATTTTATCCCTTATTGCTACATTCTAATAACAAAAAATACAATGTTTCCAGAAGCAAGACATGAGCATTAGGAAACGTAGACAGGAAAGCAATATCAGCCTTTGAAATTTGGTCATGGAGGAATTGTTGTCGAGCGCCCTCTCACTGTGTACCTCGCTTACGAAAAAACAACAGGCTACGATTACGGTTTCAAAAAGAAAAGACATGTGTTCAGGCACCACAAGCTAAAATCTGCATCTGCTCTTCCAATGCTTCCACTGACAATAGCTCAACAGGGGTGGCACGAGCATCTACGTCTCGCCATGGCAACATGCAGTTAAACTCTGTCTCTGGTACTGCCATACTACATCATAATCTTCAGGAACAATCTCAGAGATTTGTGGCTGGCACAATAGGGATTAGCACTGTGGCACTGGGTGCATTGTATGGGTGGCAGCTTAAGAGTTAACAAATCCCTGTCTACAGGAGTTGTTCCACGTGAATGGAAAAAGGCCCGGGTAGTACCAATATTCAAATCTGGAGATATTTCTTCTTTGAATAATTACCGTCCCATTTCAATATTACATATCGTGAGTAAAATTATAGAAAGGGCCGTCCACCAACAACTCAGTGAATTCTTGGACGAGAATCAATTATTATACCCTAATCAGTCTGGTTTTAGACCTAAACATTCAACAGCTACTACCCTTGCATAACTTGTAAATTAATGGTCGTTGAATATTGATAACAAAGACATTTCTGGAGTTGCCTTCATAGATCTTCGTAAGGCTTTTGATACTGTTGACCATGAGCTACTTCTACATAAACTAGCTTGTATAGGTTGTAGTAATAGGACTATTTATTGGTTCAAATCATATTTAGGGGATCGACAACAAGTGACCCAATTCAAAGGAGCCAAGTCGCATCCATCAACCATCAAATTAGGTGTGCCACAAGGTTTAATTCTTGGTCCCCTGTTATTTTCAATATATGTTAATAGTCTACCTGAATGTACTCCCGAAGGTATCATAGATATGTATGCTGACGATACGACACTTACCGTCAGTGCAAATTATGCAACTGTTGTAGAGGAAAAATTAACTGTTGCGTTAAACAGAATCATGGCATGGATTAAGGAAAATCGTCTTGTTCTTAACACTGAACAAACTTGTGTCATGTTAATAGGCTCTCCTGCTTATCTCAAGAAAATTGAATCTTTCACCATTTCATTAAACGGCAATTTGATCAAAAGAGTTCAATTCACCAAATGCTTAGGACTAATTTGATAGATGATGAATTGAAATGGTCTAAACAAATCGAAAACGTAAGTAAACTTACCCAGAAAAACATTAGCATGGCAAAGAGAGCAAAGAGTTTTTTGCCTCAAAAATCCTTAAAGTGTTGCCACGATTAGATTACTGCTCTGTTGTATGGTCGAACAGATTTCATTCTCATACACCTAATGCTACGGTCACAAATGTTCGTACGAACGATTCGTTCGTAAGAATCTCCCTGTTCTTACGAATGTCAGAGTTCGTAGAGATTCCTAAATGGGGCATAGTTTCTTACGTGCTTCTTACGGAGTTGGTACGAACGCCGTTTGATTCGCAAGAACAACTCAAGACCTTCTTGAGAAACGAAGTGATTTTCGGTTCTACAATGGCCATAGAGTTCGTACGTTTTTCGTAAGAACGCCTTGAGTTCTTCTTACGTCAGACTTACGTTAATCTTACGAGTTTTTGTTCTCGCAAGGTGGTCGTACATGTAACTCACGGCATTCACAAGTCATTCGTAAGAAGATTTAACGATTTTGTTTGTATATTTGGTCGGGTTGCAAAAAAGCGCTACCGTATACTGTCGAAAATTATATGACTGTTGAAAGTTTAATATTTCACGATGGCAGTATTGCCAAGAAGACTACAACTGCAACTGCAGCTGCATCTGCAATAGGAGGAGGAGGAGCAGGAAGAAATTAACAACCTCTCCTGAATAAAATACATGTGAATGAAAAAGATACTCAATAAGGGAATGTTACAAGGTGGAAGGCTGGTATCTCCTTATTTTTCAATTATTTTATTTTATTATTTTAATTTGTATTCTTCACTTGAAGGAAACGTGTTCATGGTCAGAGTTGACAATAATCATAAGATATTTTTACTGTAAGGATCAAGAAATAAGAATGATATACTATAATAATAGCAATTTGTAATCACTAGAGGTATTGAGCTCTGTGGCCCAGTGTTTCTTGATCTTGCTGTAAGCATATCTGTTACTTCATTTATCATAAAATCAGTCATGTTCACCAAAGAAGTCTACAAGTTTTTGCTCTGTGGTGGCATGGAAGTCATACTTCTTCTTTCTTAGTTTCCCCGTTTCCTCATCTTCATGGCTTTCAAACTGCCGTCTTGATGGCTCTCCCAGGCGCAGATCCAGGGGTGCCGAGCGGGCCTTGGCACCCCCTCCCCGCAAACAAAAGAGAGAAAGAGAGAAAGGAAAAGAAGGGAAAGAGAAAAGGGAAAAAGGAGAGAAAGGGAAAAAAGAAAATGATGAAGAAACAAACAAAAAAGGGGGGGACCCGAAAGGGCATTGCCTCCCAGGCTGTTGCCTCCCCCCCCCCCCTCTTCCCATAAAAAAAAAAGAAGAAAGGAAAACGAAAGAAAAATGTAAAGGAAAAGAGGAGATAAAAGGAAGGAAATAAGGGGAAGAATAAAATAAAAGAAGAGGGTTTAAGTTTCAATTTTCCCGCCAACAAGTTGTGGATTGGGGGACCCCTTGCCTCTCCGCCCGCCCCCCCCCCTCCCGCTCCCGCCTTAAAAAAGAGAAAAGAAAGGGAAAAGGAAAGAGGAGAGCTAAAAAGGGAACAAAAAAGAGAAAGTAAAGAAAACTGGGGTGAACAGAAGAGGAGATCAGTAGCGATTAATCCCGCCAACAACGTGTGGAAGGGGGGGGGGGGAACGAAAGGTCTTTACCTCCTTCCCCCCCCCCCCCAGCAAACCTAAAATAGATAGAAGGTAGGGAAGGGAAAGGGAAAGAGGAGAGAGAGGGAAAGAACAAAAAAGAAAAAGAAGAAAGGTAGGGGAGATCCGTTGCGAATTTTCCCCACCAACAAGGTGTAGATCCGGTGACTCTGCCCCCTGGACCCCGACTAAGGCCCTAAGGCGGGTCCCTGAATGCTTATCTAACCGTAATAAAAATGCCTAAAACTCCTAAGCTTCTGGGGGCTCTGCCCCCTGGACCCCACGCAAATGAGTGTCCTGCCAGTGTCACAAATAAGGTATCAAAATATGCTCATCTGACGGTAATCAAACGCTCTGCCCCCTGAACCGACCCAATGGCTCTAAAGCCGACCCCTATAGATGCTCATCTGACCATAATGTATCGCCTAATACCCCTGAGCTTCCGGGGGATCCGCCTCCTGGACCCCATCTAGGGCCCTAAGGTGGGCCCGTAGATGCTCATTTGACGGTTATTTAATGCCTCAAATCCATGAGCTTTTTGGGGCTCGGCCCCTAGACCCCATCCACTTTGAAAAACGTTCAGAGGGGCCTGCATGAAGGAGTGGGGTGACTAAACAGTTTTGCTCATTACACCACTGCTGGTCACCGTTACGTACCAATATTTTGCTCGCATAACTTCAAAAGAAATCCTGGATCCGTGCCTGGGTTCTCCCTCCTCCTCCTCGTCATCTTTCACCGCCTCCTCCCGATCTTTCGATGGCCATCATTTTCTGATATTGTTGTTACTGCTCTCCTTCTCTTTCTCCTTCCTCCTCATCTCCTTCCTTACGTTTGTTTCCCTTCCCTCTCTTCCCTCTAACAGATTTCCCTTTTGGTCCCATATTCTTCGACAGGAGATGCACCCTCGACAAACACTATGAATAGAGTGAGGATTTGAACTTCGCGCGCTTGGCTTTATAACCGCTAAAACTCAAAATTTGCATAAATTGTGTACGAACACCTTACGAGCACCCTACGAACGCCTTACGAACGCCAGGAGTCGTTCGTACGAAGACCATAAGAATATCCACTCGTAAGGCGTTCTTACGAACGCCATAAGAGCCCTCTATGAACAACTTGAGGCGTTCTTACGGTCATCGTAATAATTTGAAGCTAAGAACGCCTTAAGTTGTTCATAAAGGGCTCTTACGGCGTTTGTAAGAACGTCTTACGAGCGGAGATTCTTATTGTATTCGTACGAACGATTCCTAGCGTTCGTAAGGCGTTCGTAAGGTGCTCGTAAGGTGTACGTACAAAATGTATTCAAAGTTTGAGTCCTCTGTTCATAGTGTTCGTCGAGAGTGCATCTCCTGTCGAAGAAATATGGGACCAAAATGAATTTTTGTTTAAAGGGAAGAGAGGGAAGGGAAACAAACGTAAGGTAAGAGATGGGGAGGAAGGAGAAAGAGAAGGAGAGCAGCAACAATATAGTTGCAGCTGAAAATGGGAACCAGCCGTATTTTATCATTTTGTTTGTATGATTACTTTGTATGTATTTTAACCGATTTTATTATACGGAAATAAAAACAACGAGAATCATAATGTGTTCAATCCAGAAGGTATTAAGCACGATGGAAGACGACAAATCAACAAAAACAAACACAAAACAGTATGTTTCTTAGCATTTTTAAAGATGTCGATGCTTTCATTTATTTATTACCGATTTTTTTTTAATGTAAACAAAAAAGTTATAGAAATAGCAATATCTCAAATAAGAATACAAGCTTAAATTCTTTATAAATGCAATGCTTCCTGGGAGAAATTTCAATTATTCAAACATATTTGTGGCTTATACACCCAGTAAATAAGATCGATTGACGATCTGTATTGAAAAACAAGTCAGAAAAAAATCTTGGAACCAGCGGGACTTGAACCTGCCATCTACTGCTTGCCGGGCAGCGACTCTACCACCAGGCCATTACTGGTCCATGGCACAGTCACGATGAACTAGAAACAAATACCCAAGCTCTCCTGATTCATTCTGACTTATTAATATTTATTAGTCCGCCATAGGACAATAACTTTATAAATGCAATGCTTCCTGGGAGAAATTTCAATTATTCAAACATAATTGTGGCTTATACACCCAGTAAATAAGATCGATTGACGATCTGTATTGAAAAACAAGTCAGAAAAAATCTTGGAACCAGCGGGACTTGAACCTGCCATCTACTGCTTGCCGGGCAGCGACTCTACCTCCCGGCCATCACTGGCCCGGCAAGCAGTAGATGGCAGGTTCAAGTCCCGCTGGTTCCAAGATTTTTTCTGACTTGTTTTTCAATACAGATCGTCAATCGATCTTATTTACTGGGTGTATAAGCCACAAATATGTTTGAATAAGCTTAAATTCGTCAAATAAAGGCTTCCAAGGTATTCATAATCACCTTTAATAGTGCAATTTTTTGTTTGTATTCATGAATATCTGCAAAAAATAATAAAAGGGTGAATAAAATGTAGGATTATTTCGAAGATTTAAATCAAATTCCCCTTTTATGTTCTTGTACACGTTGAAAATTGTCTTATTATTTTATTTTCATACTACTCTAGTCTCTTCTCTCTTTGTTTCTTTTTTAAAACCCTTTAATTTATATTTTGATATATATATGCCTACTTAGTTTAATTTCTATGATACATGGAAAACGTGCATTAATGAGTCGGACCTTGGGTTCACAAGAAATGTACATGTATTATTTCAGTGTCAATACTTATAATTTCACTTTATCGTTTAATTGGGCATGTAGGCCTAGTACGCAGATAATCAAGAAAACAGACAAACGTGTTTTGCAACAACTGCTTGTTTATCAATGTTTATCAATACATTTGGTTTTAAAAATGAAAGATTGTCTCTATCTTTATTTCTCTACAGTGCTATACAGTAAACACGTATATGACGTGGTCTAAATCATACATAAACATATAATAAAGGGAATCTAGCGATTGATGGTACATACAGACAGAGGCGGCGGAGCGACCTCCCAAAGTGAGGGGGGGGGGGGCACCAACAAAAAAGTGTATTTTCTGGAGAAAAAAAGAGGGCATCTTCAAAGGGAAATCCTCAAAGCGAAAATATAAAAAATAATAGACATTGGTATATACCCCTATATCGTAATTACATTATCAGGGATGATTTCAATATTTGTTTAATGATGAGAGGAAAAGGGGACAATTATTGTAAGGGTTAAGACACTTATTAGAAAAGAAAAGGAGCACGTGTCAAAGTACAAATGCTAATTATCAGAGGTGAAAATGGGACACTTCTTACACTTAAAAAATATAGCACGCACCAGAGATGAAAAGGAATTTTATAAGAATGGGAAATGGGCATTTTTCGACGGAAAAGAGGCACTCATAAGATTTTGATTGGGGCATTTATAAGAAGTGAAAAGGGGCATTTATGAAAAAAGGGTTAGGTTCCTTATTACAAAGAAAAAAGGGGCACATATCATGTTTAAAAGGACAATTATCAGAGGTGAAAACGGGCACTTATGAGAATGAAAAAGGGGGCACTAATGATAAAGGGAAATGTGCATTTGTTGAAAGAAAAGAGGCACCCATCAGATTTGAGTAGGGGCATTTATCGGAGGTGAAAGGGGGCTTTTATGAGAAGGGGGAAATGGCTCTTATTAAAATGAAAAAAAAGAGGCACATGTTAAAATAAACGGGGCACTAATCACTAATCACTAATCCTCCTCTACATTTATTTATTTATTTATTTATTTCCCCTCATAGGGTGGTTGGCCCTTTCAGCACAGCTGATTTTCAAAGGCGTCCACAAACATAAAAATAACAATAATTATACAGTGAATTATACAATAATAATGTACAACGTTGCAAATGCAAGAAGTAAGGCAATGAATATGTACATGTAGTTACAACAAATAAATAACTAACAAATTAATGTACAAAACAAACAAACAATAAGACAGTTAATTGCAGATATTCAACTAGAACGACAACAAGCATACGAGTAAGACTGTAAAACCGATAACATAACACCAAAAAAAACATCAAGGTAAACATAAGAAGAAAAAAAAGACAGGAATAAGAGGTTGGGTATAATATTTTTCACGTTTAAAAGTTTAAAAAAAAGTTTCAACAAAAAGTTTAAACAAATAAAATAAGATATTATTACATAACTAATAGAATATGAAATTGAGAGTAATAATTGTAAAAAGTGCAAGACAATGTTTGAGCTATGATAGAAGAAACTTCTTCTCAAAAACTCGGCCTTAGGCTTTGGAAGCTGAATTTTATGATCGCTATTTCTTAAATTATGTGGATTATGTCGTAATTTAACTCGGGAAGATAAGTAAGTTGGAGTTAAGTCATGCATTATCTTGAATAACATGATTAAATTTCCTCTTGTCCATCTATCAACGATTGGGACTACTTTTGCTTGTTAGTAGATTTCTCGAGTTCTTTGTTCAAAAGATGCCTTAATCATAATCCGTACAGCTCTATTCTGTAGAACACGTAGCTTATTTAATACGACTTGAGTAGCATTATTCCAAATTATAGAGCAATGATCAAAGTGTGTTTGAATAATACTAAAGTATAGCATTCTAGCAGTACACAAGTCAACAATAGGTCTGACTTTACGAAAGAGAAAAAAGCCTCGGACAACTTTTTTTGCGTACATGGTCTATGTGCAGTTTCCAATTCAACTAGGATCAAGAATTACGCCAAGATATTTACAACTATAAACTTCTTTCAGTGCATTATTACCGATGTGTATATTTATATTTACATCATGAAACTCCTTTATTCTTTTATGGGATCCAATACGCATATATTCAGTTTTGCTCATATTAAGTATCAGCCTGTTAGCATTCAGCCATAAAGTTACAGAATTTAAATCATCATTAACCTTGTTTGATACATCATTGGCACTATTGGAGGAATAATATATACACGTATCATCTGCAAATAATGCAATTGATGAATGCTTCACCACATTTGCAATGTCATTTATAAATATTAGGAATAACATCGGTCCCAATACTGACCCTTGTGGAACTCCGCACTTTACTTTCCCAACAGATGATGTAATACCATTTACTTTGGTGACTTGCGTGCGCTCCCTCAAATAGTTTTTAAACCAAGATGTACTATTTTGACCAAATCCGTACCATTTGAGTTTCTTTACGAGCAGATTTCGATCTACAGTATCAAACGCTTCCTTTAAAGGGAAAGTCCACCCCAAAATAAGTTTGTTTCGATAGAAGCAGAATAATAAGAAAATCAGGTCAGTGAAAGTTTGAGCAGATTCTGAATGAAAATAAGAAAGTTATGAATTATTGAAGTTGTGATCAATCAAATACAAATTGGCAACTCTGTGACTTATTATTCGAGCTCTCCTTCATTTGCTTTGTGCATAATATTCCATAAAATCATGTTTTCTTCGTTATTGATGACGGAATATATATTTGTTCCTTGCAGGGGGAGTATAGAAACATATTTGCAATTATTATATGTAGGGTGCATGTATGGTTGAAATTTTTCTTGAGGGAAAATGAAAATTTTAGATTGTTTTAGTACTGAGCAAATGGAAGTTGAGCTCGCATGATACGTCATAGAGTTGCCAATTTGTGTTTGATTGATCACAACTTCAAAATTCCTAACTTCCTTATTTTTAATCGGAATTTGCTCAAACTTCCACTGACTTGTTTCTCTCATTTTTCTACTCCTATTAAAACTAACTTAATTTCAGGGTGGACTTCCCCTTTAAATCCAACGCTACCAATGCGGTTACCAGACCGTTATCCATATTAGATGCAGCTGCATTTGCAGTTGTAGTCTTCTTGGCAATGATCGTGAAATATCAAACTTTCAACAGTCATAGAATTTTCGACAGTATACGGCAGCGCTTTTTTTGCAACCCGACCAAATATACAAAAAAATCGTAAGATCTTCTTACAAATGACCTGTGAATGCCGTGAGTTACACGTACGACCACCTTGCGAGAACAAAAACTCGTAAGATGGCCGTAAGTCTGACGTAAGAAGAACTCCAGGCGTTCTTACGAAAAACGTACGAACTCTAGGGCCATTGTATAACTGAAAATCACTTCATTTCTCAAGAAGGTCTTGAGTTGTTCTTGCGAATTAAACGGCGTTCGTACGAACTCCATAAGAAGGACGTAAGAAACTATGCCCCGTCTACGAATTTCTACGAACTTTGATATTCGTAGGAACAGGGAGATTCGTTCGTACGAACATTTGTGACCGTAGCATTATTTGTGACCGAGGCTTAAGCTGCCAAAAATTCAAAAGAGGGCTGCAAGAATAATATTGAACAAGACATATGACACACCGTCGGCTGATTTGTTCACAAGTCTTAAAAGGATGACACTAGACAAGCGGTTTTAGTTAAGTCGCGTTATGATGATATATAAATGCGTTCATAACTTAGCACCTTCTTACCTTCAGGTAGGCTTAATCAATCCTAATGATGTACATGAGCATCATACAAGGCAAATAGACAGTGGATGTGTACGTGTGCCTAGATTTCACACTGATTGTTATAAGCGTAGCCCAATTGTTTCTTCCGTATTTGAATGGAATAAGCTAGATATTCGTTGAAAACGGCTTCCTCTGTCAATTTTTTTTTTCTCTTTGCCTCTTAGAGGTGTTTATTCAATATTCAAACAGTAACATAATTTTGCTTACAATTTAGCAAATCAATGGAACATCAATAATACACAAGTTATTTACTCAAATATAACTAAGCAAGTTCGCAGGAAATTTCATATTTTGTACTTTCAAATGTTCGTTTATTTCTATTCTGTTAGTCATTTCTCTCTTAAATAAGTAAATCAAACTCAAATCTCTATTATCATACCCATACTTATTATGAAAAATAATCATTTTATAAATCGACCAAAAAGCAATAGTCATTATCAAATCGATTTCGGTTTGCGAATTCATTTTGAGTAATACAACAACATCTATCTCTATTCTAAGATTGAAAGCACGTAAAACTAAGTCCTTTAAATACTTAAAGAACCTTTCATTTGCCTTACATGAAATGAAAGCATGAAGCAGATCTTCAGTTTTTTTGCATTTTAAACAAAGGTTATCGTATGCGAGACCCCACTTGAACAGATTGTTACGGACTGGTAACATATTATATAAAAGCTTGAAATTAAATTCACGTAGACGAAAATCTTTTATCCCAATCAAATTCCTATCAAAAACAGAAGACCATTTAACGTCCTTCTGCAAGACATCTTCCCAATACAAACAACATTTATTTATTTTAATTTGTTCAAAACTGATCATATTATACCACTGTTTACTACTCAAAAGACTAACAGGCTTAACTGATTTTCCAAATACAAAGTGGGGGATAGAGAGGTTATGGTCTTTGAAAACCAAAGGTACCCTATGCTTATCATTTATCCAAATGTTTGGAATTGATTTTTGTAGCTTTGTATAGTCAAAAATCAAAAATTGTTTACTTCTTCTAGTATTAAGGCGGATAAATAATTCATTTACTGAAACAATTAAACTATATAAAGCAATTGATAAATAGTGAGGACATGACGTCACAAACTGATAACCAAATTGGCAATTTGTGTACTGATTTTCATTGTTCCAAATTTTTAAATACTTTTTCACAAATTCATAACTTTCTTATCAGTTATCCGATTTTTTTCAAACTGTTTTCATTGGTTTGTCTGATTTTTCTGCATCTATTGAAAGTCATTTTTTTTTGGAGTGGACTTGTACTTTAAGCACAACCAGAAAACCCCTTCATAGAAATTGCTAGTGTTGTAATCCTAATGTTGTCACCTTGCACAATACCTTAAGGTTCAAAGTGCTTAACTAGACTAGACTACATAAACAACAAGTAGTAGTATTAGTAGTAGTAGTAGTAGTAGTAATAGCAATATTAGTAGTATTAATAGCGTTTTTTTTTTTTATAAATTCGTATGACTTTAAGGTTTTAATTTGTTTAAATGTATTATTTTGTATTTCTGAATCCATCTGTGGATCATACACTTATATTGCCATAGCAACAGACAGCCATTGTGCATTGACTCCCCCCCCCCCCCGACCCCCGCTTATTCTGCGACTGGCTGAGTCGTTGCGATTTTATGGGGGACCAAAACAAATAAAATAAAGTGTCCTCTTACCTTCTTTTCTTTTTTTGAAAGCGAAGGACAAAAAAAGAAATTATCAGTATTTTGTATCCATACGCATATCAACCAATTTAGATCAACATTCCTTTCATTATTTTGTCCTCGTCTTTGTTGCCGTCGTTGATTTTGTTGCCATATTGCTCCGATTGTCTCATTTTCGCTCTTGTGAACATTGCCAGCACAAACCACTGACCTCTACCTCCTGAACGGATCATCGCCCATTCCCATTCACTATACGTTACGTACTAAAAGGCTGTATTGTCTGACCGTTCATGAATATTCATGTTTTTGCTAAACTCGGCAAAATGTTTGCTTTTACTTAATGGAAAAATTACGGTGGGGGGTTGGATGAAATGGACATAATGAAATAGGCAGAAGTGATCTATGATAATTCATGCTTTTTATGTTTCGTGTGCTCGACCTATAATCTTCAAATCGCTTGGTAAACTGAGTCCAAAGTTAGACTTGTTTCACATGTGTATTATAGGCAATGACGAGCTTGCAACCTATTTTGAAAAATTACGGTGTGTGAACTTTCAAAAGTCAATGAGACATGAGGGCTCCAATGAAAGAGCTAGTGATAACGTATGTCGGGGTGGATGTGCTTTTCGTTTAAACAAAAAATGAATTTTTAACGATTTAAAAAAAAACGTCCATAGGCTAACATGTAAGGCTGCTGAATCTGACCATGCTCTGACGATAGGGGGCGTTGTGAAATGAGACTAAACGGAGCCATTGTGATGTTTTTGTTGTTGCTGCTGTTTTATATTCTTCAGGAACATACACTATGAAGGGAAATGGCTCCCTGTTATTTTATACGATGCCGTGAGGTGTAATATGCTTGATATTTCTTGTCATAACACACAGAGCTCGGATAAAACGCGTAACTACCTTTGTTGCCATTCTTTTATACAGCCATACCACAACTGACGTATATGGCATATCAATCTAATTTCAGTACCATTATATTATTAACGTTTGGTGTGAAATTTGTATAAGTGTATCCACTGATGATTAGAAATGTTCATACAAGTGTATACTCTGGCAAAATTGCAATGTCAACTGTCACCCCCCCCCCTCACCCACCATCTTATGAAATGTATCTACATATGATATTTTTCAAGTGTTCCGGTGACGAAATAACACACTTGAAGACACCATACAAAAACACGCGCATATTTGGGTCAATGAACTCTACACTACGCAGTGCGTGAAGTTCAGTGATTTCGGCTCACGAGATGCTAACTTAAAGGAGACCTCACCCCAAGAAATATTCAGAGAGAATCATTGCATTCTTACCCTTTAATCTACAAGTTTCCCCACCAAAGTGTATGAGAGAGATATAAAGCAAGGTATTCTTAGCATGATAAACAGTTAACCAACACGACATGGGCATCGCCATTTTCTTGATTACGTGACGTACTAATACGAACTCGTTTAATAAGTAAATGTATTGACATGTATGGATGTTTCTTTCCTGTGTGTGTGTGGCGATGGAGCATTTCATCAACCTGTTATTATCTTTTGAACTAAAATTGTACAAATTGCATAAGGGGAGCCTTCCAAAGTTGCGACTGTGCCCGAACGCGTCGGGGCGCAGAGCAGGATATGAGAACAAAGGAGGCGCCTTTTTGCGCCCATTTGCGCCTTTTTGCGTCGGCTACGAGAGGACTCCAGTTGGTTTCCAGCTCATTAAAATCTGGCTATTGTTTGGAGTCTCTTTGTTACGAGATAAGCCCACCGAGGCGTGTCCCGGCGAAGCACTTGACATTTGTGAATGGGAGCTTAAACTTTGAAAAGCTTTTGCGCCCTTTCGCGCCCGGTCCGGCGCATTAGTTATTCATGTATAGTGCCCGCTTGTGTGTCCCTCTCGTCTTGCGAGATTTGACTCTGGCTACTGATTTGTTCTAATATTATTTTACGTACATGACATTGGTTACAATTTTTGTTCTGATTGTTTATTTCCCTCTCGACATCGGAGTTCTGTAGGCGTTAACGTTGGCATGATTGTTCATTATTTCATCTCCTCCTGTTCTGTTCATGATTGTGTTAAATATCTCAATTTTAATACAAATGGATTTGTTCACGAAAAAGAAAAAAACAATTATTTTATACTTACCCTACTCTCTTGTTTTGACATTTGATTTGTTTCATATTACATTAAATTTGTGTATATTTCCTTTTTATAGCGATGTTATCGCATGTTTCGGTTTTCTTGTTTTGTTTTCTTTAATTTGTGTTGTATCTTGTAAACAGTCCTGTCGTATGATCATTATAAATCATAATTCATAATTATATCATCAATCTGTTATTTTAATACAGGTCCTTTAAATCTTCGTTATATTACAGAACGTATTTCAAAATCCGTGATGTTGAAAATGATCGGGGATATCGCAAAACTCGCAGGGAGATTACCAATTGCAAATCAACAAAGTAAATTATACCTAAATCGTAAGAAAAGAGCATGCATTACAAAGGAAGAATTAGTTTATCATTCTGCTCCAAAGAAACTTTATCGAATATTTCTTTGCGAAGAAGGGGGGGGGGGGTTGAGGGGTTGCAACCGCGGCCAGTTTTAGATCTAGGTCATTGTTGTGAAGAATTAAAATACGTATGTATTGTGCTGAATTGGGGCCACGTGGTATCGAAAAAGCGAAGTGCGTTCTAGAACAAATACAGGCCATGACAATTCGTTGAATTGCTTCTCGTAACATTGTTACATAACTGTCTCGCTGTTTAAATAAGGATCCATGTGTTGGTATCAAGTAGAAGACGGAATTTATAATGATTGCGTTATTTTGGGCCATTTTTGTTTTGTTTTGTTGGGGGGGGGGGGGGGGGCTAGCCCTTATTCTTCTTGTTCTACTGGGTCATCAAGAAACGCAAATAGTGTTGAAATTTTCCGCAATCCCTTTAGCGCCGAGTGTAGAAAAGCCTATACAAACTCAGCTGGACAATAGCAATGTAATGTTGGTCAAACAATCAGGGAGAAATACTAAAATATTGAAAAGCGTTCTGTCATCAGATCAAAATAGGTCATAATATCATCAATCTGTTCTTTCACATGCAAGATCGATTTAAAAAATAGAAACGTAGGTTCAGTAAATCATCGCAATATCAGCTATTGTATTTCAAAACCCGTGATTTAAAAATGATACTTATAATCAAAGACATTGTAAGATTCTCCTTGAAATAAGATTATAGGGCGTTTATAAATATGTCATACGAAACAAACAAACATCTGCAAATTAAAGATATTACAAAAATGATACCCGTATTGTCGGGAGCCTGCATCATCAAAACGTTTCGGTAAAGATGGACGACGCTCTTTTTCGAAATGCACTCACCAAAATTCTGCTCGAATCATAAGGAACACTGTCTCCCTGCATAATTAATTTTACGAAAAAATGAATATCTGTATCATCGGGGAAATCGATATACTCTACCAGATTATCATTTGCAAATCAAGATTGTAAATTATGCTTGAATCGTATGGGACCTTGAATGAACAGAGCATACCGATTTAAGAAGGAAAAAAAGAATGCATGATCATGTTCGTTTTTTTCACCTCGAACAATTCGAATGAAAACATGAAATGAAAACATGAAATTTGATCGAATATTTCTTCTGTATTGATAGTGGCAATTGTCGTAACAATTTGTTGTCTTCAATTGCTCGTGAGGTTTTGACGTTTCATTTTTGCTAGCTAGCGCTAGTAAAGTCTTCTTTTTGTTAACGTGCACTGTATATAGTTATAAGGCCTGAACACGTCATGTTCACATTGGGTGTTATATCGCATACGGATATTAGATTACATGTAACTTTTACAATCACTTTGTTATTGCAAAACAATGACAAAAGACAGCTCTTAAATTTGAGCAGCTAATAGTTGCTAATGCGTTTGAAGAGGGCTGCGCTCAGATTTGTGAATATATCGTTGCGTTTAGATCTATTTATTTGTCCATTAAACATATAGTATTGAACTTGTTCTATTCTTATCGATGTTAGTTATTCTATAGCTTTACATAATTATGAGAGGTTTTTCATAATTATTAATGACATCCTATATAATGAAGTATTTATTATTAAACACGTATTCGGACTCCTTTTTGCGCAATTTGTCAAGAATTCTGAAAACTTATACATTTGCACGTTAAAAGAAGTAGACGCGTCAACATCGCTGTTGCATTAAAGTGAAATATATTCGATTGGAACTTTCTATTCAATATAGGTTACCAATTATCGGGCATTATTTTTCATTGTATTATTATTTAGTTTATTAACCCTTTGAGAGCGAGCCCGCGCACAGCGATTGTTTCCCCTGTGACGGAGCGATTTCGGTTACATCGCCAGTAATGGAAAATCATTTGGCGGTGCTTTTTACTTTCATTGCTCATTGCGCCTCATTCAGTCATGTTCATAATTTTTAGTAAATGTAAAAATGAAAGATCGGACTTTTTCCTTTCTAAAAATGTAAGTTTTGTTAATCATTACAAAAAATTAAGTCTGTTATTTTTGAGGGGAATTGCCGTCTTATTTTGCTGAAGCTTCACGTCTTTCCTTTTCAATACTTCACAATACAAATCGAGTAAGCACCGCCGCACGCGCAGATCGGTCGATACCTCCATTCATTTCCCCATTGTCAATGATTGTCGTCTGCTAAAGCTCGGCCGATTATCAACCGAGCCATAGATAATAGGCCTAAGCCTTCGTTTTACATGGGTTTTCGACACATTTTTTAACTATATTCTGACCAACATTATGCCATGATCTACACTAAATGCCCTTTTTTTGTAATGCGCAAATCAAATATAGGACTATTTGGGAAATGAATTTTGAGATGAACATTGTTTTATTCTCGAAAAAGAAAATAATATTTACTTTGAATGCTTTCGACTTCGTTTCTCATAACTTGAATTATTCATTTTGTTTTAGTTTTTGCCTCCCGCTTAATTTTTCTCTATCTATACATCTCTTAAAAACCCTATTTTGATATGAGGTTGCTGTATCAATAAACTATTTATTGAATTGTTGTACGCATATTTGATTTGTTTTGTTTGTAATGGAAAGAGCTAAATCAATGACAGAGATTACAACAAAATCATAATTCATCACAATCATCTCTCTCTCTCTTTCTATCTATTTATCTATCTATATCTGTCTGTCTATGTGTGTCTGTCTCTCTGTCTCCCTTCTTCCCCTTCCCTCACTGAATACGTCAGGACTTTCGTGAAATTGGAATTGTGCTTCAGTGTGTTTTATTTCCGCATCGCGTTGTTGTTGAAAGGGTGTGGCTAATAAGGAGTTAATCGCCGTAGTCTTGGTAGTCTTTTATTTGTACGAAAATAAATGATATTGAAAATAAAGTAATTCATTACATGTTATGACACAATAAAGAAAGAAGTGCAAACAACGTGAGAATTCAATTTATTTGTCTTCGTCTCCATCTGTGTTATCGTTCAACATATCGTGTCAATAAAACTTTGATAATCCTCGTTTCAAGATTAGTTCTGTAGATGGCATGTACATGTAAACCGGTACATCAAATGATGATGATGATGCTTACAATATTGTAATAAAATAGTAATGATAATAAACATTATTTTCTTCATCTTGCACTCGCTTTTCTTCATTGCCAGAAAACTTGTTTTTATGTTGCCTTGCATTTTTTTTTCTTCAACAATGGTAGCAACCTTGCCCAGGAAAAGTCTCATATTCGTGGCTATACCGCCGGAGTTGCTCAAGACAAGAGTGATATTCCGTGGGGAGAGAGAGGAAGAGTAAGGGGTCGTTTTTCAGAACATAACATTTGAACATTTCATACGCCCGCTCAAACCAAGACCGGCTTTAGGTTGATCAAGATATTTTACTCAAACCTGCTCTAAAATGGTTACATGCCCTCGTAAAGGTATATAAGTTAGAGTGGTTGTTTGTATTATCATGTAGATTGACCGATTGACCTACGTTTAGGCTTACATCCTCTTCTTTCAAAACGGTAAACTTCCAGTGAGAGTAGTTACTTCTTTACAATCTTTTGTTCCTCTTAGGATGGGGGATAAGCCTTTCATAAAAGAGGTCCATCCATGAATGATTCGCTAAATTGGTCAAGTTTATAAAATGAACAGCGTATTGTAATGTAAATACCGTACATCGATAAGGCTTAGATTATTATATGATGACAAACCCCCCCCCCCCCCAATGTATTATTATTTTGTTTATTAATCTACAGTTTGTCCGAGAACGGTAACTGTACGTAGTCTGCAGGAATATACTCTATTTAAAGTTTACAAATTCCTCAAGAAATTTATTTAAAAAAGCATTTTAGAAAATAGTCAAGAAGAAATCTCGATATAGTCCTTGGTCTTTCCGTCTTTTATAAGTTTTTGTTGTTGTTGGTGTTGTATTGTTCCCGAATTTTATTCTTTCCTTTAGAAAGGCATGTTTTATAATCCCGCTCTCTTTTTTCTATTCACCCCACTTTTAAAAAGAGCTATGGAATTAACCAACAACAGAAAAAAAATATCATAATTTATTCTGATCAAGATGAACGAGTGTGTTGATTGCCCCCCAAAACAAAAACGCTCCCACCAGACAAGTTCAGGCTGTGCTGTAGCAATGTACATCGCAAAGCTTCCACAATAATAGGAAAGATAATACCCCCGCCCGTTGCGACGCAAAACGGCGCGAGAAGAATAGATCGCGAAGCGAGAAGAATACATCAAGTTTTTACAAACAATGGGATGTTTATCAGTACGAGAACAGGAAGAGGGAAAGAGGCAGGCTTTGGCTGACAAATACTTTCTGTAGAGCAAGTTTAAGCTGTACCGTTGTGCATCGCGCATCACGAGCGAGAACAAAGGCGGGAGAGATAATCTTCCATCGCCTGGTAGGGCGCAAAAGGGCGCAAGAAGAATAGAGCGGGTTTATACCAACAATAGACAGTTTCTTTTCATATGCAAGAATCAGGTGAGGGTGACTTTTGCGCCCCTTTGCGCCCCTTTGCGCCTAAATGCGTCTCTTGAGGCGCAACCTTTCTATTCATGGCGCCCCGACGCATCCGGGCACAGTCGCAACTTTGGAAGGCTCCCCTAAATACATTGATGTTCTTCTTCGGTGAAAATTTCGCATAAATAAAATAGATTTGTCAAGTGCTATAATTTTTGTTTTGAATGAATTATTCCCCCGTTATTTAAGCTATGATTTGTCCTTATTGAAAAGTAAATAGTTTGCAATTGAATTGAAAAGTCTTTCACGTTAGAGCTTGGTACAAGTTCGCCTGTTATGTTACATTATCAAGAATATGGCTGCGCCCAAGTTATGCTATATTTTTGGGGTGCTATTTTGAACCTCAGTAAGTGATGTTTTCCTGGCATTTACATGTACTAACACAATGGACACCATAACAAGCAGTGCATGATAGCGTCTTTTTAAATCAAGTCACAGTTTAATACACAGTTATCATTGTGTTTGGTTAAGTTAAGGGGGGGGGGTTCGACCCACTGACGATACGAATACTGTGTGGATCTGGACACATGACGGCGTTTTTCTATGCAAATCACATTTTCACTTGGCCTACCCCCCCCCCCCCCTTGTAGATCCGCCACTGCAATGTTTCTTGATATACACCATCTTATTGTGAAAGTATCGGGGGCAAATACCACTAATTTCTATCAAAAAAAAGCTACAGCAAATCTACAAAAACTCGCGTCTCGACACGACAATTCCTAATACAGGATACATATCACAAGAGTTCGTAAAGAGTCCAGCGATCGACACTTCATTATTGTCTGATTGTGTGGATGGGCATGTTTTCACAAATGTACGTGCAACCTTTGAGAGAGAGAGAGAGAGAGAGAGAGAGAGAGAGAGAGAAAGAGAGAGAGGGTGGGTGGGGGCAAAAGTGAAAGAGAAATAATAAAAGAGTAAGATAGAGAGATAGAGTAAGAAAAAGAGAGGGATAGAAGGAGATACAAAATATATATATTAAGATCGAGAGAGAGAGAGAGAGAGAGAGAGAGAGAGAGAGAGAGAGGGGGTGAGAGAGAGAGAAGGAGAGACAGAGAGGGACGGGGTATAAATCGTCAATATTGGTCAAATTTTACCCAACCATTTTTAGACTTTCGGCAAAGGAGACATACATAATAAATTAACCAGACAGTGCCGTGGCTGGCTCAAAAAAAAAAAAAAAATCAACATTGATGGAGTGGCGGCAACTTTGAGTTGGTCCTCTAATTGATAAAAGAGTTATGGATATCTATAATAATGATATGATTGTCCATGTCTATTGTGTAGGCTCCCTAGGTTTTTCCTCTTTTCCCCCTCCTCTTACAACCATTACAACCTTCGTGTGGGACTAAAGCCATAATCACGTCATTATCTTTCATCGCAGTAATCGTCAATCATGCTCGAATGCTTTCATACTACAGTCATTCTTCATTACAGCTGTATAATTTGTAAGAGAAGGTAGGGTTCAGCAACAGGTGAACATTATTTGTGAGCTTGTTTTATTCATTTCATGTTTGAGTGAAAGAGTATCGTATAAAAAAAAGTCCCCTGAATAAAAGGATGGCTCTTGTAGTACCCTCATATTTTAATGAGAGAAGTTTTAACTAAAGGTTATAGACCAGTAATACATTCCACATGTTAGTGTAGTCCCATATACGCAATTATATGTACAATGCATGTACTACTAACAAGACTGAGACAATATCCTATCATTTTGATTCTAAAGCCTCCCACCATGCAAAATACTTTTGTCCTTCAGACATTTCCATAGCTTTCACACAGTTTCTTACACAATACAAAAGCACTACCAGATTTCAACCTAATTTATTTCTTTACAAAACTGCTACCACGTGAGTGGGTATTTGTTAATATGTCTGTTTTGTTTAAGTTTCTTTTTTCTTGTCTTGTTTTGTTTAATGTTGGCTTATTTTGGTTTTATTTAAGTTTGGTTTGATTTGTTGTGTTTTATTTAGTTTTCTTTTGTTTTCCTTTGTTTTATGTGTGAGGATTGTTCATTTATAATGTGTGCGATGTTGAAAGAAGTACGTAATTAAAGTAATTCACAAATTTTGTTCTTGAGCAAACGACGAAATCCACCTTTCTCCTAGGTCATCACTATGGCAATGTCAGTAACGAAAATACAGATTATAATTCGTGATTGCTGTTCTCATTGCATGATGAAGTATATTGTGTTCTTTCATCGTTGTTTGCTGCAGTCGATCATCCATTCAAAAAAAAAAAAAAAAATCGATAATATAAGTGCCAATTGTTGATTCACCCCTTTGAGGGTGATATTAGTAATCTGTAAAAAAAAAAAAAAAAAGGATTGGAGAGAGGGAAAACCAAGGGGACCCCCCCCCCCCCCCCCCCCCGCATGCGAGTTATGTATAGTTGTTGATAGCAACCGTCGATCTCATGAAAGAATGATAGGACCAACGCGAATATGGTGCAACCGCGCAAAGCCCGCGAATAATTTGGCTGGAATTGTGAGTCGAAAGACTCTTGTTTAAGTTTGCTTCGTTCTCACATGTTACAATAGTTTGAGCCGTTTATAGAATGTCGTACGCGTCAGGCGGGGCCTTAGTACGCGGAATAGTACCTCGGACAACATCCTTAGAAGTCCAAACCAATTGTGTATAGTTCATGTATGACTCAAGTATCTTTAAATCAAAACAACTCATCTTGTACCTCCACTAAAGGCAGTGAATGACGTCATTGACCTACACTTCAAGGCCTACTAATTGATTATACAAATAAAGTGAGTATTTTATACTGTTTTTAATAAGATATATGTTTAGGTTATAAGAAGTGCCCGTTTTCACCTCGATATTATATAGAGGGCTTTGTTAATGTTGTTAATGTGAGTGTGTTAATGTGGGTGTGGTTTTGGGAGGCGGATGTGTTTTAATGAATGTGAGGAAATCAACGCATTACAATTTAGAACAAAAAAAGAAATCATGGTCTCTTTAAGTCCATATACATGTAAAGTTCCCAAATGTGTCTGTTTTTGTGGTGTTATTGTTCCAATTCAGGTTTTCTGAAAGTATGTAATATAGAAAAAAGTAACAAATTATGTCAAATAAATCTGCACTCTGTACCATTCAAAACCAAACGGTATGCCTACATGTACAGTTTCTTATTACAATAGCACTTGTCATGTAGTTCCCATACCCTAACAAAACAAGTGACTTGAACAGTTCGAGCTGCCCTCTTGCGCTCACCCAACAGCTAAAGCTTTCATAAAGAGGGAACAATCATGTGCGTACCCTAAAGCATTATTTAGGGTACGCATATGCTTGTTCCCTCTTTTTGAAAGCACCCCCTATCTGAGGACTGCCAACATTTCCGAACCCCCCTTTCGCGGGCTTTTCGCGGGCTTTTCCTGCCTTGGAGACCCCCCTTAATCAAGAAAAATGTTCACTGTACCCCCCTAAATTCGGAATAATTTCTCAGGAGTCCAAAGAGATGAGAGGAAAAAAAAAAAAAAAAACACCCCCTTTTTAAAGAAATCTCCGGGTGAAAAGTCAAATACACCTTCTTTTTTTTTACAATTCTCGGGCCGGACTTTGACGCACGAAAAGTACCCCTTTACCGGACATGTTGGTAACACGTATGCGGTCATTCCGACCCCTGAGTGAGGGGGGGGGGGGCGAGCATTTTCAAGCCCCTTTTTAAGGGAAGTTCTGAATTAGTAATATCTTTCAAATGCCGTTGGAATTTAACCTTTTCACTTTGTTGGCCTGCAAATGGCACGTAATACTTTTTAAATACACTATACATAAAATAAAATGTAAAATATGTGTTGTACATTATCAGTACTATGCCTTTTCTTTTAAAATTATTTTGATCTTTACTTCTTAAATATCACTGAGCGAGAACTATAAAATAACAAGAAACCACAAAAAGGAGGCGGGCGCATAGGGTACCGAAGTATGACGTCATACTGGCGCAGTTGTCAAGGTGCTGATCCAAGCAATGTTGTGCCAAACAATGGCGTGATGATCACCCAGGCGCCAACCATTGAATTTGCCCCCTTCCTACGGTGAACCTCATACACATGCTCTGTTGTAAGGAACCAGTAACCTGGACGACGAGCGAATAAGACGTTAACACTATCAATAGTACTCTATACTGAGTACTATTGATGACCATGGAAATCATATTCATACTAATCTATCCACAAAGAACGACGGAGCACACCTTTTGTCAACGTTCATACAATGTGTGTTTGTGTGTGTGTGTGTGTGTGTGTGGGGGGGGGGGGTTCTCTACTTGCTATATCCATCAACTGTATGCATGCATGCGTGAAAATTGTTCATAAATACACTGTCGCTCATAAAGAGGAATATATATTTTTTTTATCCCAATTTAAATTATTATTTAAAAAATAATTTAAAAATAATAGATCTAGATATAGATAATAGTATACATTCTCAGATTTTATTGAACAATAATTTGCCAATTTGTGCTTTGCGTGACTGCTAAAGCATATGTATGCTACTATGCTTATCAACTAGGGGACCTATGCCCTTAACCCTAATAAGGCCGGGGGGGGCCATTATGGCCCCCCCCCTCCACATTTTTTTCGATTGCTCGGGAACGCATATGGATGGCGCCCCGCCGCTCGCTGACTTTTTTCTTTTGAGTCTTGCGCAACTTTTAAAATAATTTTTTTGAAAATCGGACCTACGGTTACAAGGTCACGTGACCTTTTGTCTTCGCATGTCAGCCTGAAAATCGCTCATTTTCGTGATTTGTGTACAAAACGTATGGCAAAGTCATTTTTCCTAAAAGCAGATCAAACATGGGTTATTGGGTCTTGTTTAAAGCTTAGATGGTTGTTTTGGGAGTCAAAATAGTTGAATTGTAGTAAAAGATAAAATAAAACAACAAAAACAATGAAATACATAAGTTAAAAAAACAATGAAATACATAAGAAATTATCAAAACAAGGGATAACATAAGAAATAAGCTGGCTCTTCCAATTTTTTTGTCTTATTATTGTTCAGAATGGTCTAATGAATATATCTAGTGAAAAAGAATGCTTAAATATGAATAATATATGATTTATTGGTAAAAATGTGATTTTTATGACTTTATTTGCATAAATTACCATAAATATGCAAATGAGTGAATTTTTCAAAAAATTGAAATGATCATATTATTCTTTACACTTCACTTGACATGCGTGCAAATTTTCGCGGCGATCGGCCGCTTCGCGGCCGAGATCTTGAGGGGGGGCCATAATGGCCCCCCCCCCCCGGCCCTACTAAGACTTCAAATAGCCCGGCCTTATTAGGGTTAAGTCATAAATGACAGTCATGAGGATTAATGCCCGACAAAAGGGCACTAATATAGCACATCGACACGGTTTTGATCCTGGGGCCTCACAGTTACGAGGCCATTGCTTTGTCACTGAACCATGACTGTACGCAGCGGGGGCTAGGGTAGGGGGCAGTTTCCATAAATAAAATAAAAAACAGAAAATGCAATAAATTTTCAATGATTTATTGCATTTTACCCCGGTTCCCAACATAAACCAGTCTTCTGTGTGTCCATGCCTTGAGCCATAATGCATGGCCGTCCAGAGGATTTTTTTATGTTGGGGACCGGGGTAAAATGCAATAAATTATTGAGAATTCATTGCATTTTCTTTTTTTATTTTATTTATGGAAACTGCCCCCTACCCTAGCCCCCGCTGCGTACAGTCATGGTTCAGTGACAAAGCAATGGCCTCGTAACTGTGAGGCCCCAGGATCAAAACCGTGTCGATGTGCTATATTAGTGCCCTTTTGTGGGGCATTAATCCTCATTACTGTCATTTATGACTTGAGGGCGTGAATCCCTAGTGTATAAGCATAGTAGCATACACAATGCTTTAGCAGTCCCGAAAAAAAACACATTAGCAAATTAAAATTTAATAAAATCTGAGAATGTAAACTATTATCTAGATCTACTATTTTTAAATAATTTTTTTTTTAATTCTATAAATTGGGGTAAATCTAAAATATTCCACCTTTATGAGCGACAGTGTATATGAGCCAATCAATGGCAAGTGAGCATCAGTTTAACGTGGGACGGCATACAACTAGACGCCATTTTGATTTGCACATAATACATACACTACAAAGAGGTTGGATGAATAGTTCTCCTTCGGATGAAGTATGATGTATGATAGGAGCATCTAGATGATCAACTCTCTTTCTTTCACATTACAAAGGTTAATATTGCAAGAAACCAAACCGGTAATTAAGGTAAGCTGTATATTGTATGTAAGTCATTTTGTTGTAAACAAGGTTGGTGTCATAGAAGGAAGTGGATGATAAATAGGTAATTGTGCAATAAAATGAGAAACCGGTGTATGCATGTGGGATGGGGGTATGTTTGTCTTATCTGGAGGAAGAAAGATGAGAATAAAAAGTAACAATCCAATATGAAAGTTTTCACATAGATCAGGTCCTACAATATGAAAAGAAATGAGATCAATATATCTTCATAAATGTATCTTTCTTTCTTTCTCTATTCCTCACTGGCCGAATTTTATCCTGATTCGGGCAACATGGCGCCCGAATATAACCTGATTTAGGGTACTGTACTGTATATTGAAATATGATTCCATTCGGCGTTCGCCTTTCTTCTCGCTAAATTGATAAATCAGGATGATTCCTATCAACGAGTTGTTTGAATATAATGTTGTGCACGCTGCCTAACAATATGTGGAATCCAGATAGTATAGGATTTCTCGGTCACTTTCTTAAGTGGGCCACACAAATTTTTTTTATGTTTATTCAATTTCGCCGATTCTGTCACCGCAGCTGTTATTTTTCGTTCAAATTCGTTTTTTTAGCATTTAAATTCATAACAAGATCATTCAAAAACATTTCATTTTCATTCGAATTTAAACGTGTTTCTTTTCGTAAAATGTTCGTTCAATTTAAAGCGAGACGATTCGCGATTACGTAATAGCGTATTCCGTGAATTCGAAATCGTTTCTTTGCATACAGTTTCACACGTTTTGCAAACAAATTAAACATATAAATCTTACCCAGTATGATCATATATAGAACCCCGCAAGCTTAGTTCTATGCTAAATCCATTTAAAATTGTATGGGTTGGTAAGCAACAAACATGTTATTTGTCCTCACTAGGGGGGGGGGGGGGGTGCATACCCACTAAATCATCACTATTTAGCAACTGAACGATCATGTGTTAAGTAGATATAACCTAGCCACATCAATATAGAGTTATCATTGAACTAAGCAAGAGTGTCTTTTTAAGAATATGCAATGATATAATTGCAATTAAAGTGTGTGTTTACAGACTATAAATGTATTTATTGGAGTGGCGTACCATAATGGTGGGGAGGGGGGGGGGGGGGGGTATCAATACTCTATACATTGATTTATTTGTTATGTTTTGTTTTGTTTTGTTTTTGAGAATTTATTCGATGTTCGTAATCTCTTTGAAGCCATTTTTATTTGTGTAAATTATATTTAGTCTGTATTGAACATGTTAAGAACAATCTATGAGTATCAGTTCAATCACAATCATAATCACATCAAAATCTGAATCACCATCACACTGTATCACAATCACGATCGTGATCACAGTCACAATTACCATATCAGTCACAATCGTAATCACCATCTCAATTACAATCACGATCACATACAGTAACAAACACAATCACGCTACACAATCGTCAACAAAATTATAACACATCACCGGCAATTGACCAAGAATGACAATACATGTTATAGAACTCATTTGTTTAATTTTAGATGAGAAACGTGTGCATTTACCATATATACCATAGGTTTGTAAAGATAGGCGAATATGAATGAAAACTTTGTTATTTAGAATGATCCAAAGTGAAATTTAATGGTACGGACGTCCGATTTGCCATTGTTGACGAAAATGAATGCAAACTGCGCATTTGTAAGCGGGTGTTAAATTGAATGAAACAAGTGCTAAATCCATTGACCGAATAAGTAAATCAAATGAAAAAAAATGTTACTTTGAATGAAATTTACACGCCGGCAGCTTTATTTCGCGAATTTGAATGAACTCTGTATCAAAACGAATACAAAACTTACGAAATTGACCGATAAATTCTATATTAAATGTTAACTTGCATTAAATCACACAACTACATCTTTTCCAAAAAGAAAGAGAGAGACCCATGTTTTGGTTATGTAATTTTTGTATGGCCCGTTGAAGCTTATGGAGCCCCACCATTTGATATGAGTATGGTTTCAATTCCTCCAAAATTAAGAAAGATACGTCAATTTCCAAGTGTGACAACTGGTACTTGATACATGATTTTTGGATCACTATTACATGTTAGAGGAAAAGAGAAAGATAGAGAGAGACAGAAACAGGGAATAAAGAGGGGAGGACGGGAGAGGATAGAGAAAGAAAGAGAAAAAAGAGAGAGAGAGAGAGAAAGAGAGAGAGAGAAAGAGAGAGAGGGTGGGTGGGGGAAAAAGTGAAAGAGAAATAATAAAAGAGTAAGATAGAGAGATAGAGTAAGAAGAAGAGAGGGATAGGAGGAGATAAAACAATATATATTAAGAGAGAGAGAGAGAGAGAGAGAGAGAGAGAGAGAGGGTGAGAGAGAGAGAGAGAGAGAGAGAGAGGATGAGAAAGAGAGAAGGAGAGACAGAGAGGGGCGGGGTATAAATCGTCAATAATGGTCAAATTTTACCCAACCATTTTTAGACTTTCGGCAAAGGAGACATACATAATAAATTGTGAGCTTGTTTTTATTCATTTCATGTTTGAGTGAAAGAGTATCGTATAAAAAAGTCCCCTGAATAAAAGGATGGCTCTTCTAGTACCCTTATATTTTAATAAGACAAGTTACAACTAAAGGTAAATACATCCACATGTTAGTGTAGTCCCATATACGCAATTATATGTACAATGCATGTACTACTAACAAGACTGAGACAATATCCTATCATTTTGATTCTAAAGCCTCCCACCATGCAAATACTTTTGTCCTTCAGACATTTCCATAGCTTTCACACAGTTTCTTACACAATACAAAAGCACTACCAGATTTCAACCTAATTTATTTCTTTACAAAACTGCTACCACGTGAGTGGGTATTTGTTAATATGTCTGTTTTGTTTAAGTTTTTTGTTTGTCTTGTTTTGTTTAATGTTGGCTTATTTTGTTTTTATTTAAGGTCGGTTTAATTTGTTGTTTTTTATTTAGTTTTCTTTTGCTTTATTTTGTTTTATTTGGGAGAATTGTTCATTTATAATGTGTGCGATGTTGAAAGAAGTACGTAATTAAAGTAATTCAAAACATTTTGTTCTTGAGCAAACGACGAAATCCACCTTTCTCCTAGGTCATCACTATGGCAATGTCAATAACGAAAATACGGATTATAATTCGTGATTGCTGTTCTCATTGCATGATGAAGTATATTGTGTTCTTTCATCGTTGTTTGCTGCAGTCGATCATCCATTCAACAACAACAAAAAACGATAATATAAGTGCCAATTGTTGATTCACCCCTTTGAGGGTGATTTTAGTAATCTGTAAAAAAAAAAAAAGGATGAGAGAGAGGGAAAACCAAGGGAACCCCCCCCCCCCGCATGCGAGTTATGAATAGTTGTTGATAGCAACCGTCGATCCCATGAAAGAATAGTAGGACCAACGCGAATATGGCGCAACCGCGCAAAGCCCGCGAATAATTTGGCTGGAATTGTGAGTCGAAAGACTCTTGTTTAAGTTTGCTTCGTTCTCACACGTTACACCAGTTTGAGCCGTTTTTAGAACGTCGTACGCTTTGAGCAGGGTTTAGTATACGGAATAGTACCACGGACAACATCCTTCGAAGTTATAACCAATTGTGTATAGTTCATTTATTACTCAGTATCTTTACATCGAAAACAAAAACTCGTCTTGAACCTCAACTAAAGACAGTGAATGACGTCATTAACTTGCACTAAAAGGCCTACTCATTGATTATACAAATAAAGTGAGTATTTTATACTGTTTTAGGCTATAAGAAGTGCCCGTTTTCACCTCGATATTATATAGAGGGCTTTGTTTTTGTTGTTAATGTGAGTGTGTTAATGTGGGTGTGGTTTTGGGAGGCGGGTGTGTTTAAATGAATGTGAGGAAATCAACGCATTACAATTTAGAACAAAGAAGAAATCATGGTCTTTAAGTCCATATACATGTAAAGTTCCCAAATGTGTCTGTTTGGTGGTGTAATTGTTCCAATTCAGGTTTTCTGAAAGTATTTATAATATAGAAAAATATAACAAATTATGTCAAATAAATCTGCACTCTGTACCATTAAAAACCAAACGGTATGCCTACATGTACAGTTTCTTATTACAATAGCACTTGCCATGTAGTTTCGATACCCTAACAAAACAAGTGACTTGAACAGTTCGAGCTGCCCTCTCGCGCTCACCCTACAGCTAAAACTTTCAAAAAGAGGGAACAAGCATATGCGTACCTAACTGGGTACGCATATGCTTGTTCCCTCTTTTTGAAAGCACCCCCTATCTGAGAACTGCCAACATTTCCGAACCCCCCTTTCGCGGGCTTTTCGCGGGCTTTTCCTGCCTTGGAGACACCCTAAATCAGAAAAAAATGTTCACTGTATCCCCCCCCCCCTAAATTCGGAATAATTTCTCAGGAGTCCAAAGAGATGAGAGGGAAAAAAAAAAAAAAAAAACATTCCGACCCCTGAGTGAGGGGGGGGGGGGCGAGCATTTTCAAGCCCCTTTTTAAGGGAAGTTCTGAATTAGTAATATCTTTCAAATGCCGTTGGAATTTAACCTTTTCACTTTGTTGGCCTGCAAATGGCACGTAATACTTTTTAAATACACTATACATAAAATAAAATGTAAAATATGTGTTGTACATTATCAGTACTATGCCTTTCCTTTAAAATTATTTTGATCTTTACTTCTTAAATATCACTGAGCGAGAACTATAAAATAACAAGAAACCACAAAAAGGAGGCGGGCGCATAGGGTACCGAAGTATGACGTCATACTGGCGCAGTTGTCAAGGTGCTGATCCAAGCAATGTTGTGCCAAACAATGGCGTGATGATCACCCAGGCGCCAACCACTGAATTTGCCCCCTTCCTACGGTGAACATCATACACATGCTCTGTTGTAAGGAACCAGTAACCTGGACGACGAGCGAATAAGACGTTAACACTATCAATAGTACTCTATACTGAGTACTATTGATGACCATGGAAATCATATTCATACTAATCTATCCACAAAGAACGACGGAGCACACCTTTTGCCAACGCTCATACAATGTGTGTTTGTGGGGGGGGGGGGGGGTGGTTCTCTACTTGCCATATCCATCAACTGTATGCATGCATGCGTGAACATATCTCATGAATATATAAAAGGGCACTAATATAGCACGTCGACACGGTTTTGATCCTGGGGGCTCACAGTAACGAGGCCATTGCTTAGCCAATGAATCATGACTGTACGCAGCGGTCGCTTGGGTAAGTCGATGCCCCCACAAAAACAAAACAAAAACAGAGAAAATGCAATAAATTTTCAATAATTCATTGCATTTTGCCCCGACCCCCAACATAAACAAATCTTCTATGTGGGCATACCTTGAACCATAATGCATGGCCCTACAGAGGAATTGTTCCCGTTGGGGACTGGGGGAAAATGCAATTAATTATTTAAAATGTATTGCATTTTCTTTGTTTTTTTGCTTTTGTGGGGGCGTCGACGTACCCTAGCGCCAGCTGCGTACAGTCACGGTCATGATTCATTGGCTAAGCAATGGCCTCGTTACTGTGAGCCGCCAGGATCAAAACCGTGTCGACGTGCTATATTAGTGCCCTTTTATGAGGTATTAATCCCCATTTCTGTCAGTTATGACTTAAGGACGTAGGTTCCCTAGTTGTTTAGCATAATAGCACACACATGCCTTAGCAGTCACGCAAAACAAACACTCCTCGATTGTCATTCAATAAAATCTGAGAATGTATATTATAGGATTTTCCGGCCAAATTCGCGAGTTTGTCATTTAAATCAATTTGTCTTGCGTTCAAATTCGACGGTTTTAGTGCTGTCAGATATATATTGGGTTTATATTCCTTTTTCTAGTTTTCAAATCTATGAAGTTTTCGTTAGAATCAATGTATGTTTCATTCAAATTAATGAATAGTGTGCTTCTTTCGCTATTTGGTCATTCGATTTGGCGCAACACAATATCTGGCATCGCGAAGGTATACTTTTAGCATTCGAATTCATTTGTAGCATTCAAATTAGCACTTTGTGCACTTAAATTGATGGTCAACATACATTTCTCGTTTTTTACACACTTTTTATAGCTCATTATCTTTTATTTTTAAGATAGTTTTTTTGGTATGTGTATTTCATCATATTCTATTTTCTTGCATTTATACACTTAATATACTTTTAGATTTATCTGATATTCATCATCCTTTAAGTTTGATTGTTAAGAAAAGAAAATACTTACATCTACGGACTTGATGGACCCAATATTTTTGTAATTTTTCATGTAAGGAAGTTGTTTGTCTCGTGTTTTATCATACATTTATCACAATTTCATTATGGAGGAAGGGTACGCTATTGTGACTGGGATAGGTATTTGTGTATCCCCACTTTTCAGGGGTATATGAACATCGCATATTAAACAACATGCCTACATCTCGTGGGTACTATTGCAACTAAAATATGCCTCCGTCGTCTGGGATCCATACAGACAAAATCAGATTGACCAGTTTGAGAAAATCCAGAGAAGGGCAGTACGCTTTATATGCGGAAACTACCAACGAGATGCCAGCGTCACCAAATTGAGAGAAGACCTAGCACTCCCACCCTTAGAGGAGAGACGCAGGCAAGCCCGAGTAACCATGCTTTACAAAGCCATCAATCACCTAGTCGCAGTACCAATTCCAGACTACATCCAACCAAGACTCCGTTCAACATGTCAGCAACACCGACACAGATTCATGAGACCCAGCTCCAACTCTGAAAGCTACAGGCAAAGTTTCATCCAAAGAACGCTCCGGGATTGGGATGAGCTCCCTACCAATTTTATTAAACTGCACCCTGTGGAGAAGTTCAAGGGAGTCATCAGTGCCTAAATCATAGGAGGAACTGTTTTTACTCGCACAAGTTGTATATACGCACTATGCACTAATCAATCGTGACCACTATGAGAGACACCACACCACAATATCCTCGTTTAGTTGCTGAAAAGGCTTTTGACGAGTAGATACCAACATAGATTTAGACGTAAATGTCCGTGCAGAAATGCCATATCCCTTAATTTCGCCCCTTCTTTATTAAATGTCTGATTTCACCCATATGCATTGTCCTCACAATTAATGAATGGAATAACAGAAAAGACCCTAATGGCAAAGACCTAAATGGCATTTTGTTAAACTGTAAACGTATGTTGCATTTCTTCCCCCTGACACTCCGAACTTGAATAAACATAATTCGAATACGAATGACAGGTGTTAATTTGAATGATAAAAATGACGCCACGACAAGTGATGATAAATTTGAATCTAGTTGAGCAGTTTCTAAATTAAATGACAGATCTATGAAACCCTTCGACCAAAATCCTAAATTAAATACAAAAACTGGAAAATTGAATGATAATTGGCATGGCAAAGCCGATCTGCGCTAACTTAAATGCAAAGTAAATGAATTCGAATGACAAACTCGCGAATTTCGCCGGGAAATCCTATATTATCTAGATCTATTTGGAATAAATCATTGTCAAAACCATCCAATAAATTGAGGTAAAAATAATTATTCCACCATTATGACCAACGGTGTACAAAGAGGTTGGATGAATAGTTCTCCTTCAGATGAAGTATGATGTATGATAGGAGCATCTAGATGATCAACTCTCTTTCTTTCACATTACAAAGGTTAATATTGCAAGAAACCAAACCGGTAATTAAGGTAAGCTGTACATTGTATGTAGGTCATTTTGTTGTGACCAAGGTTGGTGTCATAGAAGGAAGTGGATGATAAATAGGAAATTGTGCAATAAAATGAGAAACCGGTGTATGCATGTGGGATGGGGTATGTTTGTCTTATCTGGAGGAAGAAAGATGAGAATAAAAAGTAACAATCCAATATAAAAGTGTTCACATAGATCAGGGCCTACAATATGAAAAGAAATGTGATCAATATCTCTTTATAAAATGTCTCTTTCTTTCTTTCTCTATTCCTCACTGGCCGAACTTTATCCTGATTCGGGCAACATGGCGCCCCAATATAACCTGATTTAGGGTACTGTACTGTATATTGAAATATGTTTCCATTCGTTCGCCTTACTTCTCACTAAATTGATGAATCACGATGATTCCTATCAACGAGTTCTTTAAATATAATGTTGTGCACACTGCCTCACAACATTTGGAATCCAGATAGTATTTCTCGGTCACTTTCTTAAGTGGGCCACACAAATTCATTTTATGTTTATTCAATTTCGCCGATTCTGTCACCGCAGCTGTTATTTTTCGTTCAAATTCGTTTTTTAGCATTTAAATTCATAAAAAGATCATTCAAAAACATTTCATTTTCATTCGAATTAAAACGTGTTTCTTTTTCGTATAATGTTCGTTCAATTTAAAGCGAGACGATTCCCGATTACGTAATAGCGTATTCCGTGAATTCAAATTCGTTTCTTTGCATACAGTTTCACACGTTTTGCAGACAAATTAAACATGTAAATCTTACCCAGTAGGATCATATTTAGAACCCCACAAGCTTAGTTCCATGCTAAATCCATTTCAAATTGTATGGGTTGGTAAGCAACAAACATGTTATTTGTCCTCACTAGGGGGGTGTATACTCACTAAATCATCACTATTTAGCAACTGAACGATCATGTGTTAAGTAGATATAACCTAGCCACATCAATATAGAATTATCATTGAACTAAGCAAGAGTGTCTTTTTATGAATATGCAATGATATAATTGCATGCAAAGTGTGTGTTTACAGACTATATATGTATTTATTGGAGTGGCGTACCATAATGGTGGGGGGGGGGGGGGTATCAATACTCTATACATTGATTTATTTGTTATGTTTTGTTTTGTTTTGTTTTTGAGAATTTATTCGATGTTCGTCATCTCTTTGACGCCATTTTTATTTGTGTAAATTATATTTAGTCTGTATTGAACATGTTAAGAACAATCTATGGGTATCAGTTCAATCAAAATCATAATCACATCAAAATCTGAATCACCATCACACTGAATCACAATCACGATCGTGATCACAGTCACAATTACTATCTCAGTCACAATCGTAATCACCATCTCAATTACAATCACGATCACGATCACATACAGTAACAAGCACAATCACGCTACACAATCGTTAACAATTATAAAAACACATCACCGGATATTGACCAAGAATGACAATACATATATAACTCATTTGTTTAATTTAGATGAGAAACATGTGCATTTACCATATATACCATAGGTTTGTAAAGATATGCGAATATGAATGAAAACTTTGTTATTTAGAATGATCCAAAGTGAAATTGAATGGTACGGACGTCCGATTTGCCATTTTTGACGAAAATGAATGCTAACTGCGCATTTGTAAGCGGTTGTTAAATTGAATGAAACAAGTGCTTAATCCATTGACCAAATACGTAAATCAAATGAAATAAAACTGTTACTTTGAATACAATTTACACGCCGGCAGCTTTATTTCGCGAATTTGAATGAACTCTGTATCAAAACGAATGAAAAGCTTACGAAATTGACCGAGAAATTCTATATTAAATGTTAACTTGCATTAGATCACACAACTACATCTTTTCCAAAAAGAAAGAGAGAGACCCATGTTTTGGTTATGTAATTTTTGTATGGCCTGTTGAAGCTTATGAAGCCCTACCATTTGATTTGAGTATGGTTTCAATTCCTCCAAAATTAAGAAAGATACGTTAATTTCCAAGTGTGACAACCGGTACTTGATACATGATTTTTGGATCACTATTACATGTTACAGGACAAGAGAAAGATAAAGAGAGACAGAAATAGGAAATAAAGAGGGGAGGACGGGAGAGGATAGAGAGAGAAAGAGAGAAAGAGAGAGCGAGAGAAAGAGAAATATAGAGAGGGTTAGTGGGGGTAAAAGTGAAAGAGAAATAATAACAGAGTAAGATAGAGAGATAGAGTAAGAAGAAGAGAGGGATAGGAGGAGATTTAAAACATATTTATATTAAGATCGAGAGAGAGAGAGAGAGAAGGAGAGACAGAGAGGGGCGGGGTATAAATCGTCAATATTGGTCAAATTTTACCCAATCATTTTTAGACTTTCGGCAAAGGAGACATACATAATAAATTAACCAGACAGTACCGTGGCTGGCTCAAAAAAACAAACAATTTAACATTGGTGGAGTGGCGGTAACTTTGAGTTGGTCCTCTAATTGATAAATGAGTTATGGATATCTATAATAATGATATGATTGTCCATGTCTATTGTGTAGGCTCCCTAGATTTTCCCTCTTTCCCCCTACTCTTACAACCATTACAACCTTCGCGTGGGACTAAAGCCATAATCACGTCGTTATCTTTCATCGCAGTAATCGTCAATCATGCTCGAATGCTTTCATACCAAGGGTGTCGATTTGTATCCGTGGTTGGGGGGGATGATAGGTGCCAAAATATTTTTCGACAATGGTTCAAAGCAATCAAAGGTAGAAGCGTGTGGCAGGTTGCATCCCCTCCCCAAGGGCGTAACCAGGATTTCATTTTAGGGGGGGGGGGCGGTAGTGAGCACGCGAATCATTTACGAAGCGCGCTCCCTATAGGAGGTTGGGTGTAGGGAGGGGGCAGTTTCCCGCGGAAGCTTTGACGTTTCATTAAATTATTAGAGAAAGAAGACGATTCGTTGGACCGTTTTCGACTCTTAATCCTTGTTTGAATCAAGTTCCCCTTCATCCGCGCGTAGCGCGGAAGCTCTGACGTTTCATTAGATTATTAAAGAAAGAAGACGATTCGATATACTATTCTCGACTCTTAATCCTTGTTTGAATCAAGTTCCCCCTCCACCGCGCGTAGCGCGGAAGCTCTCACGTTTCATTAGATTATTAAAGATAGAAGACGATTCGATGTACCATTCTCGACTCTTAATTCTCGTCCGAATTGAGTTCCCCCCCAACCTTCCGCGCAAAGGTTTCACGTTTCATTTAATTAACAGAGAAAGGAGACGATTCGTTGTCTCGTGTCATTGTCTAAATTCAGTTTCCCCGCGCGGAAACTTTGCATTTCAATAAATCATTACTCTTAAACCTTGTCAGAATTCATTTCCGCCCATCCCGCGCGAAGCGCGGAAGCTTTCACGTTTCATTAAATTATTAGAGAAAGAAAACGATTCGTTGTATCGTGTCCTTATCTGAATTCAGTTTTTCCCCTAACGCGCAAAGCGCAGAAGCTTTGACGGTTCAATAAATTACTACTCTTAATCCTTGTCTGTATTGATTTTCGTCCATCCCGCGCGAAGCGCGGAAGCTTCACCGTTTCATTAAATTATTGGGGAAGGAAGACGATTCGTTGTATCGTGTCCTTGTCTGAATTCAGTTCCCCCCCCCCCCCCGCGCAAAGCGCGGAAGCTTTGACGTTTCATTTAATTATTACTCTTAATCCACGTTTGAAATCATTTTCGCCCATCCCGCGCATAGCGCGGAAGCTTTCACGTTTCCTTATTAGAAAAAGAAGACGATTCGTTGTATCGTGTACTTTGACGTTTCATTTAATTATAACTCTTAATCCTAGTATGAATTAAGTTGCCCCCTCCCGCGCAAAGCGCAGAAATTTTGCCGTTTCACTAAACTATTAGAGAAAGAAGACGATTCGTTGTACTGTTCTCTTTATTAATCCTTGTCTGAATTCCGTTTCCCCACATGATGTACGTATGGAACGTTCGTTCGCAAATCTTTGCATGCACAGCCCGAGTGGTGGGTATCATGTTATCTCCCGGCAGTGCTTGTCGCAATAGCTTCTGGAATATCAGCAGGCGCGGATCCAGGATTTCTTAGGGGGGGGGGGCCCAAATTTGAAATTATGCGAGCCAAATATTGGTACGTAATGGCGACCAACAGTGACGTAATGCGGGAGGGGGGGGGGGGTTGGTGCAAGGGGGGGGGCGAGTTTCCCCCTCCGAGGCTTTGAAGTTTCATTATATTATTAGAGAAAGAAGACGATTCGTTGTACCGTTCTCGAAAATAATTCTCGTCTGAATTTATTTTTTCCCTCCCGCGCGAAGCGCGGAAAATTTTACGATTTATTAAATTATTAGAGATAGAAGACGATCGTTGTAGAGTTCTCGACTCTTAATCCTTGTCTAAATTCAGTCCCCCCTCCCCCTCCTGCGCGAAGCGCGGAAGCTTTGACGTCTTATTAAACTTTAAAAGAAAGAAAACGAATCGTTGTACCGTTCTCGACCCTTTATCCTCGTCTGATTTCAGTTCCCCCCTTCCCGCGCGAAGCCCGGAAGCTTTTACATTTCATTAAATCATTAGAGAAAGAAAACGATTCGTTGTACAGTTCTCGACTCTTAATCCTCGTCTAAATTCAGTCCCCCCCCCCCTCCCGCGCGAAGTGCGGAAGCTCTTACGTTTCATTAAATCATTAGAGGAAGAAAACGATTCGTTGTACAGTTCTCGACTCTTAATCCTTGTCTAAATTCAGTCCCCCCTCCCCCTCCTGCGCAAAGCGCGGAAGCTTTGACGTTTTATTAAACTTTTAAAGAAAAAAACGATTCGTTGTACCGTTCTCGACCCTTTATCCTCGTCTGATTTCAGTTCCCCCCCCCCCCCCCTTCCCGCGCGAAGCGCGGAAGCTTTTACGTTTCATTGAATCATTAGAGAAAGAAAACGATTCGTTGTACAGTTCTCGACTCTTATTTGAAATTATGCGAGCCAAATATTGGTACGTAATGGCTACCAACAGTGACGTAATGCGGGAGGGGGGGGGGGGGGTTGGTGCAAGGGGGGGGGGGGGCGAGTTTCCCCCTCCCAGGCTTTGAAGTTTCATTATATTATTAGAGAAGGAAAACGATTCGTTGTACCGTTCTCGAAAATAATTCTCGTCTGAATTTAGTTTTTTCCCTCCCGTGCGAAGCGCGGAAAATTCTACGATTTATTAAATTATTAGAGATAGAAGACGATCGTTGTAGAGTTCTCGACTCTTAATTCTTGTCTAAATTCAGTCCCCCCCTCCCCCTCCTGCGCGAAGCGCGGAAGCTTTGACGTCTTATTAAACTTTTAAAGAAAGAAAACGATTCGTTGTACCGTTCTCGACCCTTTATCCTCGTTTGATTTCAGTTCCCCCCTTCCCGCGCGAAGCGCGGAAGCTTTTACGTTTCATTAAATCATTAGAGAAAGAAAACGATTCGTTGTACCGTTCTTTATACTCTTAATCCTTGTCTGAATTTCAAAGATGTTCTTTGTCTGCTCCTTTTTCTTCCTACGTCCTCTTCCGATTGGAGGGGGACCCCCCCCCCCTGGCTACGCGACTGCGGTCAGATAGACACATCTTGATACCTTGTCCGACCCCGCAAGCTCAGGGGTTTAAGGCAATAAATTACGATCAGATAAGCATTCAGGGGCCTGCCTTAGGGCCCCTGGTGGGGTCGAGGCGGCGGAGCCGGCCCCGGAAGCTCAGGGGTTTTAGGCGTTTAATAAAGGTCAGATGAGCACATTTTTGTGTATACCTTATTATTTTGTGACACTGGCAAGTCACTATTTGGCGTGGGGTACAGGGGGGGGGGGGGGGGGAGCCCTAAAAAATCAGGGGTTTAAGGCATTAAATTACCGTCAGATGATCATCTAAGGGCCCGCAGTAGGGCCCTAGATGGAATCCAGGGGGTAAAGCCCCCGGAAGCTTAAGGGATTTAGGCATTTAATCACGGTCAGATGAGCACATTTTGATGCCTCATTATTTTGTTAACACTGGCAGTTAACTATTCTCACTTTCTTGCTCTCATTCTATTTTATTTCTCTTTAATATCCTTGTCAAGAAAAGTGGGGGCGGGAGGGGAGGGGGGGGGGGGGGAGCTCGAGGCTCTCGATCCCCGCCGTACCTCGGGCCCTGACATGTACGAATCTCAAGAATCATATTTTTTGCCTGGTTGTAAATTTAGGAATTTGTCATTTTTCAACAAACACATACAAACGTATAATTTACTAAAAAGTGAGGAAAAATTTCGGAAATTATGTCATTTCAGCATTATTTGTAATCCACCGTTGTGGAATTAGAAATAAACCATTTGATTTTTAATTTGAATTTGATTTCCCCCAAACCCCCCCCCCCCTCTATCAGTACGCCAGTATCTCCTCTTTTCCTTTTTTCTTTCCCTTTTCTTCCTTCTCTCTTATTTTTTTTGATGGGGGGAGGGGGGGGGGGTAAACAGCCTGGGAGGCAAGGCCCTTTCGGCCCCCGATCTCCTTCTTCCCCCTTTTCTTTTCTTCTTCCTCTTCTTTCTTTCCTTTTTCTCCTTTTATCCTTTCCCTTCTTTTCCTTTCTTCTCTTTTTTTTTTTTTTTTTTTTTTTTGCGGGGGGGGGGGGGCAAGGCCCGCTCGCCCCCCCCCTGGATCCGCGCCTGAATATCAGCCAGTAATTAGTCCCATTAGTGAATATACAACATATATGCTCTTCCTGGCTATTTGGGAATGTGTCAGTTTGCAACAGAACTCGAGAAACGCAAATTTTGTTGAAAATCATGTGATATCACGAACGTTTATAAATCACTTGTATCAAATTGAACATAAGATCATGGTTGGATGTTATTTTTAGCAACTAGTGAACTATCTTATAAGTCATACTAATGTCCGAAAATTTCTCCTTGTCTCAGATCTAATCACGAATTCGTCACATAGTTCATCTATATTTACACTGTCTAGAATTGTTTGATGTGCATTAATTGCAGATTGCTACTTTTGCGCTTCGCGCTTAACATTTTGCTCGTTGCTTTTTAACGCTGCGGATTTGCATTTGGCGCACTGCATTTCTATGATGCTGTTGTTTGAACGAATTGAATAAATTCATCAATTCCTGATGAAGCCGTATGAGCGAGAATTCAATTTATCCTTGTCTCATATACGGTTGTCTCATTTACGTCGTATATATTATGAAAATGAGATAACAACATGTGTATATTGATGGTCATCTTCCGAGTAACAACCATTAACTACTCTCATCGGACTCTCATTAATTTTTCTCTTCGTTTTTTTTTTTTTTTTTGATGGTGAATTATTGGGGGGTGGGGGGGGGGGGGTGATTGTACAGGCCATCCCCCCCCCACCTGAAATATTGGGGGGGGGGGGGGATATATCCCCCCATCCCCCCGGGATCGACACCCATGTTTCATACTACAGTCATTTTTCATTGCAGCTGTATAATTTGAAAGAGAAGATAGGGTTCAGCAACAGGTGAAAATTATTTGATAGCTTGTTTTATTCATTTCATGTTCGAGTGAAAGAGTATCGTATACAAAAGCCCCCTGAATAAAAGGATGGCTCTTCTAGTACCCTCATATTGTAATAAGACAAGTATCAACTAAAGGTTATAGACCAGTAATGCATCCCACATGTTAGTGTAGTCCCATATACGCAATTATATGTACAATGCATGTACTACTAACAAGACTATCATTTTGATTCTAAAGCCTCCCACCATGCAAATAATTTTGTCCTTCAGACATTTCCATAGCTTTCACACAGTTTCTTACACAATAAAAAAGCACTACCAGATGTTAACCTAATTTATTTCTTTACAAAACTGCTACCACGTGAGTGGGTATTTGTTATTATGTTTGTTTTGTTTAAGTTTGTTTTTTCTTGTCTTGTTTTGTTTAATGTTGGCTTTTTTTATAGTTTTATTTAAGTTTGGTTTGATTTGTTGTGTTTTATTTAGTTTCTTTTGTTTTATTTTGTTTTATTTGTGAGGATTGTTCATTTGTAATGTGTGCGATGTTGAAAGAAGTACGTGATTAAAGTAATTCAGAACATTTTGTTCTTGAGCAAACGACGTAATACACCTTCCTCCTAGGTCACCACTAGGGCAATGTAAGTAACATTGTTGTTTGCTGCTGTCGATCATCCATTCAAAAAAAAAAAAAATCGATAATATAAGTGCCAATTGTTGATTCACCCCTTTGAGGGTGATTCTAGTATTCTGTAAAAAAAAAAAAGAAAAGAGAGAGAAAAAACTAAGGGGAACCCCCCCCCCCCCCCGCCTGCAAGTTATGTATAGTTGTTGATAGCAACCGTTGATCTCATGAAAGAATGGTAGGACCAACGCGAATATAGCGCAACAGTGCAAAGCCCGCGAATAATTACTCGAAGCCCCTGAAAGCAAAATAATTTGCAAATGTTTATAACACTGCCAGGGAACTGATGGGTTGGCTCTATTCTAAAGTCTGTGAAAATCCGACCGTTGCTAGTCTAACTATGAACAAAACAACAACAATAACAAGGAAGAAAACTGGTGATGGTTTGAATGAAATCGGACATAAAAGTTATAATCACCAAACGTAAGAATCGTCAAATTGGCTGAACTAGTAATGTCAGTGTGAAGTATAGTGTCGGACAACTTTTACATTATTTTGTTTAGAACTCACAAAAGTAACAAACATAATTTGTTTTCAAAATGCATGACTAAGGAGGTTTTTTTTCTTGTTAGAGGACCTATACAACGTTTGTATGCATTGTTTGTGTTTGGTAGGGCCCTGAGGGAGAAGACATTTGCAAACATGAAAATTAATGAAATATTTGTACACGACAAACGACAGAGTTGTCCGTGTGTACGTCACGTCCGAAAACAAAATGTAGATTTGAGATTTGCAAAGAGTCGGTGATCTCAGATTTCAATATTGGTCCAACTTACTTCAAATTTTCGCCATTCAGTTTTGCTTGTTTTTCTACTTCATAAAAATAAAACCGTAACAAAGATTGGATTGCCTTTTAATCTCGTTTGTACTTCATTCACCCCGCCAAACTTCTTCAATTCAATGTTTGGTCTGTCGGTGTGGTTTCGATCTGGTCAGTGTAAGTATCTCTGTCACCACCCCTCCCCTTACCACCCCCTGCCCCTACCACCCCTCTCTCTCTCTCTCTCTCTCTCTCTCTCCCTTTCTCTCTTTTTGTTTCTCTCGACCGATGTTTACTCCAAACTAGCAGCCTAGGTTATTTTGGGCATTAAAATGAGAATGCGATCAATCAAACATGGTCGTTGAGAAAATTTCCAATCATACATTCTCCCATTATGATTTTTGCAAACATATTTGTATACAAACTCTATTTGAAACAAGCCTATTCTGTTACAAAAACTTTAAACGTGAAAGTTTATGAAATTGTATGTGCAGAGAGAAATAATAATAATAACCTAGGCTTCTATAGCGCATTTCATCTTCGGAGAAAATAACAATGCACTTTACAATATTAAAACAACAAGATAACACATAACTACTAATTCATGAACTAAATAAATGTAAAAATAAGGACAAGATTTACAACAACCAGTCATTATAAACATCAATTACAGAGAAATGAAAGTAAGTTATGTAAAAATACAGTAATCTAATTAAATTTTGATGAATACAATATTGTAGTTTAAATGACATTAGAAAGCGTTTTTGAACGAGTAGGTTTTTAATAGAGATTGAAAGAAAGTTAAGGCTGTGATGGTTCGGAAGGTAGTGGGAGAGAGTTCCAGAGATGCGAATTTTCTGGATCCGTATTACTTGGTCCTGTCTTTCATAGGTTCAATGAGGTGTTGAAACTGGAAATAAATGGAAAGCGCTCGCAAGACTCGTCACAGTATTGACAATTTGTGTTTTCACTGATGACAACTTCAAAAATGCATAGTTTTCCTATTCTTAATCGGATATTGCTGAAACGTTCATTTATTTGTGAATATCATTTGTATGCCCATATTTAAACCAAGATAAATGTTCATGTAGGATCGTAAAAATGATAAAACAAAATGACACTTATGGAGGGCTTGGGGCTTGTTGACCCCCAAATAAATTTCAAACGTGATTTATTTCTAACGTGATACCAGTGATTTACAGATGTTGCTGAAATGACATGATTTTCGGTTTTTTTCTCCATTTTGCTCATTATGCCAGAGGCTGACCCAGTGGCGGATCCAGGGGGGGGGGGGGGTGCCAGGCCCGGGCGCTCCCCCCCCCCCCCCCTGGGAAAAAAGAAGGAAAACAAAAGAAGGGAAAAAAGGGAAAAGGAAGAAGAAAAACAACAATAAAGAAAAAAAAAAAGTGTAGATCAGGGGGGGGGGGGGGCATTGGCGTACTGATCGGGGAGTGGGCTCGGGGAAGACAAAAAATGGTTTATTTCTAATTCCATAGCGGTGGTATTTACACATAGTCTATTAAAATGCTAAAATAACATAATTTGCCGAGAGTTTTCCTATTTTTTTTATTAAATTATAATTTTGTATGCGCTTGTTGTAAAATGACAAATTCCTAAATTTACAGCAAGGCAAGAAATATGATTCTTGAGATGCCTACATTTCAGCGCCCGCGGAACGGCGGGGATAGGGAGCCTTCAGCTCCCTCCCACCCCCCCCCCCACTTTTTTTGAAAAAGTATATTAAAGAGAAACAGAAAGAAAGAGAGCAAGAAAGAAAGAATAGTTAATTGCCAGTGTCAAAACAAAATAAGGTATCAACAAATGTTCATCTGAAAGTAATTAAACGCCTAAAACCCCTGAGCTTCCAGGGGCTCTGCCCCCTGGACCCAGCCAAGAGCCCTAAGGCGGGCCCCTTGATACTCATCTGACCGTAATTTATTGCCTTAAATTAAACCCCTGAGTTTCCGGGGGCGGACAAGGTATCAAAATATGTTCATCTGACCGCAGGCACGTAGCCAGGGGGGCGGTGGGGGCGCCCCCAAAACAAACAAAAAACGTCGGCCAAAAAAGAGAGGAGAGAAAAGGAAGAGGACGTAGAAAGAAAAAGGAGCAGACAAAAACATTTTTGAAATTCAGACAAGGATTAAGAGTCGAGAATGGTACGACGACGAAATACACCTTTCTCCTAGTAGGTCATCACTAGGGCAATGTAAGTAACGAAAATACGGATTATAATTCGTGATTGCTGTTCTCATTGCATGATGAAGTATATTGTGTTCTTTCATCGTTGTTTGCTGCAGTCGATCATCCATTCAACAACAACAAAAAATCGATAATATAAGTGCCAATTGTTGATTCACCCCTTTGAGGGTGATTCTAGTATTCTGTAAAAAAAAAAAACAAGGATGAGAGAGAAGAAAAACCAAAGGGAAGTCTCCGCCTGCAAGTTATGTATAGTTGTTGATAGCAACCGTCGATCTCATGAAAGAATGGTAGGACCAACGCGAATATGGCGCAACTGCGCAAAGCCCGCGAATAATTACTCGAAGCCCCTGAAAGCTAAATAATTGGCAAATATTTATAACACTGCCAGGGAACTGATAGGTTGGCTCTATTCTAAAGTCTGTGGACGGAAAACTATGAACAAAATAATAACAATAACAAGGAAGCAAACTGGTGATGGTTTGAATGAAATCGGACATAAAAGTTATGATCACCAAACGTAAGGGCTCGTCAAATTGGCTGAACTAGTAATGTACGTGTGAGGTATAGTGTCGGACAACTTTTACATTTGTTTAGAACTCACGAGTCGAGTATGGTACAACGAATCGTCTTCTTTCTCTACAAATTTAATGAAACGTCAAAGCTTCCGCGCTTCGCGCAGGAGGGGGGGGGGTGAAATCACACAAAGATTAAGGGTCGAGAATGGTAATACGAATCGTCTTCTTTCTCTAATGATTAAATGAAACGTAAAGGCTTTCGCGCTTCACGCGGGAGGGGGGGGGGGGGTAATCTGAATTCAGACGAGGATTATTTTCGATAACGGTACAACGAATCGCCTTCTTTCTCTAATGTTTTAATGAAACATCAAAGCTTCCGCGCTTCGTGCGGGAGGGGGGAACTGAATTCAGACAAGTATAAAGAGTCGAGAAAGGTACAACGCATCGCCTTCTTTCTTTAATGATTTAATTAAACGTAACAGCTTCCGCGCGTTGCGCGGGACGGGGGAGACTGAATTCACACAAAGATTAAGAGTTGAGAATGGTAATACGAATCGTCTTCTTTCTCTAATGAATTAATGAAATGTAAAAGCTTCCGCGCTTCGCGCGGGAGGAATTGGGGGAAATAAATTCAGACGAGGAATATTTTCGAGAAAGGTACAACGATTCGTCTTCTTTCTCTATGATTTAAAGAAACGTCAAAGCTTCCGTGCTTCGTGCAGGAGGGGGAGGGGGGGGGGACTGAATTCACACAAGGATTAAGAGTCGAGAAAGGTACAACGAATCGTCTTCTTTCTATAATAATTTAATGAAACGTAAAAGCTTCCAGGGGAAAACTGAATTCAAACGAGGATTATATTCGAGAAAGGTACAACGATTCGTCTTCTTTCTCTATAATTAAAAGAAACGTCAAAGCTTCCGTGCTTCGCGCAGGAGGCGGGGGGGGGGGACTGTATTCACACAAGGATTAAGAGTCGAGAAAGGTACAACGAATACAAAGATTAAGAGTCGAGAATGGTACAACGAATCGCCTTATTTCTCTAATGATTTAATGAAACGTAAAAGCTTTCGCGCTTCGCGCGGGAAGGGAAAAACTGAATTCAGACGAGGATTATTTTCGAGAAAGGTTCAACGATTCGTCTTCTTTCTCTATGATTTAAAGAAACGTCAAACCTTCCGTGCTTCGCGCAGGAGGGGGGGGGGGGGAATGAATTCACCCAAGGATCAAGAGTCGAGAAAGGTACAACGAATCGTCTTATTTTTCTAATAATTTAATGATATGTCAAAGCTTCTGCGCTTCGCGCGGAAGGGGGAAAATGAATTCAGACAAGGATTAAGAGTCGAGAACAGTACAACGAATTGTCTTGTTTCTCTACTAATAACATGTTTGGGGAACTGAGTTTAGACAAGGATTTGCGTGTGAAGGGGGAGGGGGGGGGGGGGGGACTAAATTCGGACGAGGATTCGAGAACGGTACAACGAACAGTCTTCTTTCTCTAATGATTTAATGTAACGTAAAAGCTTCCGCGCTTCGCGCGAGAAGAGGAAATCTGTTTTCAGACGAGGATTATTTTCGAGAACGGTATAACGAATTTATATAGACCCTTTGAACCAAAAACTTTATGTATGAGCAACGTTAAATTCATATATTTCTAAATTCACTTGTTTGTGAATGTATGTTCCTACTCCACCTCCTCTCACATTCCACTAGCGGCAGTTAACCTCCAAAACATAATCTAAATGGGAATGTGTCTACACTAGTAACATTCCAAACTTCTGAAAGGGCAATAATATCAAATTTGTGCTTGATAGAATGATCATACAGTACGTGCAATTTGTATTTAATGAAGTAGAAGGACGTGTGCGGAGGTTATGATAAATAATTTGTTTTCGTGAGAGGAGCGTGGCAAAACAACTTGGCTTGGCACGAATTGTGTTTTTGTCTCTTTTTTACGCGATTTATATATCCCGCGAAGTTGCCTTGATTTGTAAAAGTCCCTTACTGCGTACACCTTAAACAAAAGAGAAAACGATTACCTTGACATTCTTTTAAGTTAAAAAGGGCATAGGAATTACAGGACGATAATGTATAGATTGGAAGATGCCTCTATTACCAACATGAGTAGAATGAAATAGTTTAAAGGGGCTTATGTTTGAGCGTGAAAAGAGCATATATATATTAAGTTACCCTGACTTATCAATAAAAGGGGCACTTTATATCACTGGAAACAAGGCGCAATTCATTCATATGAAATGTTGAGAGTTGTGGCCCCTTGCCCCGGCTAACAGGTAGCTAAGGTACCTGTTACTACATTAAGCAGCTCTGATTCCTTGAACCTAGGCGTAGCTCTTTAAATGAATGCAACGGGTAAATTGTGAAGCGACACTTGTGATACATACATGAAGAACAACTATCAGGGGGCAATATTATAAGGGACAAGGGGCTATAATCAAAAGTAGCTAGGGAACCTATCATATTTAAAAATGGAGACTTATTCGATTAGAAAAGGGACATCCATCCAAGGTGAAATGGGACCCTATTAAAAAGGAGGAAGGGGGCACTTGTCAGAAACTGAAAGGGCACTTACATGTATAAGGAAGAAATAAGGGAATTTTTCAAGGCAGATATAGGGCAAATGAAAAGGGTCATTTTTAACTTTTGAAAAGGGGCATGGTATGGTATGGTATGGTATTTATTGAAACATGCATCGCAGTTACATATACTGAATTGCACATGGATATACATTGCATTTTAAAAACGAGAGTACAATTAAAAACAGTATCATTTACATAATTATAAGTACACGTATTATGTCACATAAAGAAAAGAGGTTAAAAAGGGAAAGGGAGAGAGAGAGAGAGAGAGAGAGAAAGAGGAGAGAGGGAGAGGAGGAGAGAGGGAAGGAAAGTAAGAGAAATAGAAAGAAAGGATAAGAGAGCGAGAGATATAGTGAAGAAAGAGAAAGAGCAGGAAAGATAGAAAGATGGAGAAAGAGAGAAAAAGAGAGAGAGAGAGGTGAAGGAGAGAGAGAGAGAGAGAGAGAAAGAGGAAGAGAAAGAGAGAGAGAGAGAGAGAGGCAAGAGGTAAAGAAGGGGGAGGAGAGAAGGGGGAACTTGCCAACAATTAAAAATTACATACAAATTGACGATAAAAAGATAAAAGTATGCATTGCAACATTGACATTACGAATAGTATTAATAAGAAGAACAAAAATCTGACTGACATGAGCGCTATCCAAGAACCCACTATTATTATTATTATTATTTTAGCTCACCTAAAAATCTTTTGGTAAGTTGTAAAATGTATAAATGAGAATGTTTTCTTTTTTAACGCAGATGGTAGTAAAAACATTTTAAAAAGGATAATAACAACCTTTTTAAGAAAATATTTATATATAACAACTAAATACAGGCGGATATAGCACAGAAGCAAGATTCAAAAGGAGTAATTGCAGACCTGCGTAAACTAATAGTGTTAAGATAAAATAACGGGCAACCAGAGGCAATTTAAAGTAATACATGTAATTATGAAATCGACAGTATACAATGCGAAGAGTAAAGATAATTAACTGATAAATTGAGGTAAAGCGTATTGCAAATATTTACATTATGTTTCTACATTTAGCAATAATATAATTGTTCAATCCAAGATATTTAATTGAATCTGAAATATAATGCATTAAGATTCGGCGAATTGTAGATGTGTTCAGGCAAAGATTGCAATTTGAGAATGAATTATAATAAGCAAATTGTGATTTAAAAGAGGCTTTAGATAACTGGCAATAATTCATATAAAGAAAAAAAACATGGGAAAGAAATGAGGTTACTAAAGATGACCGTATTTGTATCTTGATACAGAAATTGAAGTTATATTGACAAAAATACATGTAATTCACAAAGTTTGGCAGTATTATGCTATCAAAAAAAATTGAACAGACCGGATGCCACATCATGGCTGGTTTAAAAGCCTTACTAGATAGGGTAAAGCACTTTTTCTGTAGCGTTCTGTCCTACACTTGATTTCACGTAGCCTATTACTATGTCTCAATTGTCTTCGAGAACACTGGCTTTCAGGTAACCACTCACGAAAGTTACAGTAGAGGGACCTAGCGAAGTTTAGACAGAGCTCTTCTCTTCTGTCTCTCAGAGACGACAGATTACACACTGTGAGAGCCTGACGGTAGGATTCATATCTTAGTCCTAATATTGTCCGCAGGGCACGCTTCTGGATTGACTCTATTTGAGCTTCCTGGTTTAGAGTTAGTGAGGAATGCCATACTACACAACAGTATTCTAGCACCGGTCTTATGTAGGACGTAAAAACTGTGATCAAATCTTGAAGTGGCATAGAGAAACGTTTGAGCATCCGTAGCAGATAGAGTTTCTTGGCTGCTTTTGATGTAATGCAGTTGACGTGTTCCAACCACCGAAGATCACTGCTAAGAACGACGCCAAGCAATTTCACGTGTTGCTTGTCCGGGATTTGATTTTCGCCGATCATAACTTCCGCTGGTGGGAGCTGTCGACGAGCAAATGATACCCTCATGAGTTGGCATTTGGATGGGTTTAGACGCATATTCGAGTCCTTACACCATTCTTCAAATACAGACAATGTAGCATTAAGACAACTTGGTGAATTTGATCGGCGTGTTTCTGCAACAGTAAGGTCATCTACATACTTCCATCTAGAGCAGTCAGATGACTGGAGGGCATCGTTGACAGTGGCTAAGAAAACCAGAGGTCCAAGTCGCGTCCCTTGAGGAACACCGACTGAAGTGGCGAGTGTTGTTGAAAGTTGGTCTTTGTACCGCACTTGCTGAGTTCGCTCACCAAGGAAGCTGCATAACCAAGGAAGTAAGGATGGCCGTGCACCCATTGTGTAGATTTTTGTGATTGCTACGTTATGGTTTACTAAGTCGAAGGCTTTGGAAAAATCCGTAAGCACCACACTCGTAATTGATCCAGATTTGTCAGCATTCGAATGGAGGTATTCCAGCAGGCTTAAAAGGTAATGGCTCGTTGACCAACCAGGACGATTGCCGAACTGCTGAGGATCGATTTCGTGAGATATGTCATTCAAGATCATTTTAGATGCAAACAGTTCCAACAACTTCGCGAAGAAGTCAGTCAGGGCGACAGGGCGCAACTTCTGTAACGTCGCAGGAGTTTCTTTGGGAACAGGAACAATGATGGACCTCTTCCAATGACTTGGAACCCTGCTTTGTTGAAACGACGCATTAAAGATGTCGCAGAGAGGTGAGCTGAGTTCCACTGCGAATTCCCGAATCAACCGTGGTGAGATTCCGTCCGGTCCACCACTTTTTCCAACTGGGGTTTTGGACAGTTCTCTGTAAACTGTCCAGGGTTGTATGGTTGGCAAAGTGTCCAGCTGAATCGGTCTGAACGCAGGAATTTCGCTCAAATCAAGGGATGGGGTGTCCTTTCCGATGCTTACGAAGTACGAGTTTATGGCATTTGCTATTGGCAACTTGTCCGAAGTATTGATATCTGGCAAGGAAATAGACGTGTCTTGTTGCCTATTCGAAGTCATCAGTTTGATATATTTATACCATGATGCGGGGTTTTCGCGTTTCAGATGTTGGACGCGGTCCCTATAAAACACTCTTTTCGCATGAGTGATCGCTTGCTGCACTTTGTTTCGAAGACTACGCCAATTCGGGGAGCCTGAGTGGAAGGCCCTTTGTCGTTGATGTATTAGGTCTTTGACCTTGGTTGTCATCCAAGGCTTATCCATCATATGCAGCTTTACGGACTTGGTTGGGAAGTGAGTGTTGATTGCCGCGTTCAAATCATTATAGAACACCTCACATTTGCGTTCTACATCCGTTTCTTGATAAACACTTATCCAATCGTGGTGTGTTATCCAACTGCCGAATTCGCGCACATCCGATTGACGCATCGGTCTGACAGTTTTCTGTCTGACTTCATTTCTCCTGGATGATTGCTGTTTTGGCCTCCATATGACTCCATTAGGCACTCATCAAGGTGAGAAGGGTCACTAATAAGAAAAGTACGGGGCACCTGCTAGAATTTAAAATGGGCAGTAATCACATGGGGGAAGGAACAATTATTATTACAAAGAAAATGGGTCACCTGTTATTGTAAGAAGGGGCACTTTTCAGGTACTCAAACAAGTGGGGGAAATAAAACGACCCCCCCCCCCTCCCCCTTGCCTCGACCGTATTTGTGAAATCTCTGGTTTTCTTCTTTTCTTTGTTATTAAGGTCTTGTAAATAAGGTTTCAAAGTATGTCAAGATCCTACTTCTCTACTTTAAACAAAACATTCATTTTCTCCATAGTTATGGCGGCACATGGAGGTATTGCCGATGATCTTCTCTTCAAGCTGGCTGAAACATCGAGACGGGTGAGCAGGTGGAGGCCTTAGGACGAACACTCGGATTCAATATCGCAGAAATAAATAGATACACAGAGACCAACAGGATAGAAGGACTAGTGACCTGCAAGGGAACACGTGCGATGCTGTTTGACTGGAGACAGACCGTGAAGCCTTGCGATCAGCATCATAGACTGGAACAAGCTCTCATTGACGCTAAGCTAGTAATGCTTGCTGATACACATCTCAGGGTGACACCAAATAAGGGGATATCAAGTGATCCAGGTGGGTCTATTAGTGCTAGAATCCTAACAATCACTTCCTTTATCCGTTAATTGTTTTAACAACGTACCAAATTTGAAGATGGTATATGACAGGATAGCATTATTTCACAATCCTTCACCGCGTTTACCTCTGCCCTCTAATTGTTGTTTGAAAAAGATCTTTAAATAAAGGAGAAAATAAATCCATGATTTTCAATATCGATTTAGAGAAAGTTTTCATGACTGATCTATATAGTCGAATCAAAGATAACAGCAGCGTTGAGTGCGTTTCTAGGCCTTTGCTTCATGGAAAAGAGGCAAATCGTCGGAGTTTCAACGAGAATCTTAAACAAAATTGCGAAGGGGTTGATAGAGCATGGGAGTATAATAACATATTCGGTTTTATATATGATTATATCATTCCAGATATCTACAGTAAGAAGATCTCGGCATCATTGACTGTGCAGCGATGTCGCGAAAAGTTGGAGAATAAGTACCGAAATCAATTGTGCAAAATTCAAATGAAACCGTGGGATCAAACTGATTATGCTGAGTTCAAAGATATGCACACGGTTGTCACGATGGTGCAGAAGGACGCTCGTGGACAAGACACGAAAAAGAAGGAAATACTCCAGGGTTCTGTTGCTGAAATATTTTCAACGAAAGTAAACGGAGAACTGCCAGCTCGAATCCTCATTTCGGCCCCCGCTGGAAGAGGAAAGACCACGGCTGTCGCTAAGATGGCTTACGACTGGGTTCACAGGGAAAAGGGATCAGAATTAGAACTACTGCCACTTCTGTTTGTTGTGAAATTCCGAAACACAAGTCAGCTCACATCGATCGGAGAAGCTATCAAATCCCAGCTTTTGAGTGATGTTAATGATCTCACACCAGAGGGTTTGGAAAGTTTCATTAGAGAGAATCAGGGAATCTGTCACATCATACTAGACGGGCTAGATGAGTATGCTGGTATTTCTTCTTCAAACCGGAGCTTAGGGAGCAACATTGTCAGTGTCATCCGCTGGGAGGAATTTCCAGAGTGTAGAGTCCTTGTAACAACACGCCCTCACCTAGAGAACTTCTTCAATCAAGCGGAACTTCCTAGAGTATACACAAAGATGTGGATCGAAGGATTCTCGCAAGAGAGCTCACGTGAGTACATCGACAAGTTCTTTGCTTCGACTTCGAATCCTTGTCGTGGACATGGTCTGAAGGTTTACCTTGATGACCAACCACTGATTAATGAACTTGTTAAAACGCCTTTATTTTGTCTCATGGTCTGTCACTTATGGAGCGAGGAGCGTTTGGACACTGAAACTGCAACTCAAACAGAATTATTAGACAGCGTGAATGTTTTTCTGATGCACCATGCCAATGCCCGAGCAACATCAACATACAACATAGCAGAAGAAGAACTTATCGAAATAATTCGTAAGCTGGGTGAGGTTGCTCTAGCTGGTCTAATCGACGACTCTAAAAAACTAGTCTTCACGCCCCATGATTTCCGAAGAGTCCCCGCTATCCTTGATAGGGCATGTGAGCTTGGGATATTATCCAAGACGACGATTCCAACGACAATGCTCCCACGATCTCACAATACCACATCCACGACCATTGAGTTTTATCACAAACTCGTTCAGGAACACTCGGCTGGGAAATACCTTGCTGCTAAAACAAAGAAATATACATGTATGTTACGACTGAAGATTTCTAAGTTGGACAGACTGCTGCGAAACATCAAAGCAAACATCGGTGACTATGAGAATCTCATCCGATTTGCTGCTGGCACAGATAACGGCCTTTGCATACGAATAATGGAGACGCTCCTTTCCAACCGATTTTTGGATGAGAGCGAACGATATCGAATTCTCCTAGACTGTTCATCAGAGACCAAGGGTACTCAACAAGATGTGTCTTCGTTGGTTCAAAGATGTGTAAATGCAGAGAGTATTGTTCTGAAGTCACCGACTGTCTACACCGTCGTTGGGATGCAAAATCTTCCAAAGCAACTTAAACGTCAGGTATGCACATTTTCATTTTACAAAATGTGTTTACAATAATAATAATCTCATACAGATTGATTAAGTTTTCATCCCTTCGCTATAATTAAAAGTCAAAGGGGTAAGATTGTTTTAATAGATTATTGATTACAATTGACGGCATCTTCATATAAAATAATGATGCAAGATAAAATTATCAAGACGTATGATTCATTATCATAATTATTCTATCTTTGCCCAATTACGGCCTTGATCAAGGTACTGCATTCCAGAAACGAGAAAAATAATGCAAACAAAAAATATACTAGGTCCTAGGGCATATTTACATAGGGAAAATCATGTGATTCAGGCAATAAAAGCAAGTAGCCTATGTAAAACAAAGAATCGCTATATTTAACATGGAAGAAAATACATCTATAACTTATGTATGTAAAGAAGTAGAGAAGGAAGCTTCCATTACTAGTCTTTAGCGAATACATTTATCAGATAAGATCAGACCGTAGGCTCGTTTGCTGTAATGATTACCACCAAAACAAGACATTAGATAGTTCAGAATCTGGCCTATTCAATTGAAGATAATATCCATCATCGCGACCTTCCTCTACGCGCTGCAAATAAGAGCGGAGAATATTATAGAGATGAAATATAAGAACCGGCCAGATTATGGACTAGAGCTGAAATAGAAATCTTCATCAACTTATCGATGTTTTGACTATTAAATATTGTCTATATCTCTTTTTCTCTTTACCCCCTCCCCCTCACCTTGTTTCTCTCTCTCTCTGTCTGAACACCAGGTTAGGACAGTAAAGTTCGAGGGGTCTACTCTAACTACCGACGTGACGAGTGGACTATGGTCCTGCCTCAAAGACTTTTCGATGTTAGATACTCTCGTCATCTCAGACTCGTCTCTCAGTTTCCCTCCATTTCTTCCGGTGCTTATATCAGTCACAAACCTATCAGCCGAGATAGTGACGTCACAAAGCTACGAAGGAGTGCTCCCATCGATACCTGGAGTGAGAGATATCGATGTCTCTATCGATGTTGCAGAGACGAGCAACACTTTTCAGATCACCACCGCATCCAGGCCTATGAATCAGACTATGGCTATGGATGAACAGTTCTTTGTTCATATCAGACTACACGCCTTGAAAGCACTCACCACAGACAGGAAAACCGAGTCAGGAGAGACAATTGGAGGGCTAAGCCTTCTATTTGAAGACCAAACCAAAAAGCAACAACGGCTGCATGTGTCAGGGGTGAGGGGCAGAGACGAAGAAACATTGGTGGACCTGCTTGTCAAGACTAAACAACTAACGTACCTGAATTCGAGGTAGGTCTAGGCTAGGGATACTAGATCTAGGTCTTTTATTACTAGGCCTACTATACCTATTACTACTAGATCTAGGTCTAGATCTGTATTCATATATACATGGTGGTGTGACCAAAGTTCGCTATCTCAACAAATCGGTACAATTTCGAAAGTTTGATATCACTAATGGGAAGAGAAACCTAAAATTACCGAGACACGAATTTTTTTTATGGAATAGGAGGTGATATTAGTAAAATATTGACAAAAGATTGTCCAATTTTGCAGTCTTTTTCGTCCGTTCTGAAAAATATGAACTTGCCGACAAGGGTTTGCAAATCTTTATTTTGAGAGCAAATGTCATCAAAATTGCAAATAAAAAGTGGTAACCAGGGGCGGCGATTTATTTTCATGACCGGGGCGACAAAGTGCGAGGGGCGAGGGAGCATATATCTAGAGCATGACATGGGCGAAGGTGACAGGAGTGACTAGATCTATCCCCTTACACTTTCAATTTGTTTTGAAGTTTTGTTTTATTAAAACATTACATTCCTTAGCAAAACTATAGTATACAAATAAGCAATGTGCTTTTTCACACTTCACTTTTACATTGTCGGTAATAAGTATGCAGTCCAAAGGGTTGTAAATATTTAATAGGCCGAGGTAAATTTTGGTAAACTTTAATTAGGGCCTAGTCTAGTCTAGAGTCTAGGTCTAGTCATGTAAATGAAGGACCTTGAGTTTGACTTAATAGTACTTTTTTTTTTTGAAAGATGTACACCATTTGCCCTAACAGGAAGTCAGTCGACAATATTTGTAAAACCAGGCTGGAAGGGACTCTTTAAACAATGAAACTTAATAAAAAGAGCGAGCGGAATATTCTTTTTTTTTAGCACTGATCTCTTTTTATAACTCTTACTCTTCTAAACATACACTGTAAAATGTGCTCACGTGATACCATCGAAATAAGGGTTTTCTACAATATTTACTTGTACATTTTGAAGGACATTAATAATACGCGAGGGAGCGCTAGCGTAGCTATCGACCGAGCGAGTATATTTTTGCATTTTTATTAGTCAAAACGCTGCACTCGTTGGCCCTCCAGAGCCTTACAAAGAAAAAGTGTTGTGAAGTCTTTAGTCAGTATTTGGTATAAATTTGATTGCATGATATTTTTCCTTGCAAACTATCCAATTATCTTACATTTGATCGATTGAATTTTTCGATAAATCAGATGTAAACCTCCGTGCACGGAGTAAAGGTTTCGTTGTTTTCATGATTTTTTCGTGAGTGGCAGCGCGCACACCAATCCGACATCGAATTTTAAATCGCGATATCTCCGGAATCCTTTGACGATAATTTGTTTGTAGTTTCACCAATTTGTAGTTAAAAAAATTGCCGTCCATGTGCTAATAATTGAAATTAATAAATTTGTGTCAAATATGGGAAATCATGGATCAAATCTCACATTTTCTAATATTTTCAAAAAAAAATCAGCGAACTTTTGTCACTGTAGATTTTTGTGTTTATGTTGCTTTTTAATTTTAAGACGGTATGAACACCAAACAATGTAATAAAATGGTATTTCATGGATGTTCTTATTAGTCATGATTATATTTGTTACTATAATTACCATATTATAATATGATTATTATCATTATTGTTATTGTTAGTATTGTTGCTTTCATTTAACTCTGTAAAGAGGGTACGCATAATTTACTTGCATTCTTTATCAATGTAATATACTTTCCCAAGATTTGCTTTCAAGAATCACATTCTTTCCCTCGTTCCCTTTCAAATAATCTTTGTAGGAGTGGAGGTGGTACTCTAGACAAAAAGAACAACGTCCAGGTGAGTGACTTTTTTTATGCGGTGTGCATGCATTCCACTTTGAAATATTCAACAAACGGATATCCTCTGAATTTTACTATTAAAGGGAATTGCAAAACAGTTGCATATGTTGTTGTTGAAGAAACTCAATTAGTTCTCGGAATATAAATGTGTTACTTGTAATTTCAGCTTCACTGACAAAGGATTATCTATGTCCACACGTTTATTCTCAATATTTAAATTGATGTATATAAAAGTGACAAGTTTGTCTGTTAAATTTCATTGCAGAATACTCGGCTTGAGATAAAGCAATGCCAGCTATCTACAGAGGTGACCACAAAGTTGTGGTCCTGTCTCAGATCCTTCACCTCACTGAACCATATCACCATCTCAGACTCCTCTCTCAGTTTCCCTCCATCTGCTCCGGAGCTTCCATCCGTCACAAAGCTAACAGCCGAGAGAGTGACGTCACATAGCTATGAAGGTCTGCTCTCATCGATACCTGGAGTGAGAGATATCGATGTCTCTATCGATGTTGCAGAGACGAGCAACACTTTTCAGATCACCACCGCATCCAGGCCTATGAATCAGACTAGGTCTACGGCTATTGTTTATATCAGACTAGGCCTAGGCCTACACGCCTTGACGGCACTCACCACAGACAGCAAAATTGAGTCAGGAGAGACAGGGCTTAGTCTTCTATTTGATGACCAAACCAAAAACCAACAACGGCTGCATGTGTCCAGGGTGTGGGGCAGAGTCGGAGAGGCCTTGGTGGACCTGTTTGTCAAGACTAAACAACTAACGTACTTGAATTCGGGGTAGGTCTAGGCTAGGTATACTAGATCTAGGTCTATTACTACTAGGCCAACTAGACCTATTGCTACTAGATCTAGGTTTAGACTAGATCTTTATTTATATATATATATATATATATATATGGTGGTGTGACCAAAGTTCGCTATCTTAACAAATCGGTACAATTTCAAAGGGGGATATCACTAATGGGAAGAAAAACCTAAAATAACCGAGAGACAAATTTTATTATGGAATAGGAGGTGAAATAAGTAAAATATTGACAAAAGATTGTCCAATTTTGCAGTCTTTTGCGTCCGTTCTGAAAAAATATAAACTTGCCGACAAGGGTTTGCAAATCTTTATTTTGAGAGCAAATGTCATCAAAATTGTAAATAAAAAGTGGTAACCAGGGGCGGCGATTTATTTTCATGACCGGGGCGACAAAGTGCGAGGGGCGAGGGAGCATATATCTAGAGCATGACATGGGCGAAGGTGACAGGAGTGACTAGATCTATCCCCTTACACTTTCACATTTTGTTGAAGTTTTGTTTTATTAAAACATTACATTCCTTAGCAAAACTATAGTATACAAATAAGCAATATGCTTTTTTCACACTTCACTTTTACATTGTCGGTAATTAGTATGCAGTCCAAAGGGTTGTAAATATTTAGTAGGCCGAGGTAAATTTTGATAAACTTTAATTAGGGCCTAGTCTAGTCTAGAGTCTAGGTCTAGTCATGTTAATGAAGGACCTTGAGTTTGACTTAATAATACTTTTTTTTTTTTTAAAGATGTACACCATCTGCCCTAACAGGAAGTTAGTCGACAATATTTGTAAAACCAGGCTGGAAGGGATTCTTTAAACAATGATACTTAATAAAAAGATCGAGCGGAATATTCATTTTTGTTAAGCACTGATCTCTTTCTATAACTCTTACTCTTCTAAACATACACTCTAAAATGTGCTTACGGGATACCATCGAAATACGGGTTTTCTTTAATATTTACTTGTACATTTTGAAGGACATTAATCATATGCGAGAGAGCGTAGCTAGCGACCGAGCGAGTAGATTTGTGCATTTTTATTAGTAAAAACGCTGCACTCTTTGACCCTCCAGAGCCTTACAAAGAAAAAGTGTTGTGCAGTCTTTAGTCAGTATTTGCTATAAATTTGATTGCATGGTATTTTTCCTTATTAAAATATGATTATTATGATTATTGTTATTGTTAGTCTAATTGCTTTCATTTACATCTGTAAAGAGGGGATGCAGAATACACTTGCATTCTTTATTAATGTAATATCATTCGCCAAGATTTGCTTTCAAGAATCACATTCTTTCCCTCATTCCCTTTCAAATATTGTTTGTAGGAGTGGAGGTGGTACTCTAGACAAAAAGAACAACGTCCAGGTGAGTGACTTTTGTTACACGGTGTGCATGCATTCCACTTTGAAATATTCAACAAAGGGATATCCTCTGAATTTTATTATTAAAGGGAATTGCAAAACAGTTGCATATGTTGTTGTTGAAGGAACTCAATTAGTTCTCGGAATATGAATGTGATACTTATAATTTTAGCTTCACTGACTAAGGATTCTGTATGTCCACACGTTTATTTTCAATATTTAAATTGATGTATATAAAAGTGACAAGTTTGTCTGTTTTAAATTTCATTGCAGAATACTCGGCTTGAGATAAAGCAATGCCAGCTATCTACTGAGATGACCGAAAAATTGTGGTCCTCCCTAAGATCCTTCACCTCACTGAACCATCTCACCATCTCAGAGTCCTCTCTCAGTTTTTCTCCATCTCCTCCTGAGCTTCCATTCGTCACAAAGCTATCAGCCGTGAGAGTGACGTCACAAAGCTATGAAGGTCTGCTCTCATCGCTTCCTGGCTTGAGAGATATCGTAATCTCTATCGATGATGCAGAGAGACAGATACCTCAGATCACGGCTGGTCTTCGTCGGGCCGGAGGACAACAGCTCACACACATCGAGCTTAGAGCATCGACATTACTCTCAGAGAAGAAGAAGAAGGTATCGAGAGAGACGATGAGAGGACTGGGTCTTCTGATCATAGAACAAACCAAGAAGCTACAGCGGCTAGATCTGATCGGAGTGAAGTGCACAGACGAGGAAGACTTGGTTTACCTCATCGAGTGTTGCAGACATGTGAAGACGATGGCAGAGCTGTGGTAGGTTCTTATTCAAATCTTGTATAAAATAGATTAAAATCCTACTAGACGATCTTAATTAGTTAGTCTACAGTGAGAAAGCATAATGATACGAATGCGTAAAGGGATGCAAAGGTTAAAACGTGGTTGTAACTTCCAATTATTTGACTGAAAGTTTTGTGCTCTAGCTGCAATGAACCGTTAAAGGCAAACCGTCCTTTTTAAAATTATTCTACATCGCTTTTTGGATATATCGTCTTAAGAACATCAAGTTCCATGATCTGAGGTGGCACGTATGCCCCCCCCCCCCCGTATGGTAGCCATCCTAGAATGCATATTAATATCTGAATATATGAATATTTGCGTTGGTACTCGTGAGGTGGAGATCAAATTCAAAATTAAATCGGCCAGATTCAGGACTAAATGAACCAGTTTGTCACAATGAACATGGACAAGTTATGACCTGGGTAGTCATTCGTTTGCGGTAAGCATCCCGATTTTGTCGCAATGTCACTTATTTAAAGTAAACTTAGCTTTGCATTTGTAAATTTTGTATGAAATCTCATATTTGATCAATTATCGCATCAGATTCTGTGTGCGTGCGTATAATGAATAATGATGACTAGCGCATGACGTATAGTTCCTATTGAGCCAACAAATGCAGCGACAGGATGGCTACCGTACGGGAAAAAATAGACGCCCCGGCCATCGTCGGCTCTTACTCTTCGACTCAGAATTTGTGAATTTTCGAAGCTTAAGCAAAACCAAACTAGGGGAAATGACAAATTTTCCCCTTTTCTCCCCTGGAGGGTTTTTTATCCACTACAATTAATTTCGATTTTAAAAATCAACTTTTAAGGCCGAATTACTCTTGGCTTTAAAACTGATGCTCGTGAGCTGTTTCATCGAATCTAATTTAAACTAAAATTGATTTTGATAAATTTTAGGTTAAATGTAAAAGGGCTCATTAATCAAGGCTAGTCGATTTTGGGTCAATTAACCACAAAATTGCGTCGCTAAACTACTGCAAGAGAGGTCCTCGAAAAGTAAGTAAATTCCGTTCTGGTGATACAAAAAAAAAAAAAATGGTAGAAGGAAGGTATTCCTCTCATATTTAACCGAACGGTATTTGAAATAAATATCAACTAAAAGCATTCCCCAACTGAGCTAAACTTAAGTTAACTCTTCGAATTGCACCGGTTCATGCATTTCCGTCCCGTTCACATAGCCTACATTCATGCATGTTTAACTGTACTTGTCTAACGATGTTGAATATTTGGTTAGGACATGTAAGAAATATAGTTTATTCTTGCATTTGATCACAAAATAAGTCTACCACGGCTTTAGGAATCATCGTGTTGTATGGTTTTGCCGATAAGTCTAGTGCTTACAATTGTAGATTTAGGCTTAGATTCCGAATCTAGGCCTAGATACAGGCTAGCCTACTTTTTTTTTTTTGGCCAGTAGGCAGTACGGTAGCCGTTTTTTTGTGTTAATAATAATTATAAAATGATGACGTAAATCCTATTCAAATAATTGGTTGAAAGCATTTATTTTGCCTAACGCGTAATTTGGGTAATGCTACGTTTACACTATGTTCCCGGCGGCCACGGCAACCACGTTTCAGGCCACCGTGGACGAAACGGGATTGACGTGACACAACGCGGGGGACCGTATGGGCAAACGTGACAGGCCGTGATTGCCGTGGATACCGTGTCAGATTTTTAAACTGTCAAAAAATTCGCCACGGCAGTCACGGTGCGGATGAGAAACCTAGTAGGCCGTAATAAACCGGGGTGAACGTAACAAAACGTGACAGTCCGTAATAGATCGTAACAAAACTTGGGGGTGGTCCGTAGTGGGACGGTTTAAGCGCCCGGCACGCTACGGCGCGTTGCGTTCTACTACGGTCTGACACAACGCGAGGTCTCAGAATACCATGATTGCTATCGCTTGGGAGTTTTTTTTTTATACCGCCGGCACAAACGTGCTCCAAAGCTGCCCTGCGTCCACGTTTCATCCGTACAAAGCCTTGACAGAACGTGAAAAACGTGTCAGACCTTGATCAGAACGTGGGAAACGTGAGGGACCCCATCAGAACGTGACGGGCCGGGAGGGAACGTTCTGGCATCCGTGGTAGAACACGGGCCGAACCGTAGTGCGCCTTGGAGCCTCCAGGACTCAGCATCCCCTTCCCCCCCACGGCCCGTCACGGATACCGTGGTAGACCGTGAGAAAACTTGGCAAGACGTAACAAAACTTGAATCCAGAGATAAAATTGGTCTAAATCCCACGGCGTACTACGTTTCGGGCAAACGGGGCTGCCGTGGCCGCCGGGAACATAGTGTAAACGTAGCATTATGACCGGTCATTACCCAATGGTAATTACCGGTCATTAACACATCAAGCTTGTTGTTGCTATCGTAACCATTGAGATTTCATATAAGACGCGCGCAAGGCAAGGTACGCCTAATTTGCGCTTATCTTAATCCATGGTTTATGTAAATGAGGATTTAAACCATGGGTTAGATTTAACCTCCTTTGTGAATTCGGGCCTTTGGGATTGAGATGACAGTGATTGATCAAATAACAAGGATCCACGTCATAATTTTATAAAAAAAATAATACACATCATTTTGTTCGGGAATTAGTAATATTACCCGCACTCGGTACCTTTGGAAAAGTCTAACACGCCCGAGGCGATAGCCGAGGGCGTGTTAGACTTTTCCAAAGGTACCTTGTGTGGGTAATTCTTACTAATGCCCTCACTGCTGTGTATTATTTGTATACAATCAACGAGATAGTCATTGCTTTAACTTCAACATTTTATGCAAAAAAATGCGATTCCACAGTGTCAACCCCAAAACCATGTTAGATAAACTAACGAGTATGAGATTATTGGTTTGATCAGAATTCATCGAGTAATGTTTTAAAGAAAGTAAACAAATTAATGATACTTCCAAGAATTCTATTCTTATAATTAGAATTGTAGAATCGTGGAGAAGAAAAAAAAAACTATTTACAGATGAAAAATAAAACTGAAGTGATAATCCATATTCAGTTTAATAGCTCTGCAACTTAAGCATGCACTTTCGAGAAATATATTGCTAAGTGTTGTTGCTGATCTAAAAAGCTACGATTCTGTCCTGGAGGTTATTATTTATAAACTTACATTACATAGATAAATCTGTTCTCGGTGATAAATCTTAAAATATCAAATTTGAAATTTTAAAGTAGCAATTCATCTGAGCAGCAGTGGACCAATTTGAGGGTATTTTTTTAACTCTTAGTAGAGTTTCTGTTGGCATAAATATGTTTCGATAATTACCTGTTGATACCTGAATTGGATATTCTTAGCAATTGCACAAGAACAAATACAAAAGAAATAACCAAATTGTAAGTGCAGTGAAATAATATATCAACTCGGATTTATGATGTCCTTAAAAAAAATTCAAAGCTGATGAAAAAAAAGTAATTAACTTCGTATCCCGCCACCCCCCCCCCCCACTCAGTGCTATTAAGGGTACGCATATGCGTGTTCCCTCCTTTTGAAAACACCCCCTAAGTCCGGTATGTAAAGTCAATTTTGTGTATGTACGAGCCGGACTTTGGTGCGTGAAAAGTACCCCTTTACCGGACATTTTGGTAACACGCCTGTGGTCATTCCGACCCCGGAGTGGGGGGGGGGGGCTTCGTATAGACAACTGCATGACCTTACATGACAAAGTGTATTACTCTTAGATTAACAACAATACTAGTTACAGCAATCCTTACCACAAATGTCACTCATTTAATATCCACCAATGTATCTCGACTACACAGTGGCAGATATCACCTAAAGAGTAGTTCTTTTATTTGTGTCATTGATTATATTCGTTTTGTATCCATTTAAATAAATTGCTCATTATTTATACAATGTCGATTTTCTTGCATTAAAGCATAAAAATAGCTATTAGACTTTCAAGCTTGAAGAATTTGTGTAAACGTTAGTTTGTATTTGAGCAATGTATTGTTTGTCATTTAATTTAAAAAAATGGATTATGCAGAAATTTAAAGGATGAGATTGTGCGCTAACGCATAATTAGTAATTATGAAATGATGACAAAGGGCAATGGTATGTGATTCAATGATGGTGTGTTAGTTAAAGTGATTAGATAACCTAGCAGTGCTTTTGTTAGAAGACAATGGTTATTATTTGTATTTTTACTTTATTCATTATTTATTATTATTATTATTATTATTATTATTATTATAACTGTTTGGTTGTGGGGGAGGGGGTGTAAAAGAACAAAACAATCACTTTGAAAGGGACAGAAAGCAAAGAGGTGTGATAGCAGTGTGTTGTGTATTAATGAGAGAGAGAGAGAGAGAGAGAGTATGTGAATGGAACAAGGCCAAACATTTATAAACAAATCGATAATTAATGGCCCAAAATTTGCCTTTAACTTTAAAATCTACAAAATTCTCAATTCTGCGATACAAAATAAAATTGTTAGCCTTCATTTACGCCTTGCAAGCACATCAATGCTTGAACATTTCGGATTAATAATGGAATGATTTTTGTTTTAATTCGTTTTATTTAAAGAGGGTTACTCTCTCAGTATTAAAACTGTTTCCTGGGAAACCCTGTACAAATACACTGAGAGGAAATTGAACAAAGTTTAAATACATATCACATATCATATCATGGATTCGGTTTTTATGTTTTTTGTTTTTAAAATTTTATACACCAGAAAATAAACATGAACACAGTTTAGATATTTGAACAGCTTATTATATTTATATATATATATATATATATATATATATATATATATATATGTATAGTTTCTCTAAAATCGAAAATTAAAGCAGGAAAGCTGAAGTATTTTTTTATGTTGTATTACCGAAATAAACAGTCTCTGATATTTAAACAAAAACGATAAAATTGATCTTAAAATTTATATGAATCACTTCCTAAAGCTATGATTACAAATCAGAGCGGCAACCAACCGATTAGTAGCCTGCTCGGTCGCCATCGGAATGTAGGCATCGCCCATCGATTTTTGGAGAAATCGAGCAGGCTGTAGAGCCCCAGCGATGCCAGGGCGGTGCCCTGTCGATTTTCCGTCGGTCGCCGGTCGATTTTAGGTCAAAACTGGGCGAAATCGTGGAGCTTTTCCGCGCGGTGTCCCGGCAGTGACCGAACGGTGACCTACCGATTCCCGAGCAGTCTCCCACCGGCCGCCGGCTGATTTTAAAGATATTGCACGGCGGCCGACCAGTGATCGGCGGGGCCCCAAAATAAACTCGATGCCCGGCCGTTCGCCGCCCGGGAACCGAACTAATCGGGCATTTGCCGCCGAGCGATATAGGTCAAAAATCGAAGCCGATATATAAATCCGAACATGAAAATACTAAGAGTATCATATTTTACGGATTCTCTGTCTGTTTTTCGTTCTTAATTTCGCTGTTCTCTGTATGTCTCTCTACTATATATATTCATCTCTCTCTTTATATATATATATATATATTTGACCCCTCCCTCATTTATCGCACCCCTTCTCTGCTTCTTTTTCTCTATCACTCCGTTTTCTGAACCTAGGTTACTGATCTGTGGAACTATGGATGGCGGCAGACTGAAACATCATCTCAGAGGTATTCGACCACGCGGCAACCTCCTTGTGGAACTTCGACATGTAAGTATCGCTCCACGTTGTGTGCACTGTACACGCTCACTATTTCTCATTTCCATCTGTATAATGACCGCTATGATGCTAATAATGTTCTGTATTATCGTTTGTGAAATTCAATTTCTAAATTTATTTCCACTTTGGACCCATTTTCTTTGTTAACGTTTCCTTAGTGTTTCTTTTTCCTCATGTGAAACCATCCCCGTCCGCTTTGTAAGTTTTTTCAAACTGTTTTATATTTTGAGTTTTCGTATCATACTCTTTTGTCTCCCTCATCAAATTTGATGATATCAAAATATTTGATGATATCAAAATATATCCCCCTCATCAAATTTGCAAGGTGCCTTTTTCTTTGACAAATTAACCTTTTCCTTTCTTATGAATTTCCTTTTCCCCGTTTTTATAACTGCCCATTTTCATTTCTGATGAATGACTTTTTTACAACTGAAGGATTGACTGATAGTAGGTATAGCACACCAAAAATAATTATAACAAACACATGTTATTTGATGGTTGCAAATGATCAAGCTTTATGGAAGCTTCAAAAACAGAATTGAAATCGGTCAATGCGTTGTGATTTTATACAATTTTTTTGATATCGCAAAATTACCGAAAAACCTGCCAGAAATGGTCAAATTGTCAAAAATGGCATAATTCGACAAAGTTGGCAACTTAATTCATCACTTTCTTGGACACAAATAATAAATTAAATTATAAGACACTAAAAAATCATCTTTGTGGTAAAAAATACAAAAAGGAAAATTTATATATCTATTACCGTTTTGAAAACAGAAGCCAACAAAATAAGTCATTTTTGCCATTTTTGCGTATCTGCAGATATAAAAAAGTTGTGAAAATAAGTCCGCCTAATTAATATGCGCATATGTTATCAAATCAAAATCGAACATGATACATCAGTGAAATCTATTAGACCAAGAGCATTAGTTTTAACATGGACATTTTCCATAACAAGCTGATTTTTGTCAGGATAGTTCCTGGAATATGTCTAGATTAACATACTAAAAGTCCTCATAAATCATCCTTGAGCGTTTTCCGCAATCCAAGATGGCGTCCAAAATGGCCGCTATGTCCTGAATTTCTAAAAGCTTTGCAACTAGATCACCCAAATACAAAATTTAAACGTCTACATATAAGTTTTTAGCACAAGGAACTAAATAAAATACATGTTGATAAATTTTGAGACACACAAGTAGCTATAAACCACTTTAGCCCTTCTCGAAATCCAAAATGGCGCCCCAAATTGCCGCCATTTCCTGTATTTCTTATAACTTTGCAACTTGATAACCCAAATACAGAATTTAAATGTCTAAATATATGTTTTTCAGCATAAGGAACTCAACCAATCAATTATTATCAAATTTTGAAACACACAAGTAGCAGTAAGACCACTTGAGCCCTTCCCGAAATCCAAAATGGCACCCGAAATGGCCATTATTTCCAATTTTATCTCATTGTACTTATTAAAGTAGATACGTTATAAATATAATTAAATATCTAGACTAGAAAAGCACCATTGAAATACATATCAGTACAACAATCTTTTAATTAAAAAATACTTTGTATGCATAAAGTACACACATACACGCACACGCACACCCACATACACATATTGCTGCTTCCATCATCCTCAACGATATTAGACTGACAATGTGCAACCGTGAAGAGTACCCAACATTAGATGGGAATGAAAATGTAGACACATTAGTACCAAGGTCGCTAAAGCTTTTTATACATAAAGACTGTGGAAAAGGTGCGGTATGGATGTTGCTTTGCTGCAGCACTAGTTGGAGGTAGACTTTCGAACCGAAAGGATGAACTCAGAGAACTGTGACCAATTGCCCGTTTGTATGCAGTGTGACGGTAGTCATCAAGAGATTCGAAACTGCTGGCCCCATAAAGGCTTCCCCGGCTCTGTTTTACCTCGTCATGGGTGCTTCCGCTGCGAATGTATCAAGCAAGTTATAGTCAAGTTTCTTGTGGACCATATTGAAAGTTTACTATTGCTCTGACGGTAGATTGCAGAGCCCGTATCACACCCTGTCATAGCATAAAGAAACATCAGGCGATTTCCAGTGTCCCCTATGGCATGCTGAATTTCATGAGTGTTGAAGACCGTGACAGGATAACTGCGGCATAGCATGTGCATATCTGTGGAAGTGGTTGACGGAGCAACTAGCATGACCAGAAAGTCTGTGTCCGTACAAACAACAACAACGGGCACCGGTTCTGAGTCTGCTACTGCTTGTGCTGTGGAGACAAGCAGGGTAGTGGCATCCGCTTCTGCGGCCTGCTTGATACGTATTTTGTCACGTGGAGTTTGTATAAGTCTCATCTTATTGTTTTTGTTGGCTAGGAAAGCTGTTTTGGGTTGTGCTTGTTGGCATATTATCATCAAATAAAGAGGTACATCTCTGGGCTATTCGTCTCTGCTCAGCTACCTTTGTCGAAGTTGCACTTACATATCCATCGAACACCACCGTCAAATGAGCTCCATAATTCTTAAGGGTGTATGAAATATATGGCTGAACAAATTCAGCATAGGTTGACAGTTGTGGCCAAACAACTGATTGCAGTAGGCGACCACCATCTTAAACAAAGAGACCATTTCTGGCAGGTTGGATTGCTTGGTGAAGGAATTCAGAGAACTCTTTATTGGCTTCCGCATCACCCCACCTTTGAAAGGGAAAGTGCCTGGGAATAAGTTCATAAGCAAAGAACGATTCCATCTCAGTGTTGTTATTCAGGACTCATGTGATTCTGTTGAACAGTAACGTTGGGTTGACTTATGTGCTTTGTCCCCTGATTTTCACTCTCTTAATCTTTGCACAAATGGTCTTTACCTTGTCCTTACAATGTACGTAGCTTGATATCTGTAAACTTCCTACCATGCATTCGTTTCGGATGCCGTTAATAGGCCGATTTGTACAGGTTAATCACAATTAACAGATGAGCCAGCGACGATGCCAGTTGACAAGGAGACCAGGCAATTAGTTTCATATCCAGCAAATGGTGATGTGCCTGCAGCCATCCAACAAAGATACATCTATCTTTATTGTCTCTTGACCTGGTACTTTGCTGTTATCTTTAAGCTGCTCTGATGTACCAGTGTGTACCCCGGTGAACTGTTCTAGTTCATCACAGGTAGAAACACAGCGAGGAAGTGCATGATCCCACTTTAATAGCCAATGTACTATCTGTGATTCCACGGCCACTAGTCATTTCTCTAGATGTTTTAAGCTGCCGCATCAGGAACTTTTCAATGGTCTGATCAGAGAAGTTTCCACCCCAGAATGAATCCACACGGCGGATGGTGAGGTATCCCTTTTCTGCGAATTGTGTATATTCATTTCCTGGCATGGTTTGCTCTGACTAGAGCTTCCATCTGTTGTAAAAACAACCTGGCAGATTTGAACTAGGGAAGATGTCCTGTGGCATGGACATGTTGTATCATTTCCCTCACACAGCTGAGATGGAGCTTCCAGTCCCCTGTCCTTTCAGCTGGAATGAAACATTGCAGAAGAGACACATAATTGTCGGATATACTGCAACCAAAGTTTTCCTGTCCTACTTTGTCCTGCTGCCCGGTCAATGAGTTGTGAAATGGTCTGACTTTAACTGTTTGACACACTCTTCTCAGGTACAGCAGTCACCTTCTTGTCCTGGTTGAGGAGTGCACCATACAGATTCGCTAAGTCGTCCCAGTGGCGGATCCAGGGGGGGGGGGGGCCGGGGGGCCCGCCCCCCCCCCCCCCCCCCCTTGAGAAAAAAATCATGTAAAATCACGTAATTTTTACGTTTTTTTTTTTTTTTTTTTTTTTTTTTTTTGGGGGGGGGGGTGCAAATTGAAATTGTTTTGAGGACCCCCCCCAAAAAAAAAAAATGTGCTCACTACACCCCCCCCCCCCCCACTGAGCGACTTTTCGGCCGGCCTGATTTTCAAATTTTCGGGAGCAAAAAAAAATTAAAAAATGCTGCTGTCTAAGACGCCAGGTTTACCCATCAACACGCCAATGAGGGCAGCTGAAGTAAGAATGTGAGCACGAAGAGAAGGGGAAACGCATGACCAGATTGCATATGTATGATAGACCCTTTGGCGTACACTGTCTCCCATAGCTCTGCAAGCACACTTCCGTCCATGACGTGGACTATATACTGCCGAGAAATGACATGAGGAGGGGAAATCCAACAAGACGGACGATTACTTTTCCTAGGTCGTAAGAAGAAGTTACAATCTCTGCTGCCTTGATGGACAAGGGCTGGTCAAATGTTACTGCACATATCAAGTTTTGTTTTTCACATTGTGCCTTTGCAAAGTATAGTGCCGTGTAGATGGTACTCGGATTTGAGGGGTCTAAATTTATGAAGGGCAGATTTCAAATCTCATACTGGTCACTCTACATGGCCACTTTCATGAAACCACTCCATGAAGGACAAAGCTCATGTTGCTCAGCTCAAAATGTCTATCCGTTCACGTGATTGAGCCAACCTTCCGGTGTTTATACGCAGCTATTCCAACAATATTGGTGACAGAAATGACCTGGTCTACTAGCAGAGATGATAATGGCATGTGCTATTGAGGTGCATTTCCTGTTTGAAACCATGTGGCTTTTGCCTTTGCGACATTAATTGGTACTAACGTGTCTCCATTTTCAGTTCCTTCTAACGTTAACTCATAGCCTGCCATGAGGCTGCGTGCACGCTACTGTTACTCTGCTTCTTGCATGCTAGCAAACATTCGTAAAAGCAGTTATTGTTCATGCCCATTGGACTGTGCCTAGTGTTTTGCACGCGCTATTGTTAGTACCATCGCGTTAATCCGATTATCTCGTTATAAATAAGTACTCTTCACGGTTGCACACTGTCAGTCTGATGTCGTTGAGGATGATAGAAGCAGCCATATGTGTGTGTAGGTAGGAGGGTGGATGTGTATACTTTATGTATAAAAATTGTTTAATTACTTAATGGAGGTTTATTTGAATTGATATGTATTTCAAAAGTGCTTTTCTAGTATAGACATTTGATTGTATTCATAACGTATCTACTTTAATACAATGAGATAAAATTGGAAATGGTGGCCATTTGGGTGCCATTTTGGATTTCGGAAAGGGCTAAAGTACTTTTACTGCTACTTGTGTGTTTAAAAATGTATTAATAGCTTTTAGTTGAGTTCCATATGCTGAAAACATATATTTAGACATTAAAATTTGGTATTTGGGTAATCTCGTTGCACAGTTATAAGAAATTCAGGAAATGACGGCAATTTTGGGCGCCATTTTGGATTTCGAGATGGGCTAAAGTGGTTTATAGCTAATTGTGTGTTTCAAAATGTATCAACATGTTTTTATTGAGTTCCTTATGGTAAAAAACATATATTTAGACATTTAATTTTTGTATTAGGGTGATCTAGTTGCAAAGCTATAATAAATTCAGGACATGGCGGAGGATATACGAGGACCTTTATTATTTTATTCTAGACATATTCCCGGAGCTTTCCTGAAAAAAATCAGCTTGTTATGGAAATGTCCAGGTTTAAGCCTATTTTGACCTAATGCTATTGGCCTATATGTATATCACACAGGTATGGAAATATATTTCATTTGAAATAAAATAAAATCATGAATATTCATCAAATATGCAAATTAGGTCATTTCAGCTAATTATATATTTGCGCACTCATTATGCAAATTAGGAAAGTCAAACTGTTCATTTTGGGGGCATTTATTAAATCATATATTCATAGATCATATTTACAACAAATATTTACCTTAAATTCCTAATATTTTTGCAATGCCAATACAATATGGCGATGGAAATTACTTGGATCACCGTCACAGATATTTCCTCATATGTTTCACATATCATTCAGAAAAACCGATCATATGATAAAAATTTGTAGACTTTCAGCTACATCACAGTATTTTTTTCTTTTTAAAAAAATGTCAGATTTGAGGATTTATGACCATTTTTCGAGAAACCATACAACAGGCCACAAAATTACACAGGAACTAAATTTTAGAGAAATACAAAATTTGATGATCTTAGTACAGTTATGCTTACCTTGAGTGTAAATAAAAAATTGATTCAATGAGTGAAACACATGAGGCTATTGCATTTTTGTAGGGAAGTTTTATACATTGAGGTGCATTTTTTTCACCATACAGAATAGCAGCGCGAGTCAAAGGGCGATCAGCGGGCCATGTCACACATGGCTGAAAATACAATATTCTAATTCAATAATTAACATATTTCCCTCATGCCTATAACAATGAAACAACGAAGAATTGTAGTTAACGGTAAGCTTGAAATATATGTGAATTAAAAATTTAAAAATATTGATTAGTTTTTTAAAAATACATTTACAAAAATTGCTAGTTCTACCAACTGACTGCTGTTGGGTGTGTGTGTTCGCGGGGCAGACTGTTTGCACAGGCATTGTGATCACCCTACTGATAGGTTTATTGAGAACATTTCATGATCTTAATCATACAACTAAATTGACATGAATAACAATAACAATCATGCACGTGTTTAAACAAAATATATGCAAATTGTCAAAAAGATATATATAGACCATGTAAATTTTTCAATATTAAAGAGTAGAGAACAAAGCTAAACACACCGACCGAGGAAGAAAAAAGAAAAAAATCACAATGACCAGCAACCTGGAGTGCAGCCAGCATTCCTGAGGGATGTTAAGGCACCTGCGACAGTACTGGAAGAGATGGGGGATCCATTTCTAGAACAGATTCAAGACCAGCTAATAGTCATTGGCACAAGCGACATATCGTGGACACCCAATTGGCTGAAACGGGGTGAAGGATTGAGACCCTAGTTGAGGAGCAGTACACAAGGTTAGTGACAGAAAGGCTAGAGCAGTGTACGACACCTGTCACACAAATACTTCATACGAACAAGTTGCCACTTAATTTTCAGTCGACAGCCGGCCATGCAAGGTTATGTCAAAACTGTTTGAGGATGTACATCTAGTCTCAGACACGGGATGGAGATATGGACAATTTCTTCTCCCATGGAAACCAGGCAGCTCCGCCAGCTTTGTCAACTGGAGGAAAATGGGGTTTGGAATTAAAGCAGATCTACTTCACTGCCTGGAATCAAATCTGCTCGAAAACAATAGTGCACCTGTGGCCCAAACAATCATTCCTGATGGTGCAGCTGTGCATGGTTCACATGCTCAATCCTGGAACATCAACAACATTTCAAGAGTATGGAGAAAGAGTGTTTGCCCCATACATCTTAGCTCAACTCGAGAAAAGCATCCGCATCGACCTTGGCTAGGGTGGATTGCTCCTAAGAAAGATGACTCAGCCACAGAATATCCCGCTTGGAATCGTATAAGACTCCAGAAGTATGTAAGATCCACAGGGCTTGAGATCTTTATGTGAAGTACTGAACTGGCGCTGACACGGTCAGTGGGTCCTTTGCCAAACACCACCCATCCTACTTGAGATCTGCGAGCTGCTAAATGTCCAACCTCTCTAACTTCTCCGCCATGGAGCCTGGCATGATATATGCCCACTACGAGGTCGACTGCTCCAGTACCTCGCTTCAACTCTTGCTCCTTCAGTCCAAACTTCTTCGATAGACGGCCCAAGTCTACTGCTGCAATGTCCTCACTTATGCAGTGTATGCCTATAGCGTCAATCGTAATAGGCATGTAGCTTTTCCCTGCTTCTCTGATGGGTATCCGATACTTGAGAGTTTGAAGAACCTCCTCATTTCAACCAATCTGGACCATTGTTATGGTTATTGGCGTTCCCTTAAGCTTGAGCCTCTCTGCAAAACCTTTATGAATAAGGCTTATCTCAGCACCAGAATCCAACAGTAGATTTCCTTGTTGCACAGTTCGTTAAGAGATCACATCAACTATGATCACTGGAAGGAGACATTCATTGACAATGACCGTAGCTATTCCCACTTGTTTCGCTATTCCTTCTTCATCAATTTAGCTCCTTTCAGTATTGAGTAACGGATGATGATACCATATGCACTGCACTCCGTTCCTGGATTCACTGCACCGGCGTCGCACAGTGGGCCAGGGAGGAACCAAAGTGCGCCAAAACTCATGTTTGGGGATTTACTTTTTTATAAATCCAGAGGAAATGTTTAGATTTCCAGGGATTTTCGCTTAAATTTTATTACCAACATTTTCTCTGATGTCTAAGCTTTAAGTTGATACCAGATTTGGCTGCCCGATTCTGCCCGTTATTATGTTAGAGCTGTTTTCCTTGCAACATTGCCTCGAAAAATGTGTTTATTTTGGTCCGCGGTGTCAGAACACGTGTCACGCGCCCCCTCGCGCCGTGATTTATGACCACGAATCCTTCATGATTCAGCCGCGGACCCCCAAAACCAACATTTTTCGGGGCAATGTGGCAAGGGAAATCGGCTCTAACATAACAATGGGCAAGATCGGGCAGCCAAATTTGGTATCAACTTGAAGCTTAGACATCAGAGAAAATGGTGGTATTAAAATTTAAGCGGTACATCGCGGAGATCTAAACATTTCTTCTGGATTTTTAAAAAACATGGATCATTAGTCCATTTTTCATTGAATTACCTATAATATATCATGAAGATTGTGTTTTTATTAATTTTAACCCATTCATTCAACGAAATGAACTATCAGGAATATGTGAGAGCAATTTCATATCAATAACTTAAAAACTTCATGTTGAATTGAATGATTCAAAAAATAAGTCACTTTTGCACTAAAACTGTGAATCTGTAGGATTTTGCTGTTTGAAGCAGTAAATTTATACCCTTATTGTGCATACCGGAATTAAATATTTCACTGAGGTATTCCTCTATGTATTACCTTTCAACTGGGCAAGAAAAAAAATTGAAAAAAATAAATCACCCAAACTTAGTTTTGGCGCACTTTGGTTCCTCCCTGGCCCACTGTGCGTCGCCTGTTGCAGTTACTCATCATGTGGTCTCGTCCAGCCTTAGCTGTAGCAGGCACGACTGCTCTTTACCATCTCCCATCGCTCAGGTGCCGATTTGGAGATGAAACCCCTGCACTGATATGTCCAATGTCCAGTATAACTTGTGCAGACCCAGCACTTAAACTCCTTTGTGGACTGGTTCCTGGATGGTTTCTCCTCTGCCTTGGAGACCATGTTCACTATGCTGGACTTGGCTTCACTGCGAAGCGGAGCTCGCATCTCATTCGCCATCCAGTTCATTAGAGAATGAAGAGTAGTCTCCGAACTGCCATCCTGGTCTCGAGACCATAACATCCGATCTTCTGGACATATCTTTCTCTCTATTATGGCCAACATATGACTGTTGTTCATGTCGTTCTGCTTCCCGATATCGCTCAGGGTGTTGAAGCTTCTCCTTACTAGATGGACCAGGTCGCAGAACCTGGCATCTTGATCCTGTTTCAGTGGCCTAAACTTAGATATGTCGCTGATGATGATGTCCGCCACATATCTAGAATCCCTATAAATGGTATCTAGCTGCTCCAAAGCGGCCGCGTAGTCCTGTCCAATACCTTGGATAAGTTGCAGTGGTTTGCCCTGAAGGTCTGAACGAAGAATCATCATAGCATCTCTGGAGCTACATCTGCTACCTATGACATGTTCAAAATCTGACTTAAAGATGCAGTACTCACGGATGTCTCCACTGAACTTTGGGAGCCTGGGTCTTTCGATCTTGAAGTAGCTCATGCTTTCCTGAGCAAATCCTATCAGCAGGCATGGGACTGGTAACTGGTGGTGTCTTCCCCTGTAGGACTTGACGAAGCACTTTCATCAACCTTGACGTAGTCAATGAACTCGCACTGTAACTTCGAGAAATCATTCTGAACATCTTCCATCCAGACGTCCTCTCTAGCATACTCTGCTTCGTCTTGGATGGTCATAGTAAACTTGTCATGAGCATCTTCCACTTCATGGTATGCCTGCTCATACCTCTCGAAGGATTTATGTGCCTCCGCCCTACTTCGGCCGCCAGCTATCAGTAGCTCTGTAGCCTTGCCGAATCTCGTGAATCTGGACTTGGCTCCCCTTAGCTTGAACTTCAGGTTACTTTCATCAGTCGACGTCATCTTTCCTATCGTATCCCAGGTTAGCAGTAGGAAATTGAATTATTGGACGGCTCGTAAGAAAGATGACCCAGCCACAGAATATCCCGCTTGGAATCTTATAAGACCGTAGTCTGATTTAATTCAATCTAAAAGAACAAATTGAAGAATTCATAAATACATAAGTCAACTGGACTCATTCATATCAGTTTGAAGTATAAATGTAACCTCTGTAACAGAAAATGCAAATCTGCCTGATAAACCGTATACCTTTTCGCGTGAATAATTAAGCACTAATTCAAATATAGGTATAACTACTAAATTACCAAAATGGCATCTTATATCTTTCATAACAAATTTGACACCCCTTTTAAGTCACTGATATCCATATTAAAACCCATACAAAAATCCCTTTAAATGAATTTATTTATTGTCACACTCATTAAATAGCTTTAACAAAATACGACAGATATCATAACATTCCCTTTTGTAAGACTTTGTGTAGTTGCAAAGCCAACAGCACCCTCGGTATGCAATACCAATAACTAGTCTCAATTCAGACCATTAATCGAAAGTCTATCAATACGACCATAAATAAATCACCAAATCAGCCTTTTCCTGTAAATTGTAAATACCAGAGTGCTACAATTAACCCTGAAAATAATGCCCTTTAATATTTTATATACTGCTTATTCTTAGCAATGTATCAAATATATGTCAAATATATATTTTATATCAATTGATCTGCACACAAGACTATCAACTTTCCACTTGTACACTCTCACTGAGTGAAACTTCATTTCGTTTAGAACAAATAGGAAAACATCCATAATTGTCATGTCTGCATAAATCATTCTGAAAACACATTTACACCAAGCTGTACTCACTTCTTGGCAGGATATACTGTTGAAATTCGAAAATGAGGCATTCTTGAACAAAAAATTAGTAGGCGAACATCGCAAAATGTCACCTCTGTGAAATCCAATAGTGCTCTGCCGGTTATTGCATTAATTAGCACATACGTACACGTCGACAACTGATGTTGTTGTTGTTCGTTTGGTATTATAATGGCTATTAGTCAAATTTGACTATTGTTACCAATACGTAATGGTATCTGAATTACGTAATGGTATCTGCAAATCAAAAAACATAAGCAAAATCAGTTTCTTCAAAGAAACATAGGATGTATATTTACCTGCTAGCATGAAAGCCTCAACAAAACAGGAAAGGGGAAAGGGCACCAGGAAAATGGTGGCTACTTCTACTGTGCTGCCAAAAAACTGGAAGGAGTTTCTTCCACTCAATGAGAACAAAACCGAATTGTTTGTTTTCCTGTAAGGCGAAGCCGTTCATCTAGCTTCCTCTACCACAGGGCTAGGAACTGTATGCAACGTAGATGGAAGTGGAGTACTCTGCTCTCCTGCTGAGTCCCACTTGGCAGGCCTTGCTCCATGCTCGCACGAGGAGGCTGACACTCGTCTACTTCTGCATGTGGCAGATACTGTGCAAAAAGGGTGTAAAAGGGTAACCGTACGTACTGTTGGTACTGATGCGGTTGTACTGGCAGTGCAAGACAGCTCCTGATGAGCTGAGGATCGTTTTTGGTTTCAGATCAAGCTTTCGGTACATATAGCTGTTCACGAAATGGCTGCCACAATGAGTCCGACACAGTGTATGCCTCTCCCATTATTTCATGCGTTCACCGGGTGTAACACTGTTTATGCATTCGCTGGCAGAGGAAAGAAGACTGCCTGGGAAACTTGGAAGTCTTTCCCAGATCGGTGAATGATTCCTTCAGTGAACTACTGTGCATGCCTAGTGAGGTTAGTCAAGGATCAATGTTAGAGCTAGAGCGATTTGTGGTGCTGATGTACGACCGAACCAGTGGGAGCATGATAGTGAATGATGCCAGGAAACAGGAAGTCTAGAAACCTGGAGAAAATTCCTCCAATCTAGGCAGCACTCAAGCGCACTTGCTACCAGGCCAACTGTTGAAACCAGATATTGGCCAAGAATCCAGAGATGCCAGAGCCATCTGACTTGGGCTGGGCAAACGAAACAACAGGGTGGCAGTCTCTCTGGACCACTCTCCCGGAGGCATCAACATTGTGCCATGAATAATCCACTGTTTCTGCAAGAAAGGATGCACCACTGGGCGTTGCAAATATGTCAAAGCTGCACTCAAGTGCACGTACTGCATTGTGCTATTGTTCTGGAGACTGTTAGATTTTGATCGTTACCATTAGGATATTCATAAGTTGCGGATAGTGCTAAATTCATGTGGATATATATAGCTGTGGTAATGAACACGTTTTAGGTCGTATTTGGAATAGTTTGTTTTTGTCTTCTGGGCCCAATATCTTAAAGCTGCTTACCGGTAAGCAAATTTTCGTGATAACTGTAGCAGAAGAATGTGCTTAAGCAGGTTAGCAAGGTCTCACAGGTTAGCAAGAAAACAAGGCGTCCACCTTGCGCGTCCACGGTGGATTTCCATTGTTACAAAATTCATTTTCGTGCAGTAAGCAGCGTAATGCCTAGGTCACATACAAACCGGGCCCCGTACGATTTTCCCTACCCGGCGGCTTGCCATGGATTTAGAGACCGTACCGGAACCGTCCGATTTTCATTTCGACGGCATGTGGGGTCACATATTCTGCGGCGCCCGGGAGGTGCCCCGAGAAAATTGGTCGAGTGAAATGCAAGGCGCCCGCAAGGGTGCCGGCCGGTAACGTTACGGGCTCCGTCCGATGAGCAGGAGTACCGATGGCTCTCCGAAGGTGCCCTGCCGGGGCCCGGCCGGGTTCCGTGCGGTGGACTGAACTACAGAGTGAGTCAGAAAAATTGTCACACTTTTTTAAAGTTGTATTGTTTGAAATATGAATATTTAATCATGGGTTTCATGATATATCTTGATAGAGTTATCCTCCCAGTACATTTAGGTACCATATTCATTTGAATCTCTGCATGCATAACTGAATATCAGACAATCTTTACAAGACTGCCAGATCTCACTAGCGCCAATATACTGGGTGAGGAATAAAACAGTGCTTTGAACAAAGACAGTCAGACACGCGCACACGCACACCCCCACACAACACATACACACGCACACACGCAAACACAGAACACACACGATGACAATTGTTTCATAATTACCCCCTTTTCTGATTGAGCATTGATTTTTATCAAGATCGCTGAATGTTTTGTGGCATAACCCTAAAAATCTTTCCCTTTTGTACACATTCACTACCACCATCATGTCGTCATCATCATCATCATCATTGTCATCATCTTAATCTTCATCATCATCATCATCATTATTATCATCATCATCATCATGAAGCACAGCATCCGCCAATACGCACCAAGAGGACAGCGGCCACTCAACTTTTCGTACGATAAGAAGAATTCCCGACAAAAAGTAACAGTTTGGGTGGGCCTTGTCGGGAATGGAATGCTCATTTTTGTGCGTGTGCCTGTACATGTGTGTGTGAGTGTGCGTGTGTTTGTGTGTTTTTGTCTGTCTGGCTAATTGGATAATTGAAAAAAACTGGGTGTCTTTGTTAAAAATATTATTTTATTCCTCACCTAGCAACTTGGCGCAAGTGAGATCTGGCAGTCTTGTAAAGATTGTCTGATGTTCAGTCATGTATGCAGAGATTCAAATGAAAAGCGTACCTAAATGTAGTGGGAGGATAACTCTATCAAGACATATCATAAAAGTCATGATTAAATATTCATACTTCAAACAATACAACTTTTAAAAAGTGGGACATTTTTCTGACTCACTCTGTATGTGTCCTCTGGTATCCGCACCTCCTGTATTTAAAACTGCGTTGTACATTTCGAGATGCCGCCGTAAGGGACCCGCACGGGCAATATTCATTTTAAATGGCTCCCGGACGGCAGACGCCTGTTGTTGTGCATATCACCCGGGGCTCTTGAGGGGGCCGTGAGGGCGCCGTAGGGTACACGTACGGAACACTTGAGCACCGCAAGGCGCCCGTAAAGATTTGTCATGAGAATTGACCCCCAAAATCGTGAGGGGCCCGTCCGGGCACCGTCCGGAGCCTGCATGGCACCCGTAAGGTGCCCTACGGGCCCTTTACGGGCTGTCTACGGCCTAACGGTCAGATAAAAACGCCGGGAGAATTGGGAGCAGCCAACTCAGCACCACGGCGCCCGTAGGGCTTAAAAACTGTCCCGGCGCCCCTAGGAACTTTACGTAAAGATTTGTCATGAGAATTGACCCAAAATCGTGAGGGGCCGTCCGGGCACCGTCCGGAGCCCACATGGCACCCGTAAAGTGCCCTACGGGCCCTTTACGGGCTGTCTACGGCCTAACGGTCAGATAAAAACGCTGGGAGAATTGGGAGCAGCCAACTCAGCACCACGGCGCCCGTAGGGCTTAAAAACTGTCCCGGCGCCCGTAGGAACTTTACGGCAACCGGCCGGACACCGGCCGAAAATTCCCAAAAATATATGTTTTTACTCGCCGTACGGGCCCCGGAGTGTATATGTGAAAGCCCCATTAGGCTAATGCATTTTCGTGTACTTACGTTTAGCAGTGCTATGAAGTAGGAAATCATATTAAGCACAGAACCGGCCGATAAGCAGCTTTATTAAATTAGGCCCTGGATAGTCAAAGTGGTGGTACATGGGTCTTTGTATTATTTTTTAAAATAATGATTCCTTAAGTGTCAACATTGAGGCAAAGTTTTAAACAAAAATTAATAATAATAATATGACCTTGACCTTGACCTTATTGCAATCCCTTACGATCTGGCGATCTCAAAAGTATTACTCAATGAATTGGCACCCCCAATTTAGTTGAAAATGACACCTTAACTCAAATCCTGCCATGAGACTGCCAGCGCGCTATTGTTCAAAGTGCTTTGTACACGCGAGCGCGCTATCGATTGATTGCTACGTTCATGCTAGCGAGCTACCGCTTGTCTGCTTTGTGCACGCTAGCACGCACATGTAATAACAGTTATTGTTCATGCCCATTGCACCATGCTGAGTGCTTTTGCAGCGCTATTGAATTGAATTGAATTCATTTACCACTTTCATAAACACATACAAAGGCAAAGAATACAATAGTTTCTTGCAAACATAGATAAACCACTAAAATGGAAAATACACTAAAGGAAATTACGAAGTGGTTGGATCATCAAAACAGTTACAAAAACTTATAAGTAGATGATCCTAAAAATGTTCACACAAAAAAAAAAGGGACAAGGAAAATACAATACTACAATGGTAATTACACACATAAAAATTGCGTTTGTCAAATTCAAATTTGCTGTATCAGGTGAAGTTTTAAATGATGCTTAAAACTGTTTAAATATGCACACTGTTTAAGTTTAGGGGGTAGTTTGTTCCAAATAATGGGTCCTTGGCATAAAAAGATACTATTTGAAAATGAAGGATGACCATATATTACACGAGAGTCTGGTGAAGTCCTGGTATGATATCTATGAATATCGTTATTGCTCTGAAATATATTACAAAACATTTCTGGTAATAGGTTATGATAATATGAATACATAAAAATAGAGAGTTGAAAATCATGTAATAATGATATTGGGAGAGTATTCAGTTTCAAGAAAAGAGGTCTGCTTGGACTTAAAAATGGCTTGTGGCAAATTATACGAACTGCTCTTTTTTGTAGGAGGAAAATACGATTAGGTAAATGCTGTTTACAAAAACCCCATACAATGTTACAGTAGGATATATAAGGCAAAATTAGTGAGTTGTATAACATTATGAGAATTTTTGTTGGCAAGATGTCTACTCAGTTTACTCATAATTCCTATTGTTCTAGACACTTTACGTAGAACTTCATAGACGTGTGTTTTCCACTTAAGATCTTTATCAATATTAATGCCTAAGAACTTGGTTGAACTCGTATGTTAAATCAGATTTCCATCCATATATATTTTTACTTCACTAGCACACGTCTTTGGAAAGTTAAATAACATAACATTGTTTTTTCATAGTTAAGTTGCAGTTTATTTGCGCTAATCCACTCACTAACCTTTAAGAGCTCAGTGTTTAGATTTTTGGTCAGGCATTCAACATTTTTATGCTTATAAGATATATTTGTATCGTCCGCGAACAGTATAAAATTCAAAATGGGAGAAACTGAATGTAAATCATTTATATAAATTAAGAAGAGCAGTGGGCCTATAATTGACCCCTGCGAAATACCACAGGAAACTGATTATAAACTTGAATTTTTAGAATTGAAAACAGTGAATTGTTTGCGATCATTTAGATAACTGCGAAATAATTGAAGAGTAACACCACGAATTCCATAATAATAAATTTTTGAACGGAGGATATCATGGTTAATTGAATCAAACGTTTTTTTTTTAATCCAAAAATATACCAACAATGATTTCTTTGTTTTCAATTGCCTTTGATACTTGTATTAGGTTGATCACACTGCCTGTGCAAACAGTCTGCCCCGCGAACACACACACACAACAGCAGTCAGTTGGTAGAAATAGCAATTTTTGTAAATAAATTTAAAAAAAAAACTAAACAATATTTTTAAATTTTTATTTCACATATATTTCAAGCATACCTTTAACTACATTTCTGTGAAGTTTCATTGTTATAGGCATGTGGGAAATATGTTAATTATTGAATTAGAATATTGTCTTTTCAGCCATGTGTGACATGGCCCGCTGATCGCCCATTGACTCGCGCTGCTATTCTGCTCCTACAAAAATGCAATATCATCATGTGTTTCACTCATTGAATCAATTTGTTATTTACGCTCAAGGTAGCCACAACTGTACTGAGATCACCAAATATTGGTTTTCTCTGAAATTCAGTCCCTGTGGAATGTTATGGCCAAGAGGGTTACCATCATTCCCAAAGATTGAATGGTATCTCGGAAAATCTTCATAAATCCTCGAATTTGACATCTTTAAAAAAAAAACATATACTGTGATGTAGCTGAAAGTCTACAAATTCTTATCATATGATCGGATTTTCTAAATTATTTGTGAAACACATGGGGAAATAGCTGTGACGGTGATCCAAGTAAATTCCATCGCCATATTGTATTGGCATTGCAAAAATATTAGGAATTTAAGGTAAATATTTGTTGTAAATATGATCTATGAATATATGATTTAAAAAATGCCCCCAAAAATGAACAGTTTGACTTTCCTAATTTGCATAATGAGTGCGCGAATATATAATTAGCTGAAATGACCTAATTTGCATATTTAATCAATCTTCATGATTTTATTTTATTACAAATGAAATTTATTTCCATACCTGTCTGATATACATAGGTTTCACTAATGTATCATGTACGGTTTTGATTTGATTACATATGCGCATATTAATTAGGTGGACTTAGTTATTTTCCCAATTTTTTTATATCTGCAGATTCGCAAAAATGGCAAAAATGACTTATTTTGTTGGCTTCTGTTTTCAAAACGGTAATAGATATATGAATTTTCTTTTTGGTATTTTTTTACCAAAAAGATGATATTTTAGTGTCTGATAATTTAATTTATTATTTGTGTCCAAGAAAGTGATGAATTAAGTTGTCAACTTTGTCGAATTATGATATTTTTGACAATTTGACCATTTCTGGCAGGTTTTTCGGTAATTTTGCGATATCGAAAAAATGGTATAAAATCACAACGCATTGACCGATTTCAATTCTGTTTTTTTGTTTTTTGAAGCTTTCATAAAGCTTGGTCGTTTGCAACCATCAAATTAAAAGTGTTTGTTGTAATTATTTTTGGTTTGCTATACCTACTTGTATTAAAAAATCTAAAAGAGCATGATCAGTTGAATACCTGGCCCTAAATCCAAACTGCTTATTATAAAGTATACTATGTTTATCAAGAAAACCGTGTAGTCTGGTATAGATGCATTTTTCAAAGATTTTAGAGAAGAGTGGAAGTAATGAAATGGGTCTGTAATTTGAGAATATATCTTTAGGTCCTTTTCATGAATGGGAATAATTTTGGCAATTTTCGGGTCAACAGGTACAACACCTTGCTCAATACATGAGTTAAAAATATTGCACAACGGTTTACATATGACATGAATAACTTTTTTCACTACAGAACAATCAATGGAGTCAAAACCAGGAGCTTTACCATTTCTGAAAGATAGAGCATTATTAATTATTTCTTTTTCAGTGATGGGTAAGAAATATGCAGTATGAGGAAAATTGCTATTTAAATAAGAGGTACAATTAATGTTCGTTACGTTCCTGTTCATACAAGCTAATTTATGACCAACATCTTTAAAATAAACATTAAAGCTCTCAGCAATTTCTTTAGAATCACTTATAACTGAATTGTTACACTTAAACACAGAGGAATTTTTCTGATATTTATTTCTCTGGAGAATATTATTAATAGTTCTCCAAGTTTTATTAATGTTTCCTTTAAATGTACGAAACTTTGAAAAATAATAATTTCTTTTGGAACTATGAATTTGGTTTGTGTAAAGATTACGGAATTTGTTGTAACAATCTTTTTGGAGTTCAGTAAGATTTTTAATGTACTTTTTATAAAGATAATTTTTCTTGAACACATCCGTTTCAGTTCTTTAGTAACCCATGGTTCATGATTTTTCTTATAAATGATTTTTTTGAGTGGAAAACAAGTACAATAGATCTCAAAAAAAAAACTTCCATAAATTTCTCATACATCAGCTTTGGCTCCTCATGATAAACAGAAAGCAAACAGGTAAAATCAGTTGTAGAGAGATCTCTAAGAAAACAGTTGACATTCATATCATTAATTTGATGTTTGTATACCGCTGGTTGTCCTTCATGAATACCTTTAAAATCAAAAATTCCAAATATAGGTAAATGATCAGATATTTCAAAGGTCAATATACCAGAAAAAAATATTGTAAATACTATTTGTAAATATATTATCTATCAAGGTTGCTGTGGAATCTATTATTATTGTTGGCTTTGTAATTAGAGGAGCAAAACAAAATGAATACAAAAGTTCCACCAACTCATTACACAGGTTTTGCACATCTAGTTTCATCAAGTCAAAATTAAAATCTCCAAGAATTATACACTCCCTTTTCTCTGTGTACACTTTGCACAAGATGTTCCTAATGATATCAATGAAATTAGCCTGTGATTGATCTGGAGGTCTATAAAAACACCAACAATAATAATTTTTTACCTGGCTTAAAAACTTCTATAAAAAGACTCTCACAAAGAGGGTTAAAGACCGAAATGTCATTGCGTACAACGTACCTTATGTCATGCCTAATTGCAAATGCAACTCCTCCTCCTCTCCTGTCGTTACGGGATTTACTCTCCACATTATAGCCTTCAATATAAAACTCCTTTCTTACCTTAGTATCTAACCATGTTTCACTAAATGCTAAAAGACCAAAAGAGTGTTCTAGAGTTGAGAGTACAGATGTTATGTCATCATAATGTTTTGGCAGGCTTCTGCAATTTATATGTAACAATGAAAAAGCATTGCTTTTGGTTAAATCTTGATTCAAAAATTCTTCAGGAGTCATATACATTGAGCCATTCTCTATTTCTTCCATCAAAATAATATTAACATTATCGAATGCAAAAATACGAATACATATAATTAAAACATAGTTCAAAGTTCTCTAAGGAAAGGATAGTAGTGACAAACAGCATGCTTATTTGATTGCAGATAATAATAGTACTGAAACAAACAGAACCTAATGAACACATATTAAATGAAAAATCAGAAGAACAAAGCTGGGGGGGGGGGACTGAGATAATGAGTTGAGTTATTGAAATACACACATTAATTGTTGCCAGGAAATATCTAAATGGTACGAGTTACATGTACATGTATAATATATAATGGCAGAGATATTGAAAGAACCATCGCGTGCATCAGATTATCGGCTTTCGATTACGCGTCTTCGTCTACCACAGTCAGATTGGATGTTCTCGAGTAATTTAGCGATTTGTTTTGGATATCATATATCATCACTATGCGTCCCCATCGCAAGAAACGGGTTGATTTTGACAACTCACTGATAGTGCTTATTTACCTCAGCAAAATTACACATTCATGATATGATATTGGTATCAATGGAAAGAAAGTGAAATTTCTTAGAACTTTCATGTACAATGTTTGTTTATACAACATACGAATGAGAAGTTATTGTGGATTAAACATAGTAAACATTTAAAAAACAGGCACTTGAACCAACCCTAAAATTAACTTGGCATACAGGGGATTTGTGGCTGGCATAATAGGGATTAGCACTGTGGCACTGGGTGCATTGTATGGGTGGCAGCTTAAGAGTTATACGTTTTCTGGACTATTTGTTTCAAAAGTTACCCGCGTTTGTACATTAGGCTATGCGGACTGGCAGCCATTTGGGATTTGACCTCTCATGATCATCAGAGGTAAAATCAAACTGTGAAATAAACCAACTGAAAAAGATTAAGGTGGGGGAACTATGCAGGGGGACCATTACTAAAGAAATGTGAGAACATAGGGGAGAACAAATGAAAAAAAAACATATAGCTCCGTTTAGTCTCATTTCACAACGTCCCCTATCGTCAGAGTCAGCAGCCATACATGTTTAATAGCCTATGGAATTGTACACAAAACAATCGTTAAACAACAACAATTTTTTTTTTTTTTTTTAACGAAAAGCACATCCACCCCGACTTACTTGCTCTTTCATTGGAGCCCTCATGTCCCATTGACTTTTGAAAGGTCACCCACCGTCATTTTAACAAAATAGGTTGCAAGCTCGTCGTTGCCTATAATACACATGTGAAACATGTCGAACTTCGGACTCAGTCTGCCTAGCAATTTTAAGATTATAGTTCAAGCACACGAAGGATAAGAAGCATGAATTATCATTGATCACTTCTGCTTGGTTCATTATGTACATTTCATCCAACCCCCTACTGTCATTTTTCCATTTAGTAAAAGCAAACATTTTGCCGAGGTAAGCAAACACATGAATATTCATGAACGGTCAGACAATACAGCCTTTTAGTACGTAACGTATAGTGAATGGAATTGGGCGATGATCCGTCCAGGAGGTAAAGGTCAGTGCGTTGTGCTGGCAATGTTCCAGCGAGCGAAAATGAGACAATCGGAGCAATATGTGGGAAAACCTTTTTTATAACCATTCAAAACTTGCAAATTTTTGGTCAATTTTTACCTTGACCCTAACCTAAATGCAAAACTCTGAGTTCTGGCGATCTCAAAAGTATTAAAGTAGATATTCATTGATTTTAAAAACTAACTTTATTTTCATTATTGCAAAGTTGAAACTGTGATTCGACAAGGTTATAAAAATGCAATGCTTGGAAACATTAGAAGTAATGATTATTATAAATTAAAAAACGCTTAAATACAGCCCCGGCATAGCACCTGAAGAGCTCTCCGAACGCTGCTGAGATGTGTGAGATCACAGTATGGACATGATTTGCACAAGCAGACGATGTCCCACGACATCTCACACATTTTCAGTGCCTGTGTTTTCATCTTCTCTTGAGTTCTTTCTCTTACTTCAATACCGTCAGGCTAAATGTATAATCTATTACCTCACTCTAAACCCCGCGCATGGTTTTATTTTGATGACAAATGCAGCGATACAAAAATAAGGGAATCTGTCGCTTGTAAACAAAAAAAGACGCCATTGTATATTCAGCTGCACACACCGGGGTATGTTCGGCGTTTCAAGAGGGAACAAATGCCGTCCTTAATATCATTCCGGGGCTTTTCAATTTGAAAGTCTGGTTTCTTTGATTGTTAATTAACCCCTATCCTGTGTATTTACAAGCAAAATATTTTAGTTATCAGAATCGGGTCATATCCCCTTTTGAATGCTTTGACATGCCATTACACTTATATACACTAAACTCATTATAATTTGAGAAATAATAGCTTTGCAATTATGTTCATTCTCTATGGGATGTCGTCTGCTTGGGCAGTGTTGGTCCATATAGTGACGTCATTAAAACATCGTTATTTTTCCGGCGAATCTCTCGTATATCCCAGCTGCTATGGAGGTGATTGTATTTGTATTTTTATAAATCACGTGATATGTAGTTGACCAAAAACTTGTCCGATGGCCATCTGTTAGCTTACCAGTTTCTAGTGATACATTAGTTGTGATTTTCTTTGAATTTCACCTTTAACAAATTAAGTGGCACCCCTAATTTAGTTCGAAATGACACCTTAAACGTTTTTCTGGACTATTTAGTTCAAAAGGTAAGCGTATTTCGGTGTACATATAGACCATGTGGACTGGCGGACACCTCTCAAGGTCATCAGAGGTCAAATCTGACTTCCCTCTACATCTGAAAATAAATCTTATGGTGAAAGGTAACTATGCTAGAAGTTTCATGCTTTTCTCAAAAAGTGCATAATTTTCATACGATATCGTGAATTTTATCGCCAATTTTTCACGACGAAATTGACGATATCGTGAATTTCGGGAATTTCGTCGTGAAAAATTGGCGATAAAATTCACGATATCGTCAATTTTATCGCCAACTTTTCGCGATTTAGTCTATTCGCGATGTCCCTTCAGGGCCACCATACGCTACACTAATATGAAATGAACATAATAGGGTGCAGGATGAACAGGAATGATGGAAGCGGAAAGAGGGAAACTGGCAAAGGAATATAATGAGACCAAGAAGAAAGCGACGAGGGAGATAAATCTAAGAGAGAGAGAGAGAGAGAGGGAGAGAGAATCTGGAGGTAAGAAGTAATCCCAATAAACAAAACACTTTTGGAAGTGTATTTTAAGTGATTTTAAAGTATGGTGCCTTTTGAACTAGATTTAAACGTTATCGACACGTGCCTTCATTAAAACAGAAAAGGTACTCCTGTTCACGTTTTCATCTAACCTAAAAACCACCAATTTATCACGCGACTGGAGTAACGTGATTCTACTTACCTCTGTAAATCAAGTGTTTATGACCAAATAACAACTTGACCAAGCAACGAGTTTTTTGTCCGTTAACCGATGGTGGTGATAAATAAGTATTTATTTGGTCTTGTAAGCACCTTTATCGATGGTTTCACAGGTTATCCAAGGTTGATGGTAATAATCACGTTACTTACACCGGCTAATCGTCTTATTTTTCTGTCCGTGATCCCCTGGTTATATTAAATTAGTAATTCTGTGGTGTCTTACACACCTCTTTAAATGGTTTAAAAGTTACTATAACTTTCTTGGTTATGATCACGTAGCTAAAACTGATTACTAATTTAAGCTGTGAATCCGTGATATTTAGGTGTAAACAAATTAGTAATATTTGGTGTCTTAAAACACCTATTTAAATGGTAGTCAAAGTTGCCAGCAGTTCCGCGGTGATGATCTCGTGACTCAAACGAATTATAAATCTAAGCTGGGCATACGTGAGTTTTAGGTGTGAAAAATTAGTAATTATTAGGTGTCTTAAAACACCTTTTTAAATGGTTTCAAAGTTACCATAACTTTCTTGGTGATGATCACGTAGCTAAAACTGATAACTAATCTAAGCTGTGAACCGTGATATTTAGGTGTGAAAAATAAGTCATTATTAGGTGTCTTAAAACACCTATTTAAATGGTAGTCAAAGTTACCATAACTTTCTTGGTGATAGTCACGTAGCTAAATCTGATTACTAATCTAAGCTGTGAATCCGTGGTATTTAGGTGTGAAAAATAAGTAGTTATTAGGTGTCTTAAAACACCTATTTGAATGGTATTCGAAGTTGCCAGCAGTTTCGCGGTGATGATCTCGTGACTCAAACGGATTATTAATTTTAAGCTGGGCATCGGTAATTTTTAGGTGTGAAAAATTAGTCATTATTAGGTGTCTTAAAACACCTATTTAAATGGTAGTCAAAGTTGCCAGCAGTTCCGCGGTGATGATCTCGTGACTCAAACGGATTATTAATATAAGCTTGGTATTCCGTGATTTCTAGGTGTGAAAAATGAGTTATATTTGGGTGTCTATATGGTTTCACAGTTACCATTTAAGTTCCGTGGTGATAATCCCGTGACTGTTGGCATATGTCTACTTTCACCAGTTGATAACTGACTGTCAGCACATTTTCATTGCGCCAGTTGATAACTGGTTTGTGTGCATATTTCCGGTTGCACCCGTTGATGACTGACTGTTGGCATATTTCCAGTTGACAATTTATCTGAATTTACAGCATATTTCTTAATTACTGATGATTTAGTTATATGCAATTCATTTCGAAAATACTACAAATATAAATTGCCAGTTATTAGGACATTTGGCTACTTCGTATAAATTACATTTAATTAAGCGTGAATAAGGAAAAAATTAACTGTGAACTAAAATAATTTCATTAAAATACAAGTATATGAAAAAAAATCGATTAATTAAATTATGTAAGCCTTCTTTTTACCAATGCCTTTACATTGGAAATACAGACGTACCAGTATTGAAGTGTTGTTGCCGTTCAACTGGTTGGAAGTTTTACCATATGGTTCTAATGGCTCAGCTAGACCAGTTGAATTCTAGCTGGCCTGGATCAACAGGATCATTTAGCCCATTTCAATTTCCGGTGTTACCATTTGGCATTAACTGGTTCATCAACTGGACCAGTTGCAACTGGCTTTCTCTTCTGGGATGTTTGCACCCACCCCACCCCCACCCCATCTAATCCCAAACTGCTTCCGGCGCGCCTGGACGTAATTATGGAAGATCCAAAACACGATGTTTAGAAACGGGATGAGAAGGTCATTATTTTGGTTCATTTATTGTGTAACATTTGCGTATTTATTGGGTAGGTACGCGGGTTACAGTAACATATTTCCTCTTCGACGTAAATTTCACGTGAATGAAGAACACGATTCATCTCAAAGCAGCCTCGTAATATTCACGTGAATTTCACGCAGATATATTGACTAAAACTATCACTAACGCTTCATGTGTTTCTGTAACGCGATAATTTCGTTTATGAAGATGTAATTTCATAACCAAACAAACACGGGAGTATTAGGTTTCAAACCATGGTCTCCAAGGTAGGGATAATCACGTTATTATAATGGTGATATTGCAGTGACAATTGCGTGATTTAGTGTACGTGTGTTTTTAGTGACCTAGTGCAATAAACGTATTAACACATTGACGTAAATGTCCGGTGTTTGAAGAACGTAATTCTCCTCAAGTCGATACCTTGATATTGACGTGATTTTTACGTGATTTTGTTTATTGGGATGGTATATCATAGGAATAAATAGTTCGCTTTGTTATTATTCATTCATAATTTTGTTACATACAAAGAATATATTAAAAAATATATATATTAATTTGTTGACGTAATGTAACATTGAATTATAATTAAATAAATATATGGGTAGGAGAGGAGAGAAACAAAGAAAGTGGAGAGAGGGGAGAACAAAATAGCAAAGGAATATGAAAAGATTTAGAAGGATACAGAGTTAGAGTGAGAGGAATAGGAAGGAGAGGGAAAGAGGGGGCGGAAGAGGAATGTTAGAAATAAGAAAGATTGGGGAGATGATGGAACTCTGCGATTCGACTGCAACTAATTATTTCCTTTTACAGACAATATTGCGCAACTGTTACAAAAACATTCTATAATCCTCTGCAACGATTGAGCAACTGTCTGAAAATCACTCAAAACCCGCAAATGAGTTAAAATCGGATGAGTATTTTTTTAAACATTATCTTCAGTTATATATTTTGCGACTATGACAGTACATAATTATATAATCATCGAAGTTAACGAATCTTTCACGCAGAGAGACAGAGAGAGAGAGGGAGAAAGATAAAGAGAGAGGGAGAGAGAGGAGAGGTGTAGCGGTCTAGTGTTTACGGCAACAGACTTTTGATCGGTTCGAGTCCCGCTGAGGCAGTAATCTACATTTGTCACTCTCCACCTATAGTTGTTAAATGGGTACACGGTCATGCCCGTATAAAGCGAATGTGAATGTGGTTGTAGCTTATGTGAGCTTGTAAAATGGCACCTAAGCTGGAATTATCCCCATGGAGCGGAGCGTGTGCATTTTCATGTGCGGATTAGCAATTAAATACAATAGCGGGCTAATAATAATTACAGTGAAAATGATAAATGTTTATAAATGTTATATTAAGCGCTACAGGTGTGACTTTTATTATCAATAGTATTATTATTATTATTATTTTCATTATCCTTGTTATTAAAAACACAGAGGGTGAGATATAGAAAGATGGTAATTTAAGTATATGTATCAAATACAATCGTATCCAATTCTATCGAAATTAAATGAGATTTGTTTCGCACGGTATATGTAAATACTGCTAACAATAATTGTTACATCAATTACGATTATCAATCTCACCAGACACTACTGCTGAATCTTTCATTTCTACACTTAGACTCTCTTAGCCTATTGTTGTGTTGGAGAAAGCGCAGATCCAGGGGATGGGTCGAGCGGGCCTTGGCCCAAAAAAAATAAAATAAAAAGATGGTTACCACAAATTTACCTTTTTTGTTTGGTGCTCAAGGGGGGGGGGGGGGCGTTGAGTTTTCAAAAAAGTGTTCTCATATAATACTAACTAATACTAAACATATAGATCTGTCTTTATTAACAATTATCACTATGAAATAAGGGACTGCAAATAGTAAATTTGCTATTTTGTTGATGTAATGATGTCTTGGAATTGATTTCTTTCTTTTCAGAATGAAGTTACTAAGGTTTATTAGTAAAGCAGCAGCTTCATGTTGTATGCTGATAACAAAATTAGGGTTCCACATAGCTAATAAGTCACTTTCTGCTTTCTGTTACAGGACTCCTACTATCGGCCCATTATGACTCAGGTCCAGCAAATGAAACAAAATCATGATAACCTGGAAAGGGGGTTACCCATAATACGCTCTTTTCCGTTTCATCTTTATGCAACAGTCCCCAGCTAGAGGATAATTGAATTTGATGATGCATTTGGGAAATATTTTACAATAATATACATCTTTACCTAGACACGAATAGGAAACAGAATCAGGAATTCTTGAATAAAACTGACATTTATCAAGGTGGTCAGTGGAACAACCATCTGTATAAAGACATTTAAAATGTTGATCGTATCACAACCCTGAGGTAAAAAGAATATTTCATCATTTATATGTAAAATCCAATGAATATGTAAACAATGCACTTCTATGTGGTTTTATATTATTCTTCTTATCGTAATCCATTCTGTTTTCTCGTTCAGTATCATTCCCTTGCGCAACAGCAGTACGGCATTTCCCACATCTATTGAGCCACAGTGCAGCTGCAGTTGACATAGTGCATTGCCTTGTACCTGACATCATTTTTTTTCTCACATTGGATGAGTTCCAGCGATGACTACACACTACCCGGTCAAATTGACATGCTGCATTAGCTCATACCTGATATATACCTGAGCTACTGCCTGGTATTTGTTAACCCATTTCCTACTAGAACCGGGTTATTTTTGTATTAAAGTTATGAGAAATATGTTACATCAGTAGTCAATATGTTAACTTCCAGGAGAAATGAAGTTCAATTTATTTCATCTTCATGTTTAGATAATGTAGGCCCCTGCTAACCAGCTTTATGCATTGCCATTGGTTATTATGTTATTGAATGTAACTCTTGCCTCATTTCCATCGTCGTACTTGGAATAATTTCACTCCTTATTACAGTTTTTCAAATTAACTAAGCAGCATGATGTTTTACATTTAGATATAGAAACACTTCAGTAAAAATGTGTTGTTTGCACCTTTTTATAAATAAAGTACAAGCGTAATGATGATCGACGATGTAGATTAATAAAATCCCAGTTGTTTAGGAAATATTGTGAGAACTTGTGGAAACATACGAATTTCCAAAGTTTAATACGGTTTAAGGTAAACGTTTCATTCATTATTTGTTTTAATTTGTTTTTGCCTTTTCAACAACTTTGGAAATCTATTTGAATGGGACTTGTATTACGTTTGGTATTATTCATTATACCTTCAGAGCATTTATATCAAAATAATCCAATTTATGTCAGTACTTCACATCACCATTTAAATATGAGACATATACCCAATGAGTCCCATGGAATGCATGTAGCTAATTAATGACTTGTTGTAAAAATGTACATATCTTTATTATGAACCAACTTTTGTATTATATGTACTTTATATGTATAAATGTATATACATACACACATTATATCATTCATTATTTCGACAACTACACCTTGGATTGCTACTAGAATAGCACTATTTATTGTATTGTAAATAGGTTTGTGTGACGAAAGAATTCACGAAGTTCATACAAAAGATGCATGTTTGTGTTGGAAGATTAAGTAATCTTGAAGTGATAATTCCATTGTGTTAATCTTTACAGCTGCCTTAAGTAACTTTATTACTTTTCATTATTTCATTCTGTATTGATATGCATTTTACACAAAATATGTGGTTGACAATTTTAGGAGTGTATACCAGTTGTTTCTATCATATATGTATGATGGCACTTGTATCATGTATGGGGATTGCCCTATAGATGAAGTAGAATGTTTCATTTGTTATTCACACAAATACAGTACACATCTTACTCATGTAATGATTTGAATATGATTTGAAGTTGATACAAAAAAGGAAGAAAAAAAGTGCTGCTAGAAAGAAATGGTTTTTTAATAGTGGTGCTTTACGACAGTTAATACTGACATGTATGATATCTGTACAAGAAGATGTATATAAACATTGAGTTATCAGGTGGCAAGTGATCAATCTGGATCTTGATTCCTGAAATTGTGGTAAACGCAAAAACATGAACGTTATCACAGATGTCCGAATAATAATATTGATGAATCTTTCATTATGAAGGGATGCGTTGTTCTAGCGCCACCTTGTGACTGCTTTAGTAATAAACCACATGAAAAACTGTGCAGTCGATACCCTGGAGACAACGTGTAACTGGTGCATTTCTTATCGTCCCTAAGGTATCACAGCTATAAAATGTTGAGAGTTGTAATCACTACACTTAAGGGAAATTCAAATTGGCCACACTGGTAATGTCACTGTGATGTAGTGGCGAACAATATTCTCATTTGATCCAACAATTAAACAAACATGAAGATTACATTTATCTAAAGTAAACGGATTACTCAGAGAAATATTTTATTTTCAGAGGACATGTATTGTATTGTAATGTATCTATTAAACTTCACTGATGTACTTCAGTAATCTGTTTATAGACATATAAATCATATAAACAAATTTATAATACAATGTAACAAATCAATATTCTGTTTGTAAACATATAAATACATCATATGAATTAATTCATGTAGCAAAACAGAATGAAAATTATATACAGCAAAAAAACTCTTTTTTTCTTCTTGTAATAACATGACACATAATGCATTAAGTAAATAATATAATGTATCATTATACATCCGGAGATTTATATGTATAAAATCTGTTTGTAATATAGCAGTTTTCTTAATAACTTATAACTCATGCTATACAAATTAGGTAAATGAGGTACATGAAATGCAATAGATTATCGTTTGGTCTAAAAAAAAAATGACGTAATAGTACCTATGCATAATGTATGCGCCTTACTGTAAAATCAAACCAAAAACATGAGATACTTTTTGTTTACTTTGTTGTTACATAGTATCTAAAAGTTACCCCTCACTGCAATCATTTTTTTGGTGAACGAAGAGAAAATATCTATTACATCTTTATTGTCTAATCTCATTATATATATATACATGTTTCTTGACATTCTAAGTATCTAAATAATAGGCTATCTACGATGCATTTTTAGTAGTACCCCAAGGGAGAGGACATGATGGGATACACAAAAAATGAAGAAGTTATATTTTGTACACGACAAACGTGACAGTTGTCCTTAACTACGTCACAATCCACTGGCAAAAGTGCCGACTTGAGAAACGCATATATTATTATATTTCAAACTTGCTTAACTCTTTCGTTATGGATTAGATTTTTTTTCCTCACATTTTCGTCATTCATATTGGTTTATTTTGCTACTGTCATACACATGAGGATTGGATTGCCCCCTCCCCTTGGCCATATTACAGGGATGACGTAATCAATACAGTTTATCCAGAGTGTGATGGGGGGGGGGCATTTCCAGTCCGTAGATACTATCTGCGCATGAATAGAAAAATGTTATTAATACCAAACGCGTAGAGATGACAACTGATATGTGGTCATGAAAGTTATGTAATCATTATTCATAGAGGTCATCAGGAGTGGATCTACAAGAATACAAATGTTGGGATGGGGGCGGGGGGGGGGGTTGTTGTTGAAGAAACTGATTATTCGGAAGTGCACAAATGGGAATTATCATATGATTAAATGATCTTTTCAAAAGATCAAAACATTCTACACACAGATTTTGCCAAATTGGTGTTAGTAGGTCACGACATGGCTTATATTATTTTGTTTAGTGCTCGCCCAACACAACAGTATTCGTAATATTCGGCCAAACTCGATCCGGGTTGGCCAAACTGTCCTATAATCAACGGCACTAAAAAGGGATTGTTGTCGAGCGCCCTCTAACGATATTCCTCGCTTTAGGATAAGGCTACGAAAGGGGATAACTGACATCAAGGCCACTCTAGGAGGATTTGAAGAAGCCCTGGAATTCCAGGGAAAGCGTACTGCTGATTTGGAGAAACGAATGGACCCACTTGAGAAGAAAGTTGCAATGTTGGAGTCCAAAATTAAGCAGCATGATCAACGTTTGATGCAAGCTGTTGTTGCTGAAAACAGGTTAGAGCGGTTTTTCGCGCAGAAACAACTTTCGTATAGTTGGGCTACACCAAAATGCAAATGAAAATCCAATGGAGGTTACTAGAAACTTCCTTAAGCTTCACTTTGGTCTGGAAGGAGGGATAGAGAGGGCTCATCGAGATGGTCCTAAGATAAGAGATTTTCCTCGACATATGCTGGTGAAAATGCTGTCATACCAGGATAAGCGATACGTCCTTTCTCAACAAAGGTTGAAGTTACAGAAGGTTAGCATGTTTGTGATTGATGATCTTACCAAGTCAGATCGAGATGAGAAAAAGAAATGGAAGGATACAGTACAAAGAGCATTTCTCAACAAAGTGCGTTACCATTTTTCTGCTGGTAAATGGAGAGATAGCCGTGGAATGCTTGCCCCTTTCTATACCGGATCCCCAACCCCGGCCCCAGTTGCAACACCCTTCCATGAAGGCACGTCTACACAACACGCATCTCCTCCTCACGACCGAAGTCTAGCTACCGACACCACGCAGAGCCCACCCGCTGACCTGGATTTGAGCAGCAACCTGGCCCAGGCCCTTGCAGCTACCGACGATATTGTGAGCCAACAAACGTTTGTCCAAGATCACTCTTCAAGAAGTTCGACTCGCGTAGTTACTGCTCAAGTCCACTCAGAAGATCATGCGAACACCAATGATGGTCCCTAACTTGCTAGCATATTTCTTATCACAACACTTTGGGTCTAATTATAGCGCAGTTCAAGGATTGAGCTCCCACAGATGATCTGAGAAATCGCTCAGCACCATGTTCTTTTGCTTCGCTTTGTTTATTTTTGAATTATATGTGATTTTGTTGCAGCAATGTGTACGAAACAACAAGAATTTTTTTATTTTGAAGCATATATCATCAAGTTATCAAGTGATATGCCTATATATATTTTATTTTCATGATTTATTACAGATTGAAGTTATTGAACCAATGTTCATGTATTTTGACCATATGGAGGAAAAATGTTTCATAGAAGCTCTTACAGGACTTTTTATTTTGCATACATGTGTTGCAAGTTGGATGGTTTTTATACAATTTTTCGTCAACATGAAGTTTATCTCTTGTAAGATAATATTTTGCTTAATGATGAGTAAACATTTATTTTGTGTATTTAAGAGAGTTTTATTACATAATACAAATAATGAGTTGTTATGTGTCTTGTCTTTATGCATAGGAGTTATACATCTAATTTCATTAATGCAAGAATTTATTTGTTCAAATATAAAGCAATTTTCGTCTTCTTTCATGATGCATACAGGTTTTAGCACCAGAGCACAGATTGGCTTAAGATTCAATCTACTTGAAAACTTTTATAAGGGCAAGAGACAAAATGAAAAGGATAGATTCCAAAGGTATACACTATGCATGTTCTTATATTTCCAACTACTTGACACAAATTTTATCAAGTATATTGACCATATTCGATGTTTCAGAAGAGTTCTTAAAGGACTTGTTTTGCAAGCATGTGTTGCAGGATGGATGATTTTGATACAATCTTTTTTCAGCATAATGTCTGTCTCTCGTAGGATATTTTATAACTTTTGTTTGTATGGCTTTATGATGGATATAAATTATTCTTGTCAGAATATTAATAGGAGAGCTCTATCTGAACGCAATTTATACAAACATTTCTTATGTGTCTTTAGTTTTTACATAGGTATTAAACACCTAATCATATTAATACAAGAAAGCATTTGTTCGAATGACAGGTCATTGTCCTCTTTTGCCATGATGCATATTGTGTTTTGCACTAGACTACATTTCAGTTCAAGATTTAACTTATTTGAATATCTATGTAAGGTCACTATACAGTACGCTAATGACAAGGAGCAGACATTGTTTGCCTCTTGGCCAGGAATTAAGAATGTAAGCCAGCTTTGTAATATACAATTACACTGTAAGTTACGAGAAAGGAATGTATACATCTTACAATTTCGTTTAGTTAAGTTAGTATGTGTGTTGTGTGAGCTGTATGTGAGTGTTAATTGCATTGCCTACGTAGTTGGGGATCTCGACCAGTATGCTGATTTTGTTAGTAATTATATATTATTGAGCCTGCTTCTGCCATCCTGTGTATTAGAACCTTATATAGGGAGGAAAGAATACATGTTCATATTCATATATAGCTATGGAAGGTAAAGATATTTTTATCAAATGTAATCTTCTTTCTTTAAATGTCAAAGGAATTCGAGAAAAGTCAAAGAGGGCAAAAATTTGTACGTGGTGTAAAGATAAAGGTGCTGATATTGTTTTTTTACAAGAAACATATAGTACAATTGAAGTGGAGGAGACTTGGAAATTGCTTTGGAATGGGAGTTCATATTTTAGTCATGGGACAAACCATAGTAAAGGGGTGCTTATTTTAATAGATAATAAATTAGATATTCAGATGTTAAATGTTATTTCAGATAATAATGGTAGATATGTTATAATGGAATGTATTATTCAGGGGATGAAATTGATAATGGCTAATGTTTATTTGCCAGTAAGAGGAAGGGAATCAGAAAGGATTGATTTTTTGGTCAATTTTGAAAAAATAGTAAAAGAAATTAATAAAGAAAATAATGCAATCATTATTGGGGAGATTTTAATATTATTTTAAACAATGATTTAGATTATTTTGGAAGTAGTAAACACCATGTTCAGTCTCGATTTCATATTTTATTTGAACAATTTTTAGATAGATTTGAGTTGCTGGATGTTTGGAGGGTAAGGAATGGATTGAAGAAACAGTTTACGTATAGGCAAGTAAATTCATGTATACAAAGGAGATTAGATTATTGGTTTGTTTCTAAGCAAATAGAACATGTAGTATTAAAATGTGATATAATACCTTCTACGGCTCCGGATCATTCAGCCATTCAATTGCAATTTTACGATAAGTTAATGTATTCATTTAAGTTTCAGGGATCCTATTGGAAATTAAATAATAGTTTATGTCAAGATAATGAATACATCAATTGTATTAAAGAGGAAATTATTAAATTAAAAGAAGAATTTCGAATAGAGATAGAAGATAAAAGAGTTTTATGGGATTTTTTGAAAATGAAAATTAGGAATGTTAGTAGAAAATATTCAAAAGAAAAGGCGAAACAACGAAAACAAAGAATTGAAAATTTGGAAGAAGATATTTTGAAGCTGGAAAATGAATTGCTGAATGGAATAGACCAGCAAAAAGTTGATGACTTAGAACGAAACAAAAAAGACTTACAGGATTGTTATAATTATATAAATGAAGGTATTAAAATTCGTTCTAGAGCATCACACTATGAATGCGGAGAAAGAGACACTGGGTATTTTACCCAATTAATGAAGTCTAATAAAAAGAAAACATTGATAAATAAACTTTATATTGATGAAGATATAAGTTTTGATCAAAAAAATATTATGCAAGAAATATATACATTTTATAGTAAGCTTTATGCTCAATCAGAAGAGGAAATTGATTTTGTGGATGATTTTTTTCAGGACTTACCAAAATTAAATTCAGATTCGCGTGCATTATGTGAAGGTAAAATAACAAACGGTGAATGTATTGCAGCCATGAAAGAAATGGCATTAAATAAATCCCCGGGGAATGATGGATTAAGTGTTGAATTTTATATACTCTTTTGGCCATTGATAGGAAATTTAGTTGTAGATTCTGTACATTCAGCTTTTGGAAAGAAGGAACTTTCCTCATCACAAAAGCAGGCGGTCATTAGTTTGATTCATAAAGAAGGAAAAGATCCCTTATTTATAAAAAATTATAGACCAATATCTTTATTGAATGTAGACTACAAAATTTTGACTAAAGTGCTTTCTATAAGGATTAAAAAAGTTTTAAATGATTTAATTTCTGTCGACCAGGTGGGTTATCTAAAGGATCGAAATATAGGTGAAGCAATTAGAATGATAGATGATATAATTCATCATACATCAGTCAATAAAATACCTGGATATATGATGATAATTGATTTTGAAAAGGCTTTCGATTCAGTTTCACATACTTTTTTGCAGAAGGTTTTGTTTACATTTGGTTTTGGACCATCATTTTGTAGATGGGTGGAGACTATATATAATAATGCTCAAAGTTGTGTCTTTAATGGGGGCTCATCTACTGGGTACTTTGATATTAAGAGAGGTGTTAGACAGGGGGACCCCCTGTCCGCATATTTGTTTATACTTTGTATTGAAATTTTAGCTCGTTCAATATATAAAGACCCTGAAATTCAAGGATTTACTTTTAATAACGTACATGTAAAACAAATTCTTTATGCAGATGATATGACTCTCTTTATTCGGGACTCAAATTCATTTAAAAAGGTGGGGGAACTGTTTGAAAATTTTGCTAGAAATTCTGGATTAAAAATTAATAAGGAAAAAACTTTTATATTATTGTTGGGCCCTTCTCAAAATGAAAATATTGCTCTTCCATTTGGTAAAGTAATACAAATGGTCAAGATTTTGGGTATATATTTTTCTTTAGATGTTGAAATTCAGGAAAGGACAAATTATAAGGAAATTTTGAGTAAAATAAAAAAGTTGTTGTCTTGGTGGAAACAAAGAGATTTAACTTTAATGGGGAAAATTCAATTGATAAAAACATTTATTTTGTCAAAATTGATTTATGTATCGGCGCTGACACCAGTACCAAATTGGGTATTTACAGATTTGGATAAACTGGTTTTTGACTTTTTGTGGAAAGGAAATGATAAGATAAAGCGAAATGTAATGTTCTTGGATTATTGTAGAGGTGGACTAAGATTAACGGACTTTCATTTATTTATTTTAGTGCAGAGGATTATGTGGGTAAAGAGACTTTTAACGGGGGATGCAAACATGGGATGGAAACAATATTTTAATTATTTAACTAAAGATGCTGGAGGAATTTTGATATTTTATAATAATGCAACCGTAGGTATATCTGAATTAGTATTACCAGCATTTTATAGAGACATGTTGGATGTTTGGATGGCTACGAGAATATTTTTGTTAAAGGAAAGTGTTTCTAGGAGGAATGAGATTATCTATAGTAATAGATTTGTTTTTATCGATGGTCATGTTCCTTTTGATGAGGGATTATTTAACAAAAATGTGTATAAGTTGCATCATATTGTTGATAAGGAAGGTAATATAAAATCTAATGAGGAATTTCAAAGAAAAGGTTTAAATAGTTTAGAAATTAGTAAAATACAACATATTTTTCTTGGCATCCCGTCTTCATGGAAACAATTTTTAAATAAAAATACTCACTCAAATATAGATAGGGAATTAGATATGGATATTATTATGTTTGAAAAGGTATATATGTTAGATCAAATAACCTCAAAAATTATATACGCTTTTTTATTAAATAAGAGAGTAGAAAAATCGTATGCAGAACGACATTTAGAACAGACTTATAATATTCATGGAAAAGATATACAACTAATATTTTTAAGACTTAGAAAGTGCACATTGAATAGTAAGCTTAGAGAATTTCAATTTAAAATGCTTTATAATATTATATATACTAAATTACATTTATATACATTTAAAATGGTTGATAGTAATTTATGTTCTTTTTGTGGTAAATATGAAGAAACTTATGAGCATTTATTTTGTCTTTGTGAGAAAGTAAAACCAATTTGGGAAGAGTGTGGGAATTTATTTAATTTAGTAGAGATTACAAATATAAATTGGAAAGGTATCCATGTAGGGGTAGTTGAGTTTCACATAGGGAAGGAACAGTTATTAAATCATATCATAATTTTGATAAAATATATGATATTTATAGATAGTAAAAATAGACAAAAACCACCAACTTATTTGGAGATTAAGAAAAGATTATTAGAAAATAGAAAGGAGGAGAAGAAATTAGCTGGGGACCGAGGTACACTCACATATCATTTTAGAAAGTGGGACAATTTAGAATAGCTTCGTGCAGAATAGATAAAATAAGGAAAGCGAATAGAAGCAATGGAATGGACATGGCTGATATAATGGTCGAGATTCCCACAAAATGTAGGCATGTTTTAAGTGGGTGTCTGTGCACGTGTGTGTATGTGTGTGTGTATGTAAGTATTTTTCATCTTTTCATTTTTTTTCTTCTCTTAAATGTCTTTTTATGTTCATGCCTTTTTCATGCATGCATGTTTCATCCTTTATTTGATGTAAATAGCAAAAGTCCATTTGTATTATTTAGATGTGAATGTAAAATCATATTCTATATAATAATATTAACATGCAGATTTTTTTATGTATTGATTTTGTTATTGTTTGTGAAAAGCAATGGAGAAAATGAAATATTATTGGGGAAAGGAAGAAAAGGAAAAAAACTTGTCAAATGCGGTCTAGCGCCATCTTTTGTTTAAAACATTATAGGAGTGTCTTGAACATTGGTGTAAGTATCGATGTAAATAGTAAAAGTTCTTTTGTATTATTTAGCTGTGAATGTAAAATCATATTCTATGGAATAATATGAACATGCAGATTATTTTATGTATTGATTTTGTTATTGTTTGTTATTATAAATTTTGTTCTTGTTTGTGAAAAGCAGAAAATAAAATATCATTGAAAACAAAAAAAAAGAATAGATTTCCGAAAAAAGTCGTGATCAGCACCAACACAAAAACACGGAAATATCACATGGTGAAATATTAGTCTAGAGCTCATTAACAGTAGTTTCGTGAGCATGGTAAACTGTTTTAACCTGTTTGTTTGATCTTCGATTTGTATTACTAGTTTTAATTTATTTACGACTCTGTCGAAGGGAGAGAGAGGGGAGAAAAAGAGGGAAAGGGGAAGGGGGATACAGAGAGAGAGAGAGCGAGAGAGAGAGAGGGGGGGCGTGGTAGGGAAGAGATAGAGAGAGGGGGATAGATAGAGAGAAAGAGAGAGGGTGTATGTAATAGAGGGAGAGAGAGAGTGAGACTAGAAAGAGAGAGAAAGTGAGTGAATGACGGGAAGGGTATAGAGGAGAGAAAGAGAGTGAGAGAGAGAGGGAGATAGAGAGAGAGAGAGAGGGGGGGGTTAGAGACTAGAAAGAGAGAGAGAGAGAGAGTGGGCAGGGGGGTATAAAGAGCGGAAGAATTATATTCAAACTTGTGTTAGAATCTTGCCCACTGAAACAAACATGTAAAGAAAAGTTAGAACCATGGAACAAAGGCGTCGCGTTTCCTTGATGCAATTTTTGTGGGCAACACCCCACCCCCTCTCTCCTTCTCCTCTCCCCTGCCCCTGCCCCCTTCTCCCCTTCCCCCTCCCTCTCCCCGAGTCCCCCTCTGATCATGTTCGCTGCATTGAAAACAAATAAATCAGCAAATTTGAAGTCGACTACACTTGATCGATATAACTATATGCATGCATCATAAACTCAGCATGTCTTATGCAGGTATGGATCATAATTATATTCACACCCAACCAGCCGTGGATGGGGCTATATAGTATGACATACAGTCGAGGTTTTCTGTAAATACAGTGGCGTAGTCAGCCTATTTAGTTGACAGTTGAATGATAGGGAGGGGGGGGGGCTCTTGTCCATCAGCTCTTACTCTGAAAATTAAATGATATTTACAAGGCTACTGATTACGTGGGTATGAAAGAATATAGCCTTAATAAATGGGTCACATAGCGGGCGGGCGGGGCGGCCGTCTCAATTTGCAGTCCTTAACAAACAAAGAAAAACAAAAGAAGATGACATTTGCCCTAGTACAATTGACGTGTTTTTTCAAAAATCCTTTAGGATTGTTTCATTACAGTAACTTTCACTTCTTCGTTTACCCCTCCCCCTCACTCTTTCTACCTCCCCCGTCCCCTCTCCCTCCCTTAATCTTTCATTCCCTTCTTTCACTCTTTCTTTCACTCTTTCTTTATCTATGTTCTTCATTATACTTTGACTTTACCCCTTCTTCTTACATTTGTTTTGGTTTTTCGGCGGTCTTTATCTTTCTCTCTCTCTTTCTCTTTCTTTTCCTTTCTCTCTTTCTCTCTTTTTCTCTCTTTGTCTCTTTGTCTATCTCTTCCTCTCTTTTCTGACTTTCTTTCTTAATTTTTTTCTTTCTTTCTTTCTCTTTCTTTCCATTTTCCCTCTCTCTGACTCTCTCTCTCTCTCTCTCTCTCTCACCCACACACACACACACACACACACACGTGTGTTTCTGCATGCCAGAAATAAAGGACTCATTATGTACACATTTGTATGTTAAACATATTCAAAGACATAATGTTTGTCTGAATATAACATTCTGAGAACGGTTTGAAAGATAACCCCATAGCCAAGGATCTAGTAATTAAAAAACAAACATTTCCAGCATGCGAATTGAGCATCTAAACGTATCAATACCTGAAAGGTCATCAAACTTTGAATAATTTAGATGGACGTTTAGCGAGTGGTCATGGAGGTGAGTATATAAATCTTATGGGTGTCCTCGGTTTGATACTGTACACACACCCTCTCCAAGATTCGGGATGGCTCGTAGAACCCCATTCTTCTTGATTGCCGCCTTGTTTTTATAATTCCATCCCGCCTTAACAAACAAGTTTATGCTTATTGGCTAATTGTAATTTATAGTTGATGAATAACAGAATTATCAAAATATTGGCTGATTACGTTTGTGTTTATATATTACTGATTCAGAATATCAAAATTAATGTAAATATCACTACGTGCAAATCTGCGTCGTTTCTGAAGGACGTTTGTAATTTGAGTAAGATAACCAAGGTAGTACATCCCTTGGTATCATGTTAACAAATCACGGGTTAGAGGCATTATAATAATAACTAATTTTCCTTCTAATGAAGTTACCCCGCATTAAAGATATAGACTGGTAGTGGTACGGTTCAAGGGGTTCGGGTGCAAAATGTCCATTCAATATTGTTTTAATATTGCCCTTAGAGGTTTAGATGGCAATACTTCAGCCTAAATTTCTCAAAAACAAAAGCAGAAATATATGCCCAAGTGTTCCAGATTGAAGTGCATTCGCGATATCTATCTTCTGGCATGGATCCTCCCATTCAAATGTGTTTAATGAGGGGTAAGTTCATGTGAAGGAAAATTAGTAATTAGTATAGTGCCTCTAACCCGTGATTTTAACATGATAACATTTGCTTATCTCACGCAAACTAAAAAGGTCCTTCAGAAACGTCGTGGGATTGCACAAAATTATTTTTACATTCATTTTAATATTCTTTATCAGGTATAACGTATAACGCAAACATTTGTTATGATAATTCTGTTATTCATCAACTACAAAGTGCCATCACCCAATAAACCTTGTTTGTTGAGTCGGGATGGAATTAGAAGCAAGGCGCCAAACAAGAAGAACTCGTGTTTTTTTTTTTTTTTTTTTTTTTTTTTTAGGGGGGGGGGGTTGAAGGAATTCATTGATATATTTGATAAATTATCATTTCAATCAGGCCTGGATAGATATCGCGAATGCACTTCAAACTGGAACATGTGGGCATATATTTCTGATTTATACACTCACCTCCATGACCACTCGCTAAACTTCCATCTAAAGTATTCAAAGTTTGATGACCTTTCAGGTATCAGATACGTTTAGATGCTCCGTTCGCATGCTGGGGTAGCACGAAATGATGTTTACATTTATTTTTATATTCTTTTTCAGGCATTACGTAAATAGGATCTGCATATATTTTTGATAAATCAGTTATTCATCACTATACTAGCACCATATGAATATAATAAGAAAAATTCTAAGGAATAAGATAGGAGTGGATGTAGTGCATTATGCCATAACATCCACTCATACAACACATTTCTCCCCTCACCTCAATCAATCTTTCTCTATCACTAACTCACTATAACTAAATCTCTGTCTCTCAAACACACTCATTCCATCTATTCTCTTACACCATCTCTCTCTCTCTACTTCCTCAATCAATCTATTTCTCTCTCTCTCTCTTTCTCTCCCACTTATTTAATCTCTCTCACACGCAAACTCACTCCCTCACTCAATAATTTTTCGCCTCTCTCTTTCTTTCTATTATTCATTCTCAGACTCATTTAATTCATCTCTATCAATGCGCCTGCTTTCCTTAAACTAGATCATCACCGAGTCAAAAAGTGTTTGAAGTTCCAGGGGAAATGATCTACCAAATGATCTACACACACAAACACACGTGCGCGCGCGCGAGCGCGCACACGTACTGTCTGGGTTACGAGATTTATGACGTCACCATCACGTGCAAAAGTTAGGCCAATCACAAACTTCGACTTGATCCCGTTCGGTTGGACTTGCTGACGATGCATGTAATTTCTTTCTCTTGGACTTATATGAAGTGGTCTGCCTGGAGCTGAGTATCACAATTTGTGCACTTTTTGAGTTTACTTTTATCATTATATCAAGCAGGCTTATTGAGCACATTAGATGATTCAAGTGCAAGCGAATCCGGACAGTCAACACATTTCAAACGACAGGAATTGTTTCTTGAGACTCATGCTCAAATAATTAGTCTCATCATCCTCCAAGTTTAGGTCTACTTGAGCCGTAAGCACCGCCGTGTTAAACAGGGATACTTCTACACGGACTGCCAGTACGGACTATATCGTTATAGACATGACTACTAGTAGTTTATAGTTCATTATTCCTCAATTATTATTACATTGAAACAACCCGCCGTTTATCTAAACTAAAGGCAGCGAATGACGTCATTGATCTGCATTTAAAGGCCTGATATACACAGAACGTGAGTAGTTCATTTACTGTTTTATATTTTAGAAAAATAATGATTTGTATTCAGGATTCATAGAATTAGACTTTAAGTATTTACTTGTACTACCTATAAATAATAATACTAATGATGATGGTGATGATGATGGTAATTGTTTACTTATTAGTTTATATATTCAGTTATTTATTGGTATATTAAGGGTTAGTTTACAACTAGAATAATATCACATTTACAAAGGGATATCAACAATAACATTATAAACATAAAATGTATGAAAGAAGTAGAGTATAAAAGGCCAGAAAAATACAACATATTACAAATAAACATAGCATTATTAGACATTTGCACGTGATATCAGATTAATATGGAGGTAGTGGAAAAGGTATAGAGGAGAATAACCGAAGAAAAGGAGAGACAGAGCGAGAGAGAGAGAGAGGCACTGGTATGCAATATTTATATATATACATAAACCATTATTGCTTTAAAAGGTATCATTGATTGCTCTGGGCGCCATTACCCATAACATACGCCACTGTTTATACCGAGTTATCAATTGGTTTCAAGGTAAAGTTGGTTTGGACAAGGAGAAATATTAGCCTACTCTGTTTTGATATAAATGTGGTTTAAATGCGGTACCAAACTTGGAGATACTGGACGGTTTTGGTTCAGAATTTGTATCCCACCCCTATATTTACTTCTTTAAAGGCAGACTTTACTACTTCAGTCAGAAGGAATTAGACCACACAGCGAGCCAGCGAGGTCACTGTGACAGGTGGCTATCTCATTAGCTCAGCTCTCATTTAACATAAGAAAAAGAGGACCATGGGGGACCAACAGGCACCGATTGGGGAAGTTTTTTTTTTATATAGAGGGAGCAAGTAGCTACAAGTAGGACAGTGTGCCTTTAAACAGAAAGACATTGCTAATACTTGATGATAGCATCCTCTGCTGATACCCCGTCTTATAAAGATTTGATATCATTCGTAAAGCCCCTTTCACGCCGGATCTGCGTAGAGTTGCGTAGTGTTGCGTACCGACTACGCCGAAGTTAAGCTGCATACTCATGAATAAATTGATGCTTCAGCGTAGTCCCCGCGTAGGCTTGCGTACGATCGGCGTATAGTTACGTACCCTGTGCGTAGGCACCGCGTACCTACGGCGTAGGCAATTGGCTATGGAACGCCATCGCCGCCATATATCGCACGCGAGCTTGCGGTACTGAGTGGTAGCTTGCGGTAGTTAGTTGTAGTGCTTGCGGTAGTTGATCGGCCAATTGCTGTGCAGGATTATCGTTTACGTACACAAAACGGGAAATACAGTAACGCATGTTAAACATGTGTACGTATATTTAACTCTGGCGAATCAGAGCACTTGTTATAGCGGGCCGCCGGGTAGCCTTTTCGGCCGTGTCGCGAATTTTGTTATGCAAAGTTACACGATCGAGGCGAGTATGATTGTGTTAGTGTTACAGTATAGTTCGTAGTATTTAGTCCTTATAAGACTGGTTTGTATCTTTTAATTATACTTTATCACTTCTCAAATGGGAAAATTCTGGCATTTTACTCTCTGAAAAGTTTACAGTTTGAACACCAAAAAAGGGAAACAGATGTTGCGCGGGACGGAGCTAGAATTGTGGCATCTTAGATAGCCCGACTTGGCCTGTCAATTCATTATATATATTTTTTAATACGTCTTGTCGCAAGCAAGGAGGGGGTGAGGAGGGGCTCAGGCTGTTTTGCAATTAAGGGCGTGGGCTGAAAGGGAACTAAAAGGAATTGATTGGGACTAGGTCAATTTTTAATATTTTTTGTTTTATTTTGGCCGCAGATCTCTGCAGATGAGCACATGGAATGCACACGAACCAAGCGTAAGCCAGGCGCAGATCAAGGGAAAAGATGGGGCCCAGCGCGGGGGCCTCCCCCCCCCCCCCCCCCAAAAAAAAAAAAAAAAAATTAAACAAATTTAAAAAAAAAAAAAAAAAGGAGAGAGGGGGAGAAGGAAAAGAAGGGAAAGGGAAAGAAAAGAGAAAGGGGAAAAAAGAAGAGGAAGAAGAAAAGAAAAGGGGAAAAGAAGGAGATAGGGGGAGCCGAAAGGACCTTGCCCATGCTGTTGCCTCCCCCCCCCCCCCGCAGCAAAAACAGAGAGCAGGAAGGAAAGAGAAAGAAAAAAAAAGGAAAAGAGGAGATAAAGGGAAGGAAAAAAAGAGGAAGAAAAAAAAAGAAGGGGGATATCGCCGACCAGTCGTGGATCGGGGGGGGGGGGGGGCAAAATGCCCTTGCCTCTCGCCGCCCCCCCCCCCCACCTCAGCAAAAGAAAGAAAGAAAGAAAGAGAGAGAGAGAGAGAGAGAGAGAGAGGGAGGGAAAGAATGGATAGGAAGGGAAGGGGAAGGAGGAAAGAGAGTGAAAGAAAATAAAAACGATGAAGACAAGAAAAGGGGGAAAAGAAGGGAAAATAATCTTCTTTTGTCATTGAGACCAAGCGCCAAATACGCACCTGAGCAACCCTGGCGTACTGCGGGGGGGGGGGGGGGGGGGGGGGGGGGGCTCGGGGCATTTGACCCTAACAAAATTTTCAACGTGGTTTATTTCTAAATCAATACCAGTGATTTACAAATTTTGCTTAAATGACATAATTTTTCGGGATTTTTCCTCGCATTTTAGTTCACTAAATTTTTGTATGTATTTGTTGGAAAATGACAAATTCAAAAATTTACAGTCAGGCAAGAAATATGCTTATAAAGAGGCCAATATGCCAGGGTCCGCAGAACGATGGGGCTCAGGGGGCTTGACCTCCCTCTCCCTCTTTGTTTAAAAAGTATATTAAAGAGAAATAGAAAGAAAGATAGAAGGAAAGAAAAAAGAGTGACCTGCATGTGTCACAAATAAAGTATCAAAATATGGTCAGCTGACCGTAATTAAAAGCCTAAAAACCCCTGGTCCCCACCCAGGGCTCTAAGGCGGGCCTCTGGATGCTCATCAGACGGTAATTTAATCCCTTAAAATCCTGAGCTTCTGGGGGCTGCGTCCCCTGGACCACACGCCAATTAGTGACATGTCAGTATCATGAATAAGGTATCGAAATATGCTCATTTGACCGTAATTAAATGCCCATACCCCTAAGCTTCCGGGGGTTCCACCCCTTATTCCCCACCGGGGTTTGCCCTAGACCCCACGCCAATTTACGCTACGCTGTATCTGAACGTAAATACTTTATCCTCCTCCACCCACTTTAAAAAAACCGTTCAGCGGGGCACATCCCCCCCCCCCAACTTTTGAAGTACCCCAAAATTGCCCCTTCCTACAGGAAAAGTGTCCCTTACCGTTGTAAGAAGTGCCCCTTTTTACATAGAAAAAGTACCCCTTTTAATTTGACAAGTGCCACTATACTTTTAAAAAGTGCACCTTCCCCTTTCTGACTCTGATAAGTACCCCTTTTATTTTGACACGTACCAATTTTCCTTCGACAAGTTCCCATGTTCCTTTGCAATAAGTGTCCATTTTTCATTCTCACAAGTGCCCTTTTTAATCTCTAGTAAGTGCCCCTTTTCACTTTTGATAAGCGCCTCTTCACCTCTGATAATTACCCTATTCAAATCTGAGAGGTGCCCCTTTTTCTTTGACAAGTGCCCTTTTTGCCTTGTAAGAAGTGCCCCTTCCCCGTTTAATAACTAACCTTTTTTAACTTGGATAAGCGAACCTTATATTTTCCCATGCACCCCCTTTCCTTTCTAATCAGTGCCCCTTTTCCTTATGATAAGTGCCCCCATTAAAAATATCCCCTTCCTCTTCTCATAAATCTCTTTTTCATCTCTTGTAAATGACCCTATTAAATTCTAAGAGAAAATCGTTTTACCTTGACAAGTGCCCCTTCCTCTCCTGATAAATGCTCTTTTCATATCTAATAAATTCCCCTTTTATTTGACACGTCCCCCTTTCCTTCCTAATACATGCTTATTTTCCTTCTTATAAGTGCCCCTTCCTCTTCTCATAATTACCCCCTTTTCATCTTAATTGGAGCCACTTCCCCCTTCTCACTTCTTATAAATGCCCCTTTAAAATCTGATGACTGCATTTTTTCCGTCGATAAATTCCCATTTCCCATTGTCATAAGTGTCTTTTTCATCCCTGGTGAGTGCCTCTTTTTTTAGGTGTAAGAAGTGCCCCATTTTCACCTCTGTTAATTAGCCTTTGCACTTTGACACGTGCTCATTTTCTTTTCTAATAAGTGTCTTATCGATAAGTGTTCCCTTTTCCTCTCATCATTAAACGTGCTTCAAGCGACTAAGAGAAATTTCCCCCAAAGCACGCTCGCTACGCTCGCTCGCATTTAGTGTTACTAATCAAAGGTCTTTTCAGTCTTCCGTTATGTGAATGTGTTTATAACACCATTCAGGATTGGGTTTTTCCTCTTTATAAGATGTAATTTTTCGCACTGCGACCTCACAAATCTAAAAAAATGTCCTCGCTCGCAAATGAATTTTCAGACCATCACACCCAACTGCAAAGTATGATGCTTAAACTATATCTTATATGATTTATAACGAGAAACAAATATTGAAATCATCCCTGATAATGTAATCATAATATATGGGTATATACCAATATCTAAAAACTTGTCTATTTTTGCTTTAAAATTCCCTTTGAAGGTGCCCTTTTTTCTCCCGAAAGTGCCCTTTTTTGTTGGTGCCCCCCCCCCCCACTTTGGAAGTCGCTCCGCCGGCTCTGTGACTGTGTACATGTCACATGTGTTAATGCTCCAACACTCAAGAGCGGTCGAAGATTCCATAAATTAATACATTTAGTAGTTGCATATTTTCATAGGCTGTTAAGTAGAACATTGAACACGATGACGATAGTCAAGACTCAAGACGAGGTCAGGGACAAGCGCAAGGACACGGATAAAGACACGGATACATTAGCTCCCGTCCTTCTCTCTCTCCCTCCCTCTCTCTCTCTCTGTACAATTTATAATATTAACATTCCTTTCTATTTTCCGAAATTTACATACGGGTGTCAACTTGGAGGGGGAGGGGGGGGTTATCAGGGTATAAGGTTGGGGGCACACCCCTTTGCATTCTAAGGGATGATGTCGAAATTAAAAATAAATAACAAGTGGGAGAGGAGGGGGTGAAATATATTTCCTAGCAACGGCGCACAGTGGGCCAGGAAGGAACCAAAGTGCGCCAAAACTAAGTTTGGGTGATTTATTTTTTTCTATTTTTTTCTTGCCCAGTTGAAAGGTAATACATAGAGGAATACCTCAGTGAAATATTTAATTCCGGTATGCACAATAAGGGCATAAATTTACTACTTCAAACAGCAAAATCCTACATATTCACAGTTTTAGTGCAAAAGTGACTTCTTTTATAAATCTTTCAATTCAATATGAATGTTTTAATTTATTGATATGTAATTGCTCTCACATATTCCTGATAGTTCATTTTTGTTGAATGAGTGGGTTAAAATTAATAGAAACACAATCTTCATGATATATTATAGGGTAATTCACTGAAAAAGGGACTAATTATCCATGTTTTTTATAAATCCAGAAGAAATGTTTAGATCTCCGCGGTGTACCGCTTAAATTTTAATACCACCATTTTTTCTGATGTCTAAGCTTCAAGTTGATACCAAATTTGGCTGCCCGATCTTGCCCGTTGTTATGTTAGAGCCGATTTCCCTTGCCACATTGCCCCGAAAAATGTGGGGTTTTTAGGAGGGATTCGTGGTCATAAATCACTGCACGAGGGGGCGCGTGACACTTGTTCTGACACCGCGGACCAAAATAAACACATTTTTCGGGGCAATGTTGCAAGGAAAACGGCTCTAACATAATAACGGGCAGAATCGGGCAGCCAAATCTGGTATCAACTTAAAGCTTAGACATCAGAGAAAATGTTGGTAATAACATTTAAGCGAAAATCCCTGGAAATCTAAACATTTCCTCTGGATTTATAAAAAGTAAATCCCCAAACATGAGTTTTGGCGCACTTTGGTTCCTCCCTGGCCCACTGTGCGGCGCACTAAATATTGTAATGGGAAGGGGTAAATGCATCAATTTGGAGGACAGCTTAAAATTATTAAAATAGGATATGTACATGTATATACATATTTTTTTTCCAATTAAAATGTAAAGACCAGTTTGAGAAACACCCCTCTCAAATAATGAAATTGAAGCTCTTTACCAATCATGACTGTGAAAAAATATGTTTTTGATTAAATACGTGACAATACAAATTTTGCGGGGAAACCGCCTACTAATTGATATATATTTGGAAAATTATCACATCGATCCGGTCTGGAAAATATCGTGAATGTACTTCAACATTGAACATTTGGGCAGATATTTCTGCTTTTTTTCAAATTTAGTTTAAAGTATTGCCATATAAACCTCTGAAGGCTATATTTAAACAATATTGAATGGATATTATGTACCCAAAACCCTTAAACCGCATTTTCACTTCTACCCGTCTATATCTTTAACTTGGTGCCCTCTCTTTGCGTTCGATTTTATTATTATTTTTATTTTTAAAATTTGTTCAGTGTCTATTTTCAGTTGTGCCCTCCCTTTTAATAATTCTGTTAATATCATATTTTTAAATTAAACTCAATTTTCAATTTGAGTTGCCCCCTTAAATTTGTTTAAACCTCAAGCTACCCCCCCCCCCTAATTTTAAATTAACACCCCTTTCAAGCCCATTTTAACTCTTTTTGAACTCCTCCCCCTACTCCTATATTAAACATTGAAACGCCCCTAAATACATCCACTCTATTTCCTGAAATTGACAAAGGGTTGTCAACTTGGAGGGAGGGGGGAATCAGGGTACAAGGGTACAAGGGTAGGGGCACAGGAAATTTGGAGGACAGCTTAAAGTTTAAACAAAAGAATATGTATATACGTATTTTATTCAATTAAAATGTCTTCTTTTCCCTCTTTTCCATTTTCTTCCTCTATATTTGCTTTTCCGGCCTTTCTCTCCTCTTTCCCTTTCCCTCTCCCTTCCCTTCCTACTCTCTCTCTATCTCTCTCTCTCGCTCTCTCTCTCTCTCTCTCTTTGCTGAGTGGGGGTAGGGGGAGGAAGGGCATTTCGTCCCCCGATCCACACCATGTTGGCTGGAAAAATCGCAACTAATCTCCCTTACCTTTCTTCTTCCTCTTTTTGTCCTTGTTTCCCTTTCTCTTATCTTCTCTTCTCTTTCCATTTCAATTTTCCTTTCCTTCCTTTTCTCTGTCTCTGTTAAGTTTCCTGGGAGGTGGGCAAGGGCGTTTCGGCCCTCCCCCCGATCTACATTTTTTGGCGGGATTAATCGCAACTGATCTCCCCTACGTTTCACCCTTTTCTTTTCTTCCTCTGTTTTGTTCCCTTTAGCTCTTCTCTTTCCCTTACCCCCCCCCCCCTTCTCTCTCTTTTTTGTTGTTGTTGTGGGGGGGGGGCAACAGCCTGGGAGGCCCTCCCCCGATCTCCTTCTTTTCTTCTTCCTCTTCTTTCTTTCCCTTTCTCTCCTCTTTCCCTTTCCCTTCTTTTCCTTCTCTCTCTCTTGTTAACGGGGAGGGAGAGGCCCCCCGCTAGGGACAAGACGTACTAAACGAAGTGAATTGACGGGCCAAGTCATCTAAGAAACACCCCAATACACGTTTAGCTCCGTCCCGCGCCGCATCTGTTTTGCTACATTTATGTTGGTGTTCAAAATTGTACCTAAAAATTGATTTTCAGAGAGTAAAATGGTAGAATTTTCCCTACCATCGGAGGGAGAAATGAATTGTTGATATCAAGAAATGAATGCGTGATATCAAGAAATCGAATGCTTGATATCAAGAAATATGTTTAAATTATAAAACGGCTTGCCATACTACCGTGCTGTCCGTCATGAAAATGCATAAGATGGGGCCTTGTTCACGAGTATACAGTAAAGTCGTTATACAGGCCCCCATGTCCGTGTTGTAGAACACGCAATGCCGTTGCGCGGCCTGTAGGAGACTCTGATAGTATACTCGTCATACAGCTAGGCCCCCCAACTGCGGGGCCTGTATCACGAGTATGCCTGGAACATACTCGAGACTAGTAAGTTAAAACCAAATATTGTAGACGAACACGTGGTGGATATCAATAAATATTATGTATATCTGCCATAGGCTTAGGAAGATTTTCATGATTTATTTATTTATTTATTTATTTATTTATTTATTTATTTATTATTATTATTTATTTATTTATTTATTTTTATTTTTTTTTTTTTTTGGGGGGGGGGCTCTATCATTTGTTTTTGACCCGCCGTTTGAAGATTCCCCCCCGACTGCCCCCCCCCCCCCCCCCCCCCCCGTTGTCACCATTTTAGAAAATATTCCTTTTCCTTTTAGCCTTCATTTTTCTTCTCTCTTTGCTTTATCCCGATTTTTAGACCCACTAGGGAGGGGGGGGGGGGGCGGTAGGGTGATTACTTTGAAACACAGTATTTTTTGCCTTTTGGGTATAAATTATATACCCAATAGGATTTTTTTCTTCTCTCTCTCTATAAATTGACCTTACATCACTGCATTCTAAACCCTTGATATTTAAAATAAATCCCCTGAAATAATTGTTTTTAACATGGGTTAAATATATTAAAGAAATATGGCATCGGAGGTTTAAACCACGTTCGGAATTCCATATGCAGTTAAACCATGAGAGCACAAAGCGCGAGCCGAAATTTTTCGATATAATGACTTGATAATGTAGAGTGGGTAGGCAAAGGACGTGGTTCTAAGCGTGTAGCTAGGATTTTATTTTAGGGGGGCGATAATGAGCACCCTTTGCGTGCGAATCATTTAAAGAACGCGCAAAGCGCGCTCCCTAGGGAATGGTTGCAGGGAGGGGGGGGTAGTTTTCCCCCTCCCGCGCGAAGCGCCGAAGCTTTAAAAGAAGACGATTCTTTGTACCTTTCTCGACTCTTAATCCTTGTCTGAATTCAGTCTCTCCCCCCCCCCCCTCCTCCTGCGCGAAGCGCGGAAGCTTTGACGTATTATTAGACAAAGAAGACGATTCGTTGGACCTTTCTCGACTCTTAATCCTTATCTGTATTCAGTTCCCCCCCCCCCCGCCGCGCGAAACGCGGAAGCTTTGACGTTTTATTAATTTATTAGAGAAAGAAGACGATTCGATGTACCGTTCTCGAATCTTAATCCTTATCTGATGTCAGTTTCCTCCACCTCCAGCACGAAGCGCGAAAAATTTGAAGTTTCATTAAATTATTAGCGAAAGAAGACGATTCGTTGTACCTTTCTTGACTCTTAATCCTTGTCTGAATTCATTCCTCCCCTCCTGCGCGAAGCGCGGAAGCTTTGACGTTTTATTAGCGAAAGAAGACGATTCGTTGTACCTTTCTCGACTCCTTTTCCCTTTTTCTTCCTACTTCCTCACTTTTTTACTTCTCTTTCTCTCTCCTTTTTTTGGTGGGGGGGGGGGGGGGACGACCGCCCCCTGGCTACGCGCCTGCGTGGTTTTAAAGTTACAAAGACACTTCGATGAAGGCACCCTTACTCCATGATTGCCTGTGTTGAACTGCCGTGGGCTTTACAACAGTACTATAAACCTCACGGGTTTATTTTGCATATGAATATTCAAATATCATAGGTAGCAAATAAAGAATGACAGATAAGAGAGGATGATCAAGCATAATGATGTGCACCAGTCTATAAATGTGAATTACTAAGTAGACTGTTCACACAACAGCTCTACAAAAAAAGCATTTGTAGCCTTTCTTTTAAGCAGTTGAAGAAATTAATAAAAGTAGGCCTACTTGAAGAAATCGTTGAATTGTAAGATATTCAGATTTTTTATACTAAGTTAAACAAAGTACTAGGTGTTAAAATAACACACATTTAACACCTTTGGAAACAAAAATACGCTAGGAACGTGAAAAACAAAACTTTTATTGTCACACATACCTATAATCGGACATATTTTAAAAACTGAAATGTGGCACCGCCCAAAAAATAAAATTCTGAGATCCTCCTTCGTCTTTAATTTGCACCTGGAAATAAATTGTTTGTTCCTCGTCTATGTCATCGCGGCGAAAAATTTCAGACTTTTCTTCTTTTGAGGAGCTACTTTCACATGCAGCCTCAGACAAATGTGCCAAAGAAGTTTTCTCTTCTTGTGTTCCTGGAAACAAAGTTTTTTTTTTGGCAATAGTAACGTTAGACAGTCATAACCCACATCCAATGAATGAATCGCGGTCAATGGGATGATATTTTTTTCATTCTGACCACTATAAAGAACAAATCATACGATATCATTACGCCTACATCAGATCTGATTAAAAAAGGGCAATGAATTATTTAAAAAGAACTTACTTGATGAAGTCCGGGGAGATGAAGATGTGCCTGTGATGATCTTACTCGAATGCAATGCAAGGCTATAAGCCCCCCTCAATCAATCTCCCAATATTTTAAAAACTGTCAGTTTTAATAATAATTTGAATACTAAGTCGATCTGTAGATTATAGAAACGCATAAAGCTTCTAGCCCAGAACATAAGTGTGCAAATATATTTGGGTAGGGCGGTATCAATGATAGCCTATCCGAGCCCGAACAAAATATTTGGGGGGGGGGGGGCTCGATGATATCCGAGCCCCTCAAAAATATCAGGGGGCTCCGTGATGTTATCCGAGCCCCACAAAAATATCGGGGGGCTCCGTGATATTATCCGAGCCCCACCAACAATAATTGGGGGGCTGATGATATCTGAGTCCATCCAAAATATGGGGGGGGGGGGGCTCAAAGATATCTAAGCCCCACCAAAATATTGGGAGGGGGTGCTCAATGATATCAGAGTCCCGCCAAGAAAATATTTGGGGGTCTCAATTATATCCGAGATCCACTAAATATATTTTTTTGGGGTCAATGATATGCGAGATCCGATGTCTGAGAGCCCCCCCTCCCCAAATAAGTATTTATAAAATGTTTATATTTGAATGGTAAGTCTGTAGATTATAGGTATACATGAGTTTCATGCCTAGAATATAATGATAGGGGAGGTGGGGTTAATGATATCCGAGCCCCGCAATAAGTATTGGGTGTGGCTCAATGATATCTGAGCCCCACTTAAAATATTGGGGGCTCAACGGTATCTGCGCCCCTAAGGACTCAATGATATCTAAGCCCACCACAAAATTGGGGGCTCAATAATATCTATAAGCCCCGCCAAAAATATTGGGCGGGGTTCAATGATATCTGAGCCCCCCCCCCCCCAAGATTTTTTATTGGGGGCTGTGCCCCCGCAAGCCCCCCTCCCCGGTTCCTAACACTATGTCTACGATCACGACTGAATCACCATGGTATCACCGATCTCTAGCTAGCTCTAGCTCTAGCTCTAGCTATAGAAATAAAGATCGGTGTGTGCTTCTATGGCATGCAACGATGGGTATGATTGGTCAACATTAAACTAACGGTAGTGTGTTTTACTTACGGTACTAAATTAGATAGACAGTTGCGTTAATGAAAACTAAAGAGCTTACGTAGGTAAAATAATCCCTAGAATGAGTATACGTAAGCTTTTCATCATTTGACTAACGTAACTGTTTAGTAACGCAAGCGCTACTCTGTAAAATCATTGGATACTAAGTGTACGTTAGTGTTTCCTTATGATTACGTTACTAGTTAAGTTTATGGCGGCGATGGCCTTCCATAATTGGCATAGGGTTACGTACGCTTGCGTAGGCCTGGCGTAGGGTTGCTTACGGTTGCTTATGATTGCTTACTGTGTGCGAAAATGCCATGTAAAAATGCAATAGACGCTTTGTAGGAGCTGCGAGTATAGCCATTTGCGCTTTATAAACATATATAATAAAAAAAAATATGTTAAAAAGACAGTTCAATTTATTGTATAAATGAACTGTGCAGTGTACAAAGAATTGTACATGTTATTACATGTGAACATAACTTGATCTTAGTATTATAATAACATTCTGACGAACTGTGACATCCGAGGGGCAGTGGGTCTCTTTTGCATGCGTGAAATAGGGCTAAAACGCTAATTTGCGTAAAACAGTGAGTGTAGAAAATAACATTTATAAACCTGCCATAAGTTTTAATAGTAAAAAAAGTGGCATTTGGTACACGTTTTTGACCGTTAAATTTTCAGTTTTTTTAGTAGGTATTAGCAACTGCTGAGGTTATTTTGCAGTAATGTTAATTTGTTCAAGATTTTATTTTCCAAAAAATGCAGACATTTTTGTTGATGTACTACATTATTGTACTATGTATCATTCAAAAGGGTAATACATGAACTTTCTTTTGATGAACATTGCAAGGTCACGTGATGTGATTTGATACCTCAAAACGCCAACAAAAGAGAGCGCTTATTCTGATATGTGAATAAATGTGGACAGAAGTCTGATATTTGTTGACCATATCCCTTTTTTCACTCATTTGTGAAATATCGTTCCATAACAGTTTCCTGAAAGTTTGAAGACGATATCTGTTGTCCTTGGTCTGTAGCGTATTTGTGTGTGACAATGTAATGATATAAATGTTAGTCATTAGATTTACAGAAATACTTCTGACATACACACTCACTCAGTCTCACTATTACAGAGTGAGACAAAATTATTTCTTTGCTCATTTCAATTAAACAAAATTATATTACAAACATACAAACAGACCACAAACGTACACACAAGCAAACAAACCGACACAAATACATACAGATTTCCACAAAACATAATAACATTTCGCATGAGGCATCAGTTTATGAATCTTATCTCTGTTTATTATATCAACAGCCTGAGATGTCAATTATCACAAATTGAAAAAACCATAACAAAACAAAACATGTCAGTCTGAAATACCTTCTAGTAGTACAAACAGAATTACAAACAAGAATGACCAATGATCAATACCTGCCAAGTTTACATCCAGGTATACAAAACAAATCTATATACCATACGTTTTTAATGCTTCGTCGGACTGGCGTAGGGTAGCGTATTGTTGCGTAGACTTTGCGTACAGTTGCGTAGTAAAGTCTACGCCGAAGGTACGCGAAAAAATTAAACATGTTTATTTTTTTGCGTTCATCTCGCGTACCCATTCGCGTCCCTCCGCGTACAGTTGCGTAGGGTTGCGTACGATCGGCGTAGGATTGCGTACGATCGGCGTAGTCGCTACGCAACTCAACGCAACTCTACGCAACTCTACGCAAGGCCCGTGTGAAAGCCCCTTAACATGAACATGAGTACACGACGAACAAAGAAAGCGGACAAAAATACAGTCCTCGGGTAAACAAAGGAACATCCCTTCACTGCTATTATGTTAAAATGTGTAGAACAGGTGTCACATGCATATTCACCTGTTACATACATTTTTACATAATATCAGTGAAGGGATGTTCCGTTATTTACCTGATGAACTGTATATTTTGTCCGCTTTCTTTGTCCGTCATGTTCATAGTGATAAGAGAAAATGCACTGCAAACTTGCGATTGGTTATAGGATCATTCACTCTTTATAAAAATGGGGCCCATGTCTACAATGGATTTTCAACCTTCACTTCATTGTGGTATCTGGTCATTTAGCAGCTTGTCTTAGGCGGTCGCGAAGGAGATCTCATTTGCTTGCAAGAGTGTGTGGAGTTTGTAACTGATACTCCTTTAAGGCGATGCACCTTCTTAAGATCATCAATGGTACTATGGGTGCAATCGGTGCATAATCAAATGTAAGTCCTGGACTGCGTATCCACTGTTGCATGAATAAACAAAGAACAATGGAAACATTGTGTATACTTTTCTAAAACGTTTATTAAATCGAGCTGAAAACTAGCTCGCGTAAAATATATAAAACAGTTTCCAGTCGAAAGCTGAAGTCTATTTCTATAGCGAAAGAATGTCGCTTGTTACATCATTATACATGACACCAAACACTTTCAGCACACAACTATATTATAAGTAAAGTGGTAGTCTATTTATTTAGCGGAAGACTGCCGCTCATATTCAAATTGCTTAGTACATTATACAGACTGTCCTTCCAGCAAAGGTGCGAGAGTCGTCGACGATGTCGGACTCGAATTTAGTCGAAAGACGAAAGTCGAAGAAACAATTAATAGGCCTACTTGCTAAAAGTCGTGCAGAAATAGTTGCCATGCATCACCCAATAATGCCGTCCAAAGTTAAAAAAAAAAAATCATTGTATAAACCTTTTAACGTTTTGTTCTTACTGTATAATAGGTGGTAGTAATAATAGATCGTTAATTGACTCATTTACGCTTTGTTTGGCTCACTATAAAGATTTATAAAGGAATGTAGACCATGGTCTACATTTAACCGCCTTCTTTATTTTTGACTAAAAAATCAACATATTTTTGACCCCCATCCAATCCACGCATAACCACAAACACACAAACACACAAACACACGAATACGCGTTTCTGGCGTAAATAAAAGGCTCATTATGTACACATCTGTATTCTATAACATGTTCAAAGACATTATGTTTGTCTAAATATAACGTTCTGAGAACGATTTGAAAAATTACCCCATACCCAATTAAGGACCTTGTATTTTTTGGGACATTTTTGCATGCGAATGGAGCATCTAAATAAACGTAGAGGCCTACATGATATCTGAAAGGTAATCAAACTTTAAAATAATTTACATGGTCCTGAAAACAAGGACGTTTTGCGAGTGGTCGTGTAGATGAATGTATAGTTCTTATGGGTGTCCTCGGTTTGGTACCGTACACACCCACACACCCTCCCCAAGATTTTGGACTGGTCGTAGAACATTATTGTACTTACATGTTATGGTATGGATCCCATTTTCCCCATTCAACTGCATTATGCATGCGTTTAATGACGGTTAACTCCATTTGAAGAAAGATTAGTTATTGTAATATTGTCTTTAACGCCTTTGTCATTAGTTCTACAAAGCACACATTTTCATATCCTGTTATACTACGTTTTCATTATTTTGTATTATTAGTATTATCATTTATATGGTACTGTGCTGAAAACTGTGCTGTGCTGAAAAAAAAATCTCATTTGCACGAAGAAAAACAAATGTATTCTTTGTACTTTGATTTTGATGGAAATAAATGATACTGAAGTGAACTGAGCCCGTGATTTTAACATGATACCAAGGGATATACTACCTTGCTTATGTTACGCAAACTACAAAGGTCCTTCAAAGACGACGCGTGATATTGCAAGAAATGATATTTACATTTGTTTTTGATATTGTGTTATCAGGTATAATGCAAATAGGCGCTGCATGTATTTTTGATAATTCTGTTATTTATCAACTAATAGCTCCAATTAAATACACTTTAGACTTTTCAGTTGAGGCAGGATGGAATTATGGAAATAAAGCAGCAATCAAGAGGAGCAGTTTTTTTTCTCGAGGGGTTGAAGGAATGAGGAGTGGGGCTCAAACTCCCTTAGAAACTTTGCCTGCAATCAACTAGAACGACCATAAATCACAATGTACGTCTTCAAGATGAAGTTTAGTAGTGGTCATGTAATTACATTGTGAATAACACTGTATGAAATCACTTGAGAAAGATTGATTAAGAAAATAAAAACTGATGTGAAAGCAGAATCAACCTTGTTGAAGATCATTTGAACTGCGAATCGAAAGGGGGGCTCAAACTCCCTTTAAAACATGCATTATTATTAATTCTGCTTTTTTTTCTCGACAACAATTGTATTTACAAATGGAGCTACATAACTTTGTATTTCAGTACATGTATTGTATAATAACAGTTTTAATAGACTTGTATTACTGTTGTTTGTCTGGATATCGTTAAAGTCTTTAAAATAAAGGGAAAACAATCAATCTAAACTGAAATGGTGCTAAAGGGGATGTTTGATACTCACCACTCCACAAAAAAGTGATCCCCATCCAAGACCACTAATACATACATAAACACAAGCCTACACATGCTTGCACAATCTCGCAAGCCCCAGTCATACTTTCGAGACAGATCGATCAAACAATTAATGCATTACACCAATTGGCATTAAAGTCAGTCGGTTTGGAGTCGGCTTGGCGGTGTGACTGATGTGTAGAAGGGGTGGTTGGATTGGTCTGATATAGAACACAGAAGTTAAACATTCATTTTATTTATTTTGAAGAAAAAGGATGAATAAGCGTTATTATCCTATACACCACCCATCAAGTAATTAAATTATTCAATTCGGTTTTATTTTAGATAAAAGACAATATTCACGTTTCACTCATCAGCGCTAGACGGCGCTGTTCATATTTCTGAGCATGTTGTGTTTCACTGCAACTGTTTAAGCCGAATTTTTTGCGGAATATTTTCTGATAATTATTTTCCGACCAGTTTTCATCTTTCCAAGCTAAAATATACTGTTTTGTATTTTGTTCTTACTTATTTATTTCTATAAGTATATATTTCCTCTATCTCATACACACAACACACACTCGCATAATCTCTAACTCATCCACCCACACGAGACATATACAATTTTTTTCTTCTCCCCTTCCCTCAATCAATATATACGAGAAAGAGAAAGTGTAATATGAAGAGCTTGCATGATTTTATTTGAACAATCACAACCTATAGCTATGACATTCATCGCGTACATTATTAGGGCACACCTCTTTTCTTTATTTGTTCAGGAATGTATGTTTTCAATAAATGTTTTCGACAAATATTCGGGGCCATGTGTCTCGACCCCCCCCCCCCCCCATGGCTACGCCACAGCCGTGGGGGTATCCCCCATCCAATATTCCACTTTCTTATTATAATTTTGTTTGCTTATATTTTTATTTTTTTTAGCAGATGTTTCTGCATTTATTGATAAATCAAATATAAAACATTCAAATAACAATAATAGTATATAATATAATTGATTTACATCAAGAGTGACAACTTAATACACACAAAATAAAATATTTAAACAAAATGCATAATTGAAAGCTTGAAAGTATGGAGGTAAGTAAAAATAATCAAGATAAATGCAGAGGCCAACTATCATATTAAAGCAAGGAAGCTTGAGTCGATAGCAGCCGGGAAGGGGGGGGGGGGGTACATGGCGCTGTTTTAGGAGAATGTAGGGGAATAGAGAGTCACATATAAAGATTTTGTTCAGAAAGTATCTGAATAAAAAGTGGAAAGAAATTAATAAAAGAAAAAAGAAGAAAAATGTGCAAGTGTGTGCAAGTGGGTGTGTGCAGGTGAAGTAAGTGTTCGATTCGTATTGTTAATGAACTGGTCATCTAAAATTAATTTAAATAAGCAATAAAAACCTCTAAGACCCTTATGATGTTTTTGAATATGTAGATATTAAATATTTTTTCACCGATGCTTTGAATGAATAAAGAGTTGCAGAGTGTTTAATATTGTCAGGTAAAGCGTTCCAAATGTCTGGACCATGATGTCTTATCGGTTTATAGGCCATGATAATTTTGGGGTTTGTTAAGTGGAAATCGGATGAGTGTCGTGTGGGATAAGAATGTATATCACTATTGTAAACAAAAATATTTCGAAATGCCAAAGGTATAGTATTTATCCAACATTTATACATAAAGATTGCAGTTTGAAAACTGTGAATGTCAGCGATTTTCAATGTTTTTAGTTTACAAAATATTGGATCAGTATGGGCTAAATAATGTGAATGTGTACAAAGACGAAGTGCTTTCTTTTGGAAACGATATATTAACATAATTTTCATCTTACTACTATTACCCCAAACTATGTTACAATAAGATATGTATGACAAAATGAAGGAATTGTAAAGCATAAATAGTGACTTTTGTGATAGATAATATTTTAATTTATATAAAATGCCTATGCTTCTCGAGACTAGCATGCAAATGTTGTTAATATGACTATTCCAAGTTAGGTTTGAATCAATCATTACACCTAAGAATTTTGTAACTTCTTTTTCAATTATGGGCATGTTATCTATAAAAATATCATAACGAAGTACATGTTTAGAGTGTATGTTTTTGAAATAAATACAATTAGTCTTATTAATATTTAAAGAGAGTTTATTGGATTTGAACCAAGATGATAATTTATTCAGTTCTAAATTGAGGGTTGTAATAAGAATGTTTAAGTCTTTATGCGAATAAAATACGTTGGTATGGTCTGCGAACAGAACATATGTTAGGAGTGGTGATGCATTAACAATATCATTCATATATACTAAAAACAGTAGGGGACCTAATATGGAGCCTTGTGGTACTCCGCATTCTATGGTGGAAATATTAGATGTTGTAGATTTAAACATAACATATTGTTGTCTATTACGCAAATAGTCTTCAAACCAGGAAACTACAATCCCTCTAACTCCATATGCTTTTAATTTATGTATTAATATACGATGGTCCATGGTATCGAATGCTTTCGATAAGTCCATAAAAACACCTACAGTGTGTTCTTTTTTAGAAAGGGAATCAGTTATTTTGTCACATAATTGTAGAATAGCATAATCAGAAGAGTGGTTCTTTCTAAATCCATATTAAATAGGAATTAAAAAGTTATTGATATCTAAAAAAGAATATAATCGTTTATATACTATTTTCTCTAATATCTTTGAAATGCTTGGTAGTAAAGAAATTGGTCGGTAGTTTGAAACTTTAGAGTGATCATCCTTTTTATATGTCGGAATTATTTTTGCAACTTTTAGTGGGTCGGGAAAAAACCCCTAGGGAAAGAGATAAATTAAGGATATGTGATAACGGGGAAGCTATGAAGTAAATTATTTGTTTTAATAAAGATACACTTAGCTCATCGTAGCCACTAGATTTACTGCTTTTTAATGAACGAACAATTTCTAAAATCTCTTGAATATTTGTTGGATTAAAAAATAAGGATTGATTAACGTTATTATTTAAGTTTTTGAAAAAAAATCATTCTTTTCATTGATTATTTTGGAAGCTAAATCCGGTCCAATATTAGTAAAGTATTTATTGAATGCCTCAGCAACATCATTTGGGTCTATGTGATGCCTATTATCATTAAATTCAATATTATTTGGAGTATCCTTTTTCTTCCCCAAAATGTCATTTACTGTTTGCCATAATGATTGATTATTATCTTTATTATTTTCAATTTTATTACCATAGTATAATTTGCGTGATAAACGAATAATTGAAGTCAATTTATTACGGTACTTTTTATGTTTATTTTGATTTTCATTTGTAGGTGATCGAAGTGAGATTTTATATAAACGAATTCGGGTAGATATTGATTTAAGTATACCTTGAGTAATCCATGGTCGTTTATTTTTCTTTTTATTTGACTTAATTCTTGAGAGGGGCACATTTTTATTATAATGACAAAGAAGTTTGTTTATAAATTTGTCATATGAACTGTTCACATCTCTTTCAAAATAAATATCATACCAATCTTCTTGACTCAAGTCTATCTTTAAGGATTCAATATAACGCTTGGTTTCTTTACGTCGTGTTGTATGTTCTTTATTGGGAATTTGTAGGTGTTTATCATTAGGACCTATCGTAAATATTGGTAAATGGTCTGAAATATCATAGTATAGTATTCCATTCTGTTTATTATCTAATACGTTTGAGAAAATATTATCAATTATAGTATGTGTTAAGTTTGTAATCCTAGTTGGTTTATTAATGAGAGGTTTAAAAAAAAATGAAGATAATAAATTAGTAAAGTGTTGGCCAAGAACGGTAAAAGGTAAGGATATATCGATATTAAAGTCTCCCATAATATATACATCTTTATTTTCTCTAGAAATAAATTCAAGGCATGATTCTAATTCATCAAAAAATGTGTCGGCTACATTATTAGGTGGTCTGTACATTACCCCAACGATTCTATTCTTATGTTTATCATCAATAATTTCTCAAAATAATGTTTCTATCCCTTCCAGTTGAATATCATGTCTTATTTTAAATTGTACATCATTACGAGTATAAAAAGCGACACCTCCTCCCTTTCCGTTTTTACGGTCTGAATGAATAAATTCATAGTTCTCAATGTTGAATATTGGAGGAGAAGTTGAGTGTAACCAGGTTTCGGTTAGTCCTATCAAAGAAAATGAAAATGTGTTTAGGATAGATAAAAATTCTTCAAAATTATCGAAATTCTTTTGTAAGCTTAGAATATTGATGTTTAATAAACTAAAACAGTGAAGGTTATTATTGGGTCCCTTTGAATTAAAATTTGAATTAAGTAGTAGTAAGTAGTATAATATTTACTCTGGGGTGTATACACTTGATCATTCAGAATATCATTTAAAGCCATTACGATTAAAAATGTGGTATTGCGACCAGTATAAATGAATACTATGTGTTTGGTGCGTGCATGTGCGTGTAAGAGTGCAAGTGCATTTACAGTGGGTGTCGGCAAAAACCAACAAAATCAGGGGGTGTACATGATGTTCACTTGTGCGTGACTATCAGACAGACTCGGGGCCGGTGACAGCGTTCAAACGGGGTCATTAATTAAAAATTTAAAAAAACTTAGAAATTTGTAATTTAAGAAAGTTTTTTTTTTTTTTTTTTTTTTTTTAGTATTGTTATCGTTTAAATTTACAGTGATGAAATGTTTTCGAAACGTACTACCTTACAGAGAAAGGTGGGTAAGCCTATGTGCTATACCTAAGGGGGTGAGAAGGAAACAACGTTCAGCATTAAGGACTGGATTATGGTTGACATGAGAATAGGGATTTACAGGGGGGTATGATAATACATTGGCTTTAGCACAAGTAATACAAATAAGCAATAGTTAAGTTGAAATAAAATGAATTAACATACATCATGCCGATCCACGTCACACCGACGAAACACCGCCAGACACCGGCGAACCAGCATACCGCGGAGAGACCGCCCCACATGATAACATTAAGTCACATCATCATGGAGCGCGAAATACCAACGATACGCCAGCCACCAGACCAGGCAACGAAACGCCAGAGCAGCGCAAACGCTACTTGTTGGTCCCTCCCTGACAACCGGCATGGCAACCAGTCCAGCGGGTGAGGGCCGCTGATCATCTAACCGTGAACCGCGGGCCACGCCCACAAACATGGTCGCCACGCATTACGTTTAAAACAAGAAAAACCATCAACAAAAAACAAGCAATAGTACACTAGTTTCGTGAAATTGACAATGGAGAATCGACAATCAATAATGAACACCGAGCATGATATTGATAGCCAAAGTTGCCCAATAGTAACAAATAAAAATCAGTCGAAACTCGGCCAGGCATTCAAGTTAAAAGTCGATATATGTAATGTATAATAATTAAACTACAATGAAACAGTCACTAACGATTTGTTTTGGGCAGTCTCATTTGCAAAATTACTCAATGCTACAAAAAATATCCCGCATTACATAATCAACTCAACCGGGCACTAGGTCGGAGGCACGAAGGTAGCAATGGCCAGGGGCGTAGACAACGGGGGGGATGAGGGGGATGCATCCCCCCCAGCTCACAAGGTGGGGGGGGGGGGGGGATGGCATGTACAATCATCCCCCCCAGGTTTTGGGGAATGATATTTGCTTACTTAATAAGTCATAATGATGATAATAATAGTAATAATAATAATGATAACAATTATAATATTAATAATAATAATAATTATGATGATGATAATAATAATCCTCATCATTATTGTAATTGTGTTTATTGTTATTAGCCGCATTCACACGGTGAAAGCCAATTCAGACGGTAAAAAAAAAGAAAATCTTACAAGTATTTTGTGGTTATCTTGTGGTTTGGAAACCACAAGATAACCACAAGATTAAACAGGCGCGGATCTACGGGGGGGGGGGGGGGTTAGGGGGTTTAAACCCACCTTGGGCGGCCCAAAAAAAGGAAAAAAAGAAGGGGAAAAAAAAGAAAAAAAGAAAAAAGAAAAAAGAACGCACGCTGGAGAGAAACCCTTTCAAGTGCAAATATTGTGAGAAGATATTCAACTCATCTGGTAACTTAACCAAACACATGATAACTCTGGATATAACTGTGTATTTAACTGTTACTTGATTTAAAAAGACGTTATCATGCACTGCTTTTTATGGTCTCCATTGTGTTAATAGATGCCAGGAAAACATCACTTACGGGGTTCAAATAAACACCCCAAAAAAAATCGGCTCGCCGCTTCGCGGCTCGTGGACGATGCTCCGCATCGTCATTATTGGTCAACCCCCCCCCCCCTTAGCAAAAAGCTAGATCCGCCCCTGAGTCATCCCCCCCAGGTGTACGAACCTGTCTACGCCACTGGCAATGGCCAAAGACACACTTTAAGAATACAGACCAAATAGGGCATTGACATCGCCATAATGCTTATTCAAGCATTTTTGTGTATGTATTGACAAAACAAAACCAGCCATGCAGGCCAAAAAAATGTTAAAAAGTCGAGTGTATGTAAAATATAATAATTAAACTACAATGAAACAGTCACTACCGATTTGTTTTGGGCAGTCTCATTTGCATAGTTTTCAATGCTACACCAAAAAATAAGCCCGCATTACATAATCAACTTAACCGGGCACAAGGTCGGAAGCACGAAAATAACAATGGCCAAAAGCACAATTTAAGAATACAGACCAAATAGGGCATTGACATTGCCATAATGCTTATTCAAGCATTTTTGTGTCTGTATTGACAAAAACAAAACCAGCCATGCAGGCCAAAAAATGTTAAAAAGTCGAGTGTATGTAATGTATAATAATTAAGCTACAATGAAACAGTCACTACCGATTTGCTTTGGGCAGTCTCATTTGCAAAGTTTTCAATGCTACACCAAAAAAATACCTTGCATTACATAATCAACTTAACCGGGCACTAGGTCGGAGGCACGAAAGTAACAATGGTCAAAAGCACAATTTAAGAATGCATACCAAATAGGGCATTTACATCGCCATAATGCTTATTCAAGCATTTCTGTGTATGTATTGGCAAAAACAAAATCAGCCATGCAGGCCAAAAAATGTTAAAAAGCCAAGTGTATGTAATGTATAATAATTAATTGTTTAATGAAAGGGACCTTCATTTCGAATTACGAATAGCGACGCTCACATCGTATTATGAATAGCGACCCTCATTTCGTATTATGAATAGCGACCCACATTCCGTATTATGGATAGCAGCCTTCATGTCGTATTATGAATAGCGACCTTCATTCCGTATTATGAATAGCGACCCTCATTTTGTATTATGAATAGCGACCCTCTACTTCTATTATGGATCGCGACCCTCATTTTGTATTATGAATAGCGACCCTCAGTTTGTATTATGAATAGCGACCTTCCTTCCGTATTATGACTAGCGACCTTCATTGCGTATTATGAATAGCGACCCTCGTTTTGTACCATGATTAGCGACCCTCTCCTAGTATTATGAATATAGTGACCCTCATTCCGCATTTTAAATAGCGACCCTCATTTCGCATTATGAATAGCGGTCCTAACGGGTAATGACCCTCAATATAAATTATGAATAGCACCCCTTCTTCATGTTTATGAATAGCAACCCCAAATGTCTTATTATGAATAGCGGTCCTGACGAGTAATGATCGACCCTCAATGTGAACTATGAATAGTAACCCTCATCTTACATCATGAATATCGGTCCTTATGACTAACGGTCTATTCGATTCTTAATTATGCCTTTATGAATAATGACCCCTTTTCCGTTTCATGAATAGCGGTCCTTCAGGTATGGGAAGTTCCGCGTTATGAATAGCGGTCCTCATGAATAGCGAGGTTACCCCGTTTGGTGGGGGATAATGCTTTGATAAATATCTACATTCCTCTAAAATTGTTTACATTTAGACGTATAGTAAACGAAGAAGTAACGTATGAGGAGGACAGAAAACATACCTTATTATGATTATTAGCGAAATTTCGATTGCCTTCAAGCATACTTCAAATTACGTGGTTATTGCATGGTAATTTAAGGTTAGTCATATGCAAATTAGGGTTACATGATATCCACAAAATACCGAGCATTCAAGTCCATATAGTTTGACTGTTTCATCTGTTCGGCCAGGATAGAGTTTCGTTTTAAGAGGATCTGCAGCTGAATTCTGTATTCTACTGCTACGAACTAACCATTAACTTGATTAATAATCTCTTACGTCTTTTCTTATTCCTATGTATAGTCCGGATCACAATTTTTACTAAGCCTTATTATACAACATACAAAATTACGTATACACCGTTAATTGATATCGAAGAATAGGGGGACAAAAGGCTATACATTCTGTGACACCCAAAACAAAAAGATAAAAATTCATCAGTGCTCTGTTGCATATAACTTGTTTTGTTTTAAACATAATTGAAACTATAGTAGCTACCATAATTGGCTGGCGAATCAATGGTAAGCTACTTTAGATGGTAATTATTTATATTGCCTAAAAAGAGTAGTATTGAAACTAGTAATAAGCCAGTCAAATGTAATCAACGCGGCCTTCTGTGTTCTAATTGTAAAATATGGTTTCACACTGATTGTCAAGCTATATGTTTACCAGAGTTCCGTAGGTTATATAATGAATGCCCTGGTGAGAAGTGGAATTGTTTAACATGTTGTCTGCCATCTTTTTGTGATTTATTATCTACTGACGATTGTCTAGAAAAAGAAAATTAAAACGAGGATAGACTAAAAGAAAAGTATTTGAAGGTAACGTGCGTTACACCTGAAAAGCAAGCGAAAGCAAGAACAATTTAGCCAAACCTCACAGATGAACACAGTTCTCTTTATCAATAATTTGAAGAAAATTGTAACGTTAAAGGTCTTCATTTTGTACACATTCATGTGAGGTCTATCCTAAACAAGATATCGGAACTTAGAATTCTTTTTAAAAGAAAAAGGCTGTCTATTATTGCTTTCACTGACACGTGGTTAAATAATTCCATAAATGATGAAGAAATTGAAATAGACGGATAAAAAATCATACGCCATGATCGATCCTCTGGCTCTGGAGGTGGTGTATGTTTCTATATCAGAAATGATATTGCATTTAATATCATTGATGCTTTAAATACTGGAAATACGGAATCCCTGTGGATTAATTTGCTTATACCAAGATTGAAACAAATTGTTGTTGGCGTTCTGTATTGACCTCCGAAAAACAATTTGTTTATCGATCGATTTGTAACAATTTATGTTACATTAAAGAAGGAAGACGAAATTATTCTTTTAGGATACATGAATATTTGTTTTCTTCACAAATCGCCACTAGCTAAACAATATATTGACTTGTTGAGTCTTCACGGGTTTCGTCAACTCATTAAAGAGGCAACACGCGTTACACCTACATGCTCTTCTCTACTGGATCATGTTGGTTGTAGCAGAGAAAACAAAATAAGTCAAAGTGGTGTCATTGATCTAGGTATATTAGCGACCATGTATATCTTCTCAGGAGTAACTGGCTGTACAGATGTAAATGAGGCATGGTCAATATTTCAACATGTTTTTATCTCTACTTTGAATGCGATATAGCGCCACTGAAACGGATTATAATAAAACAAAGATCAGAAAATTGGGTGACTAAACTTCTTTCCCTAATTCAGAAAAGAAATATAGTATACAAACAAATGAAGAAAAGAGCAAAAGATGAGACGCTCTATAAAAAATACAGGGTATTCATAAATATGATCCAAAGAGAGGTTGACAAGGCATTACTAACAAAACAAGATAGAAGAAATACAAAAGATTCGAAAAAGTTTTGGCAGAATCTAAAAATCTTAGGATTAAAAAATAAGAAGAGAAAAGAACAAGAATCTGACATGCAATCGATGGAGAATTGTGTCATGATAAGATGGCCATCGCTAATGAATTCAATTCTTATTTTACGAATGTGGCTGCCAAATTAGTAGACAAACTTCCCCTTCCAAACTCCTTTTCAGCGCAGAAAATGATGGTATTCGTGAGTTTTACGAAAGAAAAGGTGTTTTTGACGGTGTACGTGAAAACAGCTACGAGTTAATAAGGACTTTTTTGATTGAGTGGACGAGAACGGCTTGAACGTCCACTAATCATGCGTGTCAACGTAGTGTCGTAGTCAACTACCCCTGTTGACTAGAGTTAGAAATCGTTTAGATTTCTAAACGTCGACATGATGTAAGCGTGATGAAGTCATGAACGGCGCGCCAAATTTCAAAAGAGATTCCGCGAGCGAGGACGCGGCGCGTCGTACCGTCACGTCAACAGTCGGCTGGGCGGTGTGAAGGCAGAGCTCATGCACACTGCCACTGCAACTAGCTTTAAAAGTATAGCCTAAACCTTTCTACGGATAACATACCAATCACACTTTTAAAGTTAAAGACAACAGATTTTTAATGAGAATAGAGAGAAAGGCAGTGGCGGATCAAGGATTTTCAAATGGTGGGGGGGGGGGGGGTACATTTTAAAAATCGCGCAGACCGTTTATATTTCAACTCAAGGTACCAATACAGGGCTGTCAACTTTGGGGAACTGCTTCGAGGGAGTGCGTAAGCAATTTCTTTTTTTGCTCAACAACGGGGGGTTGGGGGGGGGGGGGTGGGGGCAATTGTGAGCACTAAACATTTTTTAAAAATATTTTTTTTGGGGGGGGGGGCTCAACGGGGGGGGGGGGGGGGGGTTGGGGGGTTGTACAATAAAAACAAATTACTCAACACCCCCCCCCCCTTTGAGCACACAAAAAGGGTTACATTGTGGTTACCATTATTTGTTTTACTTTTATTTTGCCAGGGAGGGCCCGTCGCCCCCCCCCCCCGTGGTTCCACGCCTGGAGAAGGGTACCACAAGACTTACCTCAGTATCGTGAAAACTGTTGTTGCTCAAATATCAAATTATATCTCTGACTTTTTCGTCTCCAAGCTTGAGATGACGTCGCATATGTCAAAACAAGTGCACGGCGTTCTAGATTAAAGATGAAGTTGAGTTCTGGTCATGCGATTGCATTGTGAAAGAAACGGTGTGGAATCGACCAGAAAAGGTTGATCATCTAGCTTATAAGAATTTGTGTGTATTGCAAGGTTCTGGAATCATCAAAACGATAAGAAATTGGCCAAGTCTTGGTAAAGTTACAAACACTGTACACAGAAAGATGTATATGGGACTACACGAACACGTGGCGTAAAAAAACCTACCCCCCCCCGAGTTTTACGATGTACATGACATATTTAGAATATGAAGGCATTTGAAGAGCCATGCTTTTCAGGGAACATGTCTTTATGTTCTTCCACACTTGCATAATAAGAATGATAACGCTCACAAATAATTGTTCACCTCTTCCCAGAACTCAACTTTCTCTTTAAGGACGACTTAAATAATTCTCGCTACACTTCGATGCAGCGAAGGGTGATGTAGATAGAGACCTCTACCGGTACTTGCAATCAGCCGAGGTGAACAAATGTACAAAACCCGTTCATGTATATTCCGTGTGCCAGTTGGCTAAAAGATTCCCTAACAACCCACCCTCCCTGCCCTGAAATAAAAAAAAAAAAAAAAAAAAAAAAAACCTCTCCCTAAAATAATCCCTTTCGGGGGGGGGGACATATGCCCATGTGCCCCCTCCCAGATCCGCCACTGGACATATAAACCAATATTTGCTACATTACACTTCAGTCGAAATAATTGCAGTATGTTTTTATTCCCAGATAGTAAGCATACCAGCCAATCTAAAGATTAATGATTAAATAGAAGATCTCATAAATATAGGCTTTTCAAAAACATAATTATATTTATCATTGCTATTTTTTGTAATGTTCTTGATATTATTTGTATTACTAATATTATTATTACTGTACTAATTGCTCCAAAAATGTATTTAATAGTGTTAGTTTTAATAAAAATGAAAATGAAATGACTAGTCTAAAAATATTATCGATAGTACCCTGGATGAATGTTGCAGATGTCATTCATGTATCCAAAGGGATCATATGATTTCTTATTGACTGTAACTTAATATCAATTTTCTCACTGTATCTATAGCAATTTTATTCTTAAACATGACTGACAACTGTGATAAATTACATTTGTAATCAAGTGAAAAACTTAGAATAGATATATTGACATGCTTTCAATGTGTTTTTAACTTTCCAAATTACAAACATAATGACATTTTCCAAAATTCCAATGTTTTGTTTCCGTTACCATGGTAATAATCCGTTGAGGTCACACCCACGGGCAACATTTGAACAAAAAAGCAATTCCCTTTAGCTAAGGGTCCGAACTATCTCTCTTTTTCAATTAATCTCTTTCTTTCTTTCACGCCTATAGATTCGATTCAAAGAGACACCACTCGATCCATACTGGCGAGCAAACTTCATGAATTACGACTTGATGATTTAGGTGATAGACTATCTGAAGGTAAATTTTTGCTTGAATTACACCGAGTTCATAGAAACACATGTTTATATAGGTCCTATAATACTGCCAATATTATTATGAGAAAAATGTTTCATGCTGTGAATCAAGCTGTTTATTATCTTGCTCACAATTTTTCAAAGTGAACGTCTTTCCCAAGTGATTTTTAATAATAAACCGTTGTAGGCAATGTGCGTATAGTTTACAAGTAACCAAATGCATCCCTAAAGAAAAAGTCGAGCGGGAAAACTCCCTAAACTCTTCATGCATTATTGGCCTCTAGCCGCATAAGTCGGGGAAAATTATTATTTTGACATGCTACATTGTTCCGGAACATTAATGTATAGATAGATACCTTAATGACCATATACAAATATACCATATGCTGCCATTCTTACAAGTATTACCACGCCTGACTGCTACTACTACTCCCATTCTATACTACTATTTACTTATTCTACTACTGCATGCTACTACTACTACTACTACTACTACTACTACTACTATTTAAACTATTCTATCACTTCTACTATAATTACAACTACGACAACTATGCCACTAAACTACCATTACTGCTAACTCTACTACTAAAGATACTCTACTAGTTCTACTACTACTACTACTACTACTAATATTACTAATACTACTACTACTACTATTAGTAGTACTATACATTTACTACTACTACTACTACTACTACTACTTCTACTACTACTAGTACCACTAGACCTACTTCTACTCCTACCAGTACTACTAGGCCTACTCCTACTACAACATCAACTGTTCATACTACTTGTACTACTATTACTACTACTACTTCTTCTACTACTACTACTACTACAAAGACCTCTTTTTATACCACTACTATTATTAGGGACTTTTAGATTTGCGTGGACTGATACGTGTGACGTCCATTCAAGGCAGTGCATTAAAAGGACGTCGATCGTAGCAATCCCCATTGTCTTCCTGCGAATCTAAAAGTCCCTATTATCCCCTCGCCGACGACGTCGGAGAGAATATAGTACGCTGCAGTTCGTCCTTCCTTCTTTCCTTCCGTCCTTCCGTTCGTAACAAATTTGGTTTCCGATCGATAACTTTAGTAATGTTTGACGGATTTTATTGAAATTTGATATGAAGGAAAATAATATCAAAATACAGCCTAAGTTCGATTTCGGAGTATGTAGGTCAAAGGTCATAACTCATATCATATGCGAAAAAATACACATCTAGTTTCCGATCAATAACTTTAATATTTGACGGATTTTAATGAAATTTGATAACAATGTACATGGTATCAAAACACAGCGTAAGTTCGATTTTGGAGTATATAGGTCAAAGGTCATAGCTCATTAAAAATGTGAATCTGGTTTCCATTTGATAACTTTTAGTAATGCTTGACAAATTTCAATGAAATTTGATATGAAGGTACATGGTATCAAAATACAGCCTGAGTTCAATTTCGGAGTATGTAGGTCAAAGGTCATAGCTCATTAAATATGCGAATCTGGTTTCGTTCGATAACTTAAACATGTTTGAAGGATTTTAATCAAATATGATAGGAAGTTACATGGTATCAAAACACAGCCTAAGTTCAATTTCCGAGGATGTAGGTCAAAGGTCATAGCTCATTAAATATGCGAATCTGGTTTCCATTCGATAACTTGAGTAATGTTTGACGAATTTTAATGAAATTTGATATGAAGGTACATGGTATCAAAATACAGCCTAAGTTCAATTTCGGAGTATGAAGGTCAAAGGTCATTAAATATGCGAATCTGGTTTCCATTCGATAACTTAGATTTCTGACTATGTAGTTCAAAGGTGAAAGGTCATAGCTCATTAAATATGCAAAACCACCTATGTGTGTAAATGTGGTTGACTTCCTTGCCTAGTAATATAAAAAGTTTTAGTTTAATGGAAGTAACTTGTTGTGATGAATATAGGCAATTTGTAACCTGCGAGGGGATGCTACGCTTTGCGTTGACTTGTTAAAATTGCTACTAGGCCTACTACTAGTTTTCTTAATTTATAACTACTCCTTTTTTTTTCTTTGACTCATCATAGGATTTATTAGATATACATGATTTACATTCAAAGATACAATATATACAAATCAAACTTACATAATCACAAAAGCATCATTATTTGCATAACAAAGAATTGCAATTTACTTTTGCTTTGCAAAGCATTTGAATCATCATAACATAAGAATTATACTGATAGATTTGCCCCCCCCCCACACTTTTTTTTTTTTTTTGTGTGTGTTTAAATAACACGTAACAGCTCTTTTGGTAATAATGTGTGCTTTCTGGTCATATTTATATTTGACTGAATTTCCAATCTTTTTATAATTTCTCTTTGGAAAGTTTGTTTGAAAGCAACATTTCTTGTGTTTATTCCAGTCATATACCGATCGACAATCGATTTATAAATGGTCTAACAATCTATAGTTAGGATTAAAGTACAATGATTTTCACAATCTATTTTTAGCAAGTGTAGGATACTGAGCTTCAATATCTTTATTTGGTATATTTATCGTAATATTTCTTTCAGATGTTTAATGAAGGGCTTATTTAGTTTGCATTCGATAAATGCGTGATTTATATCCTCTTTTACATTACATGTTAGGCATACATCGTCATTAGATATTCCCCATTTGAAAAGATTACTTTTACTGGCAATAGATTATACAGTAATTTCAAGTTAAACTCTCGCAGTTTGTTTTCTCTAATGTGTGCAAGATTACGCTTGAATACCGTAGACCAATTAATATCTAAATTAAGTTTCTTTTCCCAATAAAGGCAACATGTGTTAGTTAGTACATTTCTTGAAGGAATGAGTTTATACAAAAACAATTGCTACTCATATCAGTAACATGTTTTACCCTATTTGCAACCAGCAGATAAGGAATTTTGTTTTCAATTTCTTGTCTAGTATAATCATGCATAAATTCTTCTTTTAAACTATTGACCCATACAGGTGGTATCGCTCGTTTAAGTCTTGCATAGTCAAACAGAGCATTGCATTTTCGTTTGAAGTTCACCTGCGATTTAATGTATTCTGTTGACCGAAAGCCATCTCTCGTAAAATGGTCTCCTAAATGTACTAGACCACTGTCATACCAGCCTTTATAAAAGAGGGACTGAATATCATGCACCACATATAACTACTCCTACTACTGGCGGATCCGAGGGGGGGGGGGGGAGGGGGGTCCGGGCCCCCTCCCCTGGCCCCCAACATAGGGGTAAAATTGTATCTTTAATTTTACCTGTAAAGCTCAAGAGGGGGAGGGGTGGGGGTGTTGAGTAAAAACCAAAAAAAGGCTCACTACCCTCCTTCCCCATCTGTTTTTGGCTCCCGCTAGGGGGGAGGGGGGGGGGGGTGAGTGTTGGGTTAAAAAAAATCATGTTTCTTACCCCCTCGGCGGAGCAATTGTCGGAGGAGCAAATGCCGGCGGAGAAATTGTCGGAGGAGCATTTGTCGGCGGAGCAAATGTCGGCGGAGCAACTGTCGGAGGAGCATTTAACGTCGGAGCAAATGCCGGCGGAGTAACTGTCGGCGGAGCAATCGTCGGCGGAGCATGTGTCATGGATTCTATATATAAAGTTACAATGAATTACCAATAGAAAGGACACTTTATATCAATGGAAAAAAGCACGATCATATAAGGAGCAATTCATTCATGTTCATAATAAGTTTCTTAATCTCTATTTTTTTTAAATTTTCCCCATAGGTATGGCGGCTCATGGAGGTATTTCCGATGATCTTCTCTCCAAGCTGGCTGAAGACATCGAGACGGGTGAGCAGATGGAGGCCTTAGGACGAATACTTGGATTCAAGGTCGCAGAAATCAATAGATACACAGAGACCAACAGGATAGAAGGACGTGTGACTTGTAAGGGAACACGTGAGATGCTATTTGACTGGAGACAGACCGTGAAGCCTTGCGATCAGCATCTCAGACTGAAACAAGCTCTCATTGACGTTAAGCTAGTCATGCTTGCTGAAACACATCTCAAGGGGACACTATATAATCCAGGTGGGTATATCAGTGCTAGACTGCTTACAATCACTTCCTTCATCCGTTATTTTACGTTCCTTCACTCTGTGCATTTTGTTTGAAAAAGATCTTTAAAAAAGGAGGAAATAAACCCATGATTTTTTTTTCAATATCGATTTGGAAAGAAATTTTTCTGGCTGACTGATCTATACAGTACAATCAAAGATAATAGCAGCGTTAAGTGGGTTTCTATATGCCTTTGCTTCATGGGAAAGAGGCAAATCGTCGGAATTTTTACCGACAATCCAAACAAAAATCCTCCCCAAAAGCCTTGCGAAGGGGCAGATCATTGGAGTATAATAAGATATTCGGTGTTATATATGATTGTATCATTCCAGATATATACAGTAAGAAGATCTCGGAATCATTGACTGTTCAGCGATGTCGCGAAAAGTTAGAGAATAAGTACCGAAAACAATTGTGCAAAATTCAAATGACACCGTGGAATCAAAATGATTATGCTGATTTCGAAGATATGCACACGGTTGTCACGATGGTGAAGAAGGACGGTCGTGGAAAAGACATGAAACAGAAGGAAATACTCCAGGGTTCTGTTGCTGAAATATTTTCAACGAAAGTAAATGGCGAATTACCAGCTCGAATCCTCATTTCGGCCCCCGCTGGACGAGGCAAGACCACGGCTGTTGCTAAGATGGCTTACGACTGGGTTCATAGAGAAAAGGGGTCAGCATTAGAACACCTGCCTCTTCTATTTGTTGTGAAATTCCGAAACACAAATCAGCTTACATCGATCGGAGAAGCCATCAAATCCCAGCTTCTAAGTGATGTTGATGATCTCACACCAGAGGGTCTGGAGAGTTTCATCAGAAAGAATCAGGGAATATGTCACATCATTCTAGACGGACTAGATGAGTATGCCGGTATTTCCTCTGCTCAGCGCAGCTCATTGAGCAATATTGTCAGCGTCATTTGCTGGGAGGAATTTCCAGAGTGCCGAGTCCTTGTAACTACACGCCCTCACCTAGAGAACTTCTTCGATCAAGATGATCTTCCAAGGGTATACACAAAGATGTGGATCGAAGGATTCTCGCGAGAGAGCTCATGCGAGTACATCGACAGGTTCTTTGCTTCGTATTCGAATCCTTGTAACGGACAAAGTCTGAAGGCTTACCTTGATGAACAACCACTTATTGATGAACTTGTCAAGACACCCCTATTTTGTCTCATGATTTGTCACTTATGGAGCGAGGGCCAACTGGACAGTGGAACTACAACTCAAACAGAATTGCTGGATAGGGTGAATGTTTTTCTAATACACTATGCAAACAAACGTTTAAAGTTAAGAGTGAAAATCACACCAACAAATTTAAAGGAAATAATTTATCAATTAGGCGAAGTTGCCCTTACTGGTCTGCTCGACGATGCTAAAAAACTAGTCTTCACACCTCATGATTTCCGTCAATTTCCCGCAGTCCTTGATAGGGCATGTGAGCTTGGGATAGTATCCAAGACGACTGTTAACATCACATGCCTTCCTCAGTCCATAGAGACCACTTCAACTTCCATTGAGTTTTATCACAAACTCGCCCAAGAACACTCGGCTGGGAAATTCCTCGCTGATCAAACACACCGCTTTCTGTTACTTTTGAAGATTTCCAAATTGGACAGAGTACTGCGCAAGATCAAAGCAAACATCGGTGACTACGAGAATCTTATCCGATTCGCGGCTGGCACGGATAACAGCCTCTGTATACGAATAATGGAGGCGCTCCTCTCCAACCGCCTTTTGGATGAGAGCGACCGATATCGCATTCTTCTTGACTGTTCATCAGAGACCTCGGGTGCTGAGGGAAATGTTTCTTCGTTGGTTCGAAGATGCATCACAGCACGGAGTATGGTTCTAAAGTCACCAACTGTCTACACCGTCGTTGGGATGAAAAATCTTCCAACGCAACTAAAACATGAGGTATGTACATTTTAATTTCATAACATATATTAACAATAATAATTTTATAAAGATTTTTTTTAGTTTTCATTTCTCTGCTTTATCTATCTGCTATAGGTCAAAGAGGAAAGAAGTTGGTTTTCAGTTTGTATTCATTAATTACTTATAATTAGCGGCATCTTGATATATCATACTGCATGATGATCAAGATGTATGACTCATTATCATTATTATTCCATGTTCACCCAAACTGTGGCCTTACTCAAGGTACTGCATTTAAATATTGAAGCAAAATGATACGAATATTATAATAATATAAAAATATCGTAGAAAAAAATGGCGAGATTCAGTCATTACTAACATGTAGCGTATTTAAAACAAATGATATGTACATTTAAAATGGAAGAATGTAAAGGAGTCGGGGAAGGAGCTTCCATTACTTACCGAATATATTCTCGGATAAGATCTGGAATGTACGGAAGCGTTAAAGTGCCATTCTACTTGACGACATGACGAGATATTTCATCTTGTCAAGTCGACTTAATATCCACATAATATCCACATGAACTGTTTGTGAAGTCGGCTTGGCAAGATAATTTATTTCGCCATGTCGACATTACTTTTTGGGTAGTCGACTTGGTAAGATAATATATGTCGCCATGACGACATGTATGTTTTAGAAGTCGACATGGTAGGTTAAATATCTTTACATGTCGACATGATATGGATATTAAGTCGACTTGACAAGATGAAATATCTCGTCATGTCCTCAAGTATAATGGCACTTTAACGCTTCCGTAGGAATGATCTAATGGTTTAACACACAAAACAAGTTATCAACTATTAATGTTATATTCTTCGACCAATCCGTCTGTAATTCTCTCTCTCTCTCTCTCTCTCTCTAAACAACAGGTTAAGACCGTGCATTTCGAGGGATCGACTCTAACTAACGACGTGACGAATGGACTATGGTCTTGCCTTGGATCATTTTCGATGCTACATACCCTCACCATCTCAGACTCCTCTATCAGTTTCCCCCCATCTCCTCCGGAGCTTCCATCCTTCACACATCTATCAGCCGAGAGAATGACTTCATTCTGCTACGAAGGCATACTCCCATCGATACCTGGAGTGAGAGATATCGATGTTTCTATCGATGCTGCAGAGATCGAGACGAGCAACACTTTTCAGATCACCACCGCATCCAGGCCTATGACTAGGGCTATGGATGAACAGTTCTTTGTTCATATCAGACTACACGCATCACTCACCACAGACAGGAAAATTGAATCAGGAGAGACAATTGGAGGGATTAGTCTTCTATTTGAAGACCAAACCAAAAAACCACAGCGGCTGAATGTGTCCGGGGTGAGGGGCAGAGACGAAGAAGCCTTGGTGGACCTGTTTGTCAAGACTAAACAACTAACGTACTTGAACTTGGGGTAGGTCTATGTAGATCTAACGTTAGATATAAAGTTAGATCTAACTTAGGTCTAACTTAAATCTTTATTCATGTATGGTGGTGTGACCATAGTTCGCGCGTGACCTTAGTTCGCTATCTCAAGAAATGATCAGTAAGATTTCGAAAATTTGATATCACTATAGGTCTAGGTCTAGATCTAGACCCTAAATGGAAATAGAGAAACCTAACATTACTAAAGTCGCCCTGATCTACAGATCATAGGCTAAAATGTATTACGTATTAAATACTACAAAAGAGACAAAGAACTTACCGGTATAAAGCTCGGAGTGTCTCGCAAGTCTGTACCAGTCAGTGTATAGCAGTTCTCAATCTGTCTTGCCAGTGGACGAAGACCAATGGCGCCCTCTTGTGTTAGGAGCTTGTCTGCCTTGCCAGTGCACGAAGACCAATGGCGCCCCCTTGTGTTAGGAGCTTGTATGAGCTTGTAATAGCTTGTTGGAGGGTGGGGGCAATTCCTACTACACTCCCCCCCCCCCCCCCCCCCCCCCGTTTTAAAAAACCCAGAACCAATTGAAATAAACCCAGGGAAGTATCTTACCCACAACCGGATGGAGAAAAAAAAATTATGCGTTCCCCTCCCTTGTGGCCGTACAACAACCCAATCTAAAAACATGTATGAAACATGCCAAACGAGACCCCTAACGAGCAAATCATGGGGTAAATACAACATGAAAATATATTTGTTTTATTGGTTAAAAAATGAATACTTAACACTACAATTGCCAGGGGGAGATTCCCTACCCAAAACAATCCACCCCCCCCCCCCCCCATAGCGGAGTGTGACTGGAGAACCAGAAACTCACCTAGGTCACTCCGGCGCAGGAAGGAGGCGTCAGTTCCGCTATAGCACGGAGCGGGCCATTTGGAAAAAAGTCCCCCCTGGAACAACCGAAACATATGCCAACGGGCATTTAGGAGAAAATACTAAAAATCCAACAACTTACTGACATACAGTATATGTTCTTGCTAATGTAGCAAAAACAAGGTGATAGGGACTAAATAATCCCCACCTCAAGTATACCCTGAAAATTTAACGGACCCCTAGTGCTACGGGAACAGAAGTTCCCGTGCACACCCGACCTACGGTATATGTTTTTGTTAATGTAGCAAAAACAAGGAGATAGGAACTAAATAGTTCCCACCTTCAAGCGCACCCTGAAAATGTAGCACTACAGGAACAGAAGTTCCCGTAGCTAATATAGCAAAACATAGAGATAGGAACGAAAAAGTTCCCACCTTCAAGCGCACCAAGAAAACTTAGTGCTACAGGAACAGAAGTTCCCGTAAACACTCGACCTACGGGCCGTAGAGCGCTTGGGCGTTGGCCCGAGTCTGCTCCAAGAGGGCCTGCAGATTGTCACCCCTCATTTCAGCTACAAACTCCCCCACCTCCCCGATGTAGGCGGGAGTGGCGTAAATAACGCCTCCCCAACGGTTAGATGTGGAGAGTCGGTCTCTAGCAGCAGCCGACTCCGCGGCAGCAGGCTAAGGGCAGCCCGCTGTTCCTGGTTGTAGGACCTTACTAGAGCGTTGAAGCTAAAGTAGGCGTTGGGAAAAGTTTTTCCCCACGCCTCAACTTCACGAGGGCCCAACGTGCAGCAGTGAATATGGATACGTTGATGCCTATTCACCCTCTGTTGGACCTCCTGCCTACAAACCTTGGAAGGTCCATCGGAGGTTGGAGCCCCCTTCTCCCCGCGGATGTGCAAGATCAAAACCCTGCCAGTGGCCCCGATCTTCTCCAGGATGGCCCGGAAAAGAGTCAGTTGGGCCCCCCACGTCCTAGGGGGCATGGAGTAATCTAACCCCACCTCCCCCAGGGCGCTGACCCTGGCGTCACATATGAGCCTGCCCAGGGCGTCCAGGGCTGGCTCGTCGATCACGTGGGCGTGCTTCGGGTGCACCCCTACTGCCACCTTCCACCTCCGGTCGTCAGGGAACCGTATGTCCCGGTGCCTCCTGGGGTCACAATAGTTGATGACGCCCCCACAGAGACGCACCGGAACCCGTGGCTCCCTGCCCGAGATGGCCTCTATACAGTCCAGGCCCCTCTTCCCCACCCTGGCTTCTAGCCTGTCCAAATGGAAGTGGCTATCGAAAGCCAGGGGGATAGGAGGTTTAGAGATGACCCGGGCATTAGTATTGCCTGGCTCCCTGGAGCGCACAGTAGGTCTCAAATTTGCAGGTGGTGGAAACACACTCGCAACAGGAGCAACCTTAGCAGGATTCTCGATCCCGCTACCCCCCTTTGCTGGCGGTCCAGTGTCCCGCCTCTCCGAAACAGCAACAAATTAAAAATTCCCGCCTTCGGATTTAACCGGCGCGGCCGCAGTGTCCTCCGGAAGGGGAACCCTCCCGAGGTACTGCAGCTGATCCACCTGGCTGTCATCTAACTGGGAGACCAGCCAAGCAAGGATGCGCCAGTAGAGGAGCGCCGCCGGCGTGTTGAGAGGACGGGCACAGATCTGGTTGGGAATGGCACCCCCCGACTGCTCAAGGAAGGAAAGCATGTCTCCCTCCATTGCAGCCGGGATATTCCACTCCCACCATTCCGGTGCCTCCTCGTTCACGTAGTCCATTAACCCTTCCAGGCGGGGAGAACCCATGATACACTCCGCCAGGAACCTCAGGCAGGCCACCTGCTGGAGTATCCGGGGCTCCCCGGAAGAGTGCTTCCCCTGGCACAGGCGCAACGCTACGGGCATATGCCCGTATACGTGCTGCCGTAGTTTGACACTGGGGCGGGCCCCGCACATGGGACACACCCCTCGCCCCTTATGCTTCTTAGCAGGTCCCGTGACGGACCCGCTCAATGGCCGCTTTCCCTGGCCTGGCCGTTTTCCCTGGCCTGCCTGGTTTCTCGCATCCTGGCTTAACTGGCGCTCTACTGCCCTCGCGTCCGGGTATGGAGTCCCTTCCTCCCGAGAGGTTATACCCTCCCCGGAACCCTGTTCCCCACCCTGTGCCCTCGCGCCCCCAGGAGATGACCCGGGGGTAGCTGAAGAAAATGACCCGGACCCAGGAGAAGAATTCCCGGTGGTGTCCATGACTTCTTCCTCGCGCGGTCCCGATTCCATTTGGATGTCTGGGAACTGACCCACAGCAGGTTCCTGGCACACAGTGCCTGGATCCGCTGCTGAATCCTCTATCCCTGACCCTGGGAACTGTGTTCCCTGGGTTCGTATGCCGCCCATGTTGGAAGGCAACAAAGAAGCCCTCCCCCGGAATGGTGACAATTGAGCCAGGCCGTGGTGAAAGCGTCGGCTCTCAACCATGCCCGGCTCCCACCAAGGAGTATCGGGGTCGAAGTACATAAGTGCCTCGTCCTCCTCCTCGGCTCCCTTCCCGGCCCCCAGTAACGGGAACCTGCTGATGTACTCCTCCAGGGGCAAACGCCCCCGGAGGTACTCATGCAGGCAACCAACCCAGCCCGCATCATCATTGGTGACCGCCCGCCCATACGCCCCATCGAGGGACCCCAGGACTACGTCCCAGGGAAGCTGCGACGGGGCCATACGCACTATTACACCCGGATATGGAAGGTGTCTACCCCTCCCTAGCCAATCCAGGACCCCCCTAGCTACTACTTCCTCCCTTGGAGGTGCCATATCTGCCCTTCCCCTAACGGTACTCCCAGGAACCCCAAGAAACCCGGCCCCCCTTGCTCCTCAGAGGGCGCCAAAAGCCTATCCCCCTCTGATATGTCTTCCAGGTCTGAGAAGTCATCCGTGTCTTCCTAAGGTAGCGGCAAATTCGCCGCTTCCTCCATCTGTAGGGAAGAAAAGAGAAAGGCGGAAACACAATTAGTTCCCGCCCCAAAATAACTACCTCTAACCTTACCTCTTCCTTCGCTCCACACACAGAGGACAATAATACTTATCTATATGGGTACTCTCGCTGGGGGTTACCCCTACGCAGTCCCCATGGAACCAATCTTCGCAGCCGTCGCAGCCGATCATAAAACGGGTCTCATCATATGGCTGGCGACATATACAAAACAAGGTCTCCGGGTCGACTCGCCTGCTCTCTTGGCACCACTCCGGCAACTCCCGGTCCCGACATAGCTTGAGGCGATCCTGATGGACAGTGGAGATCGACTTTCGGAGTTCTACCCGATAAAGATCTCGAGTCAGCCTCTTAACCACCCTCCCGGGGCCTTTCCAAGGGCTGCTCAGTTTCTTACATCTGCCCTTGACCTGTGCAGTGTCAAGGACATACACTGGATCACCCTCATTGAATTGCCGCCGGAACGAGTGCACATCGTAATCCCGCTTCATTCGTTTCTGGGCGCTCTGTAGATTGGCCCTAGCTGCCTCATGCGCCGCCTGGGTTGCCCTGACCAGCTTGCTCAAGTACTCCTCCCGATCCAGGGTCAAATTGCCCCTGGGGAGAGGATACATTAAATGGGCTGGCTGGTTCACCTCCCGCCCGAGCATCAACCGGTTAGCGGTATATCCGGTATTCCGGTTAACTGTAGCCCGGAGTGCCCCGGAGATTTGTGGCAGGTACTTGTCCCATTCATTTTGGTTCCGCCCCACGTAGCACCGGACTGCATCCATCAAGGTACGGTTATACCTTTCTACCTGGCCATTTCCCGAAGGTCGGTACGGTGTTGTCTTGGCCTTGTGAATCAGCAGGACTTTGCAAACTCCCTTAAAGAGTTTGCTTTCAAAATTGCGCCCCTGATCCGTAAAAACCGCAAACGGGTAGCCGAAACGGCAGAAGAATTTCCCCACTGCAGCACGGGCAGTCTCCTCCGCCGTCTGAGATGGTAGTGGGATACACTCTACCCACTTGGTGAACTGGTCCACCATCATGAGTATGTGCTCGTTTCCCCTGGATGACTTAGGCAAGGGCCCAAGAAAATCCAGGTGAACCCGCTCCATAGGTGCCCCCGCGTGATAATTGCGCATGGGACTTTTACTGTACCTGGTTGTCTTTTTGTTCTGATTGCAGGCATGGCAAGTTCAGACATACTCCGCCACATCCTGGCCCATTTTGTACCAAAAGTACTTGACCCGAATGTACGACTTGGTCCGATCCCTGCCGGGATGACCCGCAGCCGGAAGGTCATGACCTGCATACATGATCTCCTCCCTCAACGACCTGGGCACCAGCAGCAATAAGCCCTGGTCATCACCATGTTTGCAGATGACCCCTTCGACCCGCATGAACTGAGTCCTGTAAATCCAGAGGAACTTCTCCTCTGGACCCCACAGCATTATGGTGGCCTCATCGGGTTCCCGCTGATCCTCTAGCCATTTACTCAGCGCCTTCAGAGTAGGATCTTTCTCTTGTTCGACCCGCACCCTGTCCTCGGGCAAGGATAACCCATCCCCAACTCCAACAGACCTTAGTCTTACGGTCTTTATAGTGGGTTCCTCCACCGCGGCTCCGGCTTCCCGAGGAGAAGTGCAGATCACCGCATTGGTTTTCCCGACACCCGCTTTTGGTTCCAATTCCAGCGAGGCTCCCACTATCGCGGCACGGCCAGCAAGAGGGGTTATATTGTCGACTACCTCCCCAAATGCGGCCCAATTCTGGTGAGCCTTGGAGCAGTACCCACACCCTCCGCACGGCAGATGTTGTAGGTTAAAGCCCAATCGGTACTCCTCGCAGAGGGGCTCGGCCAGTGGGACCCTAGAAAGAGCATCAGCATTAGCGTGCTTCTTGCCCGGACGATGTTCCAGACGCATGTCATACTGACTGAGTTCCTCCATCCAGCGAGCCAGCTGCCCCTGTGGGTGTTTGAAATGGAGCAGCCACGTGAGGCTGCTGTGATCCGTACGGACCACAAACGGCTTCCCTAGCAGATAGTGGCGGTACTGCCGAGTGAATTTAACCACCCCTAGCAGTTCCCGCCTGGTGACGCAGTACCGCCGCTGTTCCGAGGTCAGCGCACAACTGCCATAGGACACCACCCTCTCCTCTCCTCCTTGCACCTGAAGGAGTTCCGCCCCGATAGCGTCATTGGAGGCATCCGTATCCAGGATAAATGAATCCCGGCTGTTAGGCATAGTGAGTATGGGTGCCTCGGTGAGGCGGTCTTTAATTTCCTCAAAGGCATGCTGCTGGTCTATTCCCCAGTGAAACGGCTGTTTCCCGGTGATCCGGTAGAGGGTAACCGCAATCGCAGCATAGTCCTTGATGAAGGCCCGGTGATAATTAGCCAGGCCCAAGAACTGCTCGACTTGTCTGGTTTTCCTTGGGGTGGGCCATTGGCGGACTGCCCGGATATGCTCCCCCCGGAGATGGACCCGGTCGGCACTCACCTCCCTCCCCAAGAACTCTACCCTTTCCTGGAAAAGGACGCACTTTTTAGGCTTCAATTTAAGCCCAAATTTCTCAAACCTCCCCAGGATCTCTTCTAAGTTGGCGAGATGGTCCTTACTCGATCTTCCCAGGACGACCACATCATCCAGAAAGGCCAGGACAGTCTGCCAATTTATACTCCTTAGGATCAGGTCCATTGCCCGCGAGAAAGTCGCTGGCGCATTGCACAGACCAAACCCCATACGCACAAACTCATAGAGCCCGTACTTAGTGGTAACTGCTGTTTTCTTCCTATCCCCCGCCTTGATTTTTACTTGGTAGTAAGCCGAATTTGCATCCAGCTTAGAAAACCAAGCATTATCCGCCAACGAGTCCAAACATTCCTCGATATTCGGCAGCGGATAGACATCCTTACGGGTTACTGCATTCAATGCCCGATAGTCGATGCACCACCGGACTCCCCCGTCACGTTTTCGGACGAGGACTGGGGCCGAGGCCCACTCAGACTGGGTAGGTTGAATTATCCCTGCCTCCTCCATTCTGTCCAGGTGTGCCTTCTCCTCCTTAGCGAAATTCAATGGAGTACGCCTCATTTTCTGCTTCACTGGAGCGGCACTTCCTGTATCGATGGAGTGTTCAAGTTCGTCAAAATTCCCCAAGTTGAACTCATTCTGAGCGAAAACCCCCGAAAAGCGAATAAATCCCGGAGTTTGCCCCGCTCTTCTTCCGACAAAAGGGTCGAGGACCGCTCGTAGAGGTCTGTTAGGTGCGGCGGAATTTCCCCGGTTCACTCCGTTTTTGATTTGGGAGACCACCACACTTGGGCCAGCAGGAGCCTCCCCAATAGCCTCTTCTTCCTGTATTCTCGCGCCTCCCCAAGGACGTCTGCACAGGTAAACTTCAGGTGCCGGTCCGTGGGGTTGATCACATATACCTTTCCACTCTTCCCCGCCCCATGTAAGGAACAGGGAACCAAGACAGCAGGTAGGTTCAGCAGTGGTTCAAACACGAAATCCTCTAACCGTTGATCTAATACACCTGTCACCCGCTTAACGGCATTGGGAGGAACGGTTACCCTCTTTCGGACATACACTCTAGCTACCCCTTTTTGCCTGGGGTTATCCCCATGCTGCATGGGAATTTCCACTTCCCCCAGCAGTAACCTGGGGTGATGCATGTGAATTACGGCCCTATGTTTATTGAGGAAATCCCTCCCCAGTAACATGTCGTCCGAAATGGGTGCAACATATAACTGCTCGGAGAACTCCTGTCCCCCCAACAGAATACTCACCGGCCCCGTTACTAACCCCCTCATGCTCATATTCCGTCCCGCAGCATGTAACACGGCCTCCCGCCGTTTTTCGGGCTGCGGTTCTAGGTGCTGTAGCACCCGATCCGAGATGATTGTCACCTCCGCCGCCGTATCTACTATTGCCTTAAGGGAGAAACCCCCTATCACTATTGGGATAGTAAGGGAGGAACTGGACTGTAGCCGGCAAACCACTACCTCCGCCCCTTCCTCCCCCGATTCCGGATCCGGGGCGGCATCCGGCTCCGAAGTGGCATCCGGCTCCAGGGCGGCATCCGGCTCCGAATCTGAGGTGGCATCCGGCTCCAGATCCGAGGTGGCCTCTGGCATCAGGTCCAGCGACCCGATCACCTGTGGAGGATTCGAAGGTTCGCAAAATGTAACCTCCTCTATGTACTGGGAGAGTGCCTCGCCCAGCTCCGTGGTGGCTTCAATCACTCCCATCCCATCGGAACCAGGCTCTCCTATCTGATTTAACTCTTCCTGAGAAATAACCGCCCGACTAACCGGTTGCCCGGTTAGCGGCTGGCCTCGTTCGGGTCGGGTCGGGGACTGGCCTCCTCCTCCTCCGACCCGCTGGAGTTTCCCGCTTCTTGGCAATTGACACAAGAAACCCGCGCGTTCCCTCTGTCTCCCCGAGCTATGGGACATTGGTTCCGGTAATGCCCTTGTCCCCCGCAAGCATAACACCGGTCACCCCCCGGGGACTTGGCTCTTTCCCGGGAAGCCGCCGGCCTTGACTGTAGGGTATCTAGGATCTTCCGGACATCCCGCTCTATGTTAGCTACCCGGGGCTCCGGGTTAGCTACCCGGGCCTCCAGGCGGCCCTGGCGCTCCACCATTCGGCGTTCTACTGCAGCGAGTTGTCCGTCTTCAGGTCGACTAGGAGGTTGGGGGGATAAGTCCACTTGGCGGACTTCAATTTCCCCCGCATCCTCAAAAGCCACCGACTTACTTGGACGCACCCGCCCGTACATGGCTCGGTACACATGTTGATGCCATTGAATATGCCCTATGGCTTCCCCAACGGTAGCGGGATGCTGGGTCAGTGCGTGGCATCCCGCCTCCCGATTTAAGCACCCTTGGCTGTTGTGAATAGGGCCCCAGGTCCCCGGTAAATACTCGGAGAGCTAACCCGAGCACCCGATCAGACCACTCAGGCAGGGATTCCTCTGGCCCCTGCTTGGCAGACGCAAACTCGAGTTGGGCAGATTCCGGCAATCCGCTGTGGTCGAAGCGCCGCGCCAATTTTTGGACCAACGGGAAGTACTCCAGGCCCGGCTCTTGTTCCAGAGTCAGGCTCAAATAATCGCCCGCTTTCCCCTCTAGGCACCAGCTTAGCTGATTCACTCTCTGGGGTCCATCCCATTCCTGCTGGTCTGCAAAAGCAGTGAATTTATGGAGAAAAGCCCTCCAGTTTCCGCGCCCATCAAAAGAAACAGTCCTGGGGAGTCGCTGGTAGGATGCCCTACCCGTGTCCCCCCCTTGCCTATCCCCCCCTGGGGGCATAGGCCCGATGTATCTGATTCCCTGGGATGTGACTACCCTCCCGGCCTACTAAGGGTTGGAACTCCTCACGGATATCCCTGGCAATAAATCCAGGATAGGGCGGGGCCTGCGGGTCCCGCCCCACATCTACCCCCTTCAATTAGGCCGCCCCTCAGGGCTTATGCCCCCCTGCTCCATTGCGGGCACACCCCCCAACCAAGAACGCCCTCCTGACTCCCCCTGGGGGCCTGGTCTCCCCTCCCCAAGGGTTGACAACTCGAGGGTCTGTCCTCCCCTAGGGTTCCCCTAGCTCTATACGAGGACACATGGGGTCAAGCGACTGGTTCACCCCCCCCCCCCCCCCCCCCCCGGGGGTGGAAAATCCAGTCGGGGCTACGCCCCGGGGCCTTCCCGATACATCCCCTTGGTTAGAAAATGGAGGCGGATACACATCATATGGGTATTGATGTCCCCCCGCCTCGGCCTGAGCTCCGCAGGGGGTGCTAGTGTTCGGGGCCCGCTGCCCCGACGGAGTAAAAAACACACTCTGGCTAACCCTATCCTGACTGGGAGCCCCCCCCCCCTGCCCCCCGGGTAGCCTCCCGAGGAGAAAAGTCGAACCCACCTAGAAGCCCCCTGGACTCTGCTAATCCTGGGGACGCCTCAAATAATTCCGGGGTTATATTCCCGTGCTCAGTCCGGAGACCCAAAATGATCCCGGCCTGCGCAGGAGCGAGCCCCGGCATGACTGCGAGTTCTTCAAAAGAACACACATTAATGGGGAGCTTAGCCCCCCCATCCGTCATACTCATAGCGACACAATAATCGCAAAAGCCTTAAAATAGTCCACTAAAAATACCACTAACTAACGTCGGGATAATTACCCGACAGAAAAATAAGTTTCCTAAATTCTTAACTGAAATCTACTAGAATCAACTAGTATTAACTAGAATTCTAGATTTTACTAGAATTTACTAGAATTAACTAGAATTCTTCTAACTTAGGTGCAGCCCACTCAATCCACTCCAACACGGATAATCACACACGATTTTTCTTTTATTTATTTTTTTTTTTTATTTTATTTTTTTTTTTTTTTTTTTATGACTCCCGCACTACACTGAGTGGGTGGGTCCACACACAACACGCACACAAACCAAACACTCACGCACCTAAAATACTACAAACAGCCTACTGCTATCAACCACTAAAAGCAGGTCTAGGTCCTAGATCTGATAATAGGTCCAGGCCTAGACTCTCAATATAATGGCACAGTCAACCTGCCCCCAAATCCGGGCAAAACAGGCTTCAAATCACCAATTCGAAAAAAGTAGATCTAATATTAAACAAAAAACAAATCAGCAGAGAATATTTCCGAAACTTACCCCACTCCAATCGCCCAAAACAGCTCTAGCTTCCCAACAGTCTGCAAAAAGGCAGCAGGCAAAACAAATCCCTGTCAACGATCCACAGACAACCGAAAACAAAATGGCGTCGATCGAGAGGAGAAGGACTAAAAAATATCCCTCCGCCGAATCCAATACACTGTAGTGTGTGGTAAACGCTTTTGGCGCGAACGGCAGTCTCCAAAACCTGCGCGCTCAAACAAAATAACACGCACTCAAAAAATGTTTCAAACCGGGCTAGTATTACAGCCCGGCTCGAAATCACGCACGAAACAACCGCTAAACACAAAACGATACCTAATCAGACACCCCACACCACCAACTAAGCTCAAACATTCGCTACAGAAAATCCAAACACGCACACTCGAATCGCACTGCCTTCAAACCCCCAGTGCAAAAGTTCTGCCACAGCTGTGCCGGAACTATACTCGGAGTTAACGAGAGCAGACGATCGACCAAAAAAATCAAAAAATCACCGCAAAAATGTCTTAAACTGAGCTAATATTACAGCCCGGCTCGCGACACCCACACGAAACAACAGAAAAATATACACAACAAATGACGAAATAGGCAAAGCAGAGTAGCCCGCCCTGCCCAAGACGAAAATTCGAAATTTAACTTAGGATCTAGTCTACTGATTATAACAAATCACAGCGAGCAGCTTAGCCCAGCGCATCGGACCGCATATGTTACCTAATGCTTTAGGGCAGCCGTGCTCGCTGTGCAAAAATCACAAGTCTTAAAATTCCTCGCAAATGCAAGCAAGTAATTTGCTCGCAGCGCCAATGAAGTCGCCCTGATCTACAGATCATAGGCTACAATGTATTACGTATTAAATACTACAAAAGAGACAAAGAACAGCACTTACCGGTATAAAGCTCGGAGTGTCTCGCAAGTCTGTACCAGTCAGTGTATAGCAGTTCTCAATCTGTCTTGCCAGTGGACGAAGACCAAAGGCGCCCTCTTGTGTTAGGAGCTTGTCTGCCTTGCCAGTGCACGAAGACCAATGGCGCCCCCTTGTGTTAGGAGCTTGTATGAGCTTGTAATAGCTTGTAGGAGGATGGGGGCAATTCCTACTACACTACGGAGAGAAAACATTTTCTATGGAATTGGAGGTGAAATTAGTAAAATATTGACAAAAGATCGGCAAATGTTGCAGTCTTTTTGCGTCCGTTCTGAAAAAATATGAACTTGCTGACAAGGGTCTGTAGCCTAGAATCTAAATCTTTATTTTAAGAGCAAATGTCATCAAAATTGTAAATAAAAAGTGGTACCAACCAGGGGCGGCGAATTATTTTCATGACCGGGGCGACAAAGTGCGAGCCTCAGGGAGCATAGACCCTAGATCCAGTGAACGAGAGGGGTGAAGGTGACGGAAGTGACTAGATCTAGGCTAGGTCCTATCCGGTATCCCTTTACACTTTAACATGTTTTTGAAGTTTTGTTGTATTAAAACATGACAGTATTGTAGTCTACAAACAAGCAATAGGTATATACTTTTTTCACACTTCCCCTTCACATTGCCGGTAATTAGTGTGCAGTCCGAGGCGAAGTGTTGTAAATATTTAGAATCTAGACCTCTAGAGGTCTAGGCTAGTAGGTCTAGGTAAATTTTAGTAAACTTTAATCATAGATCTAGGCCTAGACCAGTTTAGAGCTAGGTCTAGACCCGAGTCATGTAACGAAGGACCTTGAGTTTGACTTAAATACTATTTTTTAGAAAGATGTACACCATTTCCCTTTAGAAAACAGGCTACAAATGTTTGTATAACCAGGCTGGAAGGGACTCCTAAAAATAAAACTTAAAAAAGAGCGAGCGGAATATTAGTCTAATTTTGTTAGCACTGATCTATTTCTAGGTCTAGTCTATCTATAGACCCTAACTCTTAATCTTGTAAACCTACAGTGTGAAATGTGAACTGTGCTTAAGTGATACCAACGAAAAACAAATTTTCCGCAATATTTACTTGTACATTTTGAAGGACATTATGCGAGGGATTGTAGCTAGCGACCGAGCGAGAAGATTTTTTTCCATTTTTATTAGGCCTAGAAGTCTAGGCCTAGTCCAAACAATGCACTCTTCAGTCTTGGGCCCTCCAGAGCCTAACAAAGAAAAAATGTTGCAGCCTGTAGTCAGCATTTGCTATACATTTTGGGTGTGCACTTTTTCACATTTTCCGGTGTGGGGGGGGGGGGACGATCCCCTCCCCCTTAACATTGCCGCCCCTGGTGGTAACTGATTGAATGATATTTTTCCTTGCAAAATATCCAATTATCTTACATTTGATCGATTGAATTTTTCGATAAAACAGATGTAAACCTCTGTGCACGAAGTATTAAAGTCTCGTTGTTTTTATGACTTTTTCGTGAGTTGCAGCGCGCACGTACGCCAATCCGACATTGAATTTTAGATCGCGATATATCCTTTGACGAAAATTGTTTGTAATAGCCCCAATTTGTAGTTAAAAACTTTGCCGTCCATTCGCTTATAATTGATTTAAATAAATTTGTGTAAAATAATAAAGGGAAATAATGAATCAAATATCACATTTTTCTAATATTTTCAAAAAACTCTGTGAACTTTTTTTTTTCACTGCAGATTTTTGTGTTCATGTCGCTTTTTAATTTTAAGTCGGCATGAACAACAAATAATGTATTAAAATGGTGTTTTAAGGATTTTCTCATTATTATTGATATCATTATCATGATTATGTTTGTTATTATCATTACCATTATTATGATATGGTTATTATCATTATTGTTATTGTTATTGTTAGTATTGTTGCTTTCATTTACCTCATGTAATATTTGTTACCAATATTTGCTTTCAAGAATCACATTATTTCCCTCATTCCTTTTCAAATATTCTTTGTAGGAGTGGAGGTGGTACTCTACACAAAAAGAACAACGTCCAGGTGAGTGACTTTTGCTATACAGGTGCATGCATTTCCATTTGAAATATTCAACAAAGGGATATCCTCTGAACTTTACTATTAAAGGGAATTGCAAAACAGTTGCATTTTTTGTTTTGGAAAGAACTCAATTAATTCTCGGAATATGAAAGTACTATTTGTAATTTCAGCATTACTGACATGGGATTCTGTATGTCCACACGTTTATTCTCAATATTTAATTCGATGTAAATGGAAGTGACAAGTTTGTCTGTTTATATTTATTGCAGAATACTAGGCTTGAGATAGAGCAATGCCAGCTATCTACTAAGATGACCGAGAAGTTGTGGTCCTGTCTCAGATCCTTCACCTCACTGAACTCTCTCACCATCTCAGACTCCTCTCTCAGTTTCCCTCCATCTCCTCCTGACCTTCCATCCGTCACAAAGCTATTAACCGTGAGCGTGACGTCACACAGCTATGAAGGTCTGCTCTCATCGCTTCCTGGCTTAAGACGTATCGGTATCACTATCGATGATGCAGAGAGAGACATACCTCAGATCACGGCTTGTCTTCGTCGGACCGGAGGACAGCAGCTCACACACATCAACCTTTATGCACCATCATCACTCCCATCAGAGAAGAAGAGTGTTTCGAGAGAGACGATGAGAGGACTGGGTCTTCTAATCAGAGAACAAACCAAGAACCTGCAGGTGCTTTGGCTGCATGGAGTGAAGTGCACATACGAGGAAGACTTGGTTTACCTCATCGAGTGCTGCAGACATGTGAAGACGATGTCACAGCTGTGGTAGGTTCTTGTTTAAATCTTGTATAAAATAGATTAAAATCCGTTACTAGACGATCCTGTTTAGTTAGTCTGCCGTAGTTAAGCATAACGATACGAATGCGTGAAGGGGTGCACAGGTTCAAACTTGGGCGTAACCTCCAAGTTAGGATGGGTTTTGTTTTACTATTGCTCTCAATTGTTATTTTAGAATTTTCATTGTGCAGTCGCAATGAATATATTGAATTTGAATAGACCCCTCTACCTGTATTGAACATCCACAATTTTGATATACAGTTGCATGTATTATTATAAACCGTCGGAAGGTAAAATAATGTATGTCCATTTTGACTTTAAAAAAAATCATATCCTGATAAAAAAAAATTATCATTATCATAAATTGTCATTATTATTATAATTATTAGATCTAGGTCTATTATTATTTGTATTTTGCCACTACTATCACCATTATCATCATTTATTATTGCGTTTACTACTGTTAATATCATCATCATGTTATTATTGTCACTATCTTATTAAATATCATCAGTATCAATATTTTGGGTTGCAAGTAGGCCCTACGTGTTTTATTTTTAGGCAGAATGGCGAATCACCGAATACCGGCAGCGAATTCAAAAGTGTTGCGCTCTAGCTGCAATGAACCGTTAAAGGCAAACTGTCCTTTTTAATAAATCGTTTTTTCGGATACATCGTCCAAAGAACATCAAGTTTCATGAGGTGGCGGGTATGCCCCCCCCCCTCCCCTGGCCATCGTCAGCTCTTACTCTTCGACTCATAATTTGTGAATTCTCGAAGCTTAAGCAATGCCAAGCTAGGGGAAATGACTAATTTCCCCTTTTCTCCCCCTGGAGGATGTTTCATCAACTAAAATTAATTTTGATTTCAAAAATCAATTGTTAAAAATCAGGCTGAATTTCTTTTGGCTTAAGACTGATGCTCGTGAGCGGTTTCATCGAATCAAATTTAAACTATAATTGATTTTGATAAATATTAGGTTAAATTTAAGAGGGCTCTGTAATCAAGGCTAGTCGGTGTTGGGTCAATAAACCACAACATTGCGTCGATAAACTACTGCAAGAGAGGTTCTCGAAAAGTAAGTAAAATTCTGTTCTGTTGATACAAAAATTGTTATTTTGGTAGAAGGAAAGTATTACTCTCATTTGTAACCGAACGATATTTGAAATAAATATCAACTAAAAGCATTCCCCAACTGAGCTCAACTTGAGTTAACTCTTCAAATTGCACCAGTTCATGCATTTCCGTCCCATTCATATAGCCTACATTCATGCATGTTTAACTGTAGCCTACGTATTTGGTTAGAACATGTAAGAAATATAGTTATTCTTTCATTTGATAACAAAATAGGTCTACCACGGCTTTAGGAATCATCGTGTTGTATGGTTTCGTCGATAAGTCTAGTGCTTAAAATTTAGATTTAGTCTAGGCTTAGATTCCAAATCTAGGCCTAGATCCAGGCTAGACTACTTTGTTTTGTTGCCGGTAGGCAGTGCTGTCGCCATTGTTTTGTGTTAATAATAACAATCAACGAGATCATTGCTTTAACTTCAACATTTTATGCTAGAAAATACGACTCTACGGTGTCAGACCGAAGACCAGGTTAGATCTTGATTAAGATCTTGATGTATCATTTAGTCTACATGCTACCAGATATAGGATAGATGTAGACCTAGTCTTCACACTGCACCCTTTGTGTAGGACTAACCTATATAAGTTAGGAGTTAGAGTTAGTCCCTGAGTCATAGATGTAGTTGACTACTTGTATTTTTGTGACATCTAAATTAACAGGAGTTAGATCTAGTCTACGTCTAACAGTAAAAAGTTAGATTTTAGACTAGATGTAGAATGTTAGGTAGGTCTAGTACTAGTAGGCTCATGTATCGAGCTCTATATTTTGTTTTTCTTTCAGAGTCAGAGATGGAGTGGACCTGAACATTTGAGTCATATCCAATAAATAGACCTCTAGTCTAAGACTTCTCTCCCACCGTGTCTTCAACGTATTGGACTAACTTCTCATCCTACCCCGGCCCCTAGGAAAGGGTTTGGATCTGCATAATGTAATCCAGTTCAACGTGTACTGCAAGATCCTACCGTGCTAAATGGCCTTGTTATGTAATTTTCTTAGCAAAGTTTGAACACCGACATTAAAATAACGGTGAGGTTTTTTGATTTCTTCTTTTTCTAGACCTACATAGATATGAATTACTAACTTGTTGTTGAGTTTATAGTCTTGATATTCATTTTTGATAAAGGGTTAAGATACCGGATATTGGATTTTACAATAACAAACTGAAAATTCTGTGTTCTTAATTTAAGAGGGAGCCAACCATGACAAGTCAAAAACATAAATAAATTACTAGATCAGCCAGATTTGATCAATATTGTATGTAACATGGGGCAGCAATTTAAGTATACATGTAAATACGTGGTTGAACAAACTCTAATAGTAATAAGCGTATGCATAATGTAAGCTTCAACCTGTTTGTTATATACCAGTTGAGGTATCTCTTTCTCTTCTTTTCACCAGAGGGTATTTTTTTATCAAATCTCTGTACGATAGGTTTGGTTCAAGATCAGATTATCCAAGATTAAGATTAGACTGCTGTAGAGTCAGATTACAAATGAAAGCTAAAGTTTAAGATCTACACATTCAAGATCAATATTTTAAAGAAATGTTTGGGATCAAAATCAAAATCAAGATGAGTCCAAAATGTGTATTATAAAAAAGAGGTTCCCGTTCCATAGTCCAATTGATACGATTATCACATTTTCTAAAACTTCCAATGTGGTTAGTGACATAGTGGTTTGAAATGTTTCTTTTTCTTCAGTGGAACACATTAGATTAGGTAAAGTGACAACTATTTTTCTGAGAAATATATTTGCTCTCTCTATGGTATAATTATGTATATGTCTGTTTGATTCTCACCAAATGGTTATGAAAAGATAAAACAAATTCCAAAGCCTAAAAATCAATTATGTATTATTTTTTCAAACAAAACTGGTTTCGTATCAATATTTTTAAAGAATATTTGTTATCCTTCTACTTTACTTATTTTCCAATCAAATAAATTGACATGAACAAATACAAAAATTGAAAAATTACACTAGTATTAATTACTTTTTTTTATTGCATAACTTTCAATTCCAAATTCTAGACTGCAGAGCTTGAATCCCCTGCAACGTTATGCTTCATATGGAACATCAGCCAGCCTACAGATACAAGCTCCCTTTTCTAACTCTAAGCAAGAGGGACCACAATGCTAAAACAGATCGTGGACTGGTCGCTTTCTCATTTTACTACGACTTCCGGTGAAACAGATTTTCAAATAAATTCATCTGAAGATATTAAAAGTGCTCCAGTCTGTGTACTAATATTCGCCATCGAGTATGATATTATTGGTTTGATAAGATTTTATCAAGTAATATTTTAAAGGAAGTAAACAAATTAATGATACTTCCAAGAATTCTATTCTATTTTTTAAATAGAATTGTAGAATCTTGCAGAAGAAAAAAGAAAACAACTAATTACAGTTGAAAGATAAAACTAAAATAATAATCCATATTAAGTTTAATAGCTCTGCAATTTAAGCCTGTACTTTCGAGAGATATCTTGCTAAGTGTTGGTGCTGATCTTCAAAGCTATGATTCTTTCATGGAGGCTGTTGTTTCTAAACTTACATTACATACATGTAGATAAATCCGTTCATGGTGATAAATCTTAAAATATCAAATTGGACATTTTAAAGTATAGCAATTCATCTGAGCAGCAGTTGGGCCAATTTGGAAATCTTAGTAGAGTTTCTGTTGGCATGAATATGTGTCGATAATTACCTGTTGATACCTGAATTGGATATTCTTAGCAATTGCACAAGAACAAATACAAAAGAAATAACCGAACATTTTAATTGCAGTGAAAACAGATTTGTTCGGCACTAAATAATATATCAACTCGGATTCATGTTGTCCTTAACAAAATCTCAAAGCTGATAGAAAAAAAATTGATAATTAACTTCGTATAGATAAACTGTTATATCAAGAATTTTTGTTTCATCAACTGCATGACCTTACATGACAATGTATATTACCCTTAGATTAACAACCATATTACTATAGTTACAGCAATCCTTACCACAAATCTTACTCTTTTAATCTCCACCAATGTACCTCGACTAGACAGTGGCAGATATTAGCTGCAATAGTTTTAACAACCGGTTGTCACTTAAAGAGCAGTACTTTCATTTGTGTCATTGAAAATGTTCTTATTGTATCCTCTAAAATAAATTGCTTTTACTCATCATTTGTAAACATGTAGATTTTCATGCATTAAAGCATAAGGATAGCTATAAGACTTTTAAGCTTTACAAATTTGTGTAAATGTTATTTTGTATTTGAGCAATGTATTGTTTGTCATTTAATATGAAAAAATGGGTTATGCACAAATTGAATGGATGAGATTGTGCGCTAACGCATAATTAGTAATTATTAAATGATGATAAAGGGCAATAATATGTGATTCAATGATGGTGTGTTTGTTAGAGTGATTAGATAACCTATCAGTGATTTTGTTAGAAGCCAGTGGTTATTATTTGTATTTTTACTTTATTTATTAATTATTATTATTATTATTATTATTATTATAATTATAACTGTTTTGTTGTTTGGGGGGGGGATGTGAAAGAACAAAACAATCACTTTGAAAGAGACAGAAAGCAAAGAGTTGTGATAGCAGTATGGATGTGTGTTAATGAGAGAAAGAGAGAGAGTATGTGAATGGAATAAGGGCACAAATTTATAAACAAATAATTAATGGCCGAAAATTTGCCTTTAATTTTGTACAAAATTCTCCATTCTCCGATACATAAGAACATTGTTAGCCTTCATTTACGCCTTACAAGCAATTAATGCTTGAACATATCGGATTAATAATGGGATGATTCTTGTTTAAATTCGTTTTATTTAAAGAGGGTTACTCTCTCAGTATTAAAACTGTTTCCTGGGAAACCCTGTAACAAATACACTGAAAGGAAATTGAACAAAGGTTAAATACATATCACATATCATATCATGGATTCGTTTTTTATGTTTTTGTTTTTAAAATTGTATACACCAGAATATACAAAAATTACTCCTTTGTTTTTTATTACCGAAATAAACAGTCTCTAGGATTAACAAAAAAACAACGATAAAATTGATTTTAAAACTTAAATGGATCACTTGAATACTTTTTTCTGGGGAGGGGGGGGGATGAAACGGACTAAAATTGATATCAATTTTAGGCCCTTAAAATTTATATCAACACTTTTAATATCAATTGTAAGGCTTGATGAAACAGCCCCATTAGCATCCCCCTTCCCGGAATTTGTAACTTTTGTCGCTAAGCAAATTAAATGAGGCCTATAAAATCAAATCATTCATGGGAAAAAAATCTGATATATAAATCCGAACATGAAAATACTAAGAGTATCATATTTTACGCATTCTCTGTCTGTTTTTCTTTCTTAATTTCTATGTTCTTTGTATGTCCCTCTACTATATATATTCATCTCTCTTATGCCCCCTCCCTTTATTGCTCTCTCTCTCTGCTTCTTTCTCTTTACTCTAAGACCCAACGCACCTTACCTCCATCACTCTGTTTTCTGAACATAGGTTATGGTGGTGTGGAACTGAAGAGGGCGGCAGACTGGAATCTCATATCAAAGGTCTTCAAGCATCATTAAGAGGCAACCTCGATGTGTCGCTTTTTCATGTAAGTATCGCTCCACGTTGTGTGCACTGTACACTTTCACTATTTCTTATTTTCATCTGTATAATGACCGCTATGATGCAAATATTGTTCTGTATTAGCGTTTTTGATATTCAATTTCTATATTTTCTTTCCATTTTTGGCCCATTTTCTTTGTTAACGTTTCCTTAGTGTTATTTTTTTTCTTCTTGTAAAATCATCCCCTTCTGCTTGGTAAGTTTTTTAAACTGTTTTATATTTTGAGTTTTGGTATCATACTCTTTTGTCTCTGTCGAGGGTCTCTGTCTTTATTGTTGTTGATGATTGTTATTCCATTTCCTAGACACTAAATGCTCAACAGAATATCGAAACGTTGCTAAATGACATAATTTATATTTCTTCTCTCCCATCTGTTCCTATTACGTTTTTACACGTATACTTCACGTATACTTCACTTTGTTTCCTCTGTCTGGATTTGCACTTCAGCATTCTATCAAATATTTCATCAAATATTATCTTCGTTTTCGGTGTTGTTTCGATAGTACGATTTTTTAGTATGATTTATTTTCTTTATTCCTTGCATGAATTTGAGAAGTTTTTTTCTTTAATCACTTCATTGTTGGGTGTGTTTTTTGTTTGTTTGTTTGTTTGTTTGTTTGTTGTTGTTTTTTTTTTGGGGGGGGGTAGGGGTGGTGCTACTATCGTTATAACATGAGCTCATTCACTTGACCTTATTTGCTGTGTTTCGGTTCTTTTAACTTGTTTTGTTTGTTCAATTTAATTGTTATTTTCATTTGTGCTACCACTCTTAAACCATTTCTTAATTGCACCATTGATTATTTCTGTGTTTAATGTTGTATGCTTTTTAATACTGCCCCCCCCCCTCCCGTTGCTCTCCCGTTGTCTCTTTCTCTCTATTTGGAGCGTACTTTATCTGCATCAGAGTCGGTGCTCACGGGGAGGGGGCACAATGCCTCCTGTTTGTTTTTTTCAAGTACACCAGAAGCGCTTCCTTTTACGTAAGAAAATTGTTCATTTTTATTGTACCGCTATTTTTTTTGCAATAAGTGTCCTTTCCCCTTTTATATGTCCCCCTCATCAAGTTTGCAAGGTGCCTTTTACTTTGACAAACGAACCTTTTCCTTTCTTATGAATTCTCTTTTCCCGTTTTTCTAACTGCCCATTTTAATTTCTGATGTATGCCTTTTATTTGATTGACTATTAAATAGGCTTATTGAGAACATTCCGTGATCTTAATCATACAACTAAATTGACACGAATAACAATAACAATCATGCACATATTAAAAAAATTATATATATACAAATTAGAACAAAGATATATATAGACCATGTCAATTTCTCAGCATTAATGAGAAAGAGAAGAAGCGAAAGGCAGAGGAGAGAAGAGATTAGTAGAAGAGTAGAGAATAAAGCTAAGCAGAGCGACCGAGGAATAAAAAAGGTTGGAGAGCCAGAGAGGTGGAAGAGGGTGGATAGGAGAGGGGAGGTACACCATAGGTTAATACATTGACCATAGCTCTTATAAATCACATATCTGTCTTTATTTACACGGAATATATAAACATGTATGTTACAAGTGCAATTCTTCTTGAACACTAACTAGGAATGAAATGAATATAATAGGGTGAAGGAAGAACAGGAATGATAGAAGCGGAAAGAGGGAAACTGGCAAAGGAATAGAATGAGACCAAGAAAAAAGTAACGAGGGAGATAAATCTAGAGCGAGAGAGAGAGAGAGAAAAAAAAAGTTTTAGGTAAGAAGTATTGGTATATCATAGGAATAGATAGTTCGCTATGTTATTATTCATTCATAATTTTGTTTCATACATAGAATATATAAACAAGATATATTAATATTAAATAATTTTTTTACGTACTGTAACATTGAATTATAATTAAATAAATAGATGGGTAGAAGGAGAGGAGGAGGAGAGAAAAAAAATGGGAGAGAAGGAGAGGAGAAAAGTAGCAGAGGAATATGCTGAGATTTAGAAGGATACAGAGGGAGATTGAGAGGTATAGGAAGGAGAGGGAAATAGGGGGGGGGGAAGGGGGTTGAGGAAAGTTCGAAGTAAAAAAAAAAATCGGGGACATGGTGGATTTCTATGAGTAATGATACGATTCGACTGCAACTCATATAACTAATTCTTTACTTTTACAGAAAATATTGAGCAACTGTTACAAAATACATTTCATAATCCTCTGCAATAATTCCGCAACCGTCTGAAAATCACTCAAAACCCGTTAATGAATAAAAATCGGATGAGTATTTGTCAACATTATCTTCACTCTTCAGTTATTTTCCCCTCGCCGACGTCCTTTCGTAACAAATCTGGTTTCTGATCGATAACTTTAGTAATGTTTGACGGATTTTAATGAAATTTGATATGAAGGTACATGGTATCAAAATACAGCCCAAGTTCGATTTCGGGGTTTGTAGGTCAAAGGTCATAGCTCATTAAATATGCGCATCTGGTTTCCGTTCGATAATTTAAGTAATGTTTGACAGATTTTAATTAAATTTGATATGAAGGTACATGGTATAAAAATACAGCCTTAGTTCGATTTCGGAGTATGTAGGCCTAGGTCAAAGATGAAAGGTCATAGCTCATTTAATATGCAAAAATACGTAATAATTATATATGCGAAAATGTGGTTAACTTCCTTTCCTAGTAATATAATAGTATAGTCTAATGAAGGTAACTTGTTCTGACGTATATAGACCATTTGTCCCCTGCGAGGGGATGCTACGCTTTGCGTTGACTTGTTCATTTTGCGACCATGACGGTACTTAGAGGATTCATCGAAGCTCACGAATCGTCCATCCAGAAAATGGAGAGGGGGGGGGGGGGAGAAAGATGAAGAGAGAGGAGAGGTGTAGCGGTCTAGTGTATACGCCAACGGACTTTGGATCACATGGTTCGCGGTTCAAGTCCCGCAGTAATCTACATATGTCACTCTCCACCTAGGCTAGGTGTTAAATGGGTACCCGGTGATGCCCGTATAAAGCGAATGTGAATGTGGTTGGAGTTTTTAAAATGGCGCCTGAGCCAGATTTCTCCCCATGGAGCGGAGCGTGTGCAATTTCATGTGCGGATTAGCAATACAATCGTATCCATTTCTATCGAAATTAAATGAGATTTGTTTCGCAGGGTATATGTAAATGCTGCTAACAATAAACAATAATTGTTACATCAATTAGCCCCCCCCCCCCCCCCATAAAGCCACTATCAGTGATTAGACCCATGCTACGTCATTGGATTGAGGCCCTGTGTTTTCATATAATGCTAACTAATACTGAACATATAGATCTATCTTTATTAACAATTATCATTATGAAATAAGGGACCTGAAATAGTAAATTCGCTATTTGGTTGATGAAGTGATGTATGAGAGTTGCCTTCTTTCTTTTCAGGATGATTTTACTTAGGTTTATTAGTTAAGCGTCATGTTGTATGCTGATAAGAAAATTAGGGAATCACATAGCTAATAAGTCATTTTCTGCTTTCTGTAACAGGACCCCTACTATCGGCCCATTATGGCTCAGGTATAGCAAATGAAACAAATCATGATAACCTGGACAGGACGTTACCTATAACACTGTTTTCTGTTTCATCTTTATTCAAAAGTCCCCAGCTAGAGAATAATTGAATTCAATGGTGCCTTTGGGAAAGAATTCCTTATATTTTACAATAATACACATCATTACCTAGAAAGAAATAGGAACCACAAACAGGAATTCATCAACAAAACTGACATTTGTCATTGCGAACATAGAATAAAACGTAGCATCTTTGAAATAAAGATATAAAGAGACCAAAGCTCTTGATCTTATCATATGTAAAATCCAGTGAATACGTAAACAATGCACTTCAATATGTCGTTGAATATTATTCTTCCTATCGTAATTCCAAATATGTTTTCTCGTTCAGGATGGCTATGAGCATCATGAGTACCACATTACCCACACTGATTAAACCACAGTGCAGCTGCAGCTGACATAGTGCCTTGCATTGTACATGACATCATTATTTTTCTCCCATTGGATGAGTTCCAGCCCAGTCAAGTTCACATGCTGCATTGTCTCATACCTGATATATACCTGATCTACTCCCTGGTATTCGTTAACCCGTTTACTACTGGAACCGGGCTAGTTTTGAATTCAAGCTATGAGAAATATGTTAAATCAGTAGTCAACATGTTAACTTCCAGGAGAAATGAAGTTCAATTTATTTATCTTCATATTTGGATAATGTAGGCCCCTGCCCCGGCCCCCCACTCAGTTTTATTTAGGGTACGCATATGCATGTTCCCTCTTTTTGAAAACACCCCTAAGTCCGGTGTGTTAAACGGGCTTCTGTGTACTACGAGCCGGACTTTGGTGCTTGAAAAGTACCCCTTTACCGGACATTTTGGTAACACACATGGTATCCCTCTGATCACGGAGTGGGGAGGGGGGGGGGGGCCTGCTTACCAGCTTTATGCATTGTCATTGGTAATTATGTTATTGCATGTAACTCATCCCTCATTTCCATCATCGTACTTGGAATAATTTCACTCCTTATTACAGTTTTTCAAATTATCTAAGCAGCATGTTGCTTTACATTTAGATAAAGAAACACTTATGTACAAATGTGTTTTTGCACTTATTATGAATCAAGTGTAATGATGATCGACGATGTAGATTCATAAAAAAACAGCTATTTGGGAATTTTTTGGATTTAGATACGAGTTTGGGATTTAGGTATACGTTTTATTCATCAATTTTTTAAAAATTTGTTTTGCCTATTCCATTTGTTTGGAAAGTTATTTGAATTGTATATGTGATGATGTTGATGGCGAAATACTGCAGAAATACATGCTTACAGCTATTGTGGATCTTTAAACATATGTTATTTTACATGCCCTCAACGCTGAGTATCCCCCCCCCCCCCCCACCCCCATTCGATTGGGGGAGAGATGAAGGAAAAGGAAACAGAACGTGAAATAATACATGTAGTATATTTTCGGGCAACAGGCCCTCCCGGTTTTGTCTCATTCACTCGGTTGTGTTCAATTAGGATAATATCATAATACAACGATCTATTTGTAATTATGGCCTTGCATTACGTTTGGTATTATTCATTATATTTTCGGAGCATTTATATCAAAATAATGCAATTTATGTCAGTACTTCACATCACCATTTAAATATGAGACATTATACCCGATGAGTCTCATGGAATGCATGTAGCTAATGTACTTGTTGTAAAATTGTACATATCTTTATTATAAACCAACTTTTGTATTATATGTACTTTATATGTATTCATCAATAGTGATCTGTCAGTTTATGACAGGTTCAGTGACCCAATCAGAGTTCTACTTCAAGTGTCTCGCCAAGTACTTCGGTCTTTAGCCATCCGTTTCAGCATTTCATATCCCGCTGCTCCACATTCCGCAATCAAATCATATAGAAAGCCTTTACGAGGTCTTCCCCTCAATTTCTTTCTATGTAGACGGCCTTCTACATGGAATGTATGTATTATGTGTGCTTTATATGTATTATAATGTACTTTATATGTATTATATGTATATACATATACACATTATATTATTCATTATTTCGACAACTATACCTTGGATCGCTACTAAAATAGCACTATTTATTGTATTGTAAATAGGTTTGTGTGACGAAAGAATTCACGAAGTTCATACAATAGATGAATACGTGTGTTGGAAGATTAAGTAATTGTGTATAATAGTAGTTGATTTTTTAAGTGATAATTAAATTGAGTAAATCTTTACAGGTGCATACGAAACTCAAGTAACATTATTACTTTTCATTATTTCATTCTTTATTGATATGCAATTGTATCATGTGTTGGGATTGCCCTATAGATGAAGTAGAATGCTTCATTTGTTATTCACACAAATACAGTACACATCTTACTCATTTAATGATTTAAATATGATAAGTAGTTGATTTTTCTGCGGCATAATTATAATACAACAAAAAGGAATAAAAAAGGTGAGACTGGAAACAATTGGTTCCTCTAACAGTGGTGGTTTAAAGGAAAAATTATTACGAATAGAAATGTGTATGTGTTCTAAAAAAGGGAAATAGAAAACAAAAATAGCAAAGACATAAACTACAATGCATAAAGTAACCATTATAAGATGGGTAGAAGAAACGCTGTAATCTGATTGGTCAATTACTGTGTAGTTATTTTTACTGGATGCACCCGATATTTTTTTGAAAATTCTCATAATTTTGTTTGATAATTTTTTTTTCTTTGATAATTGTTTCTTTTTCTTTAATAATTTGTTTTGATAATGTTTGTTGGGGGATAAAATTAATTTAAAAAAAATAGAGTTTAAATTTACAGTTTAATGTAAACTGACAATTACAACAAAAAAAATAAAAAATCATGATAAGTTTCATGAAATCATGCTTTCCGGTAGTAACCCAGTATTAACCAATCAGATTTCAGGGGAATTACCGGAAAGCATGATTTGCCATGCACCCGATAAATTTGTAAAATAACAGATTTTTGTATTTTTGACGATTTTGGGGGCCCCATTTTATAAAAACAGATGATGCATAGGTTTAATTCGTGGGTCGGTGGAATTGTGTGCACGTAGTACCTTTGAATTTGGTCTAAAACCATTCAAAGGTACCTTGTGCACACATTTCCTACCGACGCACTCCAACATGTGCATCTTTTGTATATTGGTTTTATGAACTCTACGACAGTTAAAACTTATATGTATGATATCTGTGCAAAAAGATATATAAACATTGAGTTATCAGGTTTTGTTTATCAATCTGGATCTTGATTCATGAAATTGTGGTAAAAGCAAACATGAATGTTACCACAGATGTCCGAACAATAATACTGATGACTCTTTCATTATGAAGGGATGCGTTGTTCTAGCGCCACCTTGTGACTGCTTTAGTAATAAACCACAAAAAGGTTGTAAATGCGATCAACGGAGACGGTCGCTTTCTCTAAAAGCTCCTAATTGGCGTGTATTATATAGAATTTTGGCGGGAATTTCGAACCAGCCGCACCCCTCTGAACTCGATGGCAGCTGAGTCAATCCTGTACCGTGTCCAGCCCATCGGACTATACGAGCTTTCGCCGTAGCAATCTCGTTGTTGGATCACATCTTCACGTTTTAACTCGTTCGTCACTGTAGTCAAGGCAAAGGTCTAGGAGGTGACCCTAAGTGGCAATCCTGTGGTGATTTATTGCACTCATTTTCATCCCTCCATTCACGTAAGATTAACAACTTAAATAACACAGCCTTGAAAGGTAAGAATTTTCACTTATCCTACTAATCTTAATTATGCGCGTTTGAAAATTGAATGGCGTCGATTTCTCTCTCCTCTTTATCTTCGGGGGAAGAGAATTATATGACGGCCGTTGCTGAGAAATACCGGGACGATGTACATGATTTAGGTGAAGGTATATCTTCTGACGGTACTACGGTCCCGGAAGATAGTGACATTGCAGATTGTTCATGGAAAACGGCAGTACGCAAAAAATCGAAAAAGAGGCCAAGGGTTAGAAGCAATAGTGATGGAGTGTTACATGAAAAGAATAACAAAATACCCAAATTCTCCCGCTCGACACCAACTCATTCTGAGGGTAAAGTAGTTATTGTTGGATTGGAGAATAAGAATGTGTGCAGAGCCAACCCCGTGAAGGTTGTAAAACAAATTCATGATCTTGTAGGCAGAGTAAAAGATATGGTAAAAGAAAGAAACATGTTGATTGTGAGATGTGAGAGCGAAAACCAAATACCCAAACTGTTGGAATTAACCCAGTTGGCGGGCATTAATGTGAAAGTTACACGATACGATGGGAGCCAATCAACCACTAAAGGAGTTATTCACAAGATTGATCCCCAAATCAGTAACGAGGAAATAGAGGAAGTTTTGAAAGAACATAATGTAGTGAACGCTAAAAGATTTATGAAGAAGATCAAAGGAGAAATGGTAGCAACCCCTTCCGTTCTCCTCACTTTCAAGGGTAAAAACTTACCCGAGTCCATACATTTTCTGTATGAGGTAAAGCAAGTGGATGACTATATCCCTCCTGTGCCGCGATGCCATAAATGTCAGTTATTCGGACACATTAGGCAAACTTGTAAAGGCAATATCCGATGTGTTAGATGCGGGGGAGAACATGAGTTCGAAGATTGCCCTAATAAGGAGAACCCTAAATGCCTCAGATGTGGTGAAAACCACTCTGCAGCTTACCAAGGTTGTAAATTTTATGCAGAGGCGAAGCAAATTCAAAAAATAAAATTACAGGAAAACCTCACTTATGCCCAAGCGGCCAAGGCCCATCGTGCACAGATACATGAAAATGCCGTTACTGACATGGATAATCAGAAAGACATGGGTAGTGCAAATCTAAACAAACCTGCCAAAAAACATAACACAGAATCAAGGCCAAATAACCCTCAGAGAGCCAATCCGAATCCTCAGAGAGCCAATCCGAACCCTCAGGCCCATACCCCACACACAGTACGAGAAAGAAAGGGACAGGAAGAAAGGGACAGGGCAATACCCAGATCTCATTCCCAGATCCCAATTCCAGTACGAAAAACAAAGAAGGAAACTGCAACCCAAACTCCAGTAAATATGACATCTATTGATTTGATTATGTTTATTCTGTTTGTGGAACGACAGTTGCCTCAGTCCAGTAATGATGATAATTTCTTGGAAGCGGTAGTTAGAGCAGGCAAAGAAATTTTGAAGGTAGACATTACCATGGAAATGGTAAAAAGTCGCCTCATATGACTAATAAGTCCATATCAGACCTATTGATTGTACAATGGAACGCACAAGGCTTGACGGCGCATGGCGCAAACTTTTTATCTTCCCTTATTGATAACAATTTGTTAGGTATTCACCCAGATATAATGTGCATCCAAGAAACTTGGTTTAACGATTTTAATGTTTTGTCTATACCCAATTACGTTTGTGTTTGTAAAAACAGGCCGGACGGCAGAAGAGGTGGTTTGGTGATGTATTTAAAAAACGACATCACTTTTCAGGCGATGGATACACCCAGGAACGCCGAATACCAAAAAGTTGATATTTTTTGTAAAAACGGAGTTATCTCAATCTTCAACTATTATAATCCGTGTAAAAAGATTGAACTGATAGATCTAAATAACATGATAAGAAATGTGCCGGGGAAGTATTTGATTCTAGTCGACTTTAATAGTCACAATCCTCTATGGGGGAGCAACAAATTAGACACAAACGGTAGAACTGTGGAGTCTTTTATAGAAAATAATGATTTGGTTTTATTAAATGATGGATCTCCTACAAGGTTAGACCCATATTATGGTACATACTCAAATCTGGATTTGTCCTTAGTATCGAAAGAATTAGCACGTAATACAGAGTGGAAAGTACTATCCAATAATTTTGGCAGTGATCATAATCTGGTTTGCTTAAATTTTAAACATGTGTACAATAGACCAGGGGGTGAGAATATGGGACAGAGATGGTCTTTTAGAAAGGTTAATTGGGAAGAGTATAGAGAAGAAATTGAAGAGGCATTGAGAAAAGAAGGATATGAAAATCTTGGTGCAGAACTAAACATTCAAGGCAGATACAATGTGATTGTTAAGGTGATCAAGGAAACGTCGAACAAGTGCATTCCGCGTATGCAGATTACCAAGAGAAGAAAAGTAAATCCCTGGTGGAACAATGCCTGCAAGAAGGCGGTGCAAGAGAGAAATCGTCTTAAAAACAGGTTAAGAAGGTATTATGATCTAAATGATGTTAAGAAATACTTAAAGAAGAAAGCTGTCGCTCAGAAGGTAATCAGGAGAGCTCAATATGATTATTGGTTAGAGTACTGCCGTAGAATGAATAGATTTACAGACATTGGGAAAGTCTGGGAACAGGTTAAAAGAATGCGGGACAGTACAATGAACAAGCACATCTTTCACAATCTATTTGTAGACGGAAATATCTTGAAAGAATCTGAGGAAAAAGCAAATGCAATGGCAACCTATTTTAAATCGGTTGATGAATCACTTTCCGTAACTAAAAATGAAAACGAAAATATCTTGTACAATAATTCTTCAACAAATGATGATGATTGTATCAATGATGACTTTAACATGAGTGAAACGGGGAATGTTTTAAAGGAGATGAAAAACTCCTCATCCGGTAAGGATGATATTTATTTAATTATGATTAAGAATTTGCCGAACAAGGCACTCGTGTATTTATTAAACTTGTATAATGACATTTGAAAAATCTCACTTTTTCCACATCAGTGGTATGAGGTTATTCAAATACCAATCTTGAAATCCGGAAAAGATCCGACTCAAGTGACCTCTTATAGGCCGATTTCGTTGATATCAACATTCTCTAAAATTATGGAAAAAATGATAAAAAATCGCCTGACGTGGTTTCTAGAAAAAAACAGACTATTAAATCCTATTCAATCTGGCTTCCGCAAATATAGGAATGTCAAAGATCACTTAGTGAGATTGGAGACGGACATACATATATCCTTGAAAAGTAAAAAATATACCGTAGCGGTCTTTCTTGATTTAGAAAAAGCATATGATTCACTATGGAAAACAGGTCTACTAAGAAAATTATCTATCTTAGGCATTGGTGGAAAAATGTTACTTTATATAAAAGCATTTCTATTGAGTAGGATTTCTAATGTGAGGATAAATAACTATATGTCTCGCCACTACACGTTAGAAAATGGAATCCCGCAAGGAAGTTCATTAAGTCCTTTATTATTTACTTTAATGTTAAATGATCTCAAGATAAATGTAAGTGATGTTAAATTATCTTGCTATGCTGATGACATTGCAATCTGGTGTTCAAATAAGGATTTAGAGCTGGCCCGCAGGAAATTACAAGAGGCCCTGCATGAGCTTGAGATTTGGTGTTGGACGTGGAAGTTAAACGTTTCCCCTACCAAATCTGCAGTATTAGTCTTTACCAACAAACAAAAGAAAGATATTCTTCTACAAATAAAAGGACATAATCTGCCTATATGCGAGCAGTATAAGTTCCTTGGTGTGAGGTTTGACTCCAATTTAACTTGGTATGTCCATATAGATTCTATCATTGATAAATGTAAGAAAAGAATAAACTTGCTACGTTGTGTCTCCGGCACCCCCTGGGGAAGTAAGTATGAGATTTTGATGATGATTTATAAAGGACTTATCCTATCCATTTTGGACTATGGGAGTGAAATGTATGATTCTGCTTGTATATCTTTAACAAAAAAACTTGACTCTATCCAATACAGAGCCTTAAAAATTATTACAGGCACAATACACAATGTGTCCTTGGAGGCTTTACAAGTTTTGACCGGGGAGCTGCCTCTGAGATATCGTAGAAGGTTGTTAAATGATAACTTTCGAGTTTATTTAATGTCTAGTACTTTAAACCACCCAACAAAAGAAGTATTGGGTGATGACTATGATTTAAATAACTTAGAATGGAAGATAGGAGAAGGACCTTTTAAACTGCGATCCTTTAGAGACGAAGTAGTGGTGGAAGGGCAAACCAACTTATTGCCGAAAATCCCAGAATGGCGGTTAGCACGACCACAAGTGTCTTTCGAACACCATGGCAAAGTGCAAAAAAAGGAAATGCCTCCATTTGAAATAAAATCGATTGTTCTAGATAGCATTGGAAATTCATGGAATGGGTTTTTACATATATATACAGATGGTTCTAAACTCGAGGATGGGAAGACAGGAGCCGCATTTTATGTGTCTCATTATAATGTGGTGAAATTTTTTAGATTATCCCATGTCTGTATTATGAGAGCAGAACTAGTGGCCATACTAATGGCACTAGAGTGGATTAATACATTTATTGAATCCTCTTCGGTGGTAATTTTTAGCGACGCTTTGTCAGCTTTACAAATGATCGATTCATACTTTATTAGATGTGCTATTGTAAATGAAATTTTATCCATAATTAATATTTTGCAGTTTAAGGATGTTTGTGTTGCTTTTGAATGGATTCCGTCACATTGCGATATTAGGGGCAATGAGATCGTAGATCGGGCTGCCAAAAAAGGAGCCATGAAAAGGTGTATAGACATAGTTATACCAAATACAAGAAGTGAATTGGCAGCCTCTCGTTTGATCCATTATAACAAATTATGGCAAGCAGAATGGGACAATGCAGAACACGGTAAATTTTTATATGCTTTGCATAGCGACGTTTCAAAGCCCATACATAGACAAGGCCTATCTCGCAGAGAAGAATGCTTGATACAACAACTAAGAGTAGGTAACTGTAGTTTAAATTATTACCTTTTTCAAATTAACCAACACGATACTGGTCTTTGTGAAGTTTGTCAAGAAGATGAAACAATTAAACATTTTATTTTCTATTGTACAAAATACGACAAAGATAGACGTCTCTTAAAAGAAAGGATTAAATTGAACAACCCCAATCTGAAACAATTATTGATGTCTAACCCAATTTTTACTCGTGAATTATTGGGTTACATATACGATACTAATCGTTTTAGATAGCTTTTAAAGCTATCAGGGATCCCCTTAACTTATGTAGATCCTGTAATAATATATAAAATGAAGTATTTGCGGTTTTTCCATGAACAATTGCAACTAACTCCCATCTCGCCTTTTATGTGCATTTTATGCAATTTTAATATTGCAGCTTTTTTTTTTTTTTTTTTTTTTTTTTTTTTTTTTTTTTATAAAACCATATCACTATTAATTTCATTTCACCAAGGAAAGTCGCTCGTGGGCTTGATTTCCGAAGCCCACGCCAAAGCTATACACGAAATTGACTGGCGCAAATAATCTTTGAGATTGAAGAGCGCCATCTAAACGAAGAACCAACCAACAACATGAAAAACTGTGCAGTCGATACCCAGGAGACAACGTGTAACTGGTGCATTACTTATTTCATTTTTCATTTCATTTCTTTATTGTGTCCATATACGATAATTGTTTATATGCACATGAACAATCTTGCTTCGACATATGAACATAGGCACAACATATAATTGACATTCATAGGGCCCTGTTTTAGTATATATTTGATATAATATACATGATCATGATAAATATACATTTAAATATTCGTTCTTCTTCGTCTTCTTCTCTCGTTCTTCTTACATACCCTCCATTTTCTTTTATTCGTATATGCTCTAATCTAAAGTAGGTATTTTGTGTTAAACATTATTTCTTTATATGGTATTACAGTAGGGGTACAACAGTAAAATAAGTATACTTAAACAATATATACATTCATGTAACATGTCAATGAGGTATCGTCCCTAAGGTATCACAGCTATAAAATGTTGAGAGTTGTAATCACTACACTTTAGGGAAATTCAAATTGGCCACACCGGTAATGTCACTGTGATGTAGTGGCGAACTATTTTCCATTTGTTCCAACACTAAACAAAATACGACCATTTCATTTATTTTTTAAATGGATGACTCAGAGGAATCTTGTATTTTCAGAGGACTTGTAATAATAGGATATCTACGATGCGTTTTTAGTAGTGCCCCAAGGGAGAGGGCATATGGGAGAAAAATTGAAAAATAATATATTTGGTACACGACAAACGGGACAATTGTCCTTAACTACGTCACAATCCACTGACAAAAGTGCCGACGTGAGAAACGCATATATCATATTTCAAACTTGCATAACTCTTTCATTATGGATTAGATTTTTTTCTTCAAATTTTCGTCATTCAGATTGGCTTATTTTTCTACTTTCATTTACAACTGAGGATTGGATTGCCCCCTTCCCCATGCCCATATTGGAGGGATGACGTAATAAAGAAAGTTTATCCTGAGTGTGATGGTGGGCATTACCAGTCCGTATATACTATCTACGCATGAGTAGAAAATGTTATTAGTACCAAACGCATAGAGATGGCAACTGAAAGTTATGTAATCATTATTCATACATACAGGCCACGAGTGAATATATAAGAATACCGGGAAGGGGTAAAAAATAAAAAGCGTTGGGGAGGGGTGGGGAAGGTTGAAGAAATTGATAACTCGAAAAATGCACAAAGGGAGACTTCTAACAATGGGAAACAATCAAAACCATCTATACACAGAGTTTGGCCAACTTGGTTTTAGTAGGTCACGACATGGCTTATATTAATTTGTTTAGTGCTCGCCCTACACAACAGTATTCGTAATATTCGGCCAAAGTCGATCCGGGTTGGCCAAATTGTTCTATAATCAACGGAATTAAAAGGGATTGTTGTTGAGCGCCCTCTAACGATGTTCCTCGCTATAGGATTAGGCTACGAATAAATTTCCGAAAAAAACTCGTGATCAGCACCAACACAAAAACACGGAAATATCACATGGTGAAATATTAATCTAGAGCTCATTAACAGTAGTTTCGTTAGCATGGTCAACTGTTTTAACATGTTTGTTTGATCTTCGATTTGTATTACTAGTTTTAATTTATTTACGACTCTGTCGAAGGGAGAGAGAGAGGAGAAAAAAAGGGAGAGAGAAAGAGGGGATATACAGAGAGAGAAAGAGAGAGAGAGAGAGAGGGGCGTGGTAGGGAAGATATAGAGAGAGGGGGATAGATAGAGAGAGAGAGAGAGAGAGAGAGAGAGAGAGAGAGAAAGAGAGAAAGAGAGAGGGTGTATGCAAGAGAGGGAGAGAGAGAGTGAGACTAGAAAGATAGAGAGAGAGTGAGTGACGGGAAGGGTATAGAGGAGAGAAAGATAATGTAAGAGAGAGAGAGAGATAGAGGGCAGGAGGGGGGGGGGTATAAAGAGCAGAAGAATTATATTCGAACTTGTTTTAGAATCTTGCCCACTGAAACAAACATGTAAAGACAAGTTAGAACCATGGAACAAAAGCGTCGCGTTTACTTGCTGCAATTTTTTTTGGGCAACACCGCCACCCCCTCTCCCCCCCCCCCCTCTCCCCCTCCCTCTCCCCGAGTTCCCCTCCCTCATGTTCGCGGCATTGAAAACAAATACATCAGCAAATTGGAACTCGACTACACTTGATCGATATAACTATATGCATGCATCATAAACTCAGCATGTCTTATGCAGGTATGGATCATAATAAGATTCTCACCCAACCAGTCGTTATGATATTTAGTCGAGGTACTCTATTTATACAGTGGCGTAGTCAGCCTATTTTAAATGTGTGCAGTTAAATGAGGGGGGGGGGGTCCTGCAGGTCTTACTCGGAAAATGAAATGATATTTTCAAACCCTGATTAAGTGGGTTTGAAAGAATATAGCTATAGTGGGTCACATGGCGGGCCGGGGGCTAGGCGGCCCTCACAATTTGCAGTCCTTAACAAACAAAGAAAAACAAAAGAAGGTGACATTTGCCCTAGTACAATTGACTTGTTTTTTTCAAAAATCCTTTTCGATTGTTTCATTAGAGTAACTTTCACTTCTCCGTTTACCCCCCCCCCCCCACTCTTTCTACCTCCCCCGTCCCCTCTCACTCCCTTAATCTTTCATTCCCTTCTTTCACTCTTTCTTTATCTATGTTCTTCATTATACTTTGACTTTACCCCTTCTTCTTACATTTTTGTTTGGTTTTTCGGCGGTCTTTATCTTTCTCTCTCTCTTTCTCTTTCTTTTCCTTTCTCTCTCTCTCTCTCTCTCTCTTTTTCTCTCTTTGTCTCTTTGTCTATTTCTTCCTCTCTTTTCTGACTTTCTTTCTTACTTTCTTTCTTTCTTTCTTTCTTTCTCTTTCTTTCCGTTTCCCTCTCTCTGACTCTCTCTCTTACACATACACACACACACGCACGCACACACATGTGTTTCTGCATGCCAGAAATAAAGGACTCATTATGTACACATTTGTATGTTAAACATATTCAAAGACATAATGTTTGTCTGAATATAACATTCTGAGAACGATTTGAAAGATAACCCCATAGCCAAGGATCTAGTAATTAAAAAACAAACATTTTCAGCATGCGAACGGAGCATCTACATAAACGTATCCGATACAAAAGGTCATCAAACTTTGAATAATTTAGATGGACGGAGTGGTCATGGAGGTGAATGTATAAATGTTATGGGTGTCCTCGGTTTAATACCGTACACACACACACACACCCTCCCCAAGATTCGGGATGGCTCGTAGAATATTAAAGTTACATGTTCTGGTATGGATCCCCCCCCCCCCCCCATTCAAATGTGTTTAATGAGGGGGTAAGTTCATTTGAAGGAAAATTAGTAATTATTATAGTGCCTCTAACTCGTCATTTTAACATGATAACATTTGCTTATCTCACGCAAACTAAAAAGGTCCTTCAGAAACGTCGTGGGATTGCACGAAATTGCGCTCAAACTCCCTTCAAAACATTGCTTGCAATCAACTAGAACGACTATTAAGCCTCATGTACGTCTCAAAGTAACATATAGTTGAGTACTAATTAGGAAAATAAGAATTGATGTGCACTGTGAAGTTTGGGAATAATGAAGAACATATCAGAATCAATCTTGATGAAAATCACATGCACTGCAAATCGACAGTAGTATATAAGACTACATTTAGTGAATGCTTTTGAGCTTTGGTATGCCTCTGCCCACCGAAAGTGGTGCCGGAGGCGTTATTTGTGCGGGTTGTCCGTCCGTATGTCCCGCTTTCGTTGTCGCTATATCAAATACATGATTTACAAAATCACAAGAAAAAAACGGAAAAAGGAACGAATCAATAGTAAACTTGTTTGTATTGTTTAAAATTAACGTAATGACATAAAATTGGTGATGTGAATAACAAAGTTCTGTTTGTCTAAAGTAATGCTTGCATTTCCATAATTTGATTAAACGAATTCGTGTTCACTTGCTGCCTGCTGCATGCTGTAGCAACAAACAGAGTTGATAAAAGACTTAAATCCGTTTCAATGACGATCAGCCATGCATGGAGTCTTTCGTCTTTTTAAATTGTTCGTGGATCTACCTTTGAAGGACTGCCAAAAAACGTTACCACCCCTCCCCCCCCCCCCCCCCACGCAATCGCAATACTGTCTAGGTTACGAGTTGTATGACGTCACCATCACGTGCAAAAGTTAAACCAGTCACTAACATCGACTTGATCCCGTTCGGTTGGACTAGCTCACGATGCATGTTATTTCTTCCTCGTGGACCGCCATTATAGTGGTTTTCTTGGAGCTGGGTACCGCGATTTTGAGAATTTTTCGAGTTTACTCTTATAATTATATCAAGCAGGCTTATTGAGCACATTAGATGATTCAAATGCAATCGAATCCGGACAGTCAAAACATGACTTTCATAGTATCAAAAGACAGAACTTGTTTCAGGAGACTAATGTTAACATAATTAGTCTCATCATTCTCCCAGTTGACATTAACTTGAGCCGTAAGCACCGCCGTGTTAAGCAGGGATCCTTCTACACGGACTGCCATAACGGACTATATCATTAGACGTGTAACCAGTAGTTTATAGTTCATTATTCATCGATTACTAAAGGCAGTGAATGACGTCATTAATCTGTATTCAAAGGCCTACTGATATACACGGAAGGTGAGTAATTCATTTATTGTTTCATATTTTAGAAGAAAAAAACAATTATTTGTATTAAGAGTAATAGAAAAAGACTGTCACAGTAATGTGTTGGCTTGTATTAACTGAAAGTAAAAATAATGATGATAGTGATAATTATTTACTTTAATTGTTTTTAAAATTTATTCGTTGATTGATTTGAGTATACAAATTACCAGCAGCACCCACTAAATGAGTCAACATAAACATATTTAATGTAATGCTTCCTAGTTCCAAGATTTGTTTTGACTTGTTTTTCAATTACAGATCGATCTATCGATCTTACTGGGTGTAAGCCACACATATGTTTAAAACAATATACAAATTGATCTTAACAACAGTATTATACAGTAGAACTTAAGTATAGTATACAAAAAAGAGCATCAGTAGACATAATGCGCGTGATATCACATCAATATTGAAAGAAAGATAAAGATACAGAGGGAGATTATCGAATAAAGGGAAAGAGAGAACTATAGAGAGAGAGAGAGAGAGAGAAAGAGAGAGAGAGAGAGAGGGAGGAGAGGGGGAGTAGAGGATAAACTGACACAGTGAATTCAACGATTGATGTGTTTTTTATCTGTGTGAGAATAAAAGAAAATTAAAGTGAGGAGAAAGAGAGCCGAAAGTCAGAAAGAGAGAGAGAGACAGAGAGAGAGAGACAGAAAGGTATGTTGAATAGATACTCGTTTTCATAAGTATGCGCAAATGAGTATTTGCATAATTTTAGACATTGTAGTGCGTCCCGGAACAAATGAAACCGAGAATTAACGATGTTTTATCATAACTTTATCTCAATTATAATTAATAAATGACACATATTTGTAAAGCTTAGATAAAAGACTTGATGAACGATTTGTCAACTATGTTTGTTGCTACGGCAGGCAGCCAGTGAAAACGAATTCGTTTAATCAAAATATGGAAATGCAAGCATTACTTTTAATAGACAAACAGAACTTTGTTATTCCTGGCTCATTTTTCGTGATTGAGCTGTCATATGAGAGGGCAGAAAATGAACTTTTTTGAAAAGGTGATTTCCTCTTTGAAATGCAGATACCGCCCGAAATTATTTTTGGTAAACCTCTCTTCAAATTGTTTTGTAATCACTTATGCATGAAATATGCATCATATGAGTTGCATTAAATGAAAGAAGTGTGTAATTTATTAATTTTAATTGTGATTAAGTTATGATAAAACATCGATAATGATTGATTTTGTTTTTTCTGCGACGAACTTTATATAAATGTATTTCGTTTTCTTTCTTCTTTGGCATACAAAATAACTGGCAGAGTATGGTGGGGCGACGGCGCACCTTTCCAAGGAGTGGAGTAGGGGGGGGGGGCACCAATAAGAAAGGGGGGACGAGACACTCACAAAGAGTAACCTTCGGATTAAAGCATAAATCTCATCTCCAAACTGCAAATAGCTCCAATCAAAATCAATAAATAATAAAAGAATAATAATAATGGGTTTTTGTAAGGCGCTCATGTCAGTCAGATTTGACCCTCCTGGCGCTCCCAATTACTATTACCCTGGCTGTAGCACGGCTGCCATACGGCGCTCTAGCATTTTAAGAAATAAAATCCTACCACGTACCCATTTACTTTACCTGGGTGGAGTGTGGCAAATGTAGAGCAATGTCTTGCTAAAGGATATTAGTGCGGCGGCAGGACTCGAACCGTGGACCTGGTGATCGACAGTCCGGTGACGTATCCACTCGACATCATCATAGCTGTACAGATATCAACAGAGAATTATAGGATTTCCCGGCCAAATTCGCGTGTTTGTCATTCGAATTCATTTACTTTGCATTTAAGTTGGCGCAGATCGGCTTTGCCATGCCAATTATCATTCAATTTTCCAGTTTTTGTATTTAATTTAGGATTTCGGTCGAAGGGTTTCATAGATCTGTTATTCAATTTAGAAACTGCTCAACTAGCATTCAAATTAAGATTCACTTGTCGAAGCGTAATTTTTATCATTAAAATTAACATCTGTCGTTCGTATTCGTAATATTTGTATTCAAGTTAGGAATGTTAGGGGGAAGAATTGCAACAAACTTTTACAGTTTTTAAATAATGCAGTTAAAATGCATGATTTGCCATTGGGGTCTAAGCTGTTATTCCATTTATTTATTTTCAGGACAATGCAGATGGGTGTAGTCAGACATAAAGTAAAGAATGGGCGAAATCAAGGGATATGGCATTTCTGCACGGGCATGGTCATATACCCGGGAAAGGTGGGGGGTACCCTCAATCGCCCCTTTTAACTACAGACTCGGAATTTTACAAAAGTAATTCACATCGTCTCTTATACCCAGCACACCCCTCTGTTTTTTTTAAAGAGTTTCATAGTTTACTATCCCGTCAGCAGATCGATGGCTAGAGACATGGCTAAATATTCATGTTCAAATTGTTGACTCTAGTCCCTACCCCAGTCACAATATTCTACCCTTCATCCATAATGAAATTATGATAAATTTATGATGAAACATAAGACAAATAACTTCCTTACATGAACATTTACAATTATACTGAGACCATCAGGTCCGTAGATGCAAGTCGTTTTTCTTCTTCCTAACAATCAAACTTAAATGCTGATGAATATCAGATAAATCTAATAAGTGTATGTGTATAAATGCAAGAAAATGAAATATGATGAAATACACATGAAAAAACAATCTTGAAAGAAAAAGAATGAGCTATAAAAAGTGTGTAATAAACGAGAAATGTATATTGACCATCAATTTAAGTGCACAAAGTGCTAATTTGAATGCTACAAATGAATTAGAATGCTAAAAGTACACCATCGCGTTTTTAGAAAATCTTGTTGCGCCAAATCGAATGACCAAATAGTGAAAGAAGCACAATGTTCATTAATTTGAATGAAACGTACGTAGATTCTAACGAAACTTCCATAGATTTGAAAACTAGAAAAGGGAATATAAACCCGAGTTATACCTGACTGCACTAAAACCGTCGAATTTGAACGCAAGACAAATTAATTTGAATGACAAACTCGCGAATTCGGCCAGGAAATCCTATATTATCCCCAACTTGGTTCAACCCGTGCACATAGTTGATATTTGAGGTAAATTTCAGATATGAAAGAGTGTCAGTGTTGGATTTGCGAAAGCCAGTGATTTGCGCTGCTGCGCTGATGAAAGTGAAGAGTTTCGCCTAAATGTGAATTATTTGAACGTCACGTATACGATTTTGATTAAGGCAGGGGAACAGCACATACTCTGTGTGCAGTAAGATGGCCAATTTATCGAGCTGTTCCAAAATTTCAATAACCTAGCACAAAATGAAACTGATAATGTCAAGTGCTTAAACAGACTATCCTTGTAGGAATAGTTAAAGAGAGAAAGAAGAAGAATGGTGGTAATATTATAAGACAACATTGTCTCTTGAACTATTTGTTCGAAGGAAAAGTAGAAGATACAACGCCGTTAAGGAAGCCGAGAACACCTAGGAGAAAGACATACTACCTAGATTAAAATAATAATGCAGAAGTTTAATAGAATGGCAGATATGGTTGGAAAATATTGTAGTCAACGTCTGATCTGGGGAAAGATACCATTGACACATTTAGAAAGGAAAGACGGGCTAACGTATGTTAATTGAAAATGGGCACTTATCACATTTGAAGAATTGTTTTGGAAAAGGTCCTCTATTGGAAAAGAAAAAAGACCCTCACGAAAAATCTAAATGGGCATTTGTCAGAGTAAAAGCGAGCAATTATCAGATTTTAATTGGGACGATTTTCAGAGGTAAAAAAAGGCATTTGCAAGTAGGGCAAGGGTTACTTGTTTAAAAGGAAATATGGTACTTGTCATACAAAATGTCGCAATCATCAGATAGTGATAGTGGCACTTATGTTAGGTAATCAGGGGGCAAAGAATAGAATATGAAAACAATTATCAAAAAGGATATTGGGCTCTTTTCCGAAATCAAAGGGGCATGTTTGCGGGTACTTGAAAAGTGGGGAGGGGGGGGCTGTGCCTCATACACCCCTCCCTCTACCGTATATCTACCTCTAACATTAAATATATTAAGTCAATGCCAGCAAACGTATTACTCAATGACCACATTAAACTTGAATTGTGACGAAGTGCATTAATATTTTGTTATCAACATCAACATTTAAATGAACTGTTTCGCCAGAGGTATGTGATTTGAGTTTGTAAAAAAAAAAAAAAAAAAAGTATATCCATAAACTACTGGTCATAGTTGTTGCTCAAATCGAAAAGATTTCTTTTCAATATGTTTTTCAATGTTTGGTTTTATTTTTTCAAGATTTCTAGTTCAATCAATCAAGTAATACAGTTATAGTGTATAATCAATCATATTGAGCAAATATATTTTGACATCTCTCTGTTATCATGTGTGATGTGAGTCTAGGCACCATTTTATTTGCCTTTGTTCGTTTGTTTGGCTATATTGTTGGCTGTACATGTTTTATGTGTACCTTGGTGTACTGCAATGTTAACATAGCGGGTTGGGGATGTTTACACTTACAGTACAAAGCCGTATTTTTTTTAAATCGGGAACTTACGATGGAAGTAATGGCTATGCGACTACCCCCAAGGTCATATTAAACCTCCTTGGAAAAACCCTGCTCAGGAGTGTGACTTTTCTACTCAGTGGTTTTTCCCTGATGTAAATTCTTGAGAAACTCAGGGGGGATTTAGGGAAAAAAACTCTATACGCAATGGAATTTTCATATATTAATCGAATGTAACGGTTTCAGTAGTACTTGCCTGTAACATGTTTCATGCATAATTATTCACGATTCATAATATAGGTAACATTACTGGTTGAAAGAAATTCCATTTTCGAGTCACAGGATGACTGTTTGTTTATGTACATACTTTTAAAGCAAGATTTATTTTCAAGAATTTGCTTGACCTTGTTCTAAATGTCTCGAGCCCTCAATTGTTTTCAATTGCATTCAGTTACAATTAGGGAACTCCTTCAAAATTAAGAAGAAAAATGTAAGATTTGAAACCAGTTTTAGGACCCCAACAGTCGCGAGAAAAGGTCATGAAATATTCAAGTGAGAGCTTGGTAAATAGTTAGGCTATTGACCCATAAATCTATTATGCCACGCAGGGATGGAGAACGTGACTAATCACACGCAAACTACAAAAATGACTCAGAAAGGACGCACAATTGTACAAAATGATATGTACACTTATTTTCATATTGTTTACTCTTAGTCCATGGGCCAGACAAGATATTGGTACCACCAGAGGTGGCAAAACCATTGTACTTTGTTTTTGTTTGGTAGGCATATATACGTGTACAAAGTTATGATAGCATTTCCGAATGTACAGCTTAGTCATATAATCAGCAGTTTCCATGGCAACACTACACTAAAACCGGTATTATTCAAAGAAACAGTTAAAGTCATTTAAACATTATAAAAACACATTTGAATGCGTAAAAATGTACAGTTTAGAATACCTCGCCATAAAGGAAAGTAATGAAATGCAAATTATATTACCATTTATAACGGTTGCCATGGTAACGACCCCAGAATAGCCTAAAATCAAGGATTTTTGAGTAATTTCAGTAACATATTAGACAATATGTAGACGTATTTCAACAGTTTGAACGGGTCAAATAATCAATTGATGATCATGAATCTGATTTATTGATACTTGGTGACTTGAACTGTGATGTAGCATCATATACAAGGTCATGGCAGACAAAACACCTGTTTGACATTATTGAGAGTTATAATATGGAACAAATCATAAATTCACCCACTAGGGTGACACCACGTACCTCATCAACAATAGATGTTATTATAACAAACAGACCCGAAAAAATAACAAATTCTGGAGTTATTCCAATATCACTTAGTGATCATTATATGGTTTATTGTACTTTAGGATCAAAGCATAATGCATGTAACGAGAACTGCCATAGATATAATATTTCACGCAACATTGGAAAAGTGGATGTGGATGATTACGTGCATGATGTAGATCAGATATCATGGGAAGAAGTTGAGACGTTTGAGAATGTAGAATCCGCATATAATTACTTTGAAAATAAGTTGTTAAAGGTTATAGAAAAACACGCAGAGGACAGAGGAAATCATTGTATTAATTCGTTCCAGAAACTGTCAAAAGGCAAGGGCTATTGTCTCCAAGAATGAAGATGATTGGAATGTATTTAGACGGCTTAGGAACCAGATTACAATGGAAATAAGAAAGGCAAAAGCAGCATTCATTACTAAAAGTGTTGTTGAAAGTACTGGAAATTCAGGAAAGGTTTGGAAATCCCTTAAGCGTCTAATGCCTGTTAAGTCTACAGATGAAATTAAGTGTATTGAAAAGGATTCAAAGGAATTGCGTAACAAAAAAGACATCGCAAATGCTTTTAACTCATTCTTTGTTGAAATTGGCCCTTCCTTGCAAGAAAAATCATCTTTTGTCGATAAGCAATTTGAAGAGTATATCAGAAAATACGATTGTACATGTACCTTCGAAGATATCACAGAAGAGCAGATAGTTGAAGTGCTTAAAAATTTACCCCCTAAGAAAACGTCAGGAAGTGACAATATTCCTTCTCTTCTATTGAAACCAGTAGCTAATATCATCTCAAAACCCTTAGCGTATATTTTCAATTTAACAATACAAACGGGAAAAATACCAACCCAGCTAAAATGCTCTAGAGTTATACCTGTCCACAAAAATGGGCAGAGGTCAGAAATGGGAAACTATAGGCCAATCTCAATACTATCAGTAATAGCAAAAATACTCGAGAAGCTTATTTTTAATCAATTATATAGTTATTTATCGTCTAATAGTATTATTGACGTGAAGCAATCCGGATTTAGGCCTCAGCACTCAACGGCGACTGCCCTTCTGAATGTCACAGAAGACTGGTTGGATAGTTTGGATAAAGGGGACATTGTTGGAATGGTCACAATCGACCTTAAAAAGGCTTTCGACACGGTTGACCATGCTATCCTCCTTGATAAGCTGAAATTGATTGGACTTGACAAAGGGCTTGTGAATGGTTCCTTAACTACCTGACTGATAGAAGACAGTACACGGTTGTAAATGGTGTAAAATCAGACGAACTGAATGTAATTTGTGGAATTCCACAGGGGGCAATTTAGGCCCCCTACTTTTTACCATATATGTTAATGATTTATCAAATTGTATTAAAAGATGTAGTATATCGTTGTACGCTGATGACACATGCATATATTACCCTGGTAAAACAACAGAAACTATTGAAAATGTCATTAATGCTGATCTTATACTTCTTTCAAAATGGTTGAATTCAAACAAATTATTTCTCAATACTAAAAAATGTGAGGTCATGTTAATTGGATCTAGAACCAAAGTTAAAAATCGAACGATTAATATTTATATTAATGATGTAAAACTCAATCAAATGGATCATTGCAAATACTTAGGTATATATATAGATCACAATCTCGATTGGGATGAATATGTTAATTTTCTGAGAAAAGATATTATTAAAAAGCTGTACCTATTTAAAAGAATAAGGAACTTTATATCTCAGAATATTGCACTTATGTTTTATAAAACAATATTACAAAGTAAACTTGACTATTGTGATTTGGTCTGGCGAAATATTATGAAAAAAATCTGTTAAGAAGCTTCAAGTCCTCCAGAATAGAGCCCTCCGAATTATATTAAAAGTTGATGCCAGATATTCTACAATTTCCCTGTTTCAGCAGTTAAAGCTTGATTTTTTAGAAAAAAGAAGAGATAAACATGCCCTTTACATGATGTATAAAATTGCTAATCATAATTGTCCTAATTACTTGCTAGATTTATTTGAACTAAAAAAATGTAATTATAATATGAGAAATTCAATTAATAATTTTGTACTACCTAAATTAAAAACATGTTTAAAAAAAAAGAGTTTCAGCTATTTCGGTGCGAAATGCTGGAACTCAATCTCACCAGAACTTAACGTGAGTTATCTGTTACAAATTTCAAACGTAATCTAAATAAGTATATGGAACCAAGAGCCCTTAATGAGTAATCCCCATCCCCTTTTAATATTTCATATGTATTTTTAGTTTATGTTATTTTTGTTTTGTATATATTTATGTTACCATTATTATGTTGAATTATGTTGTATATATGTTATTTTGATATTGTATGTTTTTATGTATATGCACGGCCCTACAGAAGAACAGTCCGCGGGCTGAGGTAGGCCTCCGTGTTTAAATAATTAAATGAAATGAAAGACAAGTTAAAGTCCCCTTTCCAATTTAATGAAAATACTATATGACTAATACATCATATAAGCCAAGAATATGCTATTTAGTACCTTCCCATTGTTACCATGGCAACATGAATTAGAGTTAACAAGATGCCCTGTATGGTACTATATGCCATATTTTGGCTATATTTTGGCATTGGAGAGCTGTTGAGGGTTCATTTTGGTGTCTATACACAGGTTTTCAGGCCCACAGAATAAAAGTTTAGAATACCTCACCATAAAGAAAAGTAATGAAATGCAAATTACATTACCATTTATAACGGTTGCCATAGTAACGACCCCAGAATGGCCTAAAATCAAGGATTTTGGCGTATTTTCAGTAACATATTAGACAATATGCCCTTTCAAGAGAACTTAAAGTCTTCTTTCCAATTTAATGAAAAACTATATGAATAATCTATCATATCAGCCAAAAATATATATAGTACATTCGCATTGTTACCATGACAACATGAATTAGAGTTAACAAGATGCCCTGTACGGTACTATATGCCATATTTTGGCTATAATTGGGATTGGAGAGGTGTTGAAAGTTCATTTTGGTGTCTATACCCAGGTTTTCAGTCACAGGGAACACAGCTAAAGCATTATTTCGGACATTAACATAGGACATCACTGCTATTTTTCATACATTTGCATAAAATCAGAGCAAAATGACCATAAATGTATTCTGCCACTGCATATTACAAGCTGTTTCTTAGGGTTTAGAAAGATATAACATTGTGATGACTACATTAGATGCTATAAAACTTCATTTGATTGTATGCAATGTTGGAACCAGCACAGATTCATCACATTAATGACCATTTGTTTGTTATTGTATAAAAACTGTGAAGTCCCTGGGATGTATATCTCTTGGCATATGCACTCTGTGGTCACCCATTGAGAAGATGTTTCAAGATGCTGGACTGAGGGACCTATGTGTAGAGTCAGGTTTCACTGATATTGGCTCTGTAGCTGGAGTGATGGAATGCTGCAAGTACAACTGAGCAGTCAAGTTGTTGTACGAGGCATAATTTATGCGACAGGCGTGGAAAGGCTTCCTACCCTGTCTAGAAACTAACCACACTGATGACTAGGTTCACCTGGAAGAAAGCCTTAGAGTCGTGAACAGCCTATGTGAATATGTTTCTCAAGCTGCTGGCTGTGAGATGATTGAGAACCAGTCCTTTGAGCCCATATCTTCAAGCTGTTTGATGTCTACCTTGATTACCTGATACGGGAAAATGGGACCCTCTCGGCCTTCTGGATGTATGTGGACATCGTCGAGGTTATGCTAGGTCTGCATGGTTCGGGCATCTAGAGAGCGTGTCTGTATGGGCGCTGCACCTCGCTTTCATTCGTGCAATGATTCCCTGGTGCTTCGCCGACGACAAACTGAACTAAGCACGCTTTCTTCCCTACTATAGTTATTATGTACAAATGTCCCGGCTGGCCAATTGATCACCCAGATGTGCACGAACAATTCATGCAGGGCCAGAGATTTTCTGTACAACTTGGTAGGACCTCTTTGGCAGAATCCCAGTCGACCAGAAAATTGAAGAAACCATCAACAAGGACACACAGACCACTGGGGTGGGGGGGGGGGACAAAAGGTTCAACCTAAATCCAGGAGCTGACATCTGAGTACAGAAGGTCAGGAGCTCATATTATTTTGAGGGAGTTGAGAGACATGGTCAGCAGAAACAGTTTACAGCACTTCAATCATCCGGACCTGCAACTAAGCCGGATAAGAAAAGATGAGGGTCAACTTGTCTACTGTAATCCCGGCCCACAGTGGGCCAGGGAGGAACCAAAGTGCGCCAAAACTAAGTTTGGGTGATTTATTTTTTTCAATTTTTTTCTTGTCCAGTTGAAAGATAATACATAGAGGAATACCTCAGTGAAATATTTAAGACCGGTATGCACAATAAGGGTATAAATTTACTACTTCAAACAGCAAAATCCTACATATTCACAGTTTTAGTGCAAAAGTGACTTATTTTATAAATCTTTCAATTCAACATGAAGTTTTTAAGTTATTGATATGAAATTGCTCTCACATATTCCTGATAGTTCATTTCGTTGAATGAATGGGTTAAAATTAATAGAAACACAATCTTCATGATATATTATAGGGTAATTCACTGAAAAAATGGACTAATTATTCATGTTTTTTTATAAATCCAGAAGAAATGTTTAGATCTCCGCGGTGTACCGCTTAAATTTTAATACCACCATTTTTTCTGATGTCTAAGCTTCAAGTTGATACCAAATTTGGCTGCCCGATGTTGCCCGTTGTAATGTTAGAGCCAATTTCCCTTGCCACATTGCCCCGAAAAATGTGGGTTTTGGGTGTCCGCGGCTGAATCATGAAGGATTCGTGGTCATAAATCACGGCGCGAGGGGGCGCGTGACACTTGTTCTGACACCGCGAACCAACATATTAAACACATTTTTCGGGGGCAATGTTGCAAGGAAAACGGCTCTAACATAATAACGGGCAGAATCGGGCAGCCAAATCTGGTATCAACTTAAAGCTTAGACATCAGAGAAAATGTTGGTAATAAAATTTAAGCAAAAATCCCTGGAAATCCAAACATTTCCTCTGGATTTATAAAAAATAAATCCCCAAACATGAGTTTTGGCGCACTTTGGTTCCTCCCTGGCCCACTGTGCGGCCCCACCAGATATTGCCAAAGACCTGCTGAAAGTTCACAGAGTTGGAAAAGAAGCATACCGAAAAGATTGTTTGGAAAAAGAGAAACCCATGGTAAACTTTCATGACAAGATGAAAAAAGAGAGCCTGAAGACCTTCCTCAACATCAATAAAAAGCAGGCTGGTTACAAAGCTGAAGGGAATCAGGTAATCGTGAAGGCAGACCGAAACCTCTTTGGGCGCATGCATGATCATCATTGCTCACAGCAGAGCGCTATATCTATTATAGAGGTTCTAGCACGCCCACTCGGACCAATACCGTGGTCACTGGCAACAGCATTGCTCTCTGCGCAAGACAAACAGAGCTGGAGAAAATTGTGTCACCAGCAGATCTCACTCCGAAGCCTTCAGCTTGTATCATTGATAGAATGAGCCTTGTCCATAGACTCAAAGGGGGTGACAAGTCATTTGCACATCTAGCAGATGCTGCACTGACGCTAGCTCTGCACGAAGGCACTGATAGTGCCAGGACTGATGTCGTGTTCGATGTCTACAGCGATGAGTCCATCAAGAATGCTAAGAAATACAACAGAGGTTCCACCGCTGAAACACAATGGAAGAACATTGCACCTTGTCACAACATTTTGCAGTGGAAAAAATTCTGAAGAAACCCTGAAAACAAAAATTAGCCTAGATTAAATTTTTGGTCGATCAGTGGAAGCAGCCTGCAGAGAGGGAGAAGCTTCATTATAAGTCACTTTATGTAGCAAGTGGAAAAGCACTATGAAGAAATCATAACTCTGAAGACAACGCAAGAGGAAGCTGACACACGAATGCTTCTTCATACATGGCATGCTGCGGAGGATGGATATAGATCCATAGTAACCACAGCCGAAGATACAGATGTGCTGGTAATCTGTGTTTGTATTATCGTGCTGTCCCATGGTGTTACATTTTTCCACTGTGCCCTCATCGTTTCCATTCCGTCTGCATACTGGTCCCTTACCACTTACAGCTTGCTCGTGCCAGCTAGTGTCACCGTGTTGGCCTTTCCCTCGCCGGGTCTCACTAGAGCCCCATCGGGTGGGTACCTGCTGCTTACCACCCGGAACGCAACCATAAGTGCCATAGCTGAACATTCGCTTGGCCTTGGAGACGTCACACACGGTATATGAAAGCTGGACACTCACCCTAGCTACCGCGGTCACACTTCAGTTCTCAAGTTCACGGATGTACGTCCTCATTGTTCTTCTCAACAATTAATCATAAATCTTCATAATTCTTCATAATGCCTACACATGGAAGCAGGGGCGGCAGAGCGACTAACAAATTAGGTGCACTTGTCAAAGTAAAAGGGGCAATTTTCCAATGTACAAAGGGGCACTTCTGGGGTACTTCGAAACTAGGGAGGGGGCTGGTATACAGTAAGAGCCCGTTGGACAAAATCTGACACATCGTCACGTCACCGTTCTCACTGCCCCACAAACGGGTCCATGATCGATGGCCTCGTACCAGCCCACCGTCCTTATACCGTCCTCTTTATAGTCCTCATACCGGGTTCTCGATCATTGTGTGCCTCCGCTTGTGCCCACACGGCGAAAGTTTTGGGCATGCCCATAACTTTTGCCGGTTCTCGGCTGGTCTCTTTGGCCACTAACAGGCCCTTACCGTGCATGTTCACCGATCACTCAAAGCCCCGCCGTGTGCCCTCATCGTTTTCCACCGACCACACAAAATTTACCACACGGTGGCACACGGTAGGCCTAGCCGGCGCAATGGGACAGCTACTGTAGCAAGAAACTGACCTGCTTTCTGAGAAGTCTGGCTGGACAAAGAACCGCATCGGGTACATTTATGTTTGCAAACTGCAAGCTTTTTGGGTGAAGATGTCTGCCAGGCTCTAACCCCTGCCTTTACTGGCTGCGGCATAGTGCGTTTGCAGGACGTGGAAAGCTGGGTGCACTTAAGCTCCTGACTTTAAGCATCTTGGTGAAGAATGGGATGTTTCAACCAGGCGCGGATCCAGGATTTCTTAGGGGGGGGGGCCCAAATTTGAAATTATGCGAGCCAAATATTGGTACGTTATGGTGACCAACAGTGACGTAATGCGGGGGGGGGGGGCGAGGTCCCCCCTCCCAGGCTTTGACGTTTCATTATATTATTAGAGAAAGAAGACGATTCGTTGTTCCGTTCTCGAAAATAATTTTCGTCTGAATTTAGTTTTTTCTCCTCCCGCGCGAAGCGCGGAAAATTTTACGACTTATTAAATTATAAGAGAAAGAAGACCAATCGTTGTACAGTTCTCGACTCTTAATCCTTGTCTAAATTCAGCCCCCCCTCCCCCTCCTGCGCGAAGCGCGGAAGCTTTGACGTTTTATTAAACTATTAAAGGAAGCAGACGATTCGTTGTACCGTTCTTGAAAATAATTCTCGTTTGAATTTAGTTTTTCCCTCCCGCGCGAAGCGCGGAAAATTTTACGATTTATTAAATTATTAGAGAAAGAAGACAATTCGTTGTACTGTTCTCGACTCTTAATCCTTGTCTAAATTCAGCCCCCCCCTCCCCCTCCTGCGCGAAGCGCGGATGCTTTGACGTTTTATTAAACTATTAAAGAAAGAAGACGATTCGCTGTACCGTTCTCGAAAATAATTCTCGTCTGAATTTAGTTTTTCACCTCCCGCGCGAAGCGCGGAAAATTTTACGACTTATTAAATTATTAGAGAAAGAAGACGATTCGTTGTACAGTTCTCGACTCTTAATCCTTGTCTAAATTCAGCCCCCCCTCCCCCTCCTGCGCGAAGCGCGGAAGCTTTGACGTTTTATTAAACTATTAAAGAAAGAAGACGATTCGTTTTACAGTTCTCGACTCTTAATCCTCGTCTGAATTATGCCCCCCCCCCCCTCCCGCGCGAAGCGCGGAAGCTTTTACATTTCATTAAATTATTAGAGGAAGAAAACGATTCGTTGTCAAGTTCTCGACTCTTAATCCTTGTCTAAAATCAGTCCCCCCCCCCTCCCCCTCCTGCGCGAAGCGCGGAAGCTTCTACGTTTCATTAAATCATTAGAGAAAGAAGACGATTCGTTTTACAGTTCTCGACTCTTAATCCTCGTCTGAATTCAGGTTCCCCCCTCCCGCGCAAAGCGCGGAAGCTTTTAATCTTCATTTAATCATTAGAGAAGAAGACGATTCATTGTACCGTTCTCGAAAATAATCCTCATCGGAATTTAGTTCCCCCTCCATCCCGCGCGAAGCGCATGAGCTTTTACGTTTCATTAAATAATTAAAGATTCGTATTACCGTTCTCGCCTCTGAATCTGAATCCTCGTCTCAATTCAGCCCCCCCCCCCCTCCTCCCCTCCTGCGCGAGAAAGAAAACGATGCGTTGTACCGTTCTCTATACTCTTAATCCTTGTCTGAATTTCAAAGAGGTGGGGTCGAGGCGGCGGAGCCGGCCCCCGGAAGCCCAGCGGTTTTAGGCGTTTAATTAAGGTCAGATGAGCATATTTTTGTGTATACCTTCTTATTTTGTGACACTGGCAAGTCACTATTTGGCGTGGGGTCCAGGGGGCGGAGCCCCAAAAAATCAGGGGTTTTAGGCATTAAATTACCGTCAGATGATCATCTAAGAGACCGCCGTAGGGCCCTAGATGGAATCCAGGGGGCAAAGCCCCCGGAAGCTTAGGGGTTTTAGGCATTTAATCACGGTCAGATGAGCATATTTTGATGCCTCGAGGCTCTTGATCCCCGCCGTACCTCGGGCCCTGACATGTAGGAATTTCAAGAATCATATTTTTTGCCTGGTTGTAAATTTAGGAATTTTTTTAATTTTCCAACAAACACATACAAACGTATAATTTACTAAAAAGTGAGGAAAAATTTCGGAAATTATGTCATTTCAGCATTATTTGTAATACACTGTTGTGGAATCAGAAATAAACCACGTTTGAATTTGATTTCCCCCAAGCCCCCTCCCCCCTCTATCAGTACGCCAGTATCTCCTCTTTTCCTTTTTTTTCTTTCCCTTTCCTTCCTTCTCTCTTATTTTTTTTTAGATTGGGGGGGGGGGGGGGTTAACAGCCTGGGAGGCAAGGCCCTTTCGGCCCCCCCCCCCCCGATTTCCTTCTTCCCCCTTTACTTTTCTTCTTCCTCTTCTTTCTTTCCCTTTTCCCTTTCTCCCTTCTTTTCCTTCTTCTCTCTTTTTTTTTTTTTTTTTTTTTTTGCGGGGGGGGGGGGCCAAGGCCCGCTCGGCCCCCCCCCCCTGGATCCGCGCCTGGTTTCAACAACGCTAATAGACAAGATTCAAGAGTTTGTGTGTCGAAATGTATGTATTCACATCCACAATCTGACGAGACCGGATCAATGAACTCCGCTACCACCCCTTCTTATGCAAAAGGAGGAGAGGTAGAATCCAGCCAGCTACCTCCAAGCAAAGACTCTTTGCGCATGCATGTTCTTCGGGTGAACTACATGTACCAGGCTGCAATATGGCGACGCTGCCTTGTGAGTTAACCCGTAGTCAAAGATCCAACGACCTGTGGGTGGAACACAGATGGCAACGGCAATCTGTCCATAGAATAGATAGCACAGCACCGGAATCTGTGTTGCAATTGATGTCCTGCAAGTGTACTGTGCCCGTGCCTGCAAACTTCCTGCCTCGTGAACCAACTGAAATGCACTAACATGTGCAAATTAAAGACCTTCACAAACCAGCAGGAAGATGATGAAGATAAAGAAGTGGCAAAAGTCAAGGTAGACGATCCAGACACAGACTCATGATAAATTAAAGTGAGATGAATATAATTTTGTTCCAAGAGAAATGTAGGAAACAACTTCGGCGTTCCCCGGCTTATTAACGTGTTGACTGCAGGAGTAACTTTGAGAAAGTTTGCCGAAGTGAGGATGAACATACATGTAGTAGATGTTGCTTTCTTCTCTCTTGTCAATTCAGGATGAAAACAAAGAGAGGAGTTGCAGACAAAAGAAGAGTCGGTGACCTGTGATTGTGTGTGATCTATTTACCACAAGTCACCAGTATCTAATTGACAAATAAGCTGCTATTATCAAAGTCATGGTGACAACTTAGGGTAGGCTTAAAATTCCAGATCACATAGAAAGGACGCTTGTAGGTTAAACTCGAAGATGTACTAGATATATTTTATCAGTTACATCATTTCGAACAATCAATGTAAAGTTTAAAAGGCATATACATGTTTTTTTCTGGCGTTGAGAATGTGAATTAATTTGTGTCCAAATGGACTACTTAAATTCAATCACACCTTTCTTTCAAAGAGAGTAAACAAAAAAATAGGAAAGAGAGGGTGTGACAAAATAGTTCTGAGACTTCGTGCAAACCGCCTGTAATATTTCTGCCCAAAGAAGGCGTTTTGATAAACAGACACAAATTTTCTGGCATTCATATTTACCTTTGACTCATTTATTCTCATTTTGCTCGTAGTATTCTTCGGGACAGTTTTGATACAATAGGAAGCAAATGGTCATTAATGTGATGAATCTGTGCTGGTTCCAGCATTGCATACAATCAAATGAAGTTTCCTAGCATCTAATGTAGTCATCACAATGTTATATCTTTCTAAACCCTAAGAAACAGCTTGTAATATGCAGTGGCAGAATACTTTGATGGTCATTTTGCTCTGATTTTATGCAAATGTATGATGTCCTATGTAATGTCCTAAATAAAGCTTTAGCTGTGTTCCGTGTGCCTGAAAACCTGGGTATAGACACCAAAATGAACTTTCAACACCTCTCCAATCCCAAGATATAGCCAAATTATGGCATATAGTACCGTACAGGGCATCTTGTAAACTCTAATTCATGTTGCCATGGTAATAATGGGAATGTACTGTATAACATATTATTGGCTTATATGATAGATTAGTCATATAGTTTTTCAATAATTTGGAAAGGGGACTTTTGTCTTGAATGAGCAAATCGTCTAATATGTTACTGAAAATACGCCAATATCCTTGATTTTAGGCTATTCTGGGGTCGTTGCTATGGCAACCGTTATAAATGATAATATAATTTGCATTTCATCACTTTTCTTCATGGTGAGGTATTCTAAACTTTTATTCTGTGGGCCTAAAAACCTGGGTATAGACACCAAAATGAACTTTCAACAGCCCTCCAATCCCAAGATATAGCCAAAATATGGCATATAGTATCGTACATGGCATCTTGTTAACTCTAATTCATGATGCCATGGAAAAATGACAAAGTACTATATAGCATATTCTTGGCTTATATGATGTATTAGTCATACAGTTGTGTCATTATTTTGGAAAGGGGACTTTAACTTGTCTTGAATGAGTATATTGTGTAATATATTACTAAAATTACTCCAAAATCCTTGATTTTAGGCTATTCTGGGGTCGTTGTTATGGCAACCGTTATGAATGGTAATATAATTTGCATTTCATCACTTTTCTTCATGGTGAGGTATTTTAAACTTTTATTCTGTGGGCCTAAAAACCTGGGTATAGACACCAAAATGAACTTTCAACAGCCCTCCAATCCCAAGATATAGCCAAAATATGGCATATAGTACCGTACATGGCATCTTGTTAACTCTAATTCATGTTGCCATGGAAACAATGACAAAGTACTATATAGCATATTCTTGGCTTATATGATGTATTAGTCATACAGTTGTGTCATTATTTTGGAAAGGGGACTTTAACTTGTCTTGAATGAGTATATTGTGTAATATATTAGTGAAATTACTCCAAAATCCTTGATTTTAGGCTATTCTGGGTCGTTGTTATTGCAGCCGTTATGAATGGTAATATAATTTGCATTTCATCACTTTTCTTCATGGTGAGGTATTCTTAACTTTTATTCTGTGGGCCTGAAAACCTGGGTATAGACACCAAAATGAACTTTCAACAGCCCTCCAATCCCAAGATATAGCCAAAATATGGCATATAGTACCGTACATGGCATCTTGTTAACTCTAATTCATGTTGCCATGGTAATAATGGGAATGTACTATATAACATATTATTGGCTTATATGATAGATTAGTCATTTAGTTTTGTCATTATTTTGGAAAGGGGACTTTAACTTGTCTTGAATGAGTATATTGTGTAATATATTACTGAAATTACTCCAAAATCCTTGATTTTAGGCCATTCTGGGGTCGTTACTTTGGCAACCGTTATAAATGGTAATGTAATTTGCATTTCATTACTTTTATTTATGGTGAGGTATTCTAAAGTTTTATTCTGTGGGCCTGAAAACCTGTTTATAGACACCAAAATGAACCTTCAACAGCTCTCCAATGCCAAAATATAGCCAAAATATGGCATATAGTACCATACAGGGCATCTTGTTAACTCTAATTCATGTTGCCATGGTAACAATGGGAAGGTACTATATAGCATATTCTTGGCTTATATGATGTATTAGTCATATAGTTTTGTCATTATTTTGGAAAGGGGACTTTAATTTGTCTTGAATGAGTATATTGTGTAATATATTACTGAAATTACTCAAAAATCCTTGATTTTAGGCTATTTTGGGGACGTTACCATGGCAACCGTTATAAATGGTGATGTAAATTGCATTTCATTGCTTTCCTTTATGGTGAGGTATTCTAAACTGTACATTTTTACGCATTCAAAAGTGTTTTTATAATTTTTAAATGACTTTAACTGTTTCTTTGAATAATACCGGTTTTAGTGTAGTGTTGCCATGGAAACTGCTGATTATATGACTAAGCTGCCAGTCTGGAAATGCTATCATATCAAAATATTATGTATAGATATAGGGCATTTCAAAATGCATAAGTAGATCTTGCCACCTTGAGTGGTACCAATAACCCAAATTTCTGGTCTTGGCCCATGGACTATCTATATAATGCAAACATAATCTACATGCTCTGTTACTCATTAACTACTGTCATCCTCTGAGCGTAAATTTGTTATTTGAGGCAGGAATAACATATGTGTGGTTCAGGCTAGACTATACAAACTATACTACACAAAGTCGGCAAGCGAGTAGAATGATCTATGATTGATTGATTGATGTACACTGTTGGTCATAATGGTGGAATAATTATTTTTACCCCAGTTTAGGGAAGGATTTTTAAAAATTATTTACTTCTAATAGATCTAGATAATGGCATACATTCTCAGATTCTATTGAATATTAATTTGCGAGTGTTTGTTTTGCGTGACTGCTAAATCATATGTGTGCTACTATGCTAATCAGCTAGGGAACCTACGTCCTTAAATCATAATTGACAGTAATGAGGATTAATGCCTCACAAAAGGGCACTAATATAGCTGATCGACACGATTTTTATCCTGGGGCCTCACAGTATTACGAGGCCATTGCTTAGCCCCTGAATCATGACTGTACGCAGTGTTTGCTAGGGTACGCGGCCCCTTCCACAAATCCCCCAAAACGAAGAAAATGCAATAAATTTTCAAAAATTCATTGCATTTTCCCCCGGCCCCCAACAGGAAAAATTCTTCTGTGTGGCCATGCCTTGAACCATAATGCATGACCCTGCAGAAGAATTTTTCCTGTTGGGGGCCGGGGGAAAATGCAATGAATTTTTGAAAAATTATTGCATTTTTTTCGTTTTGGGGGATTTGTGGAAGGGGCCGCGTACCCTAGCAAACACTGCGTACAGTCATGATTCAGGGGCTAAGCAATGGCCTCGTTACTGTGAGGCCCCAGGATAAAAATCGTGTCGATTAGCTATATACTAGTGCCCTTTTGTGAGGCATTAATCCTCATTACTGTCAATTATGACTTAAGGACGTAGGTCCCTTAGCTGACTAGCATAGTAGCACACATATGATTAAGCAGTCACGCAAAACAAACACTCGCAAATTAGTATTCAATAAAATCTGAGAATGTATGCCATTATCTAGATCTATTAGAAATAAATAATTTTTACAAATCCTTCCCTAAACTGGGGTAAAAATAAATATTCCACCATTATGACCAACAGTGTATTAATAAACGAATTGCGTGTTATTTCAAGTCAGTGTGGCATTGTCAGTTCCAAAACTGCTTTCCACAAGGCCCCTTGCTTACATCGACTACATATCCAGTATGTGTTAAGATCGAATATAAGATAAAGGTGATTGCTAATTGTTATAATTAATCATGATGTAAGACCCAAAACACAAAACAAACCCTAATCCTAACTTATCCGTCGAGATCGATCTTTACGCTCTCAAAACTTGATTTGTTCATCTTTGTAAGTTCAATATTGCAGATCCTTGCTCACACTAAATAAACATTGGCATCTCTTCTACCCAGCATGTGAGCATCTTTTATTAAGATTTAAACAAGTAATGCATTTTTGGGGAAGTAGTGTTTTACAGTAAGAAATATAGTCTCTATTAGCAGAAGGGCATGATGATGGTTCCAATAGAACCACCGTTATGAATTTCGAAAGAAGTTTCAGAACATTTCTAAAGATTTCCTTTTGCTTTCCACACCACCTCAACCTCCAATAAGCAAAACAAAGATTTGGATGGCTCGTTGAACATCACACTGGCGTATTCCACTATGGACAATTGTTTTTCCTTCAATGTGTTTGATGCATGTATTTCAAGAGAGGTTACTTCTTCTACAGACAAATAAATTATGGTCATAATGCTTTAAACTCTATAGATTTTAACATGGTACCAAGGGGTGTAGACCCTTATTTATCTTACGCAAACTACAAAGGTCACTCAGAAAAGACGCGGGATTGCACGAAATGATATTTCCATTTATTGTTATATTCTTTATCAGGCATAAAGCAAATATAATCTGCAAATATCTTTCATAATTCTGTTATTCATTAACTACTAGCACCATGTAAACGTAGATTTGTCAGTTTTCCACGTCGTAACCAGGCTACCTGCTTTGACATGTTAGTTGAAGGCGGATAATTTATCCACCTTTTGTCCTAATGATGGCTTGGAAGTAAAACTTATCATATATTTGCATTTTCCACTTTAAAATATATATTTCTTTAGATTTTGTTAAATAAATATGCCAGAGGCTTCAAGATTAATGACGGTTTCCAGTGCATAATAAGTCCACATCCGGTGTTAAAAGGGTTGCCATGAAGCTTATCAAGATCAGAAAAGGGGTTATTTTGTAAAGCCATTGTTCTGCACATAGCTATCCCGCCGTCATTTGGTGTCTGTTGTTTTGTGCAAATTTCCAAGTGTGGCAAATGAGCGACCTTGTAGAGAGAAAAAGAAAGCAACCGAAGTGTTACGATCAGAGGGTGAAGTGATGAACCTACGTGGTGTAATACACACAGAGAAGGAGGGGGTTGGTACAAGGACCTTCCCGGCCACTTTCTGTACAATTCTATGAAGGATTGTACACTTTATTACATAAAAAAAGATTCTAGAAAAAGATTCCATGGTATTTTATAGTTAATGCACGGCATCCATGCTAATACTCTTGCTAAAAATATTACAGAATAGGCCTATAGGGGGAATGCATTACTCGATAATTCATTTGATTAAAACAAATATATATATATATATATATCTTACATGCTTTTTGTTTTAATGTCAAATGGGTGGTATATAGTAATTATTCGTTAAAGATAAACTCCAGTACTGGTAAAAAAAAAAAAAAATTCTCACAGAATCAAACGAAAATTACACTGAATGTTCAAGATTACAAATAAATGACATGTGCCAAACAATTTTGGAAGAAAATGTATACTGGCTGAGTAATGAGCATAGAAAGACAAGGAAATCAAGGTAGTAATAGCCCCGACACCATGTGTGTTGTCCCATATATAGCTTTCTATGTGAGTGCTTGTTACTTTACCAAGACTCGGTCAAATTTATTATGATTTTGATGACTCCAGAACCTTGCAGTGCACACCAATACTTACATGCTACATACTCAACTGTTTCTGATCCTTTCCACACCTTTTCTTTCATTTTACCAGTACTAAAGTTTATCTTTAATTAACGTATTTACGGTTTGTTTGGCCAAATATAAAGATTTATACCGGAATTTAGACGATAGCCTAAATATAACAACCTTCGTTTGTTTTTACTACACATTCAGAATATGTTTTATAACTTCTTTTGCTCCTCTCCAACCCATGCGCGCGCGCACACACACACACACGCACACACGCACATGCGTTTCTGGCTTAAATAAAGGACTCATAATGTATACACATCTGTATGCTCAACATGTTAAAGGACATTATGTTTGTCTGAATATAACGTTCTGAGAACAATTTGAAAAAAAATACCTCATAGCCAAGGATCTAGTATTAAAAAGAAACATTTTTCGCATGCGAATGCAGTATCTAATGCTATGGTCACATTACCCAAAAGTAGACTGCTCGGCGGCCGAGCGGCGAGTTTTTAACCAATTCTGCCCGGCGGCTGCCCGGCCACCGAGCGGCGGCCGCCCAGGCACCGCTCGTTTTTAGGGCATCGCTCGGTCGCCGCTGAAGTTTTAGCGCGGAGTTAAAATTTGGGCGGCGCCTGCTCACTTTTCACTCGCCGCCCAAAATACGCTCGGTGCCTGGGCGGTCGCCGCCCGGGCACCGACCTAATCGCTGGGCGATGCCTAATTCCAGCAGCGACCGAGCAGGCTACTGATCGGTCAGTCGCTGCTCTGATTTGTGACCATAGCTTAAATAAACGTACACAATAACTAAAAGGTCATCAAACTTTAAATAATTTACAGGGTCCTGAAAACGAGGACGTTTTGCGAGTGGTCATGTAGATAAATGTATAGATCTTATGAGTGTACTCGGTTTGGTACCGTACACACCCACACACCCTCCCCAAGATTCGGGATAGCTCGTAGAACATTGCACTTACCCTTTCTTGTATAGATCCTAATTGGTTTCCACTCAAATGATTGATGCATGTGTTTAATGAGGGGTAACTTCATTTGAAGGAAAATAAGTTATTATTATAATGCCTCTAACCCATGATTTTAACATGATACCAAGGGATGAAGGTCTACTACCTTGCTTATCTTACGCAAACTACAAAGGTCCTTCAGAAACGATGCGGGATTGCACGAAATGATATTTACATTTATTTTGATATTCTTTATCAGGTATAACGCAAATATAATCTGCAAATATTTGTGATAATTAAATTATTCATGAACTACAGAGTACAATCACCAATTAAAAATAGACTTGTTTGTTGAGGCGGGATGGAATTATATAAAACAAAGTAATCAAGAAGAACAGGGGTTGAAGGAATGAGGAGGGGGACTCAAACTCCCCTAAAAACTTTGCTTGCATGACATCCGAATATATATAAAAGCCTAATGTTACATCTCAAACATAAAGTTGAGTACTGATTAAGAAAATAAGAACTGATGTGTACTGTGAAGTTTTTTAATAATGAAGAAAAGAAATTAGAATCCATCTCGTTGAAGATCACATGCACTGCTCATCGATAGTGGTATATGAGACTACATTACATGTACACAAGCGTGCCAAGTTTGGTGAAAGCTTTTGAGTTTTGTTATGCCTCCGCCCACCGAAGGTGGCACCGAGGGCAATATTTTCTCGGGTTGTCCGTTTGTACGTCTCTCCGTCCGTCCCGCTTTCGTTATCGTTATATCTCAAAACATGAAGAAAAAATCAGAAGAAAACAAAAGGAAGAAAAAACGAACAAATCAAAAGTAAACCTTTTTGTATTGTTTCGTAAAATTAACGTAATTACGGAAAATGGGTGATTTGAAGAAAAAAAAAGTGAATTAAATGACGAAAGTAAGAACTTTTTTAAAAGGATTTTACAAAGATCCAAATATAGGGCTTAAATGATTGAACGCCCTTTCCCATATTCTGCTGTAACCCGATGCAGTATCTGATAGTGCTTTTGATAGCGGCCTCCTCTCTCTTAACAGACGAGGTTTGTTACAGTGATACATCTTTGTACATAAATTAGTGAAAGGAAATTAATAGCAAATTATGTCTTTGGACTTGGGGTTCAACGATTTACCTTGTCCACGCCGTAACCTTTCCTCTCTCTTTCTCTCGCTCTCTCTTTCTCTCTCTCTCTCTCTCTCTCTCTCTTTCTCTGTTCTCTCTATCATTCTTTTTCTCTGTTTTCTCTTTCACTCTTCCTATCCCTCTCTCTCTCTTTCTCCGTTTCTCTCTATCACTCTCTCTTTCTCTGTCTCTCTCTCTCTCTCTACACACACACACACACACGCACGCACACACACACACACACACACACACCCGTTTAATTTGTTCTTCCCTTCTCTCTCTCTCTCTACTTCCTCAATCAATCTATTTCTCTCTCTCTCTCTTTCTCTCTCACTTATTTAATCTCTCTCACACGCAAAGTCACTCCCTCACTCAATAATGTTCGCCTCTCTCTTTCTTTCTTTTATTCATTCTCAGACTCATTTATTCCATCTCTCTCAATTCGCCTGCTTTCCTTAAACTGGAACATCACCGAGTCAAAAAGTGTTTGAAGTTCCAGGGGAAATGATCTACCAAATGTCCGTGGGTCTACCTATCCAGGGCTGTCAACATACATTACCACCCCCCCCCCACACACACACACACACACACACACTAACATACTCTCACATAGTGTCTGGGTTACGATATTTATGACATCATCATCACGTGCAAAACTGAAACCCATCACAAATATTGACTTGATCCTGTTCGGTTGGACTGGCTGACGATGCATGTTATTTCTTCCTCTTGGACTGCTATAACAAGTGTCTCTTTCGAGCTGAGTATCACAATTTGAGAACTTTTCGAGTTTACTTTCATCATTATATCAAGCAGGCTTATTGAGCACACTAGATGATTAAAATGCAAACGAATCCGGACAATCAACAAATTTCAAAAGACAGGAATTGTTTCTTGAGACTCATGCTCAAATAATTCTCATCATCCTCCCAGTTGGTTCTACTTGAGCCGTAAGCACCGCCGTGTTAAGCAGGGATACTTCTACACGGACTGCCATTACGGACTATATCGTTAGACATGATTATCAGTAGTTTATAGTTCATTTTCCCTCCGTTATTATTACATCGAAACAACTCGTCGTTCCTCTAAACTAAATGCAGCGAATGACGTCATTGATCTGCATTTAAAGGCCTGATATACACAGAACGTGAGTAGTTCATTTACTGTTTCATATTTTAGAAAAATAATTATTTGTATTCAGGATTCATAGAATTAGACTACGGTAAAGTATTTACCTGAACTACCTACAAATAGTAATAATAATGATGATGATAATTATTTACTTATTAGTTCATTCATTTATTTATTGGTATATTAAAACTGACCAGCAGCACCGACTGAAGGGGTCAGTGTACAACTAGAATAATATCACATATACAAAGGGATGTCAACAATAACAATTAGCAGCTTGTCTTAAGGCAGTTGTGAAGGAGATATCTCATTTGAAATTTTCTAATGAATTTCTCCTTCCTTTTTTCACAATGTGCTTAAAGAATCTTTGGTGCTTGCAAGAGTGTGTGGAGTTTGTAACTGATAATATCTCCTCTTAGGCGATTCACCTTTTCCAGAGCATCAATGGTACTATGCCATTGGTGCCTAATCAAATATAAGTCATGGGGGTATTTCACAAAGATCTAAGTTGAACTTATCTCTAAGTTGGACTTAAAAATTATGAAAAGCCGTTAGCATCTTTGAAAATATTTTGTAAAAGTTACTTTGAAAGGCATAAGGTGTTGATTCAAAGCATTCATGTTTTCTATCATCAAGGAGATTTCATGTTCTGGATGTGGAGTTTATAAAAAGTCTAAAATAGTTGAATTTCTGCTTTTGAATATATTTCATTTTAAGGCTCCAATGGCTGTCCATAATGTTTAAGTCCAACTTAGTGTTAAGTTCTACTTAGGATCTTTGTGAAACACCCCCCAGGACGTGGACCGCGACTCCGATCGAGGAGTGAAAACTCTGGAACTCTCTGGTTGGTATATAGTCGTCCTGTATTGATCTGACCTTTTGTTTACATCAAATTCCTTGCTAATTTCTTGGTACCTGTCACGGAGTGATTCCATTGCATATTCGACCCTTTTCCTTATAAGCCCCTGATTCTTAACAATCTCTTAAATCGTTTAGACCCCGTCTGTCTTATACAAATTATCAAAATCTCATGTTATTTCACTAATAACTTTGAACCATTTGGTGCCTATTGCTTTGTGCAAATGTCCACGTGTGGTAAACGAGCGACCTTGTAGAGAGGAAAATAAACCAACCAAAGTGTTACGATAACGGTCTGCGTTGCAGAGGGTATAATACACAGGGAGAAGGAGGGGGTGTATAGAGGGGCCCTTTCCGGCCACTTTATGTACACATTCTATGAATGATTGTACGCTTTCATATTTACATCTATTCGCCGGCAATTCACAAAGGGGATTTGTATTGATCCATAGTTTAATAGTAGACCAGCCAAACACACAACAAAAGACTCTAGAAAAAGATTCCATGGCATCCATGCTAAAACTCGTGCAGAAATACTGAAGAATAAGATAGGTGTGGTTGCTGTACATCACCCAATAATGCCCAACAACACAAAATCACTTTTTGTCTGGTCTACTACATTGTATATACCTTTTAGAATTTTATAGGTGGTAGTAATATTCGTTAATTTACTCATTTACGATTTGTTTGGTCCACTATAAAGATTTATAAAGGAATGTAGACCATGGTCTAAATATAACCGCCTTCGTTAGTTTTGACTAAATAATCAGAATTTTGTAGATAACTTCGTTTGCCCCTTTCCAATCCGCGCATAACCACAAACACACAAACACACACATATGCGTTTCTGGCGTAAATAAAGACTCATTATGTACACATCTGTATGTTATTACATGTTGAGGGACATAATGTTAGTCTGAATATAACATTCTGAGAACGATTTGAAAAATTACTCCATAGCCAAGGATCTAGTAATTCTAAAAACATTTTTGCCTGCGAATGGAGCATGTATTAAAATAAACGTACACGATATAAGTATACATTTCCTCTCTCTCATAAACACAACACATAACACGCACTCGCATAATCTATACCTCATCCGCTCACACAACACATACACAATTTTGTTCTCCCCTCCCCTGAATCAATCTTCTCTATCTCCAACTCACTACAACTAAATCTCTTTCTCGTATACACACATATGAAGAGCTTGCAACAAAAAGGCGCTTAATCCACCCCGGTTAATTTCGAGAAAATCAGTGTTTTTTAATTGCACACATTTGTCTCTGTTTATTTATCAAATCTATACTACAGGTGGAAGAGCTAACGGATTTAGCGCCTTTTGGCAGAATTTTTTTTTTACAGTTAATGTTGAGTTGTTCACTGACATTAGTATATCATATCCAATCCAATCTAATCCAGGTATTTGTATAGCGCCAATATCTAGTTGCCTCATCAAAGGCGCTGATGAGACTGAAAAAAATACCAAAACTGCCTGTTCATGATTCTAACCGAGAAAGACAAAAAAGCAGTGACTAATTGTAAACAATCTGAAATAGGTATGTCTTTAGTTGAGTTCTGAAAGTAGATAACTGGTGACAAGAGCGAAGGATTTGGGAAAGACCATTCCACAATCTTGATGCACAGGCAGTAAATGATCAATCCCCTATAAGAGAGCGTGTTCGATGACTCTCAAGCAGGTATTTATCTATATAGAAAGATCCCATTTGTGTGTAAATGCTCAGAATTGTATATTGACTATACTTAACTATACTTGAAGCATGGTGGCCCCCTCCCCCTCCCCCACTAACACACACACACACACACACACACACACACACATACACACATACACACTTTTTCTTCTTTTCCATATTTTTTCAATATGAGATGTCATTCAAAATAAATCATTACATAAAGAATCAATGTAAATAATTTCATACAAATACAAAACTTAATTTCCTTTTTTTAACACAAATAAATTATTCACAAAACAGTGAGCAAAGAAGGAGAATAATAGAATGAATAGATGACTATAATCCGCTATAAAATCATAAGCGTTTGATACACGCAAGAAACTGATGTGGTCGACGGATGCTCCTAACATGATAAAGACAATATTATTTTTTACTTTTAATTTCAATTTCAATTTCTGGTCAAGATTATTTTTGTATATTAACTTTGCAATTTTTTTTTCAAAATGTGATAAGATTTGCTGCGGTAATTTGAATAATAAAAGCACCTTTCTTGTTTCAAGATACCAATACTTGGATCAAGTGACATAAATCTTTGCTCTAGAAAGAAAAGATTATGTATTGCCTGTATACCATTATTATGTACTTCACAGGAAATGGAGTTGATACTACATAATGTATTCTGTCTATATCATTTATTTTCCACAGCATTATGGAGCCTTTGCAGGAAATCGAGCTGATATCACTAGCTGAAGACATAGGTCCGGGCAAATACTCAAAACTGTGCAACGCCCTGGGGTATACCTATGCAGTTAGTCAATCACACATCGTCAAACATCTGAACAACGTCAATGAAGCTCTGGTGGAGCTCCTCATCAAATGGAATAACAATCAAGCAGACAGCACCCAGACTCGATCCATACTAGCAAGCAAACTCCATGAATTACGACTTCGTGATTTAGGTGATAGACTATCAGAAGGTAAAAACTTGTTTGAATTACACTGGGCTCATAGAAATACATGTTTATATATATATATATAAAGGTCCTATAATACGTTTATTTTGATGTTATCAAAATAAACCCAATTGTAATAGAATGCAATAGTGTAGGCCGGAAATATGCGGCAAGCCGGTGACTACACACGATAGCGCGCCTCTTTTGTAAAATGATTTTGAGGTCAATAACCGAATGTTTCCCAGCAGGTCGGCAAATATCAAACATAGGCGCATCTCTTTGTAACCTACATTGAGGTCACAAAGCCGAATCTTTACCACGCGTGTTTTGTAAATATCAATGATAGGCGCGCTTTTGTAATACATATCGGGGTCGCAAGGCAAGTGTTTCCCACGACGTGTATTTTTACTAATCAATGGGTCATTCTCAGCTAATACTTCGTTTGAGTTGGTCGTGTTTTATTGGACTCAGAATTATACATGCTAATTGTACACAGGTTGTCGCTGTTGAACTGACTGCACCGGTTAGTTTCTATTATCACTGGGTTTCACACCAATACGCTGGATATTCGGAATTGAACAGAGAGACAGCTACACGGGATATAAGGATTAAACGGTGGAAAAGTTACACTGGATATCTGGAATTAAACAGAGGAAGAGTTACACTGGATAATTGGATCTAAAAAGAGAAAATGTTACACTAGATATTTGGAATTGAACAGAGGAGTAATTGTATTGGATAGCTGGAATTAAATATTGGAGGAAGTTACATCGGAGCTCGGATTGCGGCATAGTCGTCTAACTAGCTCGTCTGTATTGTGTGGACGACAAGATGGGGAAGTCTAAGGCGTCTACGGGACGAAAGGGCAAAGGAAAGCGGAGAGAGCCAGCGCTTCAAAACAGTGACCCGATCAGGGGGACAACGCCAGCTCCACATTCTCGAGTGACGAGACGCGGCTCGAGGAGTAACCCAGCCGCTTCGGCAGGGCGGGAGCGCCAAGGAGACCAGACTCCGACGGGGGGGCCAACATCACAGAATCCCTAGAAACGGCGAATCAACCGTCTATTGTCCATCCTCCACCCGGTGAGTTACCTAGCCACAGGCTAGTCTCATCTTCTAATTCCGCAAACATATCATTCCCTAAGGAGATGGGGGAGATGGCGCAGTGAGACATATAAACTTTATGTCCGTTAATAGGTTGGACAAGGTCGGGTTGATTGTAGGCAAAGGAGATAGGGGCCTACATATAAGGTGTGGATATAATTATGGAGAGTTAGTACGATTGCTTACTTTGTTTTCAATAAATTTAACCAGCTCAGTGGGATGTTATTCATTTTCGTATAACCACGCACTTATTTGGGGTTAGTCGTGTTTCGACAAGTGATGTTGTACAATATTTAGTATGTTAAACAAGTTCGGTACGATACTAGAAATGCAATCGTGTCAGAACGATGTGCGTGCAATGACGCCTTGTTTTTACATGTCAAACGAAAGAGCATCTCTCGGACTAGTTACGCAGAGTATGAAGTAGCATTTAATGTCATGCTTGACCGATTTTTAAAAAAAAAGTCCGGCTTCTTGATGCTCTGCACTTGGCCACTTAGAATGTGCCTGTAAAATTTCAAGAAAAATAAAGATCGTTCTGGGGTCCAGAAGCGTGAACCCGATTTGCCCCATAGACAATGCGTGTAATGCATGGGCGGAAAACGTACAGGATCTGTATTATGACCGGACTTTAATTGTTTGTTTTTTCTCTCTCTTTATGTCACTTTATCTGACGTATTTGGTATCATGGGAAAGAGAATTTCATGGTTGTTATTGTAAACAATTTTTTTTTTTTGTTCTATGGTAATCCTATCGAAACACGTGATGTAAAATAGATTTATAGGACAAAATTGCGTCTTCAATGACCCCCTTGACCAATTTTAAAAATCCGGCCAAGAGGTGCCCTGCGTATTGCAACTCGGAATGTCACTGCAAAATTTCAAGGAAAAAAAGGGACGTTTAGGGGGTGAAAAGCAGTCTGAAAAAATGACGCCATAGCCGATACGTGTTATATTATTGGGCGGAAACTCGGCGGAATTCGTATAATGACCCTTGTTCAAATGTGATTTACTCAAAATTTTCTGTGTGAACATATACCATACTTGGTATCATTCGAAAGGGCACTTCATTGCGGTCAGTTTGACACCGTTGTCATCTGCGCGCAGTGTACTGCACGCATTAAAGGCGCTATTACGTAACGCATAGTAAATTCATCATTTTTGGCGATAACTTTGCGCTGACGTATTCGAATTTTACCAAACTTGGCAGACAGTTGTCACGTATATGGATACATGTGTCTGCCAAGTTTCATTGATGTAGGTATAAAGATCGTTATTTTAGAGTAAGTTGAAGTTATTTCGGAATTTTCTCGAAAATGGCGAATTTGGAAGGCAATTTTTCTCAAATTTGGTCAGTGTTAGGGTATATAATTTTGTATATGGCTGGAAAGGACATATCTTCAAGTATCTAAATCCAAAAAAGGGTACGGGTTTGCCAAGCCATTATGAAGATACGGCCACAGAGAGAAAGCCAATTCCTAAAACTTTAGAGGGCGCTATTTATGTTGTGCAAAGCCATTGGAGCGTGAAATTTGGCACGGCTATGTGCAATTATGAGATAAAGATACTGTGAGATTTAAAAACAAAACGGAATTTATATGAGAAAGTTATGGCAGTTTTAGATTGTTTAGGGGTCCATTTTTCAAGAACTTGAGATTTATTGGAGGGCGAGGAGTCGGTTTTAGATTTGAAATTCGAGTATGAAGATGGCATTGTGAAGGTCAAGTCATCCGTCGCAGATGAAAGGACATCTCTCAGACTATCTAGAGGAATTTGTTAAAAGTTTGTAGGATCTAGGATAGTGGGGATGGGAAGGAAGATATAACGGCCTTAAAATGGACCAGAAACGGACAAAATGGCGCCTGGACGGTCATGCATGGGTGATTTCCAAAATCGAAGAAAGTAGTGACCTTGATGAGATGTTAGAGACTATGCCTATGAAATTTGAAAGGAAAAAGACATGAGGAAAGCACCTAACTAGGAATCACAAACACTACGTGCAAAACGAATGCGATTTCCTGACGATAAGGATAAGGGAAAGGAGAATATTAATGGGGCAGAATGTGAGCGAAAACAAGGCAGTGACGAAGGTCGTCATTGCGATAATATGCTATATAGAATTGAATTTGCTTCGCTTATGTAATTATGTTAGAAACCTTTGGTTCTATAAGCCCATAAAAGGTACGCCATACTCGGAAGGAATTTGGTTTTTATCTTTCTCCAAATAGGTGCCCAGGCTCACCGGGTTTGGGTGTGCGGAGACATTCTCGTGAGGCGAGCTGGTGAGCGGGCGTTTACCAGAGGCTGTCGAGACCTGGGAATCGCTGGTTGTGAGGTGGCATGGCACGGGCGAGGAGGGGCGTCGCTATACGCGATTTCCCGCGTCAATTACAGGGCCAAGTGAGGTTCGGTCCTTCTCCATCGGAGCTAATCATCCATGCGGGCTCGAACGACTTGGGGCGTTATTTTGCAAAGGACTGTCGACAAGCGGTGGATGAAGCACTGAATACAGCGCGGTCATTGTTGCCGCAATGCTACATTTCATTTTCAAGCATCTTACTCGCCTGTATTACTATGGTCATGATGTACACGTCACGTCGCAGGTCGTCATCAATGATGTGCGGAAAGGTGTCAACAAGTATGCCAGACGGAGGGTCCGGCGTATGTGTAGTGGATCATTCATAGGCCACAATTTCAATGTCCAAGAACACTGGTATTTTCACAGAGATGGCGTGCATCTGTCTGATGAGGGATGTGATCTTCTCATGGAGAACTTTGCGTCAGCGGTTCGATTTGCTCTTAATCTTTGAAACTTTATTTTGTGCATGCCCTTTGTTTTATTGCGGGCAATCAGGAGTATATTGAAATTTAAAGAGTAGATTACGATTTAAAATGGTTTATTGACAGGCTGACAAAATGTAGGTCACGAGGTTGTTTACATTTTTGAGGGAAATTCACGCGCTAGGAAATGTAATACTTTGTATTACATTGGAAGGAAATGTACAAGCGTATGTACGCTTATCAAGCAAGCGCGGAAAATACCGCCAGCAAATTACAAATAGCACGAAGGGGCTTTCATTCTAGTTATGGCTTTCATTTGAATGGACAAGAAGAAAAATGTACGGAGTCTGAAACATTCCCACCACCTCCCCATTATCTCCACCAATAAAAGTATTTTTAGTATATTAGTGGCATAAATTAAATATTGCTTGGTGGTTCGAAGTAGCCAAGGTATACGTATTAGTACGGAAAGGATTTAGGGTTTCAGGTATGAAAGGTACGGATAGGGTTTATGTAATAAATTGGTCAGTGATTTATGAAGTTAATGCAGAGCCGGGGGCATTTGGCCTGGTCGCACATCAAGCGTCGTGCACAAAGACAGTGGGCCGTAGGGGAATTTTCCCATTGGGTTTCGCCCCTACCCGGTTTTGTATGGGTAAATCACTAATCACATGGTACTGATAAGTTTATTGATCAATAATTGTCATCCAATAATTTTCGACCCCACTCAATTTTTACATGCGAGGGGGTTGCCAATGTATATTCAGTCGAATTTGTTCGCATGTCAATTCTTAGTTTTCCGGCCCCCATTCGATTTGAATGCGGGGGGACCTAGTTGTACCTACACATTTTCAAACTCAGGGTGTCACGCTTTAATCTTAGGCATCATCCGATATTACAGGCGGAGAGGCTGGTATATATATACATCTATTTTCTATAACTTTAGGCATCACTCGATTTTATAGGCGGGGGGCTGATATAATGACTTAATGTATATAAGTTTAGCCTTGGCATCACTCGATTTCATAGACGGGGGGCCTAGCATTTGTAAGCATTTTTTATGATTCAATATATCTGTGTTATTTTGTTATGACACCCAGAAAATCAAAATGTGCAAAATAAGCGTCCATCTCAAAATGTTAATAGAGCCACAAAAATAACGCAAAGTTGATTGTTTGTTATTTTTGTTAGCCGTGCATAAATTTTGCCACATGCCCAGGTTCTATTTCGCTAGGCAAAAAAAAAAAAAAAAAAAAAAAAAATTGGGTTGTTGGGATTTGGAGTTTGTTCTTTTGTTTCGTTCCTGAACTATAATCATTTCCAGTATGCCTCAAGGAGAGGAATGGCCAAGAGCGCCATGAACCGACGGTGGGGACAGGCTGCGATTACCAGATCTTGTGTAGGGAACCAATGGCCCAGGAAACTGGGCCTGCTGGGTAGAGCACCGTCTTCCCAGCTGGTCACGTGACCCGTGACCCTCGGGTTCCCATATTTGTGGAATCGCAGTCTGTCGCCTTCCGCCATTGCAAACAAATAATTATGGAAATGGTTTTGTATGATTTTATATCTATGTTAATAGTATGTCAAGTTGGAAATATGCTACCGCTAAAACTCGAACGGAATTATAGAAATGTTTCTATATGATTTCTTATCTATGTTGATAATATGTCAAGTTGGAAATAAGCCAACTCAAACGGAAGAATTAAAAGTTGAGAAAAAGGCAATAACAGCATTTTCATTGTATTTCTTATTGCAATACGTTTATTTTGATGTTATCAAAATAAACCCAATTGTAATAGAATGCAATAGTGTAGGCCGGAAATATGCGGCAAGCCGGTGACTACACACGATAGCGCGCCTCTTTTGTAAAATGATTTTGAGGTCAATAACCGAATGTTTCCCAGCAGGTCGGCAAATATCAAACATAGGCGCATCTCTTTGTAACCTACATTGAGGTCACAAAGCCGAATCTTTACCACGCGTGTTTTGTAAATATCAATGATAGGCGCGCTTTTGTAATACATATCGGGGTCGCAAGGCAAGTGTTTCCCACGACGTGTATTTTTACTAATCAATGGGTCATTCTCAGCTAATACTTCGTTTGAGTTGGTCGTGTTTTTCCCTCCCTCCCTCCCCTCAATTCCTTGCTGACTTGTGGACGGGCAGGATTAGGCTCATGATTATTGGGTAGGAGGTTGTCAGGGGGAGGGGGCGGTCCTTTATTGAGAAAGTGTATATAGGGAGACCGGAGTGGTACTTGCCCGGACTGGTAGTTCTGCGTATGTCATTGCCTTAGAGTTTGGGCTTGAATAAGTGACACGATGGGGCTGTAGTAGTGGACAAGGTTGATGGTTAATTGGGCTTGTTTTATGATATTGACATCATGTTTGTTTGTTTGTTGTTGTTTTTTTGTTTTTGTTTTCTTTTCTTTCTTTTTTTCCTTCGGTTTCTACATCAGATTTGCTAGGTTGCTTTTTGTTGTTTTGTTTTTCTTTTTTTGGGGGGGGGATTGTCAAATTGATTATGTTTCATTATTGTTCTTTTAATGGTACACAATCTGTTAATCACTGTGTGATTTTGTTCTTTTAAGGCTACAACATTATGGAAATCAATGCAGATTGTGGAAAGAAAAAGAAAAAAAGAAGAAAAAAAAGAAAGAAAGAAAGAAATTGGGCTTGTTGTATTGACATGGTTGGTTGGTTGGGCTTGATTATTGACATGGATGGTTGGTTGGGCTTGTTATTGACTTGGATGGTTGGTTGGGCTTGCTTATTGACATGGATGGTTGGTTGGGCTTGCTTATTAACATGGATGGTTGGTTGGGCTTGCTTATTGACATGGATGGTTGGTTGGGCTCGTTTATTGACATGGATGGTTTGTTGGGCTTGATTATTGTGATGGTTGGTTGGACTACATTATTGACAGGGTCGGCCGGTTTTGGCTTATTGGCTGGAGCTTCTGTTCCGGAAGTCTTAGTATTCCGAAATGAGAGGGTTTTGTTCTTTTGTTTCGTTCCTGAACTATAATCATTTCCAGTATGCCTCAAGGAGAGGAATGGCCAAGAGCGCCATGAACCGACGGTGGGGACAGGCTGCGATTACCAGATCTTGTGTAGGGAACCAATGGCCCAGGAAACTGGGCCTGCTGGGTAGAGCACCGTCTTCCCAGCTGGTCACGTGACCCGTGACCCTCGGGTTCCCATATTTGTGGAATCGCAGTCTGTCGCCTTCCGCCATTGCAAACAAATAATTATGGAAATGGTTTTGTATGATTTTATATCTATGTTAATAGTATGTCAAGTTGGAAATATGCTACCGCTAAAACTCGAACGGAATTATAGAAATGTTTCTATATGATTTCTTATCTATGTTGATAATATGTCAAGTTGGAAATAAGCCAACTCAAACGGAAGAATTAAAAGTTGAGAAAAAGGCAATAACAGCATTTTCATTGTATTTCTTATTGCAATACTGCCAATATTATTATGAGAGGAAAAATGAATCGGGAAAAGTTTCATGCATTGAATCAAGTTGTTGATTATCTTGCTCACATGTTTTCAAAGTGAACGTCTTTTACACGTGATTTTCAATAATACACCATTAACAGCATGGTGCGTATAGTTTACGAGTAACATAATGCATCCCATAAACAACAAATCGAGCCCAAATATCGAGTGAGAAAACTCCCTAAACTCTTCATGGATTGTCGGCCCCTAGCCGCATAAGTCGGGGAAATTATTATGTTGACATGCTACATCATTCCGAAACATTATTTTATAGATACATTAATGACCATATAAAAAGGCTGCCATTCTTACTATTATTACCACGCCTGATTGTTACTACTCCTCTAATACTACTACTACTACTACTACTACTACTACTACTACTACTACTATTACTACTACTACTACTATTACTACTTCTACTACTACTAATCTACTTCTTCTACTACTACTATAAATAGTACTACTACCATAGCTACTATACTAGTAATACCAATACTACTACCACTACTACTACTACTACTACAACTATAATAGTTCTACTACTACTACTACTACTACTACTACTAAAACTATTCTACCACTTCTACTGCAATTGAAACTACAACAAATATACCACTACTACTATATTACTGCTAACTCTACTACTAAATATACTCTACTAGTTATACTACTACTACTACTACTACTAATAGTAGTACTACTACTACTACTATACAACTACTACTACTTCAACTCCAGCTAGTACGCCTACTACTAGTAGTAGTACCACTAAACATACTGCTACTACTACAACCTCTACACTTCTATTACTACTGGTTTCACTGTTATGTACGTGAGTTAAACTCGTGCAGCATTTAATTTGGAAATCATGGGTTTGCTTATAATTAGTTTTGATGCTTTAATTACCACTGGGCTTAAATAAATGGCTTTGAACAGGTCATGTCCCACTAGTGGTACATATTATGGCGGCAACCAGTGTGATTAGGGTTATAAAACGATAACTAAAATCAATATAAACTACCCTTTCTTTTAAAGTGATTATCATCTTACTTAACAATCATTATTCATTTGAGTTGCTTGTCTCCTTCATTGTATAATTGGACCCTAATATAAACTAATTCTTATTGCTAGAGTGTTCCAGCCTATGGTAGCAGAAATTAAAGAATACATTGTGAATCTCTTGCAGGTAAATATCTACCTAACCAGCACGACTCACATGAGCACAAGAAGACTCCAGTGCAGACTAGCCCAGGTATGATTATGTTATGGCGCCATATTTATTATAATTTACTATTTACGTTGGTGTGCTCCTTTTTACTTTCTTCTGGATAAGAGTATATAAAAAAGTCGAACTGTACGATTAACACTTTTGTTGCATACTCTAACTTTCTGTACGGTTGCAAAACGAATAATTATAATTGATAAAGCAAGTCAAATTCAAGGATCGCGTGTATACAATTCAAGTTGTCAGAACGACCATAATTGTACCTAACAACAAGCGACCAAAGCAACCTAACACATTTTGAAAATTTCTACCATTAGCGTTCGGGCATATTTTGGAAATGGGGGCTGACACCTCTTGCCCAAAACCTGTAATAAAGTTCGCTCGGTCGTGAGAAGTCAGAAGAGCCACTTCGTATTGAATTTCGTCATGTCATATATACTGGGTTTAATATAAAAAGATTATTAGGGTACCTTACTGCAAGGATTATCTTCCTTCTAAAAGTTATGACCGAGCAAAGGGAACAGGATAAAACACTTCTTTATAGAATGTTATTTAACCATCAAAATACACTTGATAGGAAAATAATCAGAATCGAACCTCATTCCTTAAAGATATTCTGGCACCTTGTTGCCCCAAAATTAAGTTTCGATTTTGGGGAGCGAGTGCCGCATCCGAGCAAAAAACAACATTTATTATTCTTATCTTTTGCCACAGAGAAAGATACCCAAGGTTTGATTTTATAAGATTTTGGAAATTCCTTTTTAATAATAACAGAATGCTGATGCTAGTATAGTGACCCTCTCCAACAAACACAGTTATATCACACAATTTCTCAAAGCACTATTGCCATTAGTTTTCCATGAGTGAAAGCATTGACCAAAACATTGAATATTGTTTTAAATCATGATTTTGTCATGTGTTGCGTTGAATTATGCATCTCATTTGATATCTTATAGCAAGGTGGCTATAGGGAAATTCGATAAAAATATCCTCTCAGTTACTTTAAATAAGGAGGACATTATGTGACGAAGGCTATCATCAATAATTTGTTGTAGGGAGAGGAAGATGAAAACAAAATTTCGTCTCTTTTCATCGCGATTGACATATCAATAGGAACACTATTGATAAGGAAAAAAGGACCCGAGAGAGGGTCACTTGTCAAAATTAAAAGGGGTCCTTCGTATGAAGCAGCATTTATAAGGTACTTGAACAAATACAGTACGCCCCCTCCTCTGGGAGCCCTGCCTCTGGCAATGCATCACGAAAAATGAAATAATTATTACGTGAAAGGCAGCAATTAGGTTTATTGGCCATTGCCCGGACCGTTTTCGAATTCATGAAATGTCTTGTTTTCTTTGGGATTTTTGTATTATTATTTTTTTTTTAATTTGTAATCTTTTTCTCTCAAAATTACCTTTGTTTCGATTGTCAAGATCCTACTTCTCTGCTTAAACACAACAAAAACACTCAACAACTTCGAAGCCCCAACCCCTGCACCCGCTGAGAAAAAAATATTTGCTACATTACCATGGTGACTGCAGACCTGCTAAATTTACTGTCTAACTATAAAGAGGCTATGTTTATGATGAGTTTCTTACTCTTATTTTAATTTTGTTTATTTTCCCCGTAGGTATGGCGGCACATGGTGGTATTGTCGATGATCTTGTCTTCAAGCTGGCTGAAGACATCGAGACGGGTGAGCAGATACAGGCCTTAGGACGAACACTCGGATTCAAGGTCGCAGCAATCAATAGATACACAGAGACCAACAGGATAGAAGGACGGGTGACTTGTAAGGGAACACGTGAGATGTTGTTTGACTGGAGACAGACTGTGGTGCCTTGCGACCAACATGTCAAACTGAAACAAGCTCTCATTGACGCTAAGCTGGTCATGCTTGGTGATAAACACCTCAAGGGGACACCAAGTTATCAAGGTGGGTCTATATCCGTGTTAGAGTGTTACAACTTACAACCAATTCTTTCAACTGTAAATTGTTTTAAGAACGTAAACTTTAACCCTATAAAGCCCGGGCTATTTTGAAACTGCATAGCCGAGGGAGGTGGGGAGGGGGGGGGGGGGGAGGGGGGCTTCTAAGGCCTCCTAATATCTCGCCGCGAAAATTTGCAAGCATGGGTCAAGTGAAGTGTATAGAATGGTACTACAATGGTAATTTCAATTTTTTGAAAAATTCACTCATTTGCATATTTATGGTAATGTATGCAATCACGTCATGAAATTCACATCTTTACCCATAAATCATATATTTTTCATATTATTTAAAATTCGTTTTCACAATATTTATATTCTTTAGACCATTTTAATTAATATTACAACAACATTTGGAAGAGCCAGGTTTGTTATTTATTGTTTTGACAATTTCGTATGTATTTGATTGTTTTTGTTGTTTTATTTCATTAATCACTATAATTCAACTATTTCGACCCCAAAAACAAGCACCTTAAACTATAAACACGACCATTTAACCAATGTTTTATTTCTTTTTTGAGAAAAAAAAAGATATTTCCATATGTTTTGTACACTGGCAAATCACGAAAAAGGGCGATTTTCGGGCTGACATACAAAGACAAAATGTCACGTGACTTAGGTCACGATAGGTCCGATTTTCGAAAAAATTATTTCACAAGATGCGCAAGACTCGAAAGAAAAAAGTCTTGAAATTTCAGCGCAAGATTTGTTAACAAATTATCGTGAAAAATGTAGAAGGGGTGGGGGCTTTTAATAAGAAGCCCCCCCCCCCCCCCCGGGCTATATAGGGTTAAGGCAAATTCCATTTATAAGTGGCATAGAAAGGGTGCAGGAATCGAGGCGGGGGCACTGGCACCAAATTTGACGATGGCATTGAACGGGGTTGTTTTATGTTATGTTCCTTCATCCTGTGTCTCTCTGTCTCTTTATCTTTTGTTTAAATAGAGGTTCGATTAAAAAAAAGGGACACATAAGAATTTCAACTTTCTAACATTTCAATATCGATTTGGAGACGACTTTTTTCCTGACTGTTCTACGGTCTAATCGAGAAAAAAAAACAGCAGCTTTAAGTTTGTGTCCGGACCTTTACTTTTTTGGAGAGAGGCAAATCTTTGGAACAAATAATTTCAACGAGAATTTTAAAATAAATTACCAAATCCTAAATTACGTCGGAGTGGGAGTGGAAAGGGGCTGATAAATCGTGGGAGTGTTTATAAGACATTTAGTGTAATATTTTTGTATCGTTTCAGATATCTACAGTGAGAAGATCTCGGAATCCTTGACTGTTCAGCAATGTCGCGAAAAATTGGAGAGTAGGTACATAAATCAATTGTGCAAAATTCAAATGAAGCCGTGGGATCACAATGATTATGCTGAGTTTGAAGATATGCACACGGTTGTCACAATGGTGCAGAAGGACGCTCACGGAAAAGACAAGAAAAAGAAAGAAATACTCCAGGGTTCTGTTGCTGACATATTTTCAACGAAAGTAAACGGCAGACTGCCAGCTCGAATCCTCATTTCGGCCCCCGCTGGACGAGGGAAGACCACGGCTGTTGCTAAGATGGCTTACGACTGGGTTCACAGAGAAAGGGGGTCAGCATTAAAACACCTGCCACTTCTGTTTGTTGTAAAATTCCGAAACACAAATCAGCTTACATCGATCGGAGAAGCTATCAAATCCCAGCTGCTGAGTGATGTTGATGATCTCACACCAGAGGGTCTGGAGAGTTTCATCAGAAAGAATCAGGGAATCTGTCACATCATACTAGATGGACTAGATGAGTATGCGGGTATTACTTCTTCAAAGCGAAGCTCAGAGAGCAATATTGTAAGTGTCATCCGCTGGGAGGAATTTCCAGACTGTCGGGTCCTTGTAACAACACGCCCTCACCTAGAAAACTTCTTCAATCAAGCGGAACTTCCAAGGGTGTACACAAAGATGTGGATCGAAGGATTCTCGCAAGGAAGCTCACGAGAGTATATCGACAAGTTCTTTGCTTCGACTTCGAATCCATGTGGTGCAAATGGACATGGTCTGAAGGTTTACCTTGATGACCAACCACTGATTAATGAACTTGCTAAAACACCTCTATTTTGTCTCATGGTGTGTCACTTATGGAGCGAGGGGCTTTTAAACACTGAAATTGCAACTCAAACAGAATTATTAGACAGCGTGAATGATTTTCTGATGCACCATGCCAATGCCCGAGCAACAGCAACAGACAACATAACAGAAGAAGAACTAATCAAAATCATTCTTAAACTGGGTAAGGTTGCTCTAGCTGGTCTGATCGATGACTCTAAAAAAATAGTTTTTACGCCCCATGATTTCCGAAGAGTTCCCGCTATCCTTGATAGGGCATGTGAGCTTGGGATATTATCCAACATGACGATTGCAACGACAAGGCTCCCACGATCCCACAAGACTACATCCACGACCATTGAGTTTTATCACAAACTCGTTCAGGAGCACTCGGCTGGGAAATACCTCGCTGCTAAAACGAAGAAATATATGTTACGACTGAAGATTTCTAAGTTGGACAGACTACTGCACAATATCAAGGCAAACATCGGTGACTATGAGAATCTCATCCGATTCGCTGCTGGCACAGATAACGGCCTTTGCATACGAATAATGGAGGCGCTCCTTTCCAACCGCTTTTTGGATGAGAGCGAGCGATATCGCATTCTTCTTGACTGTTCATCAGAGACCAAGAGTACTGGAGGAAACGTGTCTTCATTGGTTCAACGATGTGTAACTGCACAGAGAATTGTTCTTAAGTCACCAACTGTCTACACCGTCGTTGGGATGCAAAATCTTCCAATGGAACTAAAACACAAGGTATGCACATTTTCATTTCACAAAATATGTTTACAATATAAATAATTTCATAAAGATTGATTAAGTTTCTATCCCTCCGCTATAACTATAAGTCAAATGGGTAAGATTATTTTAATAGATTATTGATTAAAATTGACGGCGTATTTATATTAATGCAAGATAAAATCATCAAGACGTATGATTCATTATCCTAATTTTTCCATCTTTGCCCAATTATGGCCTTGATCAGGGTACTGCATTCTAAACAAATAATCCTAGGGCCTATTCTTATAAGGAAAATGATGATATTCAGCCAATAAAAGCAAGTAGCCTATGTAAAACAAAGGATCTCTAGAGTTAACATGGAATAAAATACATCTATAACTTCTGATATAATGATAATAATGACTTAATGATAATAAAAACAAGACATTAGATAGCTCAGAATCTAGCCGATTTCATTGTAAATATCCTCCTTCACCGCGACTCCCCCTCCCCTTCCTGCTGCAAGCCGAAGATGACGTGATCTTTGGACTTCTACCCCCCCCCCCCCCCCTCCCCCGCGAAAAGGCGGGGTGTATGAACTAGAGATGAAATATATATCTTCATCAACTTATCAATGTTCTGACTATTTGTCTCTATTTCTCTTTCTCTTCACCGCAACCCCCCCCCCCCCCGCCTCTCTCTATCTCCCTCTCTCTCTCTGTCTGAACACCAGGTTAGGACAGTAAAGCTTGAGGGGTCTACTCTAACAACCGACGTGACGAGTGGACTATGGTCCTGCCTCAAAGACTTTTTGATGTTCGATACTCTCATCATCTCAGACTCCTCTCTCAGTTTCCCTCCATCTCCTCCAGAGCTTCGATCATTCACACATCTATCAGCCGAGAGAGTGACGTCACAATCCTACGAAGAAGTGCTCTCATCGATACCTGGAATGAGAGATATCGATGTCTCTATCGATGTTGCAGAGACGAGCAACACTTTTCAGATCACCACTGCATCCAGGCCTAAGAATCAGACTAGGGCTATCATCAACATGGATGAACAGTTCTTTGTTCATATCAGACTACACGCCTTGCCAGCACTCACCGCAGACAGGAAGATTGAATCAGGAGAGTCAATTGGAGGGCTTAGTCTTCTATTTGAAGACCAAACCGAAAACCAACAGCGGCTGCATGTGTCCGGTGTGAGGGACAGAGACGAAGAAGCCTTGGTGGACCTGTTTGTCAAGACTAAACAACTAACGTACTTGAATTCGGGGTAGGTAGTCTAGAGCCTGTCTAGACCATAGGGTATAGGTCTAACGTTAGGCCTACTAGGCCTACCATATTATACTAGATTTACTAGGTCTAGATCTAGGTCTAGATTCTACTAGGTAGATCTAGATATAGACCTAGATCTGTATCACGTATGGTTGTGTGACCATAGTTCGCTATCTCAACAAATCGGTAAGATTTCGAAAGTCTGATATCACTTAGATCTATGCCTGTAATGGAAAGAGAAACCTAAAATTACCGGGAGACGATTTTTTTGTTGTAATGGAATTGGAGGTTAAAGACTCTAGACCTAGATCTAGATCTAAATAGACTAAGCCCAGGCCTAAGCAAAATATTGACATAAGATCGGCAAATTTTGCAGTCTTTTGCGTCCGTTCCGAAAAAAAATATGAACTTGCCGACAAGGGTTTGTAGCCTAAATCTTTATTTTGAGAGCAAATGTCATCAAAATTGTATTAAATAAAAAAAAGTGGTAGCCTACCAACCAGGGGCGGCGATTTATTTTCATGACCGGGGCGACAAAGTGCGAGGGACAAGGGAGCATAGATCTAACGTTAGTGAACGCTGAGAGGGGCGAAGGTGACGGAAGTGACTAGATCTAGACCTAGTCTATATAGTTTTGCTAAAAAATGTAGGCCTAATGTTTTAATCCAAACAAAACTTCAACAAAACTTAATCTTGTAAACATACAGTGTAAACTGTGATTACGTGATACCAACGAAATACAGATGTTCTACAATATTTACTTGTAAATTCGGAAGGACATTATGCGAGGGAGCGTAGCTAGCGACCGAGCGAGAAGATTTTTGCATTTCTATTAGTCTAAACGCTGCACTATTGGGCCCTCCAGGGCCTAACAAAGAAAAAGTGTTGCAGTCTAATAGTAATTAGGCCTAGGGGGCCTATTTGCTACTTTTGTGTGTGTGCACTTTTTCCAATTTTCCGGGGGGGGGGGCGCTCTCCCCCTAAACATCGCCGCCCCTGGTAGTAAGTGATTGTATGATATTTTTCCTTGCAAAATATCCAATTATCTTACATTTGATCGATTGAATTTTTCGATAAATCAGATGTAAACCTCCGTGCACGCGCACGAAGTATTAAGGTCTCGTGGTTTTTATGACTTTTTCGTGAGTTGTAGTAGGCCTATATAGCGCGCACGCCAATCCGACATCGAACTTTAGATCGCGATATCTCCGGAATCCTTTGACGATAATTTTGTTGTAGTTAAACCAATTAGTAGTTAAAAACTTTGCTAATATAGGTTTTCCCGCCCAACTTCGTAAACTTAGCATCCGAATTAACGTTACGTTCATTCAAGTTCGTGCGAAATTGAATGACTATGTAGATCAACATTCAAAAAGCTAATTGCGGCGTTCAATTTGATTTAGTAGCATGCGATTTCATACTCTTGTCACGGAGACGTGCAAAACGAGCATTCAATTTAGAAAAGCATGCAAAGAGCATTCAAATTCGTGCAGGACAGACGGTGGTATGTATTCGAGCGGCCGTATTCGAGCATTCAATTTCGTGATTAGGCATCCATATGTGACATTTGTGCATTGCTTTTTATTTGATGTTAATTTGTCACTTAATATACTTCTGTTTGAATAATTTAATGCTAAGTTTACTCGTATAGGAATGATTATGCGTATTCGTTAGCAGATATCTTTTACACAGGTAACTGTCCCCAGAGAAGGTGCACAATGTGTGACTTCTCTTCTAAGAACAAGCTATATAATTATACACATATCCTAGACAGCTAGAGTTGAGCTTTAGACATGGACGTGATGAAAACAAAATACAATGATGAACAAAGAAAAAGATGTAAAATGAAATGAAAAGAAAGAAAGATTACCTACCCAATCCAGATTGATAAAAAAATAAAATAAAAAATAACCTCATTTATAATTAAAGATATGAAGACATGACTGTATAAAGAAATGTTTCATCAAAAATAAAGATCGACAGAAAGAGAAAATATTGAATGCAAATAAATATATCAGACAAATAAGAAGATTGTATAATGTGAAATCATGTCAGAAAAGATCATAGAGAAAAAGAATAATAATGAACATGAAAAAGTGAATATCCGAATAAACATCGAGCCTCATCCATTATGAGGTCTAGTTTTAATTTGAATGACCCGATTGCGAAAGAGGTTGCCCACAGACGAAAATGAAACCGCAATTCGCCAAAGATTGTCCTCCCACTCAACTTTGGCGAAATTGAATGACGCTAACGCATTTCCAAATTGACTGAACCAAACGTTAATTTTAATGTGCTTGTTTCGAAAATTCGGTGACTCGAAACGAAATTGAATGCAAAAAGTTTAAAAATGAAACAGGGGAGCAACAAGTGGATACAATTTGCTCGAACATGAATGCACGTTAGTGAAATTGATCGCTGCTTTGACGAAATTGGCCGGGAAAAACTATAGTTGAAATAAATAAATTTGTGTAGAATATGAGAAATCATGGATCGAATATCACAGTATCTAATATTTTGAAAAATCTCCGCGAACTTTGGTCACTACAGATGTTTGTGTTTATGTCGCTCCTTAATTTTAAGAAGGCATGAACACCAAATAATGAATTTAAATGGTATAATTGTATTTAATGGATTTTGTCATTATTATTAATATAATTATCATGATTATATTTGTGATTATTATTACCACTTTATTATAATATGGTCATTATCATTAGTGTTATTGTTTGTAATGCTGCTTTCATTCACCTCTTTAATATCGTTTCCTTGAATCACATTCTTTCCCCATTCCTTTTCAAATATTTTTTGTAGGAGTGGAGATGGTTCTCTAAACAAAAAGAACACCGTCCAGGTGAGTGACTTTTGCTATACGGGTGCATGCATTTCGTATTAAAAAAACAGTTGCATTTCTTGTTATTTAAAGAACTCAAATAATTCTCGGAATATGAATGTAAGACTTGTATGTTTAGCTTCACTGACATGGAATTCTATTTGTCCACACGTTTATTCTTAATATTTAAATCGATGTATATAAACGTGACTAGTTTGTCTGCTTGCATTTCATTGCAGAATACTAGGCTTGAGATAAAGCAATGCCAGCTATCTATTGAGATGACCGAAAAGTTGTGGTTCTGTCTCAGATCCTTCACCTCACTGAACCATCTCACCATCTCAGACTCCTCTCTCAGTTTCCCTCCATCTCCCCTTGAGCTTCCATCCGTCACAAAGCTATCAGCTGAGAGTGTGACGTCACAAAGCTATGAAGGTCTGCTCTCATCTCTTCCTGGCTTGGGAGATATCGATATCACTATCGATGATGCAGAGAGAGACATACCTCAGATCACGGCTTGTCTTCGTCGGACCGGAGGACAGCAGCTCACACACATCAACCTTACAACACCGTCATCACTCCCATCAGAGAAGAGGAGTGTATCGAGAGAGACGATGAGAGGACTGGGTCTTCTGATCAGAGAACACACCAAGAACCTACAGTGGCTTTGTCTATCCAGAGTAAAGGGCACAGACGAGGAAGACTTGGTTGAACTTATCGAGTGTTGCAAGCATGTGAAGACCATGAATCATCTAATGTGAGTTTATTGTACACATCTTTAGTCAGTGAATAATATTAATAATAATAATAATAATCATCATGTTGGTAGCCCTAAAAATAATAATGATAATTGATAACAATAAATATAAAATTAACAATAATAGTTATAATACCTGCAATAACCATTGATGATAACCTGATTTTAATGCTAACAGTATCAAACATCTTGAACTTCAGATGGTATTTTTGCTTTAGTTTTAAAATGGACAATCGACACATAGCCTTTAACTAAAGGCGCTTAATTTGTACTTTTGTTGTGAATTTATTTTAAATATATCTGTTTTATTGGATGTTTACTATCGGATTTAATAACTTCGTTCATGATTTCAAGAATAGATTGAGAGTCTGTCAGCTGGAAAGTAGCAATTTCGCCAACCTCTTCATGACAGGGTATACATGAAGATGACATGAATTGCTGAAAGCTAGCAAGGGGGCTGAATGCCGTCATGTTTAGTACAAACATGTATGTGTATCATTTTCACGAACAAAATTGGCTGGAAATATACCAACAAAAATTCTCAACGATCATCTTGCATGTCTTGCATCTTGCGTCTTGCATGTGTTCAGCTGGTTTGTTTTGTTTCTGTTCATCACATAAGGCCCTATACTCTTTGTTCTGATCTATTTAAATGACCTACTAAATTCCTCCATAAATTTATTGTTTGCAGCTGAATTGACCACTCTTTTCCACTTGGAAAATCTTGTCTTGATTTAGTAGTAATAACTGAGGATATCTCAATAATCTCAATAATATAATTGTCAACATTAAGAAAAAAAAATGTATTAGTATGAAGTCAAAACGGATGTCTGTTACTGTCGAAGGTCAGTCTATATGAACGATCATATTTTTGAAAGAAGTGCATGTTTCCTCCTGCGTTGGGATTCGTATTCATATGCATTTCACTTAGGTCGATCATGTCAACTCTGCGTGTATTGTACCCTGCATAGAAATAGAAAATCTGTACGGAGTGCGACATTTTGTTCTGATCAGGCTACTTATGTTACTACATCATTCATTTATTAAAACATACATGTCTATATCACATGGTCTTTGAGTGTATGAGTGAACGTTTTGTTACAAGCATAAATCATGTGTTATGCAAACACATAACGAATTAGAAAGGAAAATGGGCATCTGTCAAAGTAAAATGATCACTTATCAGATCTCAAAATGGGTATTTCTCATACCTAGAAATCGGCACTCATTACGGATGATAAGGGGCACTTCGTAGAAAGGAAAGGGACACATGCCATAGTATATAACAGGGACACTCTATATCGCACTAGAAAGTGGCATTTATTACTAAGGAAAATGGGTATTTCGTCAAAGCATAAGGGTCAACTATCAGATTAGAATAGGGATAATTATCACAGGTGATAAGAGCATTTATGCGAACGGGAACGGGGCACTTATTGGAAAGAAAACTGGGGAATTGTCTGTATAAAAATTGAAAAAGAAAGGGCACTTACAAAAAATAAGGGGGCTCTTTTAAGGTACTCGAAGAAAAGGGACACCGGCTGGAGTGCCGCCTCTGTTGCCTGTTTAAAAAAACAATTTAAACAACCAATGCAAAGCGTTGCATCCCCTCGCGAGGTACAATGGCTTATATACGTAAGAGCAAGTTACCTCCATTATACAATACTATATATACTGCAGCTTTTTCTCATGTACATAATTATCCCTTTTTGCATATTTAATGAGGTGTGACCTTTGGCCTTTGACGTACATATGTAAACAAATCTTTGAATGAACGATTGTTACTTACCACTAGTAGAACTGGAGGTTACTTGTAGATGCCGAAAAGCAGGAGTAGTCTACTAGTGGAAACAGTGTAGGTTGACTGGACAAATAAAACTCGACACTTCTACTAAAGTAGGGTAGCTCAGCTAAAGTGTTCGAAAATGCAGTAATGTCCCCATGCAATTGTATAAAATGATATCAGAAATCCTAATTAACTAGATGACTTGAACTAACGAAAGGAGAATAACTAACACGTAAGTTGCTCGTAAGTATCCGTGACGACTCGTTACAAATCGTGGAACTTTGCCTTAATACATCGCGATAACTCGTAACAACTCTTAAATCGGTCGTAATGTAGACCTACATAGTGGCCAAATCTCAAGGATCCGTGAAAGATCCGTGAATTTGTGCGACCCGTAAGGACTCGTAAGAAAAATCCGTGTATGTGAAGGGGGTGTAAGTTATACCTCGTGGTTGCAGAAGAATAGGGCACGCATTAGCCTCTTGTCGATGGCCCTCGCTTTGTTGGAGTCCGTAAATTCTGGCGAGCGAAGCTAGAGAAGCTAGAGAAATCGAGCGCGAGCCTCGCTCGCGCTCGGTTTCTCTGGCTCGCTTCGCTCGCCAGAATTTACGGACCCAACAAAGCGAGGGCCATCGACAAGAGGCTAGGCACGCATGGAACCGAAGACCAAATTCGGTCTCGTGGGCGGCCTATTTATGTTGCCACCTATTTCTTCATACTTCATACCGTTAACCCAAATAATGCCAGGTCATTTATTTTCGTGTTGATTTTATACAAATAATATTCAGGTGATCGGTACACTTCAACCGTACATGCACTCATCTACAAATGGGTGCAATTAACATCTTCTTTCCATTCCTCTTTTTATACGCAATTTACACTTCATTTATATGTTGCAGGCTTCTTGGCTGTGGGACAAAGTCAGACGGTAGACTAAGACATCACATCACTGGTCTTAACAAGTCAGAGAAGTCTCTCAGGGTGATTGCCTTGCATGTAAGTTACATACTAAGTATCATCTGGGTACACTTCAACCGTACATGCACTCATCTACAAATGGGTGCAATTAACATCTTCTTTCCATTCCTCTTTTTATACGCAATTTACACTTCATTTATATGTTGCAGGCTTCTTGGCTTTTGGACAAAGTCAGACGGTAGACTAAGACATCACATCACTGGTCTTAACAAGTCAGAGAAGTCTCTCAGGGTGATTGCCTTGCATGTAAGTTACATACTAAGAGTCATCTGGAGTTGGATCCCTCAAGTGTGGTGAATTGCTTGTATCAGACAGTAAAGGGAAAGCAACTGCACTGAACGACCAATTCCAATCAGTTTTCACACTGGAGGAATACTCGAACATTCCAGATCGTAGACAACCCGTGTTTCCTTCAATGGATCGCATTGAAATCTCTGTGGAAGGCATTGTCAAGCTACTGAAAGCTATAAATGTAAGCAAAGCCACAGGACCAGATGGCATACCAGGAAGGATCTTGAAGTTCTTTGCTGAAGACATTGCACCGATCCTGACCTTTATCTTTCAACAATCTCTAGATACAGGAACAGTACCATCTGACTGGCGTCTTGCAAACATCTCACCAATTTTCAAGAAAGGAGACAGGAGCAAGGCCTCCAACTACCGCCCTGTATCAATCACGTCCATCTGCAGTAAACTGCTTGAACATGTCATTTTCAGCAATATCATGGATCACTATGACGAAAATAATATTCTCAATGATGTTCAGCATGGCTTTCGTCCTGGCCATTTATGTGAGACCCAGTTGATCATTACATCTCAAGATGTTGCACACTCTCTAGACCAGAAAGAGCAAGTTGATGCAGTTGCATTAGACTTCTCCAAAGCCTTTGACCGTGTACCCCATAACCGCCTCCTCCATAAGCTTCATCACTATGGGATCCATGACAACCTTATCAGATGGATCAGGGTGTTCCTAACTAAAAGGTTACAACGTGTTGTTGTAGATGGAGAGTCATCTGAATGTGTTACAGTCACCTCTGGGGTACCGCAGGGCACAGTTCTCGGCCCACTTCTGTTTATATCCTTCATCAATGACATAGTAGATGGGATCTCTTCCAAAATCCGACTCTTTGCTGATGATTGTCTTCTATACCGTCCGATCACTGATGTCACTGATAGCCAAGCCCTACAACAAGATCTCAACAGGTTGCATTCATGGGCTAACACATGGCAGATGAAATTCAACACCGAGAAATGCTACCACATCACATTCTCCCTACGTCGGAAAGCCATCACCACGACATACACGCTAGGAGACACTCCTCTTGCGTTGGTAACAGATCTCCGGTATCTAGGACTGATTTTCTCATCCAACTTGTCCTGGCAAGGCCACATGAACAACATCACATCCCGAGCCAATCGGATGCTGGGACTAGTCAGCAGAAATCTCCGCAAAACCTCACAAAAGATCCGCCAACAAGCCTACTTCTCTCTTGTTAGACCTCATCTGGAATACTGTTGCTCGGTCTGGAACCCTCACACAAACAAGCATATATCCAAAATCGAGGCAGTACAAAGGCGAGCAGTAAGATTCACCCTCCAGAGATATCGTCGTATGGCCAGTGTCTCGGCCATGATTCAAGATCTGAAATGGGAGAGCCTGGAGAGGAGAAGAAATGGTGCAAGCCTCCACCTCATGTACAAGATCCAAAACGACACAGTAGCCATCAATGCACACCATTACACAGCCCCCATGATTGCCAGCAACACACGACAGTATCACTCAAAGAAGTTGCTGACTATCCCATCCAGAACCCAGAACTCATTTTTCCCTCGGACAGTAACTGCGTGGAATGCACTTTCAAAGATCACCCTTGACGCTACTTCACTGGAGGGCTTCAAGGGAGCGCTTCCACCAAGCATCTAGACCAAGAACTAGATAGTTTATTCCTCAGCACTACATCCTGACTTATGGATCCTGCTGAGTATCGTCGTAGAAGTAGAAGTAGAAGTATATCGATTGCTACATGAATACAAGGGTTCTAGGACAATTACCCCCTGGACAATCACCCACCTCCCTCCCCCTGGCAAATTCCCAACTGGACAATTACCCCACCCTGAAAATAACCCCCTTGGACAATCACATATCATTAGACAGTGTAACATAAATGTATTTAAATGGATATCATGTGTATAGCGTGTTTGTAAAAATATATTGGCATCCTGTTTATTGTTATATTTTATACAACACCTACGTGGATCCTTGTCATTTGATTGGACGATTGTTGGTCACATGATATTCAATAGATGGTATATTGCACGGTCGTGCATTTTTGGTTATATGCAGACTGCGTACCTCTCTGCTGCATGTGCGCGTATCCCTGCGTGTATCTGACGCGAAGGCAATCTGCATGTAATCGTGAAGGCTTGACTCGAACTTTAATTTATTTTTATAAGGAGTAAAGCATAATTTGTTGATTAACGTTCTATTAGGTCTTCTTCGATGTTGTATAAAAAAAATAATGAATGTTTTTCATTCGTTTAATAGTGCAAATATCTTCATTCGTTGAAAGATTAACGTTAATTCTATTCAACTCGACTGACGCCTCGTTGAATAGAATGTTAATCTTGCAACTCATGAACATATTCGCACTATTGAACCCATAACCATTCATTATTTGTATAATATTGGATGTAGGTGCTGCATGTACATGTTAACTACAAGATTATAAGATTATGCTTCCGATGACCCTACATTTACAAAAGCTTGAAAATAAAATTGAAATTAACATTAACACAAACCGTGAATGACCGGTATGTTTGGAGCCATTCACCAACCCACCGGTCCGTCATATCATGCAATTAAAGAGACAGGTTGACGGTCCAAATGAAAATCAGCCATTCGCAGATCAGATTCACATGTATGCAAAACAAAGAGATTGATTTATTGGCCATATATATGTATATTATCTGTACCGTTTTATTTTAAGCAGGCTTACCTCTAATACAAACTGCTATCCCTGAGCGCCCTACACAATAAAAACAACGTATATACAATATCTATGGACTTGATAAGTACATATTGAACTCATAATTGCATAACAAACAAAGATAAGGAAAACAAAGGTTAATAACATAAGAAAGACATAAAATTAATATAAATTTGTAAAGTGTTACTAATTTTCAGCATAGTATGATCAAAACATACAGTTGATACATTATCTAATACTGTCCAAACACTAATTACAGCCGTTGAAAGCAAAATGAGGTAATATACTGGAGAATGTTAAATTGAGATAGATTGAGTGAGAGCAAATAAAGCTGGTAAAGATAGAGCGAGAGGGGAGGAGAGAGAAAGAGAGGGAGAGGGGGAGGGAGAACAATGGAGTACCAGGGTATTACAGGAAACATGAGTCAGCAAACATTGTTCCCCCTAGAAAAGTGTACATGTACGCTACAGAATACACGGGGAAAATGGGAGAGAGGTAGAAAAGGAAGAGGAGGAGAAGGAGGATGGAAGTGAGAAGGAATGAGAGACAGACAGAGGCGGAGATAGACAGACAGAGAAAGACAGAGAAAGACAGAAAGAGATAGATAGAGAGAGAGAGATCATATATTCCTGGACATGTATTGATATAGTAATCATTTACTTTGCAATGTCTCCAGATAATTATGTGGGAGCCGCCACTTAATTCCTCTTAAATTTTAATTCACATGGTAGTACTAATGTAATTCCGTACGTAACAATGGAATCACTTAAATGCCGAGCACAGATTACTCCCATCACTCAAATGTTTTAAAACAACTGTTTGTATGGGTGTAGGACAAAGTACGCCCGAGAACAACCACCCTCCTGAAAATTACCCCCTGTGTTTAGTATGTAAGGATCGAGAACTGGCATAAGGACTCAAAGGGGTGAATGGATTAAGAAAACATTGAAGAAATTATAAAAAGACGACCCGTTTCTTCAAGAGAGAGAGAGAGGGGGGGGGGGTGGGATTCAGTGATATTTTTGTTGACAGGTACAGCAATATACAGTAGATTTGCGGGTGCACCATGTGAGAGAGAGAGAGACGACGGATAGTCAACCTGTTCGAAACGTCGAGCCACTCATCCTCTCCAAGCGCTATAGTTCTCCTGAGAACTATACGTTAAGAAAGATAACAAACAGTCCTTTTCAGGACTACCACACCCCCAAGAAAGATTACTGAGTCAGAGTCCTTTTCAGGACTCCTCAACACTCTCTCTCTCTCTCTCTCTCTCTCTCAAATGGTGCACCCGCAAATCTACTGTATATCTACATCACCATGCAAGCCGACACCTACAAGCAGCATCTAGGTACATGTACAGCAATATTTTAAGAGAATATAAATAATACAAATGTTTCTGTTTTTGCTTCTGAATTATAATGTCAACTTCATAAAGCACGGGGCCTTCCTTAAATGCTACCCATTTTCAATATTTGTTGTTTATTATATGGCTAACATATCAAATTACTTTCTAATTCCAGGATAATGGTCAACTCCTCGTAGAGAAATGCCAGCTATCTACCGAGATGACTGCCATATTATGGTCCTGTCTAAGATCCTTCACCTCACTGAACCATCTCAGCATTTCAGACTCCTCTCTCAGTTTCCCTCCATCTCTTCGTGAGCTTTCATCCGTCACAAAGCTATCAGCTGAGAGTGTGACGTCACAAAGCTATGAAAGTCTGCTCTCATCGCTTCCTGGCTTGGGAGATATCGATATCACTATCGATGATGCAGAGAGAGACATACCTCAGATCACGGCTTGTCTTCGTCGGACCGGAGGACAGCAGCTCACACACATCACCATTACAGCACCGTCATCACTCCCATCCGAGAAGAGGAGTGTATCGAGAGAGACGATGAGAGGATTGGGTCTTCTGATCAGAGAACAAACCAAGAACCTACAGTGGCTGCGTCTATCCAGAGTGAAGGGCACGGACGAGGGAGACTTGGTTAAACTCGTTGAGTGTTGCAAACATGTGGAGACGATGAATCATCTAATGTGAGTTTATTGTACACATCTTTAGTCAGTGAATAATATTAATTATACTAATAATAATCATAATGTTGGTACCCCCCCCCCCAAAAAAAAAAAAAAAAAATAATAATAATAATAATAATAATAAATAAATAAATTTAAAAAAAAATAAATAAAAAAAAAATAATGAGTATTGATAACATAGATGATATAATTAACATTAATAGTACCTGTAATAATCATTGATGATAACCTCATTTTAATGCTAACAGTATCAAACATCTTGAACTTCAGATGGTGTTTTTGCTTTAGTTTACATAGGGCAATTGACACATAGCCTCTAAATAAAGGCGCTTAATTTTGTTTTTGTTGTGAATTTATTTTAAATATACCTGTTTTATTGGATGTTTACTATTGATTTAATAACTTCGTTCATGGTTCAAACAATAGATTGAGAGTCTGTCAGCTGGAAAGTAGCAAATTCACCAACCAGATGACGTGAATTTCTCAAAGCTAGCAAGGGGTCTGAATGCCATTATGTTCAGTACAAAACATATATGTGTATCATTATCCGGAACAAATAGGCTATAAATATACCGAAACAAATCATCTTGCTGTCTTGCATGTAAGTGTTCAACGGTTTTATTTTGTTTCTGTTATCACATAAGGCCCTACTCGTTGTTATGATGTATGACCTATACATGTACTAAATTCCTCAATTAAAGATTGTTTGCAGCTTAATTGACCACTTTTTTCCACCTGGAAAATCTTGTCTTAAATAAGTAGTAATAACTGAGAATATCTCAATAATCTCAATAATATAATTGTCAACATTAAGAAAAAATAATTTATTAATATGATGCCAAAACGCATGTTTGTTACTGTCGAAGGTCAGTCTATATGAACGATCATATTTTTGAAAGAAGTGCATGTTTCCTCGTGCGTTGGGATTCGTATTGATATGTATTTCACTTCGGTCGATCATGTCAACTCTGCGTGTGTTGTACCCCGCATAGAAATAGAAAATCTGTACGGAGTGCGACATTTTGTTCTGATCAGGCTACTTATGTTACTATATCATTCATTTATTAAAACATACATGTATATATCACATGGTCTTTGAGTGTATGAATGAACATTTTGTTACAAGCATAAATTATGTGTTATGCAAACACATAACGAATTAGAAAGGAAGATGGGCATCTGTCAAAGTAAAATGAACACTTATCAGATCTCAAAATGGGTATTTCTCATACCTAGAAATCGGCACTCATTACGGAGGATAAGGGGCACTTCATAGAATGGAAAGAAACACGTGCCACAGGGTTCTTGTTAATAGCCGGCAACCGGCTATTTTTTCCGGCTGTCGGAACCATAACAAAAAAAAAAAAAAAAAAAAAAATCGTAGCCGACAGAGACTGATGGACTAGAAGTTGAAACCCACAGTGCTGCAGCTCAGAATGATGACAAGCCGACGACAGTCACCAGGCAAAGTGAAGAAGGTGCCAGTGGGCAAGATGAAGCTGAAGACCAGGAGGTGAAGTCCACCCTTGACATCCTAGGTCTGGATGAGGATCTTCTTAGCCAGTCCTCAGATTCAGAAATGGAATGATCATTCACTATGTAATTATTGCAAAAAGTTTCAGGCTCAGGTACATGAATATTAAACATGTGTCACATTACATTTCAATATGCGAGAAAAGTTTAATACATTCTGATTGAATTGACAAGATTTTTCCTTCTAAGGTCTCTAGAATCTGAATGGGAGATCTTGAAATGCTAGGGGCTTGCCTTCAGGGGAGACTCCCCTCCAGACTGAGGCACTGCACCTGGACCCTGCTGGGGGCGTAACACCCCCAGACCCCTGTGACAGCTGTCACATACCTGCAAACCATTTACCAATCCAATTTTGTCATATTTTTTTTATGTGTGTTCCAATTTTTTTAATTTTTTATCGCAAACGATTTTCTTCACTGACAAGGTCCTGTAAACGTCAGTTAACCGTTTTTGCCCAGGACTACCTTGTATCATTATCATGTAATTCAAAATTGTAGATTCATCACAAATATGATTGATTTATCAGAAACAATAATGGAGCATTTTCATTTCATATTGTATATCATATGAAAAGTAAGTTATTCAGCCAAAATATTCATGATCTTTATCATTAAACTATGGCTCATACAGTGTGGTCATATCTTTAAAAATAAAGCTAAGATAGCACCAGAGAGCATCTAAAACCCTAAAGCTTCCAGGGCCCTTGGGCGGGCCCTGGACCCCGGCCGCAAGGGACTTCGCGCTTCGCGCTCGTGATGTGCTATGGCACTGTGCCATAGTATATAACATGGACACTTTATATCGCACTAGAAAGTGGCATTTATTACTAAGGAAAATGGGTATTTCGTCAAAGCAAAAGGGTCAACTATCAGATTAGAATAGGGATACTTATCACAGGTGATAAGAGCATTTATGTGAACGGAAACGGGGCACTTATTGGAAAGAAAACTGGGGAATTGTCTGTATAAAAAGTGAAAAAGAAAGGGCACTTACAAAAAATAAGATGGGCTCTTTTAAGGTACTCGAAGAAAAGGGACACCGGCTGGAGTGCCGCCTCTGTTGCCTGTTTAAAAAAACAATTTAAACAACCAATGCAAAGCGTTGCATCCCCTCGCCGGGTATAATGGCCTATATACGTCAGAGCAAGTTACCTCCATTATACAATACTATATTTACTGCAGCTTTTTCTCATGTACATAATTATCCCTTTTTGCATATTTAATGAGGTGTGACCTTTGGCCTTTGACGTACATATGTAAACAAATCTTTGAATGAACGATTGTTACTTACCACTAGTAGAACTGGAGGTTTCTTGTAGATGCCGAAAAGCAGGAGTAGTCTACTAGTGGAAACAGTGTTGGTTGACTGGACATATAAAACTCGACACTTCTACTAAAATAGGGTAGCTCAGCTAAAGTGTTCGAAAATGCAGTAATGTCCCCATACAATTATGTACACAAATGCTATCAGAAATCCTAATTAACTAGATGACTTGTACTAACGAAAGGAGAATAACTAACACGTAAGTTGCTCGTAAGTATCCGTGACAACTCGTGACAAATCGTGGAACTTTGCCTTTATACATCACGATAACTCGTAACAACTCTTAAATCGGTCGTAATGTAGACCTACATAGTGGCCAAATCTCAAGGATCCGTGAAAGATCCGTGAATTTGTGCGACCCGTAAGGACTCGTAAGAAAAATCCGTTTATGTGAAGGGGGTGTAAGTTATATCTTGTGGTTGCAGAAGAATAGGGCACGCAAGGAACCGAAGACCGAATTCGGTCTCGTGCGCGGCCTTTTTATGTTGCCACCTATTTCTTCATACTTCATACCGTTAACCCAAATAATGCCAGGTCATTTATTTTCGTGTTGATTTTATACATTCTAGCTGCACACAAATAATATTCAGGTGATCGGTACACTTCAACCGTACATGCACTCATCTACAAATGGGTGCAATTAACATCTTCTTTCCATTCCTCTTTTTTATACGCAATTTAAAAATTCATGTATAATATGTTGCAGGCTTCTTGGCTGTGGGACAAAGTCAGACGGTAGACTAAGACATCTCATCACTTATCTTAACAAGTTAGAGAAGTCACTCAGGGTGATTGCCTTGCATGTAAGTTACCTACTAAGTATATCGATTGCTACATGAATACAAGGGTTCGAGGACAATTACCCCCTGGACAATCACCCACCTCCCTCCCCCTGGCAAATTACCAACGGGACAATTACCCCACCCTGAAAATAACCCCCTTGGACAATCACATATCATTAGACAATGTATTTAAATGTATATAATGTGTATAGCGTGTTTGTAAAAATATAGTGGCATTCTGTTTATTGTTATATTATATTGGATGTTGGTGCTGCATGTACATGTTAACTACAAGATTATAAGATTATGCTTCCGATGACCCTACATTTACAAAAGCTTGAAAATAGAATCGAAATTAACATTAACACAAACCGTAAATGACCAGTATGTTTGGAGCCATTCACCAACCCACCGGTCCGTCATTTCATGCAATGACAGGTTGACGGTCTAAATGAAAATCAGCCATTCGCAGATCAGATTCACATATATGCAAAACAAAGTGATTGATTTATTGGCCATATATATGTATATTATCTGTACCGTTTTATTTAAAGCAGGCTTACCTCTTCAGTTTACAAACTGCTATCCGTGAGCGCCCTGCACAATAAAAACAACGTATATACAATATCTATGGACTTGATAAGTACATATTAAACTCATAATTGCAGGAGGATGGAAGTGAGAAGGAGAGAGAGACAGACATAGGCGGAGACAGAAAGACAGAGAAAGAAAGAGAAAGACAGAGAGAGAGAGAGAGAGAGAAAGTGAGTGAGAGAGAGAGAGAGAGAGAGAGAGAGAATAATATTCCTGCACATGTATTGATATAGTAATCATTTACTTTGCAATGTCTCCAGGTAAGTATGTGGGAGCCGCCACTTAATTCCTCTTAAATTTTAATTCACATGGTGGTACTAATGTATTTCCGTACGTAACAATTGAATCACTTAAATGCCGAGAACATATTTCTCCCATCATTCAAATGTTTTAAAGCAACTGTTGTATGGGTGTAGGACAAAGTACGCCCGAGAACAACCACCCTCCTGAAAATTACCCCCTGTGTTTAGTATGTATGTAAGGATCGAGATCTAACATAAGGATTCAAAGGGGTGAATGGATTAGGAAAACATTGGAGAAATTATAAAAAGACGACCCGTTTCTTGAAGAGAGAGAGAGAGAGAGAGAGAGGGGGGGGGGGGGGAGGGGGGGGGGGGGCAATGACATTTTTCTTGACAGGTACAGCAATATTTTAAGAGAATATAAATAATACAAACGTTTTTGTTTTTGCTTCTGAATTATAATGTCAACTTCATAAAGCACGGTGCCTTCCCTTCAATTCTTCCCATTTCAAATATTTGTTGTTTATTATATGTCTAACATATCAAATTACTTTCTCATTCCAGGATAATGGTCAACTCCTCGTAGAGAAATGCCAGCTATCTACCGAGATGACTGCCAGATTATTGTCCTGTCTCAGATCCTACATCTCACTGAACCATCTCAGCATTTCAGACTCCTCTCTCAGTTTCCCTCCATCTCCTCCTGAGCTTCCATCCGTCACAAAGCTATCAGCTAAGAGTGTGACGTCACAAAGCTATGAAGGTCTGCTCTCATCGCTTCCTGGCTTGAGAGAGATCGATATCCGTATCGATGATGCAGAGGGAGACATATCCCAGTTCACGGCTGGTCTTCGTCGGACCGGAGGACAGCAGCTCACACGCATCACCATTACAGCACCGTCATGGCTCCCATCAGAGAAGAAGAGTGTATCGAGAGAGACGATGAGAGGACTGGGTCTTGTGATCAGAGAACAAACCAAGAACCTGCAGGTGCTAGGTCTGTATGGAGTGGAGGGCACAGACGAGGAAGACTTGGTTTACCTCGTCGTGTGCTGCAGACATTTCAAGACGATGTCAGAGCTGTGGTAGGTTCTTGTTTAAATCTTGTATAAAATAGATTAAAATCCTACTAGACGATCCTGTTTAGTTAGTCTGCCGTGAAAAAGCATAATGGTACGAATGCTTGAAGGGATGCAAAGGTTAAAACATGGGTGTAACTTCCAAGTGTTTGACTGAAAGTTAGGATGGGTTTTCTTTGTTTGATTATCGCTCTCAATTGTTATTTTAGAATTTTAATGTACAATCGCAATGAATAGATTGAATTTGAATACCTGTATTGAAAATCCAAAATTTTGATATACAGTTACATGTATTATTATAAACCGTCGGAAGGTAAAATAATGTAAGTCCATTTTGACTTTAAAAAAAATCATATCCTGATTAAATTAATTATCATTATCATAAATTGTCATTATTATTATTATTATTAATATTATTAGGTCTATTATTATTGTTATTTTGCCACTACTATTATCATTATCATCATTTATTATTATTGCGTTTACTACTATTAATATCATCATCATGTTATCATTGTCACTATCTGATTAATTATCATCAGTATCAATATTTTGGGTTGCAAGTACGTGTTTGATTTTTTAGGCAGAATGGCGAATCACCGAATACCGGCAGCGAATTAAAAGGTTTTGTGCTCTAGCTGCAATGAACCGTTAAAGGCAAACTGTCCTTTTTAAAATTATTCTACATCTTTTGTTTGATGCATCGTCTAAAGAACATCAAGTTCCATGAGGTTGCAGGTATGCCCCCCCCCCCCTGCCAACGTCAGCTCTTACTCTTCGACTCAGAATTTGTGAATTTTGAAGCTTAAGCAATGCCAAGATAGGGGAAATGACTCATTTTCCCCTTTTCTCCCCCCTGGAGGGTTTTTCATCAACTACAATCAATTTCGATTTAAAAAATCAACTTTTAAGGCTGAATCACTTTTGGCTTAAAACTAATGCTCGTGAGCTGTTTTATCGACTCAAATTTAAACTAGAATTGATTTTAATAAATATTAGGTTAAATGTAAAAGGGCTCTGTAATAAAGGCTAGTCGGTGTTGGGTCAATCAACCACAACATTGCGTCGCTACACTACTGCAAGAAAGGTCCTCGAAAAGTAGGTAAATTCCGTTCTGTTGATACAAAAATTGTTATTTTGGTAGAAGGAAAGTATTCCTCTCATTTGTAACCGAACGTTATTTGGAATAAATATCAACTGAAAGCATTCTCCAACTGAGCGAAACTTAAGTTAACTCTTCGAATTGCACCGGTTCGTGCATTTCCGTCCAATTCATATAGCCTACATTCATGCATGTTTAACTGTAGCCTAGTTCTACTTGTCTAACGATGTTGAATATTTGGTTAGGACATGTAAGAAATATAGTTTATTCTTTCATTTGATAACAAAATAGGTCTACCACGGCTTTAGGAATCATCGTGTTGTATGGTTTCGTCGATAAGTCTAGTGCTTAAAATTTAGATTTAGTCTAGGCTTAGATTCCAAATCTAGGCCTAGATCCAGGCTATACTACTTTGTTTTGTTGCCGGTAGGCAGTGCGGTCGCCATTGTTTTGTGTTAATAATAACAATTAACGAGATCATTGCTTTAACTTCAACATTTTATGCTAGAAAATACGACTCTACGGTATCAGACCGAAGACCAGGTTAGATCTTGATTAAGATCTTGATGTATCATTTAGTCTACATGATACCAGATCTAGGATAGATGTAGACCTAGTCTTCACACTGCACCCTTTGTGCAGGACTAACTTAGATAAGTTAGGAGTTAGAGTTAGTCCCTGAGTCATAGATGTAGTTGACTACTTGTATTTTTGTGACATCTAAATTAACAGGAGTTAGATCTAGTCTACGTCTAACAGTAAAAAGTTAGATTTTAGACTAGATGTAGAATGTTATGTAGGTCTAGTATTAGGCTCATGTATCAAGCTCTCCTGTTTTGTTTTTCTTTCAGAGTCAGAGATGGAGTGGACCTGGCCATTTGAGTCATATCCAAGAAATAGACCTCTAGTCTAAAACTTCTCTCTCATCGTGTCTTCAACGTCTTGGACTAACTTCTCATCCTACCTTGGCCCGAGGAAAGGGTTTGGATCTGCATAATGTAATCCAGTTCAAGGTACTGCAGATTCTACTGTGCTAAGTGGCCTTTTGATGTGATTTTCTTAGCAAAGTTTGAACACCGACATTAAAACGGTGAGGGTTTTTTTTTTTCTTCTTCTAGACCTGCATAGATATGAATTACTAACTTGTTGTTGAGTTTATAGTCTTGATATTCATTTATGATAAAGGGTTAAGATACCGGATATTGGATTTTACAATAACAAACTGAAAATTATGTGTTCTTAATTTAAGAAGAAGCCAACCATGACAGGTAAAAAGAAACATAGATAAATTACTAGATCAGCCAGATTCTGATCAATAGTGTATAGCATAGGGCAGCAATTAAAGTATAAAGATGTGGTTGAACAAACTCTATGCATGATGTAAGTTTCAACCTGTTTGTTATATACCAGTTTAGGTATTTCTTTCTCTTCTATTCACCAGAGGGTATTTTTATCAATTCTCTGTACAATAGGGTTTGGTTCAAGATCAGATTATCTAAGATTAAGATTAGACTGCTGTAGAGTCAGATAACAAATGAAAGCTACAGTTTAAGATTAGCACATTCAAGTTCAATATTTTAAAATAATGTTCGGGATCAAAATCAAAATCAAGATGAATCAAAAATGTGTATTATTCAAAAAAAAGTTCCACGTACCAAATATCACATTTTCAAAAACTTTAAATGTGGTTAGTTACGTGACATAGTGGTTTGACCCAAATACATTTAAATTACAATTGATCAGTGATGAAAATGTACTTTTGTTCAGTTGAACACATTAAAGTGACAACTATTTTTTCTGTGAAATATATTTGCTCTCTTTATGGTATATGTATATCTCTGTTTTAAATCTTAGGTTGCAAAGTAAAGATCTGTGGTATCTACATGAACTGCAAACTCATGGCATCTGGACTTTCATACCTAAGGTGTTTTCCATCTCTTCAAGTTGAAAAGGTGAGCGGTATCAGTTAAAATAATTGATCTTATCAGTATGTTTTGTGCCTGTCATCATTGCCCCTAGAGCAATCAAGAAAAACAATTTTAAGCAAGTACAGTTATCATAGTCCTTGTTAGAGGTCTAATTACGATTTTACCCAAACTATTGTATAAAACATACACAAAATGATTATGAAAAGATTCTTTTTTGTTTCCAAAGCCTTAAATAAATTATTTATTATCTTTTCTAACTAAAACTGCTTTCGTATCAATATTTAAAAAAATATGTTCATTATCCTTCTTCTTGATGTATTTTCCAATAAAAGAAATTGACATGACTAGAAATACAAAATTTGTATAGTCTATAGATTGAAAAATTACACTAGTATTTATTAATATTTGTATTACATAACTTTCAATTTCAAATTCTAGACTGCAGAGCTTGAATCCCCTGCAACATTATTCTTCATATGGAACATCAGGCAGCCTACATATTCAAGCTCCCTTTTCCAGCTCTAAGCAAGAGGGACCACAATGCTAAACAGATCGTGGAATAGTCGCTTTCTCATTAATTACGACTTCCGGTGAAACAGATTTTCAAATAAATTCATCTGAAGATATTAAAAGTGCTCCAGTCTGTGTACTACAATTTGCCATCGAGTATGGAATCATTGGTTTGACAATATTTCATCAAGTAATGTTTTAAAGGAAGTAAACAAATTAATGATACTTCCAACAATTCTATTCTTTTAAATAGAATCGTAGAATCTTGGAAAAGAAAGAAGAAAACAACTATTTACAGTTGAAAGATAAAACTAAAGTAATAATCCATATTAAGTTTAATAGCTCTGCAATTTAAGCCTGCACTTTCGAGAAATATCTCGCTAAGTGTTGTTGCTGATCTAAAAAGCTATGATTCTTTCATGGAGGCTGTTGTTTCTAAACTTACATTACCTAGATAAATCCGTTAATGGCGATGAATCTTAAAATATCAAATTGGAAATTTTAAAGTAGCAATTCATAGGGGGCAGCAGTGGGCCAATTTGAGGGCCTATTTGGAACTCTTAGTAGAGTTTGTGTTGGCAAGAATTTGTGTCGATAATTACCTGTTGATACCTGAATTGGATATTCTTAGCAATTGCACAAGAACAAATACAAAATAAATAACCGAACATTGTAATTGCAGTGAAAACAGATTTGTCCGGTAGGAAATAATATATCAACTCGGATTCATGTTGTCCTTAAAAAATTCTCAAAGCTGATAGAAAAAAAAATGATGATTAACTTTGTATAGACAAACTGTTGTATCAAGAAAAACCCATTTTCATCAACTGCATGACCTTACATGGCAATGTGTATTACCCTTATATTAACAACCATATTAGTTATAGCAATCATTACGACAAATCTTACTCTTTTAATCTCCACTAATGTACCGTACATGTACCTCGACTAGACAGTGGCAGATATTAGCTGCAATAGTTTTAACAACCGGTTGTCACTTAAAGAGCAGTACTTTCATTTGTGTCATTGGAAATGTTCTTATTGTATCCCTTGAAATTAATTGCTATTGCTCATCATTTATAAAATGTAGATTTTCATGCATTAAAGCATAAGAATAGCTATAAGACTTTAAAGCTTGAAAAATGTATGTAAATGTTATTTTGTATTTGAGTAATTTATCGTTTGTCATGTAATACGAAAAAAATGAATGGATGAGATTATGCGATAACACATAACTAGTAATTATGAAATGATGATAAAGGGCAATGATATATGATTCAATGATGGTGTGTTTGTTTGATCAGATAACCTAGCAATAATTTTGTTAGAAGCCAGTGGTAAATATTTGGATTTTTTACTTTATTTATGTATTATTATTATTATTATTATAACTGTTTTGTTATGGGGGGGGGGATGTAAAAGAACAAAACAATCACTTTGAAAGGGACAGAAAGCAAAGAGTTGTGATAGCAGTGTGGTTGTGTGTTAATGAGAGAGAGAGAGAGAGAGAGTATGTGAATGGAGTAAGGGCACAAATTTATAAACAAATAGATAATTAATGGCACAAAATTAGCCTTTAATTTTGTACAAAATTCTCGATTCTCTGATACATAAAAAAGTTGTTAGCCTTCATTTACGGCATTTACGCCTTACAAGCAAATCAGTGCTTGAACATATCGAATTAATAATGGGATGATTTTTGTTTTAATTCGTTTTATTTCAAGAGGGTTACTTTCTCAGTAAAAAAAACTGTTTCATTGAGAAACCCTCTATTAATACACTGAGAGGAAATTGAACAACGTTTAAATACATATCACATATCATATCATGGATTCTTTTTCTTAATGTTTTTTTTTTTATACACCAGAATATAAACACGAACAAAATTATAGAATATAATATAATTCCTTTCAAATAAAAAAATTAATGCAGGAAAGCTGAAATACTCGTTCGGTTTCTTTATTTATTTACCGAAATAAACAGTCTCTGGGATAAAAAAAGAAAAAAAAAAAAAAAAAAAAAAAAAAAGGAGATGAAATTGATCTTATAATGTATATGGATCACTTCCCATGTCCCTTTTGCAGCCAACATCAAATTCTGTAGAACTTTGCAGGAATTATGAATATGTCATATATGTCCTATTTGTGAGATTTAAACGTAGCAGTGTCCTAATATTCAAATTATGCACGGAAACCCGTTTACTTGCTAGACTTCACTGTCAGACATGCACTATTGAGTGACTGACCGGCTTTTTTCATCTTTGGTAATAACATAACATGAACTGTAAAGGGTACATGAGGAATCGTCTACATCAATAACCCACTGCTTGTAATGGCCAAAATTTAACTGATTAGGTCAGCGGCCTAAGTTAAGCCTGGCCTAACTAAACCGCGGACTAAGTTAGGCCAGGTTTAACTTAGGCCGCTTTCGAGAATACCACCCTAAGAGTATCATATTTTACGCATTCTCTGTCTGTTTCTCTTTCTTAATTTCTCTGTTCTTTGTGTGTCTCGATCTCTACTCTATGTTGTTGTTGTTTGGTATTATCGGCGTTTCATTCTTTTTTAGAATATTTACGCCTTTCTCCTTTTTTGTAATACTATTTGTAAATTCGTACTCTTCTCTTTTTTTTGGATAATATAATCTCAGATCTACTGGTCCATGAAAACCCCTCACCGCAATTGGCACCTTCCTTCCTGCCAGAACGGCGAGGTACATTGCGCAATCTTCTCGGCCATCATTGGCCTAGGCAACTCTGGTGCCGGTGAGAGGATTCTGGGGTATATCTTCAGAGTATCTTAATTGTTTGGGGTTTACCTTCCTCAATCCGTCTTTACTCTTTCTTTCCTTTTCTCTTCTAGTATTTTTCTATTTTGTAAAACCTTATTTTTCTATCAAAGTAGGTATCAACATCTTTGAGCATTTGGTTGTCATGCGATATGTGCAAAAAAAATAAAAAATTCTAGTAGGGACACTCAAAACGCCTCGTTCTACGAACGAAGCGGATCAATGCTCTCTGTGTCACACTTTTTGTTGATTTTAGGAGTTTCATTATTTCGTTTGGGCTCGTTATATCACTTTCCATTATCAGCATTGCTCTTTCTATTGTATATTTTGGACATTCCATCAGATAGTTTGATGAAACAAACTGTGAGTGCAATTGGTCTATACGATGATACTTTATGTGGTTCTTTGTTAGGTGTTTTGATTGGGACAATAATTGAGTGTTTACATTGCCTTGGTATTTGCCCCGAGCTCCAAATTTGATTTATCAAATTTAGCATGGTCTGTTTTGCTGATTTCGTGAGTTTTTGGTATATTAAATATTTAATATTATCGTGTCCGGGGGTAAGAGGAGGAATTTTGACGTTCGATTGCTGCTTCTAATTCTGATAGTGTGAAATTGTCGTTTAGGACTGAGGGAAAATTTTCTCTATATTATTTGCTACGTGAGTGTACAGTTGGGAGCTAAGGTCAACTTTGTGTTTAGTTACGTAAGTATAATCTTCAGCTATCTTATTGACCTTTTCCTGATCGGTAATATATTCTATATTATTTTCTTTTAGTGTTGGTAAGCATTCTTTTTTTTTGGTATGATATTGTTGTATCTTTTTATCATTTTCCAAATTTCTGAAGTCGGAGTGAATCTCTTATCGTGCCACAGGGCTTTTCCCCATTGTGCCAGGTTGTTTTGGAGATAATCTGATTAACGCGATGGTTCTATGAATGGCGAGTGCAAAACACACAGCACAGCCCAATGAGCATGAACAATAACTGCTATTACAAAAGCGCCCTTGCACGCACATGGCACTCAATAGGTAGCGTGCATGCAGCCTCATGGCAGGCTATGGGTTAAGCCTGGAGCAGTATTTGTTCCAATGTTGTCTTTTTGCTTCTCTTATTGTTTTCTGTGTAAGGGCTTTCTTATTTAGGTATTCGTAGAGATAATCTTTCGTCATGTATTTGAGGGCTTTATTTTTGGCTATGTTTCGTTCTTTAATTCTCTTTTGGCAGTCTTCATTCCACCATGGATTGTGTGGTTTATGGTTTTTAGTTACTGTTGGTATGGTTTCCTTCATAATTTTCTTTGTGACGTGTATGAATTCGTTGTAGTATTCTTATGTGTTTTCATTTGGAGTTATATTGGACAGTTCTATGTCGCATAATTGTTCAAATGCTTTCCAGTCTGCTTTTTTGTAACTAAGATATGGTTCGTTTCGTTTTGTATATTCTCTTTCATGTATTTCTTCTACAGGATGTAGATTGATTTGTATTTCTATAGGGAAGTGATCACTTTCTAACTGATCTTGCTTTACATTCCACTGACATCTATAAGCTATGGAGGGTGTTGCTAAGCTTAGGTCTAGACAGGATAATTTTTCCGTATGGTGATCCATTCTCGTACCTGATCCATCGTTTAGTATGATAATATTTATTCTTCTATGATGCGGCCATTTACATCGGTAGTGTTACTGCCCCATAATGAGTTATGGCTGTTAAAGTCTCCTAGGATTAGCAGGTACTTTGGGATAGCATATTCTGGAATGATGGCCTTAAGGGTATCTATGTCTAATCGCTGACATGGATTGTAATAATTTACTACTGTCATGCAGGAATTTTTGAGGTGCAGTTGAATAGTTTGCAATTCAAAGGTATTATGAAGTGTTATATTTTTGAAATATACAGAGTTGTGTACGTAAATGGCGCATCCGCCTCTCACTCCGGTTTTTCTGTTGCGTGGTATACATGTATAATTTGGTATTTATAATATATTATTTTCTGTCAACCACGTTTCTTGAATGCACAATATATGGTAAGGGTTATTCCTGCGTGACAGTAGCAATTGAACTAGTTCGTCCCCGTGCCCCCCTTGGAGACCTTGGGCATTCCATAGTAGTATGGAAAGTGCCGCCATGAAAAGGAGAATTTTAATTATGTTCTCCATGGTGTTTCATTATTTCTAGCTCTTCAGGTAATATATTGAGACAATGCTGGGCTTCTGCGAGAAATTTGTTCATCTGTTGTGTTCGTGGGATGTCTTGTTGCATTATTTCTATGACACGGAAAAAAAACATTAGGAGATCCAGGGAGATGTGACTTCTCTCTGGGAGATCAGTGTTCTTGGCTGTGGTAATGATGTTGGGTTTACCACCACTGTTGGAATGTTGCATTCTCCACTGTTTTACATATACGGAAGGGGTAATCAAACTTTCGCTTTGATTGGTTTCTATTTCAATGTATTGTGTATATTTTGTATTTGGTCTGCTTTGTGTGGGAATTTGTTTACTCTTTGTTTCTTTCTTTTCTTTGCTTGTGGGTACTTTATTATTGCCGTTTGTGCTCGATTCCTTAGAGTTAGTTTTTTCCTCTACTTTTGTTGCCTCTTTGAAATGTTTCGTGGCTTCGGCATAACTTATTTTCTTTTCCAAGCGGATTTCTTGGACAATTCTTGCGTTTTTGGCTTCGATGCACCCTTTGAATGCTGCTGAGTGGTTTCCTTTGCAGTTAACACAGAAGGGATTGGATTTTCTGGGACATTGGTCGAAAGGGTGGTCTTCTTCACACCTGACTGAGTCGTTGCGATTTTTAGGGGACCCAACACACAAAAAAGGGGTCCTCTTACCCCCCACCCCCCCCCCTACCCCGCTTATTCAGCGACCTGCCGAGTCGTTCGATTTTTTGGGGACCAAAAAAAAATTAAAAATGTGTCCTCTTACCCCCCCCCCCCCCCCCCCCCCCGCCATATCAGGCGGACTTTGGGAATGGGTGTTGCTCCTAAGTTAATTCTGTTGGTTAATGTAGCATACAGTGCAGTGCAGAAAAATGCCCGAAAATATTGCGTACCTCTTGCTGGCAATCCCAATACACAAAAACAATTCAAATACTATACGGAGTTGGGTCGGAAAGAGATAATTGGTTTCCTTTCACTGAGACCAATCGCTTGTTCACGTGATATATTTCGCGCCAAATACAAAATTGAGCGTGGTTTCCGACAATCAGAGAAACAATTTTGATATTTTCCACAAATTAAATTCCGAAGAGTAGTATGATGAATTCACAACATGTATATTCCAGAAAGACTGGGGTTGGCAATCCAAAAAGAAAATTGAGTACATTTAGTGTCAATTGAAGATTCAATTCAATTCGATCGAACACCGGAGCTCGGAGGAGGCACGTCCGTAGCAGACGGTCTGAGAAACGGTAGTATTCCTCTCTGTTTATATATATATATATATATATATATATATGACCCCCCCCCCTCCCTTATCGCTCTCTCTCTCTCTTTCTCTAATTCTTTTTCGTTAGTCTAACACCTTACCCCATCACTCTGTTTTCTGAACATAGGTTACAGTGTTGTGGAACTAGAGAGGGCGGCAGAGTGGAATCTCATCTCAAAGGTCTTCAAGCATCATCATCTGGCGACCTCTCTGTGCATATTCATCATGTAAGTATCGTTCCACGTTGTGTGCACTGTACACTTTCACTATTTCTTATTTTCATCTGTATAATGACCGCTATTATGCAAATATTGTTCTGTATTATCGTTTTTAATATTCAATTTCTAAATTTTCTTTCCATTTTTGGCCCATTTTCTTTGTTAACGTTTCCTTAGTGTTATTTTTTTTTCTTGTAAAATCATCCCCTTCTGCTTCGTAAGTTTTTTAAACTGTTTTATATTTTGAGTTTCCTGGCTTGGGAGATATTGATATCACTATCGATGATGCAGAGAGAGAGACATAGCTCAAATCGCGGCTGGTCTTCGTCAGACGGGGACTCTTTTGTCTCTGTCCCGGGTCTCTGTATTTAGTGTTGTTGATGATTGTTATCCCATTTCCTAGACTCCAAATGCTCAGAAGAATATCAAAACGTTGCTAAATGAAATAATTTATATGTTCTCTCTCCCATGTGTTCCTATTACGTTTTTTACACGTAATTCACTTTGTTTCCTCTGTCTGGATTTGCACTTCAACATTCTATCAGATATTTAATCAAATATATCTTTGTTTTGGGTGTTGTTTCGATGGTACGATTATAAGTATGATTTATTATCTTTATTCCTTGCATGAAATTGAGAAGTTTATTTGTTCAATCACTTCATTGTTGGCTCTTTTTTGGGGGGGGGGGGGGGGGGGCGGGGTGCTACTCACGTTATAACTGGAGCCCATTCATTATTTTCAGTTGTGCTACCACTCTTAAGCCATTTCTTAATTGTACCATTGATTATGTCTGTGTTTAATGTTGTATACTTTTTAATTCTGCCCCCCCCCCCCCCCATGTTGCTCTCCGGTTGTCTCTTTCTCTCTTTTTGGGGCGTTCTTTATCTGCATCAGAGTCGGCGCTCATGGGGAGGGGGCACAATGCCCCCCTGTTTCTTTTCTTCTTCAAGTACACCAGAAGCGCTTGCTTTTACGATAGAAAAGTTTTCATTTTTATTGTGCCGCTGTTTTTTCCTCAATAAGTGTCCCTTCCCCTTTTTTATGTCCCCTCATCAAATTTGCAAGGTGCCTTTTACTTTGACAAATGACCTTTTCCTTTTTTATGAATTCCCTTTTCCTGTTTTTCTAACTGCCTATTTTCATCTCTGATGTATGCACTTTTGTACAACTGAATGATTGACTAATAGGTTTATTGAGAACATTCCATGATATTTCATTCCTTTGACTTAGCCAATGGGTTAACAAAATATTTCCAAATTGTAAAAAAAAGATATATATAGACCATGTCAATTTTTCAGTATTAATGAGAAATAGAAGAAGCGAAAGGCAGAGGAGAGAAGAGATGTAGAAGAGTAGAGAACAAGGCTAAGCAGAGCGACCGAGGAAGGAAACAAGTTTGGAGAGCCAGAGAGGTAGAAGAGGGTTGATAGGAGAGGGGAGGTACACCATAGGTTAATACTTTGGCCATAGCTCTTATAGATCACATATCTGTCTTTAATTTACACGGAATATATATACATGTATATAACAGGTGACGTACTGCAACACTTAATCAATACTGAACAGGAAAGAAATGAACATAATAGGGTGAAGGAAGAACAGGAATGATAAAAGCGGAAAGAGGGAAACTGGCAAAGGAATAGAATGAGACCAAGAAGAAAGCGACGGGGGAGATACATCTAGAGCGAGAGAAAGAGAGAGAGAGAGAGAAAAAAAGTTGTAGGTAAGAAGTATTGGTATATCATAGGAATAAATAGTTCGCTATGTCATTGATATTATTCATTCATAATTTTGTTTCATACAGAGAATATATAAACAAGATATTTCAATGTAAAATAATTTCACGTACTGTATCATTGAATTATTAAATAAATAGATAGGTAGAAGGAGAGGAGGAGGAGAGAAAAAATAAGAAAGGGGAGAGAGGGAAGGACAAAACTAGCAGATCAATATGATGAGATTTAGAAGGATACAGAGGGAGAGGGAGAGGTATAGGAAGGAGAGGGAAAGAGGGGGGGGGGAGGGGTTTAGGAAAGTTCGAATGTTAGGAAAGTTCGACATGGTGGCTTTCTATGAATAATGATACGATTCGACTGCAATCCATATAACTATTTATTTACTTGTACAGAAAATATTGAGCAACTGTTACAAAATACATTTTATAATCCTCTACAACAATTGCGCAACCGCGCAGAGAGAGAGAGAGAGAGGGGGTAGGGGGAGACAGACGAAAAGAGAGAGGAGAGGTGTACAGTGTATACGGAAACGGACTTTGGATCACACGGTTCGCGGTTCGAATCCCGCAGTAATCTACATCTGTCACTCTCCACCTAGGTGTTGATGGGTACCCGGGCAAGCCCGTATAGAGCGAATGTGAATGTGGTTGGAGCTTGTGTGAGCTTGTAAAATGGCGCCTGAGCTAGAATTCTCTCCATGGAGCGGAACGTGTGCACTTTCATGTGCAGATTAGCAATTGAATACAATGATGGGCTAATTATAATTACAGTGTAAATTATAAATGTTTATAAAAAGTTAAAAACGATTATAAATGTTGTATTAAGCGCTACAAGTTTGACTATTATTATCATCATTATTATTATTATTATTATTATTATTATTATTATCATTGTTATTAAAAACACAGAGGGTGAGATGTAGATAGATGGTAACATAATTATATGTATCAAATACAATCGTATCAATTTCTATCGAAATAAAAAGAGATTTGTTTCCCAGTGTGTATTAATTACGATATATCGATCTCACCAGATATGGTAGGACACTACTGCTGAATCTTTCATTTCTATACTTAGCATATTGTTGTGTCGGACTAGGCGCGGATCAAGGGGGGGGGGGGGGCTAGCGGGCCTTGGCCACCACCCCCCCCCCCCCCCCCCCCCCTCTGGCAAAACAAAAGACAGGCCTCCAACCCTGGCAACAAAATAGTGCTCGCTACCCCCACCCCCCCCCCCTCCACTGAGCGAAATATCAAATTTCCGGGGGCAAACAAGAAAACAAATAGTGCTCCCCCCCCCCCCCCCTCCCTACTGAGCGAAATAACGGCCGGCGCGATTTTCATATTTTCCGGGGGCAAAAAAAGAAAACAAAAAAGTGTTAGGACACTACTGCTGAATCTTTCATTTTTACAGTTACACTCTCTTAGCCTATTGTTGTGTCGCAGTAGGCGCGGATCAAGGGGGGGGGGGCGCACCTTGTCCCCCCCCCCCCCCCCCCCACTGAGCGAAATATCGGCCGGCGCGATTTTCAAATTTTCCGGGGGCAAAAATGAAAACAAATTTGAAGTGCTCACTACCCCTCCTCCCCCCCCCCCCCCCTATACAAAATCTTGGATCTACCACTGCTGCTGGTCACCATTACATACCAATATTTGGCTCGCATGATTTCAAATTATCATTTATATGTAAAATCCAATGAATATGTAAACAATGCACTGCTATGTCGTTGAATATTATTCTTCTTATCGTAATTCATTATGTTTTCTCTTTCAGAATAATTTATTTAGAAAGGTGTTCTTCATTACCCATACTGATTGAGCCACAGTGCAGCTGTACCTGACATCATTTGTTTGTTCTCACGTTGGATGAGTTCCAGTGATGACTACACACTACCCGGTCAAGTTGAAATGCTGCATTGTCTCATACCTGATGTATACCTGATCTACTTCCTGGTATTTATTAACCCATTTCCTACTGGAACCGGGCTAGTTTTGTATTCAAATTATGGGGAATATGTTATTAAAATCAGTAGTCAACATGTTAACTTCCAGGAGAAATGAAGTTAAATTGATTTCATCTTCATTTCTAGATAATGTAGGCCCCTGCTAACCAGCTTTATGCATTGTCATTGGTAATTATGTTATTGAATGTAAATCTTGCCTCATTTCCATCATCGTACTTGGACTAATAGCACTCCTTATTACAGTTTTTTTTCTCAAATTATCTTAGCAGCATGTTGTTAAGATTTAGAAACACTTATGTACACATACGTTGTTTGCACTGTTTTATGAATCAAATGTAATGATGATCTACGATGTAGATTCATAAAAACTCAGCTGTTTTGGGAAATGTTGTGAACATATTTGAAAAGGATTAATGTCCTCTGTTAAGACATTGATCTACATTTGCCACACTAAACCCAGGTGATGTATATGGGTACCTGGCAGGAATTATTTCCTTGAAATGCTAGAGCGCCGGGGTAATAATTGTGGAGCGCCAAGAGTGTCAAATCTGACAGACATGAGCGCTATGCAATATACAATATACATATATTTTTGTTTGCCTTTTCAAAAAATTGGAAAGCTATTTGAATTTTGAAAATAATTAAAATCTGCAATTGGACTATTTCCCTAATCTTTGTACAAACATAATACTTGTATATGGGATGATCTTGATGGCGAAATACTGCAGAAAATGCATGCTTACAGCTATTGTGGATCTTTAAACACACTTATTTACACGCCCTCAACACCGAGTACATCACACCCCCCCCCCTTTTTTTCGATTGGGGGAGAGATGAAGGAAAAGGAAACAGAACGTGAAATAATACATGTAGTATATTTTCGGGCAACAGGCCCTCCCGGTTTTGTCTCATTTTACCCGGTTTTGTTCGATGAGGATAAAAATCATGATACAACATTTTATTTGTTAATGGCCTTTTCTTACGTTTTGTATCATTCATTATATTTTCGTAGCATTTATATCAAAATAATGCAATTTATGTCAGTACTTCACGTCACCATTTAAATATGAGACATATACCCAATGAGTCCCATGTAATGCATAAAGCTAATTAATGACTTGTTGTAAAAATGTGCATATCTTTATTCTGTACCAACTTTTGTATTATATGTACTTTATATGTATAAATGTATATACATACACACATTATATTATTCATTATTTCGACAACTACACCTTGGATTTATATTATAATAGCACTATTTATTGTATTGTAAATAGGTTTGTGTGACGAAAGAATTCACGAAGTCCATACAAAAGATGCATGTTGTGTTGGAAGATTAAGTAATCTTGAAGTGATAATTCCATCGTGTTAATCTTTACAGCTGCCTTAGGTAACTTTATTACTTTTCATTATTTCATTCTGTATTGATATGCATTTTACACAAAATATGTGGTTGATCATTGTTGGAGTGTATACCAGTTGTTTCTATCATATATTTATGATGGCACTTGTATCATGTATGGGGATTGCCCTATAGATGAAGTAGAATGTTTCATTTGTTATTCACACAAATACAGTACACATCTTACTCATTTAATGATTTAAATATGATATGATGTTGATTTTTATGGGGCGTAACAACGATACAAAAAAGGAAGAAAAAAGGGTGATGCTAGAAAGAAATGGTTCTTTAATAGTGGTGGTTTAAAGGAAAAATTGTTATGAATACAAATGTGTATGGGAATAGAAAACAAAAATAGCAAAGACATAAAGATACAATGCATATAGTATCATTGGTTTTATTACAACTCTACGACAGTTAAAACTTACATGTATGATATATGTACAAGAAGATGTATATAAACATTGAGTTATCAGGTTGTGGCAAGTGATCAATCTTGATCTTGATTCCTGAAATTGTGGTAAAAGCGAACATGAATGTTACCACAGATGTCCGAACAATAAATATTGATGACTCTTTCATTATGAAGGGATGCGTTGTTCTAGCGCCACCTTGTGACTGCTTTAGTAATAAACCACTTAAACTATATCTGATTGATACACGTCTGTAAAAACCCAATACACACACACACACACACACACACACACTTGAAAAACTGTGCAATCTACCCAGGAGACAACGTGTAACTGGTGCATTTCTTATCGCGGTCTTATCTTCCCTAAGGTGTCACAGCTATAAAATGTTGAGAGTTGTGATCACTACACTTAAAGGAAATTCAAATTGGCCACACCGGTAATGTCACTGTGATGTAGTGGCGAATAATATTCCCATTTGATCCAACAATTATATACAGCAGAAAAACTTTTTTTTCTTGTTGTAATAACATGACACATAATGCATTAAGTAAATAATTAAGTAATATTGACTGCCTTCTGGGCAATACGACATATATCGCCCGAACCGAAGGTGAGGGTGATAATGACAAGTCGTATTGCCCTGAATTAGGCAGTCAATATTACTATTATTAACCACATCAGACATCTAGAGCAAACAAGAAACTCTTACTATCTTATACTCTTAAATTATGTAGGCTATACAGGGTTTCCTAGCAATAGAAGTTGCAAAAACATTGTCAAACCAGCACTGTTCATCCAGTGTTTGACAGATTTTCGATACACTGCACACAGTTTGCCTTGGGTTTGATTGTTACGTCACAATGGAGTTCGCGCAAAGTGCGCATTTTCTTATACACGATGCGCGATGTAGATTACAGTAGCTGATGCGCGATGTAAATTACAACTGGATCTACATTATTGCGCACTAGTTTAACACGCATTTTGCCATTGACTTTTCTGAGCGGGCTAAAATATTTTTCCATTGGTTTACTGTATAACCTATATTGCCCGCCAAATTACACACAAATCCCATTGACTCTTCTGAGCGGGGTAAAATATTTGTCCATTGGTTTTCTGTATAACCTATATTGCCCGCCAAATTACACACAAAATCCCATTGACTTTTCTGAGCTGGCTTACTTATTGTAATTTTGTTGACTTATCCATCAAACCTTGAGGGCAATAACATTTAAAAATTACCCTGCTCAGATGTCTGATACGGTTTATAATATAATGTATCATTATACATCCGGATATTTATATGTATAAAACCTGTTTGTAATATAGCAGTTTTCTTAATAAATTATAACTCATACTATAACAAATAGGTAAATGAGGTACATGAAATGCAATAGATTATCGTTTCGTCTAAAATAATGACGTAATAGTACTTATACATAATGTATGCGCCTTACTGTAAAATCCAATCAAAAACATGAGACATTCAAAGGCCCGAATTCACAACAGTGGTACAAAACCCCCCGGGGGTTTAAACCCCCTCCTAGGTTTTTGAAACCATGGTTTAAACCCCCGGGGGGTTTAAACCTCTCTCTGATTCACCAACGATGGTTTCATTTGTACCATGGTACAATCCAATTGTACTATGGTACAATCCGTTGTACAAAAGAAACCGTGGTTAAACCGCGGTTTCTTTCTACTGCGCATGCTCAGTAGATCAGATACTGTCTGCTACATCCAAAATGGAGGCCTGGGGCGGGTGTTTCATCAACTAAAATTACGATACTAAAAATCTATTTTAAGGCCGAATCAGCTTTTAGCTTAAAACCGATAATTGTGAAGTGTTTCATCGAATCGATTTTAAGCTAAATGAGATTTGTAGGGCTCTACATACAATCAATGCTAGTCAATTTGGGGGTAATACGATCACAAAATAAATGGCATCACTGAACGTCTGTCTACAAAAAGGGCAAGACTGCCAAGAGAGGTTTGAAAGGTAAGTAAATTACGTTTTTCTTTGAAAATATTAATTCTGTTGATAAAAAAATATGTTATCTTGGAAGAAGAAAAATGTCCCTCTCATTTTTTATGGAAGTACATTTTGTTTAACCGAACGATATTTTAGATAAAAATCAATTCACACACTCCTCAACTGGGCTAAAGTTGGACGAATTGCACCGGTTCATTCATTTCAGTCCCATCCATATAAATTCATGTAGATCTAGATCTAGGTCCAACTTATTTTTTTTTAGCCGATGTTTACTATTCGGTTAGGACAGGTACAAATTCATTAATTTAGTTTATTTTTGCAGTTGATAACAATATAGGTCCACCACGGCCGTAGGAATTACCACGTTGCACGGGTCTTGTGCTTGTTGTAGATTTGGAATTGGGCTTGGAATAGATGATCTTGTTATCATCACCTCTGTCTAGACTACTTCAATTTCTGGCATTTTGCCGGGTATGCAGTATGTCGTTGTAATAGTGGTATCCCTTCCTTTTACCTTGGCCCTTGTCTTGTTTAAATCTGACCTAGATAGTAGAGGTAGATTCAGAGTCTAGTCTACATAATTGATAGATCTAGGGTAGATGTAGACCTACTCAGTAGTCTCTAGCCTACTGCAGCTCTATTCTGCAGGACTAGTCATAGATGTGGACCTAGAATTTAGGTCTAGACTACAGTATTTTGTAAGATCTAAATTAAGGAGTTAGGTCTTGTCGGTACCTAGTCCGAATTTTCCGTCTCTTTCGTTCGTTAGCCTCTTATTGGGGTAGGCTAACGAACGAAAGAGACGGAAAATTTGGTCTAGTCGGTACCTAGACCGAAAATTTCTGTCTCTTTTGTTTGTTAGCCTTTTTTAATATGGGTAGGGTCGGCTCCCAAATAACAGGCTAACGAACGAAAGAAATTTTCGGTCTAGTCTGTACCTAACAGTAACAAGTTGGATTCTAGACTAGATGTATAATTTGTATCAGTAGTAGCCGTAGCAGTGGCGGATCTAGGGGGGGGGGGGCCGGCCCCCCACCCTGGAAAAAAAATGTGCAAAAACATGTAAATTTTACCTTTTGGGGGAGATGGCCCCCCCCCCCTCCCTGGCGCTCAAGGGGGGGGGGGGGTGGTGCAAATTTTCAAGGGCCCCCCAAAAAAATGTGCTTCCCCCCCCCCCCCCCTGGATCCGTGCTTGAGCCATAGGCACGTGTATTAAAACTATTGAGCTCTATTATTATATTTTCTTAATTTCATTTATCTTTTGACAGAGTCGGACTGAAAGATGGAGTGGACCTCCAGTCCTATCTACCGAATAGACCTTTAGTAGAAGACTCGAAAGTTCTTTCCTGCCATGTCTCTACACTACAGTCTTGGACTTCTCATCCTACCTTAGCCTCAAGGAAAGGTTTTGGATAATTATGCAGAATGTACTCAAGCTCAATGTCTGGGCGTAAAGCTATAGATCAAGTTGAAAAGGTAAGCATTATTAATTTCCATAATTTATCCCATCAGTAATTTCCATAACTTATCTTATCAGTATGTTCTGTGCCTGCCATTGTTGTCATACCCGTACAGCAGTTATTACAAATAAAAACATAAGTCAGTGCATTTTTCATAATTCTTGTAAGAAGTCTAATATCCATCTCACCTAGTCTGTTGTATAAAACGTACAAAAATGGTTATGAAATAATTCATTTCTTCAAAAGTAAACAAATTAATTATTTATCTTTTGTAACTAAAATTGCTTTTGTCTCAAATCTTTTGAAGAATACTTTTTATTCTTCTACTTTATTTATTTTGCAATCAAAGTATTTGAAAACATCATAAATACGAAAATTTTAGATAGATTAAAAAATTACACTTGTAATTATTAATTGATTCATTTATTACATAACTTTAAATTCTGATTCTAGACTGCAGACCCTGAATTACCTGCAACGTGATGCTTCATATGGAACATCAACCGGCCAACAGATAGAAGCTCCCTTTTCCAGCTTTAGGAAAGAGGGACCACAATCACGAGATACAGATCTTGGTATCATGGACTGGTTGCTTTCTTTTACAAACACCACTTCTTTTAATATAAGATTCCTCTGAAGCTAATGAAAATGCTCTAGTTAAGGTTCTAAAATGTTGCCATCGAGTATTAGATATTTGGTTTGATAAAATGTTTACATAAAATATTGTAAAGGAAGTAAAATTGTCAATGATATTTCCAAGATTTCCTGTATTTTAAACAGAATCTTAGAATCTTGCAGAAAAAAGAAAAGAACTAGTTACAGTTAGAGGATCAAACCAAAGTCATAATCCATAGCTCTGTAATTTAGGCCTGCCCTTTCTAGAAATTTCATTTTAAATCTTACAAATTATGATTCTGTCATGGAGGTTAATACCAAACTCACATTACATAGATAATTCTGTTCATGGTAATAATTCTTAAAATATCAAATTGGAAATTTCAAAGATAATTTGAGCAGTAAACCAATTTGATGACCTATATGGAACTCTTCCTGGAGGCACTTCTTGCATGACTATGTATCGATAATTACATGTTGATGCTTAAAGTGCTATGTAGCAATTACACAATAACAATTACAAAAGAAACAACATAACATTCTGATTGCAGTGAAAACAGATTTTTTTTTCCTGCAGGAAATATATGAACTTTGACTTATGTTGTCCTTAAATACTTTTTTGTCAAAGCTGATAGAAGAGAATTGATGGTTAATTTCATACAGACAAATTATTGTATTAAAAAAAAATCACATTCTCACTGACAGCATGACCTTACATGACAATGTATATCACCTTTTAGATTAACAACCATCTGAGTAACAGCAATCCTTGTGCCAAGTATTACTCTTTTAATCTCCATAAAAGTACCTCGAAAAGACAGTGGCAGATATCAAGCTGCAAAAGTTTTAACAAATGGTTGATAATTTAATAGAAGTACTTTCATTTGTGTAATTTCAAGTATTGTTATTGTATCCCTTGAAGGTATTTGCTATGCTCATCATTTACAAAATGTAGATTTCATTCATTAAACCATAATCATATTGATTAGACATTAAAATTTGTGTTAAATATATTTTGTATGTACAGTATAGTTTGTCTTTTAACAAGAATAAAGAATTTAATTGAAGAAAAAAAAAGATTAATGGGGGGGGGGGGATCAAAACAAATGAATGGATGAGATTGTAAGCTAGCTCATGGTAGTAATTATAAAATGATGATAAAGGGCAATGATGTGATTCAACGATGGTGTTTGTTTGATGGCGAGTATTTTTATTGTTTTTTTTAATTTTTTTACTTTATTTATTTTTCGTGGGGGAAGGGGGGGGCGGGCATTCATGAAGGAATAAAATCACTTTGAAGGGGGCGGCAAGCAAAGTGTTGTGATGAGAGAGAGTATATGAATGGAATAATGGCACATAAATGTAAGCACATAAGGTAAGAAAAATATAGAACAGGGGGCACATAACAAATTTCTAAAAAGGGGCACTCTTAATAACAAGAGAAACTTAAAAACAAAGTTAAAACAGGACAAATCACATAAAGGGAAAGTGCATTTGTAATAAATAAAAGGGAACTTAAGGAAAAAGCAGGCCACACATGTATACTTGGAAGAAAAAAAATTGGCCATTTTGCCTACCCTATTTTTTCTCTCCTCATATTTTTATTTTGGTTCTAAGACAATCTCCCCCCCCCCCCAAAAAAAAAAAAAAGAATCAACAACAACAACAAAACATTTTTTTTTTTTTAAAGGGTGGGGGTAATATTCCATGTTTGCTTCCACGGAGGTAATTTTCCGTGGGGGGGGGGGGGGTTTCAGGGGGCTATTTTTTTCGAGGGGGGGGGGGGTCGACGATTATCCCAATACTTTTTCTTCCTTCCTCTCACTCTCTCTAAATTTAAAACGTTACGAGTACACACTCCTTTTCCTCAACCTCTGCTTTCCTGTGTGTACATTTGTATGTCAATTTCTCGTTATTGTATCCCACCCCCTTCTCTCTCTCATTCACTCCTTTATTTTGTTTCTCTCACGCTCATTCTCTGTCTTCTTTTACATCAAACAGGATTGTCAAAATATCCATTCTTTCTCAAGTTTTTTATCAGCATACTAAATATAATGAGACAGTCAATAAACATTACATGCATCAGCTCTTTGATATTTGCAAAAGATCTCTATTCAATTCAAATTTCTGTCACTTTGCTATATAGATATAAAACAATATATATTTTTCTCATTCACAGTAAAATAAATCAAATGGTATTACAATGGGATCAGTCATATTGAATGATTTTTAAAACTGCCACCCTATTTATGCACTTTGATTACAAGGCTCATATCAATCAGTGGCAGATCCATGAGAAGCATGGGCCTGACACCCCCTCCCGTTTTTGTTTTGATTCATGTCATGTAAAACTTGGGTGTAATTAGAGTCAGTTGAAATAGACAAGTAAAGTACATCATGCACAAATAAGGATTAGACTTTATCATTTATTTTACTTTTACAAACGCCGATTTCCAGACATCAGTTAAACGTAAAGGAAACAATGATCTATGAAAACTAAATGAACTTCCTGAATAGCATTACAAGGGTCAAGTTTTCTGAATGAAATTTTACTTGAAGTGTATAATTAAGCGATTTGTTAAAGGGAAAGTCCACCCCCAAAATAAGTTTGTTTCGATAGAGGCAGAATAATAAGAAAATCAGGTGAGTGAAAGTTTGAGCAAATTCTGAATGAAAATAAGAAAGTTATGAATTATTGAAGTTGTGATCAATCAAATACAAATTGGCAACTCTGTGACTTATTATACGAGCTCTCCTTCATTTGCTTTGTGCATAATATTCCATAAAATCATGTTTTCTTCGTTATTGATGACGGAATATATATTTGTTCCTTGCAGGGGGAGTATAGAAACATATTTGCAATTATTATATTTAGGGTGCATGTATGGTTGAAATTTTTCTTGAGGGAAAATGAAAATTTTAGATTTTTTTAGTACTGAGCAAATGGAAGTTGAGCTCGCATGATACGTCATAGAGTTGCCAATTTGTGTTTGATTGATCACAACTTCAAAAATCCTAACTTCCTTATTTTTAATCGAAATTTGCTCAAACTTTCACTGACTTGTTTCTCTCATTTTTCTACTCCTATTAAAACTAACTTAATTTCAGGGTGGACTTTCCCTTTAAGGTACGGCAGTTTAATAATAAATTGTTTACATTCCCACACCCAAAAAGAGGGGGAGAGGAAAAGAGGTGCAGTAAAATGACAAATGACATTCTGTCAGTTCATCAGTAGCACATTAAGGCTTAAAGGTATTTTTATTTCTGAAAACATCCAGAATCTCTTGGAATTCATGAGAAAACCATCCAGTTTCTTCTCCACGTTCTTCACCTATAAGGGCTGTCATTAACTTGCCAATGGGCAGGAGATGCATCTGATTTCTATCTTCACCTTCTTTCTTGGAATCCATGTAACTAAAAGGAAGAACAAATTTATTTAATTAACTTCCTTTTTTCCTCCATCAATATTACCTGAAGTCTAAGACCTTGCTGAAAGATATCACTTTGAAAAATTATTTGTTGAATTGCTCCATTATTACACCTCACATTATACCCGATGAAGAGGCATAAATAATTATATAACAGTACCTTAAGCATAAATTGCTGTCATTTAATTTTCTGTGACAGCCACAGGGATGTATTGCTGAACAAGTGAGCAAGAAAGAGAAACAATAACATAAAGAGAGGGAGAAAGCTATAGATTGAGCAAGGCAACGGGACAGTAACATCAATGCAATGAATTAAAAACATTTATGGGACATTTTGTCAGAAAAGTAACTGAACCATAATATTGAGATATAAAAACAAGCATAAGCAAGAATAATGATTAAAAAGTTGATAGTGAAAGCAAACTAAATCTTACCTTTCAATGTACAGTGCCATCTGCACCCTGCCACCCTCCCATAGCAATGTCAGCAGCATCATTCAGCACATACACATCTTTTGGTCAGACATATTCTCCACCTTCTGTGGAAGTCAAAACAAGGAACAAGAATGTAATGAAGTTAGTAATGGCTGAATATCATTCTGGCATAATTGAATAACAAATACTTTTATTATACCGGTAGTCTTTTTTCATTTCAATGTTCCTTTGTACATTATTTTATTATCATCATTCTCTTATCATTATTGTTGATTGATTTTCTTTTTTAATAATTAAAAATGTATATTTTTTTAAGTCAAGTTCAGGCTGCTGTTCAATTTTCAATGACCTGTACGAACCCTATAAAAACAGTGTACATTTATACACAAATTTAGTTTAAGAAAACAAAACAAAACCCACCAACGGCATAGAAACAAAGAGCCGTCAAAACCTGGAGATAAAAGAAAAAAACAATTTAATCCAACCTCTCTCACTCTCTGGATGCAGGGAAGGTGATGGAGATAGGCCATGTTTCTTTCTTGTTCAGCAGTTGTTTACTGTCTGTGGAACAATAATGAAATGAAATTGTTAGGAGTCTGAATTACTAAAGGCAACATCTATATTTAAAAAAATGCATTTATTTCATACATTACCATTGAAGTAAAACTAAAACACAAGCAAATTAACTAACCAAAGTCTATAGATCTAGATCGTATAGATTCTAGACTCTACTCTCTAGATCTAGACTAGACTAGATCTAGTCTAGAATCTACTGTTCAAGAAAAACAAAATCGCAACCTTGCCAGACGACTCACCCTGCCGCCTAACTCCAGGGAGCTCTGCATAGGAAAAACAATTCAATTACGGTAGCCCTAACTAGGTCACTAGATAAAGCCGGTATTTTGGGAGTTCTTAGACTTAAGACTAGTCTAGAGCGGGGTACTAGATCTACTACTATTGCCTTATTGGCTTCCAGTAAGTTCCACCCCCCCCCCCCCTCCCACCACTCCTGATAATTTGAAGTCAACATTTCTTTCCATACCATGCAGCACTGATTAAGCAATGATTATTACTAGGAAGTAGATCTAGACTAGATCTAGTCTAGACCTATGTGAGTAGAGACTAGAATAGAGTCTAGATCTAGAATAGATTCTACACATGACTAGAGTCTAGACTATTCCAATTTCCAGGTCTTCATTTCTAGATCTACTAGTCTGGGGCCTACTAGACTAGGCCTACTCCATTATTCATAGATCACTCGGTATTCCCAGATTTTAACTCTCATATTCTATGAATCACTTTCGCGTTGATCAAATGCTAGATCTAGTCTGGTAGACTAGACCCCGGGCCCTAGACTAGATCTACGGCTACGCGAACTTGATTCATAGAATAGATCTACGAGAGTTAAAATCCGGGAATCGTGAGTGATCTCCGAATAAAGGAGGAAGAAGAAACAAGTGGGAGGTCGAGGACTAGATTACTAGGTCTAGATCTATCTAGACCTAGGTCTACTATCTAGTCACTAGGCCCCCGCCTGAGTGGGCGCACACCAGCAAATGAAAGCATAGGGTCCTGCTGTCCCACGGCCACCGGCACCAGTCGTAAGTTGTAGCGGGAAACTCCCGCCACCACACCAAACGTGTAAAATGAACCAGCGTAGGCCTACTCGTATCATATGGGGGGGGGGGGGGGTAGTGAGCACTTTGATTTTTCTTACTCAACACCCCCCCCCCCCCCTTCCCTGTTTTAAATTTTGTTAAGCTCCCAAAAAATTGCATGAATGATCTCCCTCGAAGCAGTTCCCCAAAGTTGACAGCCCTGTCAAATGCACACAATCATGCCGATGCGACCGGCTGTAACTTGTAAGTAGATTTTATAAGTTTGACAGTGGTCTAGACCTAGATCTAGGCTAGATCATGAGATCTAGACCCTAGTCGTACTCGTAGACTCACGATTTTAATTTTTCTATTCTTTCTAACATTTGTTGGTGAGTTGAAAAACTTGTATTTTACTGCTATTTAGGTGCATTCAATTGTCACTAAAGTACCAATTTTGAGTGAAATCAGTTTAGTTTTGTACAGTTGTGTTTGAAATGTTGAGAATCAATAATAAAACAGGTTTTAATTATACGCAGCCAGCGCCAGGATAGTAATGCAGCGCAGGCAGCTATGTCATGTGTCGGGCGCGGCGCTGCACTGGGCCGGCCGAAAATAACGGCTCAGCCAACACAAAAATGAACAAATGGGACTGTATAAAAACAACTCTTGCGATAAAACCCAAGTGGAAAACAACAGTGGCAGGTCTGATTACGAGTGGAATTTATATATTCATCAAATGAACGAGAAATAAATTGAACAAACACATTTGATAACTAGTAAATGAATGTTACCGACGGAAATACATCGATTTACTTACGATTCGTGTTTTCAATTCTGCCGCACACGATATGATTGACATAAAATTTCAATAATGTCGTCTGTGATTTTTGTTCAACAATTTCAGCGCCAATTTCAAGAAGAGCAGACGAGGTGGTGTTTGCGCACGCGCGGGGGATTGTACCACTGATTGTACCACACCTAAGGGTAGTACAAAATCTAGACCAAATTATGACGTAGTTAAAACCCCCGGGGGTTTAAACTTGCTTTGTGAATACCAAAATCAGAGGTTTAAACCTCCGAGGGGGGTTTTGTACCACACCCATGGTACAATCCCTCTTTGTACCACTGTTGTGAATTCGGGCCAATTTGTGTTTACTTTGTTGTTACAAAGTATCTAAAAGTTATCTCTCACTGCAATCATGTTTTTGGTGAACGAAGAGAAAATATCTATTACATCTTTATTGTCTAATCTCATTATATATATATGAATTTTTCTTGACATTCCAAGTATCTCAATAATAGGCTTTCTACGATGCATTTTTTAGGAGTACCTCAAGGGAGAGGACATGATGGGATAACAAAAAATGAAGAAGTTATATTTTGTACACGACAAACGGGACAGTTGTCCTTAACTACGTCACAATCCACTGGCAAAAGTGCCGACTTGGGAAACGCATATATCATATTTCAAACTGTCATAACTCTGTTATTATGGGTTAGATTTATTTCAAACTTTCGTCATTCAGATTGGCTTATTTTTCTACTTTCATATACAACTGAGGATTGGATTGCCCCCACCCCCCCCCCCCCCCATCCCTTGCCCATATTGGATGGATGACGTAATAAATACAGTTTATCCAGAGTGTGATGGGGGGGGGGGGGGAGGCATTTCCAGTCTGTAGATACTATCTGCGCATGAGTAGAAAAATGTTATTAGTACCAAACGCGTAGAGATGGCAACTGATATGTGGTCATACAAGTTATGTAATCATTATTAATAGAGGTCAGGAGTGGTTCTAGAAGAATACATATATTGGGATGGGGCGGGGGTGGGGGCTTGAAGAAACTGATTATTCGGAAGTGCACAAAGGGTGACTTCTTAATGTTTAAATGATCTTTTGAAAGGATCAAAACCATCTATACACAGAGTTTGGCCAACTTGGTAGGTCACGACATGGCTTATATTATTTTGTTTTGTGCTAGCCCAACAAAATAATATTCTTAATATTCGGCCCGACTCGATCCGGTTGGCCAAACGGTCCTATAATCAACGGCACTAAAAAGGGATTATTGTCGAGCGCCCTCTTACTATGTTCCTCGCTTTCGAAAGATTGGGCTAAGATTAGGTTTTCAAAAAGAAAAGACATGTGACCAGGCACTACACAACCACGAAAATGACACATTGTGAGATTTTAAGCTAGAACTCATTAAAGATATGTGTTGTTAGCGTGGTCAAGTTTCAGTTTTTAGCTCTTCCTGAAGAATTATACTTTCTTCAATATTATTTAAACATTTTGAAGCTGCATACACCTACAAATGGTACTCTTACAGTGTTCTGTAGGCTATGTTTGTTTGATCTTGGATTTGTTATACTATTTTTTTTTCTTCTTTATGACCCTGTCAAAGAGAGAGAAAAAAAGAGGGAGAGAGAGGGAGAGGGGGAGAGAGAGAGTGAGAGAGAGGGGAGAGAGAGAGCGGGTACGGAAGGAGAGAGGGTAGGGAAGAGAAAGAGAGGGAGAGAACGATATAGATAGAGAGGGGGAGAGGAAAGAGAGAAAGTGAGAGAGAGAGAGAGAGAGTGGGGGGGGGGAGAGGTTAGAGACTAGAAAGAGTGAGAGAGTGACGGGAAGGGTATAGAGCAGAGACACAGGGGGGGGGGGGGTAGTGAGCAATTGTTTTATTATTTTTTTTGTCTCCGAAACCGAAAATTAAAGAAAAAAATTAACCATCCCCCCCCCCCCTTGGGCGCCAGGGGAGGGGGCCCATCTTCTTCTTCTTCTTCTTCTTCTTCTTTTTTTTTTTTACATAAAAGGGTGTTTTCATCTGTTTTTTCTATTGGAGGGGGCCCCCGCCCCCTTCCCCCCTACCCCCCCCCCCCTTGATCCGCCACTGCACTCCCCCCTCCCCCCTCAGATCATGTTCGCGGCATTGGAAACAAACACAAAATCAGCAAATTGTAAGTCGACTACACTTCATCGATATGGGATAGGCCTATACAAATTCCAACATTACTATATGCATCATAAACTCAGCATAATATTTGAATGTATGGATCATAATTATATTCGCCCCAACTCCGGCCGTGGATGGGGTTATATAAGGTTAGGATATACTGTGGAGGTTCTCTATATAATATATACAGTGGCGTATAGTCAGCCCATTTAGTGGGCAGTTGAATGATGGGAGGGGGGGGGGGGGTCCTGCAGGTCTTACTCGGAAAATGAAATGATATTTAAAAGGCTGCTGATTAAGTTGGTTAGATAGAATATAGCTATAGTGGGTCACATGGCGGGCGGGGGGTTTGGCGTCCCTCTCAATTTGCAGTCCTTATTAACAAACAAAGAAAAACAAAAGAAGATGACATTTGCCCGAGTATAATTAACGTGTTTTTCAAAAATCCTTCTAAAAATGTACGCTTGTTTCATTACATTAACTTTCACTTCATTTTGTAACCCCCCCCCCCCCCTCTTTGTACCACCCCGATAACAATGTATAAAGATGAAATGGACGGTGGTAGTATGAAGGTAATCTAGAGGCTGAGTGGTCAACAGAGCTCTTCTGGTTGGTTGCAAGCTACCGTACCTTACATCAGAGCTGCCACGGTACGAACGTGTTACAAGTGTCCGACCTTTCTTAGAAAGTTACTTCAATAATACTATTCATCCAGTAATGTGAACATCAATAACCCTTTTATAAATCAACTACCGAAAGTAATTTATATATTATATTTCTGCAATGATTCGTCAGTTTTTTCAAAATAAATAAAATCATAATTGCTGGCATAAGATTTTGACTATTCTCATCTGAAAAATCTTCTTCAATGAAATAGCATGTTAATAAATGTTTTAAACGTAATGCAGCGTGGTTTATTTGTATTTTTTGTCAGTACGTTGTCAAAGATGATAGTCATACATTTCAAGATTAAAGTGAAAAGTTTATTTTTTAGCCCTTTGAAAATGCCCAATTGTACATGTTTTGATAAGACGCAGATGATATCAAGTGGATTCATTAAAAAGAATAAATAATATGACAGCATTCGATACAGATTTGGATATTTAGATCGGCAAAGTGCTTATCCTCTACGTGTATTGAGCCTCTCTACACTGATCTTCTTCATACTGCTCTCCACGATACAATCCTCTCTACTCTGTCACTCAGTATTCATATCAAACACATTTTCTCCCTCCTGTTCTCGTTTTGATATACAGTTTGAGTTCCAAGGTATAGTTGTTAATGGGAACCGAAGTGATATTGGATTAGATGATCTGAACCCTGTATCAGGAACATGTGATGGTAATAATGCCATGTTCGTACATGAAGTGACACAGCACTTAAAATTAATACCGCTTGCCAAACACAGTAACAAGTAATGAATTGAGATTAAATACCAATTATCGTAAATCATTTATGAATAAAAAGTCAATGAAATAAATCGTCACTAGGTACCCAAGAAAGAAGCATCCATAAATTTGAATTAACATGCCTACCAAACGTTTACTGCAACAAAATTGTTTGAATATTGTCATACACTTCCATGCCAAGATTTGTTATATTTTGGTTCTTGGTAAATGTGAGTGTATAACTCTTACTAACACTCAATTATGCCTATAAACCCATGTAAAGCTCCTGTCAACCCAGCTCCAAATTAGGAGAAAAATTAATAAACCTGACTAATCATTCTGATATTACTCTGCAGTTACTCCACCTACGGCAAGGGTTGAACTCCCCATCACATCACCCATAATGCCTTTATCTGCCTTTATCATTTTGTAACGATTTTACTCTAAATAGAGACATTCACAACTATCCAACCAGACACTCTTCTGATTTCCATTTGTTTACACCATAAAGCGAATTAGCCCAAAGATCAATTAGATATGTAGGTCCTGACATTTGGAACACTTTGCCACCTGAAATACGAGCTTGTAAAACCACTATGTTATTTAAAAAGAAAATGAAGGAACTATTTCTCTTAAAATATAATTATTAACTTTTGAGGTACATTTTGTATAGTGCTAGTTATGTCAAGAAGAGGTAATGTGTATTTCATTGTTTTTGCTTGTTATTCAAATACGTTAAATGGCATGATTTTTTTATTTTTTTTAATTTTTTGTAATGAATGTCTTATTTAAGGCCATGTTCTACTTTTACCTAATAATTATCAACTATGTTACTAAGGGACGTTGCGCTTCAAACATTTTTTGTTTATGCATTGTTCCTACTATGTATTATATATCAATGTAACCCACTGTATTCAATTATCTGTAAACAGTTATTTTACATGGTGAATAAATAAAACAAACAAATAAGAAATGCCTTTTACACCTGGGTGGAGAGTGGCAAATGTGGATTAAAGGGAGTGTAGCATGACAAGACTATGTGTCTTTCCGTGGCCATATTCAGGGCCAATCGGGTATATTACGACTACAGACGACGCGACCACAGCATTCACGCGCGTGTAACATACGCGAAACCGAAGCGTGTGGAGAACTTCGGTCTGTTTTGCGAACGCTAGCGCGCGCTGACCATGCAGAGATTATGTCGCTGACTACCGTTAATCAAGTTCATTCGTTTACGTGCAGTTGTCCAAAAGAAGACGTAGATGGCGTTATAATCAGTGTGTGCCGTGCTACATTCCCTTTTATGTTCATGCCCGAAAAACGTCAATGTTGGGTTAGGATTCGAACCCGGAACTCATTGGTTGAGATTCAAGTGAATGATGCTATAGAGTCCCGAAGCTGTGACGTCATAAAAATCAATTTTGAGAATTTCTCATTTTTTTCTTCATTTTCCGAAAGAGCATAACAAAAAATGTCCAAATGTCGAAAACCGATTGAATATGAGTATTGCCTGAGATATGACTATCTGAATGAATATATATGAACTCAGTGTTAATCGCTCTGGCTCCTAATCATTAGGAGCCAGAGCAAAATAAACACGGAGTTCCTTTAAAAATTAGAAATTCTCAAAATAGATTTTTTGATGACGTCACACTTTACCACTCTTATATCAATATATAATAGTGACATTGATCTTGATCTTGACATTGTAAGATGGCTCAAGGGCAGTCCTTGCTTACATTCCATTGTCCATCCTTATTAAAATCATTTGCTTACATGTAAACGAATCTGATAGGGGCATGTCCCCGAAATAAAGACGAAAGGGAAGACTTCATCGAGAGCCTACCAACTTGAAATTGACACCGACTACAATCAGTTACTCCCCATCTCGTTGCCAACGTCACCACAAATCTCATCCTCATTGGATGATGACCCACCCATTACTACCCATGCCCTGGATAACCATGCCGCATCACTAACATTCATCCTCATTGGATGATGACCCACCCATTACTACCCAGGCCCTGCATTACCATGCCGCATCACTAACATTCATCCTCATTGGATGATGACCCACCCATTACTACCCAGGCCCTGGATTACCATGCCGCATCACTAACATTCATCCTCATTGGATGATGACCCACCCATTACTACCCATGCCCTGGATTACCATGCCGCATCACTAACATTCATCCTCATTGGATGATGACCCACCCATTACTACCCAGGCCCTTGATTACCATGCCGCATCACTAACATTCATCCTCATTGGATGATGACCCACCCATTACTACCCAGGCCCTGGATAACCATGCCGCATCACTAACATTCATCCTCATTGGATGATGACCCACCCATTACTACCCAGGCCCTGGATTACCATGCCGCATCACTAACATTCATCCTCATTGGATGATGACCCACCCATTACTACCCAGGCCCTGGATTACCATGCCGCATCACTAACATTCATCCTCATTGGATGATGACCCACCCATTACTACCCAGGCCCTGGATAACCATGCCGCATCACTAACATTCATCCTCATTGGATGATGACCCACCCATTACTACCCAGGCCCTGGATTACCATGCCGCATCACTAACATTCATCCTCATTGGATGATGACCCACCCATTACTACCCAGGCCCTGCATTACCATGCCGCATCACTAACATTCATCCTCATTGGATGATGACCCACCCATTACTACCTAGGCCCTGGACATGGGTGTCGATCCCGGGGAGGGGGGGGGGGGGGGATGGGGGGATATATCCCCCCCCCCCCCAATATTTCAGGTGGGGGGGGGGGATGGCCTGTACAATCATCCCCCCAATAATTCACCATCAAAAAAAAAAAAAAAAAATGAAGAGAAAAATTAAGGATGAGAGCCCGATGAGAGTAGTTAATGGTTATTACTCGCCAGATGACCATCATTATTCACATTTTGCTATCTCATTTTCATAATACATACATATATACGATATATACAGGCCATCCCCCCTACTTCAAGCCAGGGGGGATGCAGCCCCCCCCCCCCCCAGTATGTATATCCTATCTGTGAAATGTAAACGTTAGCAGTGTCCTTATATTAAAGTAATGCAAGGAAACCCGTTTGCTTTCTAGACTTCACTGTCAGACAGTGACTGACTGACTTTGCTTCCTTAGGTAATAACATATAGAAATGAGCTGAAAGGGGTACATGAGCATTTGTCTACATTCAACTGATTGATTCTTTACAAAACACAAAACGTACGACGATTCAGTACAAGGGTCTGGAAATCAGACTATTACGAACTTGACTGCAATCACTTAAGTCAATTCGACAACTATTGGTCATTATTTTCCCACTTGAAGACATTTTCAAGCCCTTTTTTTAAGGGAAGTTCTGAATTAGAATAACCTTTCAAATGCCGTTGGAATTTAACCTGTTCACTTTTTTTGGCCTGCAAATTGCACATAATACTGTTTAAATACACTATACAATGGTGTTTTAATACATAAAATAACATTATTATTATTATTATTATTAAATTATCAGTACTGTGCCTTTTCTTTTAAAATTATTTTGATCTTTACTTCTTAAATATCACTGAACTAGAACTATAAAATAACAAGAGACCACAAAAAGGAGGCGGGCGCTTAGGGAACCGAAGTATGACGTCATACTGGCGCAGTTGTCAAGGTGCTGGATCCAAGCAATGTTGTGCCAAACAATGGCGTGGTGATCACCCAGGCGCCAACCACTGAATTTGCCCCCTTCCTACGGTGAACCTCATACACATGCTCTGTTGTAAGGAACCAGTAACCTGGACGACGAGCGAATATGACGTTAACACTATCAATAGTACTTTATACTCAGTACTATTGATGACCATGGAAACCATATTCATACTAATCTATTCACAAAGAACGACGGAGCACACCTTTTATCAACGCTCATGCATTGTGTGTGATTGTGGGGGGGAAGGGTTCTCTACTGGATATATCCATCCACTGTATGCATGCGTGCGTGACAATTTCTCATAAATTGATGAGCCAATCAATGGCAAGTGAGCATCAGTTTGACGTGGGACGGCATACAACTAGACGCCATCTTGATATGCACCTAATACATATACTACAAAGAGGTTGGATGAATAGTTCTCTTTCAGATGAAGTATGATTTATGATAGGAGCATCTAGATGATCAACTCTCTTTATTTCATATTACAAAAGTTAATATTGCAAGAAACCGGTATTAAGGTAAGCTGTACATTGTATGTATTTTATTTTGCTGTGAACAAGGTTGGTGTCATAGAAGAAAGTGGATGACAAATAGGAAATTGTGCAATAAAATGAGAAACCGGTGTATGCATGTGGGATGGCGTATGTTTGTCTTATCTGGAGGAAGAAAGATGAGAATAAAAAGTAACAATCCAATATGAAAGTTTTCACATAGATCAGGTCCTACAATATGAAAAGAAATGTGATCAATATCTCTTTATAGATGTCTCTTTCTTTCTTTCTCTATTCCTCACTGGCCGAATTTTATCCTGATTCGGTCAACATGGCGCCCGAATATCACCTGATTTAGGGTACTGTACTGTATACTGAAATATGTTTCCATTCGTTCGCCTTGCTTCTCGCTAAATTGATAAACCAGGATGATTCCTGTTAACGAGTTGTTTGAATATAATGTTGTGCACGCTGCCTCACAATATCTGGAATCCAGATAGTATAGGATTTCTCGGTCACTTTCGTAAGTTGGCCACGCAAATTAATGTTATGTTCATTCAATTTCGACGAATCTGTCATCGCAGCTGTTATTTTTCGTTCAAATTCGTTGTTTAGCATTTAAATTCCTAAAACGATCATTCAAAAAATTTCATTTTCTTTCCTTTTTCGTAAAAATTTCGTTCAATTTAAAGCGAGACAATTCGCGATTACGTAATAGCGTCTTCCGTGAATTCAAATTCGTTTTTTTCCATACAGTTTCACACGGTTTGCAGACAAATTAAACATGTGAATCTTACCCAGTAGGATCATAATATATATATATAGAACCCCGCAAGCTTAAATCCATGCTAAATCCATTTCAAATTGTATGGGTTGGTAAGCAACAAACATGTTATTTGTCCGCACTAGGGGGTGTATACCCACTAAATCATCACTATTTAGCAACTGAACGATCACGTGTTAAGTATATATAACCTAGCCACATCAATATAGAATTATCATGGAACTAAGCAAGAGTGTCTTTTTATGCTATTATTATTAATTGCTATTAGCTTCATATTTCACTCTGTTAGATCACATAAGCATTTTAACTACCGGTACCGGTACACGTTCTTGAAATGAATATTTTACCTTACATAAATTGAGTGGTCGATGAAGACAAACTATGTATACATGTACACGTATGTGCTAACTAATTAAAACTGCACATTTTTTTCCATAAATGTCACAGAATAATTTTTCTGCAAACAATTAATGTAACTTAGGTCAATAATACCTAAAGAAAAGCAATTAACTTGAATAAAGTTATGATGTTAACAGTGTGTAACGTCCGAAATACCAGTGATGTGAACAAATGATAATTATTAGGCAATGCACTGGTTCCCAATTTTTGTATGTATTTACCTTATATCACCAGTTGCTATAATAAACTAAGTTCGATCTAAGAAAAAAGCATTTACATATTAAAATTAAAACTTGTTATTGTCAAAACCCACATTTAGAGCTATTTTTCACTTTCAAGGGATATAAAATCTGTATTGTTCAAGATAGAAACTCAACAATTTGCATGAATAATCTCTGAAACATATTCTTTAAGACCCAACATGTTTAAAGGTGTAGTTAATGGCAAATGAGTTTTATATCACAATTATTAGATATGCTATAGTTCACAATACAATTGTAAGAACTCATAGTATTCGTATATGGTGAATAAATACGGAGATAGATTAATCTCCACAAATTGCATTTCTCAAAAATATGAATAGTCCTGATCCTGAAAATTAACGTTTGAAGTAAGTAAACATAATTTTATTTTTGACTCTTTTGTGGACACATTTGGTATATGTTTAAAAAAAAAACAGTGCCTCAATACTGTATACATTGATTTATTTGTTATGTTATGTTTTTTGTTTTTTGGGAAAAAATATTCGATGTTCGTAATCTTTTTGAAGCCCTTTATATTTGTGTAAATTATATTTAGTCTGTATTGAACATGTTAAGAACAATCTATGAGTATTAGTTCAATCACAATCATAATCACATCAAAATCTGAACCACCATCACACTGATTCACAATCACGATCGTGATCACAGTTACAATTACCATCTCAGTCACAATCGTAATCACCATCTCGATTAAAATCACGATCACGATCACATACAATAACAAGCACAATCACGCTACAAAATCGTTAACAAATTATAAAAACACATCACCGGATATTGACCAAGAATTACAATACATGTTATATAACTCATTTGTTTAATTAAATGAGAAACATGTGCATATACCATGTATACCATAGGTTTGTAAAGATAGGCGAATATGAATGAAAACTTCGTTATTTAGAATGATCCAAAATGAAATTGAATGGTACGGACGTCCGATTTGCCATTGTTGATGAAAATGAATGCAAACTGCGCATTTGTATAAAGCGGTTGTTAAATTGAATGAAACAAGTGCTAAATCCATTGACCGAATAAGTAAATCAAATGAAAACAGGTGTTACTTTGAATGAAATTTACACTCCGGCAGCTTTATTTCGCGAATTTGAATGAACTCTGTATCAAAACGAATGAAAAGCTTACGAAATTAACCGAGAAATTATATATTAAATGTTAACGTGCATTAGATCAGACAACTACATATTTTCCAAAAAGAAAAAAAAAAGACCCACGTTTTGGTTATGTATTTTTTGTATGTCCTGTTGAAGCTTATAAAGCCCTACCATTTGATATGAGTATGGTTTCAATTCCTCCAAAATTAAGAAAGATACGTTAATTTCCAAGTGTGACAAGTGGTACTTGATACATGATTTTTGGATCACCATTACATGTTACAGGAAAAGAAAAAGATAGAGAGAGACAGAAATAGGGAATAGAGAGGGGAGGACGGGAGAGGATAGAGAAAGAAAGAGAGAGAGAGAGAGAGAGAGAGAGAGAGATAGAGGGTGGATGGGGGCAAAAGTGAAAGAGAAAGAATAAAGAGTAAGATAGAGAGGTAGAGTAAGAAGAAGAGAGGGATAGGAGGAGATAAAATATATATATATTGAGATCGAGAGAGAAAGAGAGAGAGAGAGAGAGGGTGAGAGACAGAGAGGGGCGGGGTATACATTGTCAATATTGGTCAAATTGTACCCAACCATTTTTAGACTTTCGGCAAAGGAGACATACATAATAAATTAACCAGACAGTACCGTGGCTGGCTCAAAAAAACGATTCAACATTGGTGGAGTGGCGGCAACTTTGAGTTGGTCCTCGAATTTATAAATGAGTTATGGATATCTATAATAATGATAGGATTGTCCATGTCTATTGTGTAGGCTCCCTAGATTTTCCCTCTTTTCCCCCTGCTCTTACAACCATTACAACCTTCATGTTGGACTAAAGCCATAATCACGTCAATAACTTTCATCGCAGTAATCGTCAATCATGCTCGAATGCTTTCATACTACAGTCATTCTTCATTACAGCTGTATAATTTGAAAGAGAAGGTAGGGTTCAGCAACAGGTGAAATTTATTTGTGAGCTTTTTTTTTTTATTCATTTCATGTTTGAGTGAAAGAGTATCGTATAAAAAAGTCCCCTGAATAAAAGGATGGCTCTTAAGGACACCCTCATATTTTAATAAGACAAGTTTTAACTAAAGGTTATAGACCAGTAATACATCCCACATGTTAGTGTAGTCCCATATACGCAAGTATATGTACTATTTTCCGTCATTTAAAAATACATCAACATATATATATATATATATATATATATATATATATATATATATATTTACAATCATAAAGACACACTTATAACAAAAGGAAGACGGAGGGATGGCCCTACTCAGCGTTGTTAACATAACAATGCTGGTTTACAGAGGGGTCCCTATAGACACAGAAAACATGAAAATAGATATTACAAAAGTAAGGAAAACTTACAGCAAAATAAGAACTTACAATAATGATAAGAGTAAATTCGATTAAAACAAGAAACAGGAGAGAAATATTTACGATATATATACAAGAGAGGAAGCTAGACAAGTAAATCATTTATAAAAACAAAAAAAGATACAGCTACAAGAAGTCTGGAATAGTATTGTTTAAATACTTTTTGAATGTGTGAACAGTTAGAAGTAATTTAGTGGTATTAAGAGGAAGAGTATTATATTGAATTGAGCTTCTATATTGGGTAGTTCTGCGACAATATTCAGTTCTAGGTTTAGGGAGAACAAAGTTACCGGAATTGCGGAGGGAATAAATATGAGAAGGGGGTTGAAACATTTCATTCATACTTTGAGATAACATATTATGGACTGATTTATAGACAAATACATTTACATTTTTCTTACGCCTGGATTCGAGAGATGATCATTTTAAAAGTGAATGCATTTGTACGTAAAGGCCCGGTCATACAGAGGGGACGCATGGGGGACGCACGGCCAGCGCATTGGAAATTTGCAATTTGGGCCAGTGCGTAGTCGTTCGCTAGGCGTGCGTCATCATTCGTTACTCGTTCGTCGAGCGCGTGGACCCACGCTATGCATTCGTCGTCATTCGCTGTGTGCGTCAGAATTTTTTGAGCATGCTCAAAAGTGTGCGCGAAGCTTGACGCATGAATGTACACGCCAAAGGCACGCAAGACATGCGTGGAGCGCGCTAGACCAGCGCCAGACATACGCGGAGCACACGCCCTGTATACGCACAGAGCGCTAGCTACACGCTGTGCATTTTGTGTCAGCTCGCTAGATTTTCAAAAATCATGACAAAAGTTAGGCACACGGCCTTTTCCGATTGCCAATGCGCGGGCCGTGCGTCGTCTATGTGTGACCACCTCTGTTGAGAACGCGGTGCATGCGTGGACCATTCGTCCAGCGCGCTAGCAACACGCTGTGCATTCGTGGAAGTTGTTATCATGTGCGCTCTGTGTACGGTCTGTATGCGCACTGTATGCGCCCTGTATGCGCTCAGCGCGCTGCAACACGCTATGCATTTGGTGTCAGCTCGCTGTAGCTTCGACAAAGGTTGGGCGCACGACAACGCACTGGCCAAAATTGCAAATTTCCTATGCGCTGGCCGTGCGTTCCCCATGCGTCCACTGTGTGACCGGGCCTTTAGAGTGTTCATATGGATTAAATTTCATTATTATTCTGCCCGTGCGATTTTGGATAGTTTGCAATTTCTTAATATACTTAATAGACTAATTATGGAGGAAATTCAGGCTAATTAAGATCATATACCTAGTGTGGATCGTTTGTTTGGTTTGAGGTATGACACTTAAGACCAAAATTCCCCCCCCCCAAGAAAACAAAGCGAAAATAATACACCATTGGAACCAGATGTGACCGACTACTCATGATATCGTGTTAAACTTCATGCATGTTTGGATACGTTAAAGGGTCACTAAATTACAAAATTCATGTTGACTTCTGTTGATCTGTAATACTGTATAGATCACATATCTTTAGACTCTTTGACGTAAATTTATGTCAAAAGGCAGTGGTATGTCCTCATCCACTGAGTACCGTATGCATAAGCATTGCATTCTGTCATATAATAGCCCATTGAAACCCTTCTTTTCATGGTGTTGTTTGGGGATTTCTGACATAGCAACTGCTTACAATGTGAGTGGGCATTGTATAAAATCACGCAATGCTATTGTGAACAGGTGGTCAGTTGATGGGAAGGGACACACCACTGCCTTGTGTTCATCTAGCTGACTGATGAATGACTGGCATGATGATATCACACAAGTCCTTACTTATGGAGGTTTTTTTGTAGGGGCGGGACTTAGCAGGTAGAACAAAAGTGACATAAACAAAATAATATGAAACATATGACATAAATGTACATAAAAAAGTCTAAACATATGTGATGTATACAGTATTACAGATCAACAAAAGTCAACATGAATTTGTGATTTAGTGACCCTTTAATTAAGTTCCCCGTTAAAGGTACTATGTCTGTAGAACTTTGCAGGAATTATGCATTATGTCACGTACATGTTTGTCATACCCGTGAAATATTAAAGCGAGTTCGTTGTTAGGATTTGCGCATGGGCAGATAAAGTTCATTCGTACCCAAATTGTAAAACCATTGAGACGAATACTCGGATCGTGCTCATGCAAGTTATGTAATCAGTATTAATGTATGCACCAACAGTAAATTTATCTGATAAACAGGTGGAAGTATTCTTCTCAAGAGGCAAACAAAAGGTATTTATGAAGCACCTCCATCACTTTGGCAGTGATTATTCTAAAATGCACAGGTGGGAAGTATCCATCGTGTATTTTGGGGTCATGCGGTCCAGAGCTATTTACGAACTCGCTTATTTAAACGTTAGCAGTGTCCTAATATTCAAATAATGCAAGGAAACCCGTTTGCTTTCTAGACTTCACTGTCAGACATTGACTGACTGACTTTTTTCTTCTTTGATAATAACATACAGAAATGAGCTGAAAAGGGTACATGAGCATTTGTCTACATCAATAACCCACTTCTTGTAATGGCCAAAATTTTACTGATTGATTCTTTACAAAGCACAAAACGTACGACGATTCAGTACAAGGGTCTGAAAACCAAATTATTACGAACTGGATTTCAATCACTTAAGTCAATTCAACAACTAATGGTCGTTATTTTCCCACTTAAAGACATTTTCAAGCCCTTTTTTCAAGGGAAGTTCTAAATTAGTATTATCTTTCTAATGCCGTTGGAATTTAACCTTTTTCATTTTTCGGGTCTGCAAATGGCACATAGTACCTTTAAATACACTATAAAATCGTATTTTAATACATAAAATAAAATATGAAGTATTTTGTCTACATTATCAGTACTATGCCTTTTCTTTTAAAAGTATTTTGATCTTACTTCTAAAATATCACTGAACTAGAAATATAAAATAACAAGAAACCACAAAAAGAAGGAGGCGGGCGCCAAAAGGATGGTTGCGGGGACGAGAAACTACGAATAATTTTTTTACTTGGTTTTAGTTTGGAAGAATGGAAAAGCAGCAGTATCCCCTGAAAAGAATAGCTCTTCAAATGGTTCACGCATAATTGATTCCTTGTGTAGTGTAGTGACGTCCTGATAATACTTTATATCGACACTCGTTTTTATAGCTATTCCAGACATGACTTATTTCAATTTCTTTCGCTTTTGGCATACATAATAACTGGTACACAATGACAATTAATCTATCTCTCTGTCCCTTCTTCATTCATCCATTAAGTTATTCTCTTTCTCTATGTCTCCCGGGCTTCCTCTCTTTCTCTCTCTCTCTCTCTTGCCCTCGATCATACACACACTTAATACTTCAATGTCCCTTTCTCTCCCTTTTTCTCACTCACATTCAATCAAAAACTCTATCACTTATTTACTATTTCACTTATTTTCTTTTTCGCTGTCCCACTCGCTCATTCTATTTCTATCTCACTCTTTCTCCCTCAATAGATCTCCTTCTGTTATTCATATCTACTAATTCAACAAAATCATTCCCGCTTCCCCCTCAGTTAATCCCTCTCTTCATTCGCCCCCATACAGCTTATCGTGCATGGTGCCGACGTACACCCCGCCGCCCCAGCCCTTCACCCCCCCCCCCCAATAAAAAATAAATAAATGAAGATGCAGTGGAAATGATCTACGAAACTTGTAGTCATGGCAGTGGTTGCGCCAATGTGGGCTGCCCAGAAAATATGATTGCACCCCTCATATACACATTGTATGACACGCATACACCTCGCACCCTCCGTTCGTGCGTCTGTTTATGTGTATGTGTGTGTGTGTGGGGGGGGTACACCTTTCGTCTATCTGCTCGTGGATATGACTTTGAAATTTGCCCTCTTTTCAAGTAGAAAAGAAAAAGATATATACAAAAAAAAAAATATATACACTAAAAACATATATACAAATCACTAAAAACATATATACAACTGAGAAACAGAATACATATCTATAAAAGTAGACCAGCCAAGACGTACTTTCACACTGTTGTTCATGACCATGCACACTCTCTCATACACTCACCAGTTTCATAAATACTTCTCTAATATTCCCATGCCAAATGTCTGATTTGCGATAATCATAACGCCTTCTCCGTCTCGCTAGGCAAGAGATATGTATTCAATTATCTGGTCGCCTGGCTACCATTAAAGTCAAAGCACCTTATATAATAGTTTCATTTTCAAATGGAACAGGCCCCCAATACACAACATAACAAACGCATGACTCCAGCTCTTTGAGCATATATTAACCATCAATAAAAGCCAAACCCTTTTTCTTTATATTAATCTTCCAAATTACATATTGTGGAGTTCATTTTCTTTATTTTTAACCCGTTCAATAACATTCAAAATCTAGTCAGTTTCATATGTTACCTTTAGTGGGATTATCATGATTATGCTTTCATACCATTAATGATATCGGTAGTGTAGAGCAGTGGTTCAAAACTGTTTCCTTGACGGTACGGAACGGATGTGATGTCCATGTAGGCTAAAGGGTCCGAAACATTGGATGCCATACGCGCAAAAGTTTATCCCGGTCATTTGCATACGTCCAATGAAGTGACAACAATTCTGTTCATTTCAAAGAAGTGCATTTACCTTATCAATCAGAATTATTTTACTCTTTAGGGCTATAATTGAAATGGCTCAATATCCAATTGTCAGAATCAAATGTTCATATACATTTGTGTAAGATGTTGTGTTTTTATGGAAATTTGATAAAACACCGAATTAAGTTAAGATAATATTGTAACGTGACGTAGGAAGGGGGAGTGAAGGACGTGTGATGAAGAAATTGAGATACGTTCAATATGGATGTTTGTATTTTGATGAAAATCTTAACAATAGACAATATGTCATAATAATCGTATACCCTTATTTCCATTTTTTCCGAGTTTTGTTTTTTGATTCAGTACTATAGGATTAACATGAAAAACAATTAACTTATGGACTTGTTTACACGATCATATTCATGTCTTTGACATTCTATTTCCAATACTTTTCGGAATGTTTCCAAGACAATATAATTCTTGTCGTTCATAGTTTTATTTAGCTTTAAGTGTCGTGATATGTTGGGGAAAGTGATCTTAGCAGCATTTATTGCTGCATCTGAGCAATAATCGCTCTCTCTTCCGTTGCTATAAGTCCCAGTTTTACTCTGTTGAGTGCGAGGGGTGCCCAATTTTTACCTCTGGTAATTCCCTTTTTTACTTTGACTTGTGCTCCTTTTCAAATGAGTGTCCTTTTCCGTTTGGATGTGTGCCCCTTTTCCCTTTGGATGTGCCCCCTTTTTCCCTTTGGATGTGCCCCCTTTTCCCATTGGATGTGTGCCCCTTTTCCCTTTGGATGTGTGCCTCTTTTCCCTTTGGATGTGCGCCCCTTTTCCCTTTGCATGTGTGCCCCTTTCCCTTTGGATGTGTGCCCTTTTTTCCTTTGAATGTGTGCCCCTTTTTCCTTTAGATGTGCGCGCCTTGGCCTTTTGGATGTGCGCCCCTTTTCCATTTGGATGTGTGCCCCTTTTCCCTTTGGATGTACGCCCCTTTTCCCTTTGGATGTGCGCCCCTTTTCCATTTGGATGTGTGCCCCTTTTTCCTTTGGTTTGGTGCCCCTTTTCCCTTTGGATGTGTGCCCCTTTTCCCTTTGGATGTTTTCCCCTTTTCCCTTTGGATATTTTCCCCTTTTCCCTTTGGATGTGTGCCCCTTTAACCTTTGGATGTGTGCCCCTTTTCCCTTCGGATGTGTGCCCCTTTTCCCTTTGGATGTGTGCCCCTTTTCCCTTTGGATGTGTGCCCCTTTTCCCTTTGGATGTGCGCCCCTTTTCCCTTTGGATGTTTTCCCCTTTTCCCTTTGGATATTTTCCCCTTTTCCCTTTGGATGTGTGCCCCTTTAACCTTTGGATGTGTGCCCCTTTTCCCTTTGGATGTGCGCCCCTTTTCCCTTTGGATGTGCGCCCCTTTTCCCTTTGGATGTGTGCCCCTTTTCCCTTAGGATGTGCGTCCCTTTTCCCTTTGGATGTGCGCCCCTTTTCCCTTTGGATGTGCGCCCCTTTTCCCTTTGGATGTGCGCCCTTTTTCCCTTTTGATGTGCGCCCCTTTTCCCTTTGGATGTGTGCCCTTTTCCCTTTGGATGGGCGCCCCTTTTCCCTTAGGAATTGCGCCCCTTTTTCCTTTGGATGTGCGCCCCTTTTTCCTTTGTATGTGTGCCCTTTTTCCCTTTGGATGTTCGCCCTTTTCCCTTTGGATGTGCACCTTTTTCCTTTGTATGTGTGCCCTTTTTCCCTTTGGATGTTCGCCCTTTTCCCTTTGGATGTGCACCTTTTTCCTTTGGATGTGTGCCCTTTTTTCTTTGCTCATAAAATGGGCTTCTAATATAAAGCGATTAAGAGCAAGTTTTTCTGTAATTTCACCCAAAGCTGGCTCGCTACGTTCGTTCGTATTATTACATAAATATGTTTCTTATTAAAGATCTTTTCAGTCTTTCATGATTAGATTGTGCTTAAAATCCCATCAGGATTGTTTTCCCCATCTTAATATGATGTATAGATGTAATTTTTGGCACTGCGACCACACGAATTTCAAAATGTTTGCTCGCTTGCTTCGTTCACTCGCAAATAAATATTCATATCATCACACCCAACTACATGCTTAAGCAGTATCTTGGACCATGTTAAGAGAGAAACAAACATTGAAATCATCCCTGATAATGTAATGACAATGTAGGGGTATATACCATTGTCTACCATTCATATTTTTTCGCTTTTTGGTTTTCCCTATGTAGGTGCCCTTTTTTCCGGAGAGTGCCCTATATGCGTTGCAGATACGTCAGATATAGGTTTAGATATAGGCTAAAAGTAAGTTACTCATAGGTTATCAATAAGTTAGCTGTACGGTATACCTTCGTGCCAACCTATGTCGACGTATGAATTACCTACCTCTAACGTATTTGACGTGTGTCTAGCTTATGTGTAACGTATGCCTAACGTATATCTAACCTATGAAGAGGACGTTGGCATACGCCCAACATTTTTGAGCCTGCACACAGATTTATTTCGGCCTCTGCGTACAACAACGTATGCCAGCTTATACCAGCTTGCTTTTAACGTATACAACTTATACCAGACCTACCCTCACTTATGTCAACGTGCACTAGCGTGTTGGTGAAAAATCACATACGTCGGCATACGTTACTGCTCTACGTATCCTTTTTCATAATAGCTCTATCCCTTTCACATTTATACCCTTTTTCACCTCTAATAAGAGCCCCTTTCATTTTGACACGTGGCCCATTTATATTTCTAATATAATTATACCCTTTTGCCTTCTTAACAGTGCCCCTTTCCATAAATGCCCCCTTTCAGCCCTGGTAAATGCCCCCCTTTCATTATCATAACTGCCCTTTTTGCATCGTTGTTGTTCTCTGGAATCAGAGAATAATAATTATTGACGTGTAGTAGCGCAATTAGTAATAATACCTACAATTACAAATACGACTCCGTAGAATCGCCTTTTTTTCTGGTAGGTGAATTCATGTGGCATGCACTCGATCAAAGGAAAGCAAATCACAACAACAAGAATCTGGTCTATTTGTTATAGGCTATGTCAAATCGAAACCTAGTTTCTCATCCGTTTTTTGGTCGAAAATGAGGCGTGGGTGTTTGCATATTTTGTTCACACTTGATATTCTGATAAGATGGACAAATGGATTTAGGCATGACTCCATATTCACTTGTTCTTATAGAAGTCTACGGCAAAATATTTGGGGTAAAAAAAATAAATAAGGAAACCAAAGTTTATTAAATATTTGTTTAATTCAGTACATCTATATAGCGTACACATAAATAATTGATTTTTTTAAATAATATATCTAGTCGAGTAGTTCTTAGATAGTCTGTAAAATGTTACAAAAAGTAAGCAAATCATAATAACAACACTACAATATAGTACTTTTTTTTTATAAATGAGTAGCTACGATATATAAATCAATCTCTTGCGCACATCCTACAACTAAAGCAGCTGGCGAGTCGTCGGCAACGCGATGCACTAAAGGTTGTGATATTCTACCACTTGTTAAGACTAATTATGGAGGAATTTCAGGCTAATGAAGGACGCATACCTAGTTTGTATACTTTTTGGTTTATATAATGACTCTCTAGACAACAACCCCCCCCCCCCCCCCGGCCAAATAATAATGAATATATAATAATAATAATTATGGACATGGTTCAGTATGGAGATGTAGGAGATCTACTTGACACTACACCATTTGACACAGATGGGACTGATTTACTTGACACTACATTATTTGACACAGATGGGACTGATCTACTTGACACTACACCATTTGACACAGATGGGACTGATCACTCATGATACCGTGATAAACTTTCATGCATGTTTGAGACCCTAATGAAGTTCCCCGTTAACTACAAATTTATTTTACATCTACATCTAAGATATCACCGAATTAAATTTGTATCTGAAGCTAAACATATCAAATAACCAAAGAAAAGACCAAACAAGGAGGCGGGCCCCAAAAGAATGCTTGCGGGAAAGAGAAACTAGGAATATTTTTGACTTGGCCTTAGTGTGGAAGAATACACAAGCAGCAGCGCATGTCCCCTGAAACGAATATCTCTTTGAATGGTTCACGGATAATGGATTCCTTGTTTAGTGTAGGGACGTACTGATACGATCTTTATATTGAAACTCGTTTTCATAACTATTCCAGACATGACATAATAATAATAATAATAATAATAATAATAATAATAATAATAATAATAATTACAGTGCTTATATAGCGCCTATCACTTAGTCTCTAAAGCGCTCTACAATAATGCAGCATAGTTACCAATATCAATATTGGTAATTAAATATTGACATATGCCAATATCTTTCGCTTTCGTCATACAACATAACTGGTACCCAATGACAATTATCCTATATCTCTACCCCTTCTTCAGCCATTCAATCAGTCATGCTTCTGTTTCTCTCTCTCTGTGTCTCTCTCTGTCTCCCAATCCTTCTCTCTCTCTCTCTACCTCTCTCTCTCTCTCTCTCTCTCTCTCTCTCTCTGTCTCCCTGCCGTTCTCTCTCTCTCTCTCTCCCTCCTGCAGCCATCCAATTAGTCATTTTTTCCTCTCTCTCTGTCTCCTTGCCCTTGTCTCTCTTTCTCTCTCACTTAATATTTCAATTTCCCTCTTAGTATCTACCCCCCCCCCTTTCTTACATTCTTTGAAATACTTGATCACGTAAATCACTCTCTCGCTCTCACCCACTCACTTATTTATTTATTTTTCGCTCTCCCATTCGCTCATTAATTGTTTTTCTTCACTTTCTGTCTCTCAATTTATCTCTTGCTGTTATTTATACCTAATAATTGAGAGGGAAAAAAACTCACTCCCGTTTTGCTCTCTCTTTCTCCCTCTTTCGCCCCTATCGAGCTTATCGTGCATGGTGCCAGTGTATTACCCACGATGTGTTATTATTCGTATTTGTTCATCGTCATTTCAATGCTATTTGAAATATTTTGATGACAATAAATGACATTGTGGTGTTATTGTTACGTACCATCCCATGGCAGTCGCATGACAGATACATTTATACCATACCCTTACCCCGCCCCTCTCTCTCCCTCTCTCTCTCTCTCTCCATCCCCTCTCTCTATCTCTCTCTCTCTCGCAATACGATTAAAGAAATGCACATGCACCCCCCCCCTCCTTTGGAACTACATTTGTACACCACTGACTTCCAATTTTATCTAGTCTATCTCAGAGAATGTGTCTTACCATTAAAAAATAAATAAACTAGAAACAAGAATGATTAAGTAATTACTTTCATGGCTACTTTTTCTCAGGTTTTTGATTGCCTGGGTGCAGTGCATGATTTATAAAAGCCATGATTAACAGAGATCTTTTCTATATGGATGTTTTTACTGTTCGTTTGCATATTGAAAACAAAATAATGTTAGGTTTACATTCTAAAAACTGAAATGTTAAATCTCAACTTAAAATGGCCGAGGAGTGACCACTCTTTCAAAATGTCAGATTGTAACTTTTAACATGCTGGATTCAACTTGTATAGTGTTGGATCCAGCATGTTCAAAATGCCCCCTACCCCAAGCCACTTATTTACAACTTTATCTACCTTAACACAGACAATACATACAAAACTGAAAACTAGGATGATGAAGTCAATGCTTCTAATTTTTACCCTTTCCAAGATTTGTAATTGGCTTATTGTCTTACACATTCTATTTCCAATGTTTTCCTTATGACTTTGAGATACGCCCCTTTTCTTTCTCACAAGTGCCACTTTTCACCTCTGGTAAGAGCCCTATTCAAAATCTAATAGGTGCCCCTTTTAATATGACAAGTGCCCCCTTCTCATAAGTGCCTCTATTCAAATCTGATAGGTGCCACTTTTACCTTGACAAGTGCCTCTTTCCTTTGTAATAAATGCCCACTTCCTTGTTTATTAATGCATCTTTACCCGTTTAATAAGTGCCCTTTTACATCTCCTAATGAGTGTCCCTTTTAGATATGACAAGTGTCCCTTTTCCTTTGTAATAAATGTACCTTACCCTACTAATTAGTGCCCGGGCCCATTTCGGGTACCAAAAGTGTCCATTTTCACCTCTCTGATAATTGCCCACTTTACTTTGACACGTGCTCCTTTTTCCTTCTGATTGACTTTTTCCTTCTGATAAGTGCTTTATTTCCTTTTCTATTAAGTGTTCCTTTCATCAATGTAAACAAGTTTATCTTCCTACTTTTGATAAATCATCTTTTTCCTTTCTATATAAATCCCATTTAATAAGCGTATTTTTTCTCTATATTTCCCACTGTCGCTTACAAAACGTGTGCTTTGGAGCTCATATATACAAAGAGCCATATCTAGTTCCAAAGAATTGGAGTAGATTTGTGTAGTAAAATGTACCCTTTTTCTACCACCTCGAGGATAGCCGAGGAGGCAGAAGGCACAACGCCCTTAAAGTACGAACTGAGCCCGTTTGTATAATATAATAGTGCTCGTTTTCAAAGCTATTTAATGTCCTTTCTCTATTTAAGTCGTTTTAATATAGGAAGTATGTCTTTTTTAACACTAAATGTTTACCCTTTAAAGATAAACTTGAGTTCTGGTAATGCGATTGTATTGTGAAAGCAAAGGTGTGGAATGGATCAGAAAAGTTGATCATATAGCATGTAAGTAATGGTGTGTAATGCAAGGTTCTGGAGTCAACAAAATCATAATAAATTTGACCGAGTCTTGGTAAAGTAACAATCACTTACACAGAAAGATGTATATGGGACAACACACATGGTGTCGGGGCTAGTACTACCCAGATTTCCTTATCTTTCTATGCTCATTACTCAGCCAGTATATATTTTCTTCCAAAATTGTTTGGCACATGACATTTATTTGTAATCTTGAACATTCAGTGTAAGTCTCGTTAGATTCTGTGAGAATTTATTTTCTTTTTTTACCCAAACTCAAGTTTATCTTTAAACTACGCTGAGCGTATCCGAACACCTACTTCCGGACAACTACCCCCAGACAAATACATCCTAAGATAGTTGTCCGGGGGTAGTTGTCCTGGAGGATGGTTGTCGAAGGGGTTTGTTACCTGCGGGTAGTTGTTAGGTGGTAGTTGTCCTAGAGGGTGGTTGCCCTAGGGGTAGTTAGCTGGGGGAGGGGGTTATTACCCAGAGGGTAATTTTCCCGTGGGTAGTCGTCCTCGAGGAGGGTTGTCCTAGGGGGTAGATGTCCTAAAACCTACGTTGAGATATGTTGAGGTTACCATTTGTATATAGGTTCCCTCTTCTTCTCTTTTTGGGGGTTGGTGCACCCCGAATGTGAAAGACTCTCCGCCACCCCTGCAGTGCAACGTAGAAACCCGACACGAATAATTATCTTTATAATGTTTATTCATTCGAGCGCGTTATTGTCAAAATTTCTGTTTTTTTTTCCTCAACCTGATCGCGTTCAACTAGACTTGGTGACGCTGTATGTTAGTACTTCCTCGTATGCTGCTTCATGTAGGTCTCTTCGAAACAGGGAGTCGACTTTTGATACTTTACATACTTTCTCAACTAAAGCGAATTACATCGCATTTGGCGAATGAGGAGATTTCAATGCAAGCAAAACTGGACACTTCAACATTTGGCTGGAATTGTGATTCGGAAGACTCTTGTTTAAGTTTTCTTCGTTCTCACACGTTACACCTATTTGAGCCGTTAAAAGAACGTCGTACGCGTTAGGCGGGGCCTTTAGTACACGGATGATTATCACGGAAACCATCCTTCGAAGTCGTAACCAAATGTGTATAGTTCATTTATTACTGAAGTATCTTTACATCGAAAACAACTCATCTTGTACCTCAACTAAAGGCAGTGAATGACGTCATTGACCTGCTCTTAAAGGCCTAATGATTGATCATACAAATAGAGTGAGTATTTCATACTGTTTTTATTATGATATATTTTTAGGTATAAGAAGTGCCCTTTTCACCTAAATATTATTTAGAGGGCTTTGTTATTGCTATTTAATGTTTGTGTGTTAATGTGAGAGTGGGTTTGTACATGTGGTTTTGGGAGGCGGTAGTGTTTTAATGAATGTGAGGAAATCAAAACATTGCAATTGAGAACCAAACATGCTCGTAATGTCCATATACATGTCAAGTTCTCAAATGTGTCTTTTTGGTGGTGTTATTGTTACAATACTGGTTGCTCGAAAGTATGTATTTTCGAAAAAGTAACACAATATCTTGAATAAATCTGCACTCTATATCATTCAACACCAAACGGTAGGCCTACATATACAGTTACTATTCACTTGCCATGTAGTTTCTATACCCTAACAAAAAGCAAGAGACTTGAACAGTTCTGGATGCCCTCTTACGCACGCCTTATACAGCCAAAGCAGAGGGCGAGTCGTCGCCAACGCGCGCTGGAAAACACTAGGGTCACGTCTAGTTAGGCCAATTATTGTTAATGGTGTCTTCAAATCGGCTTTATAAGGGGCAAAATCTATTGAAGAAGAGATTTGAAATTATCGACATTTTTGAAACACTTTAAATCGTGTCTTCCAATCCCGTACAACGGGAAAATTCACTAATAAAGATTTAAGTTAAGGCATTGGGCCTACCGTAATAAAACAACAGAAAAAAAGAAAGAAAGAAGTTTTAAGCCGAAGTGGAAAAGGAAGATGACCACAAAGTACGATCTTCTCTTTTTATATTTTCCCTCCTATTAAGTTTTTATTCCTCACTTTATTCATATGTCATTTTTTACATTTTCTCTCTACATATTATTATATCCCTTTATTTCCCTTCTATTTTTTCTATCATCTAATTTTGATTTCTCCACTCTTAACTTTCTATCTTTATCACTGTTAAAGAGACTTGGTAGCATTGTTCAGATGAGAGAAAGTGGTACTTAGGTAATGACTTCAATGCTAAATGTACAATTAAAAATAATCTTAAAGTTTGAGTGAAAACAGACCATTATTAATGATAACAATTGGGACAAACTAATCTGATCGATTCCTCAATTTTCCCAAGTATATTATTACAATTTAATTACCTTTTTGGTGAATGTAAATCGTCACAAAGCAACGAATCGGCTCTATATACCATTCCAGACATTTAAGTGTTGACAGATTCTGAAAAAAAACTGTTCTATGTCTTATTTTCATGGAAAAACGGTTGGAAAATTTGAAAAAAATGTTTAGGAGAGTTTACTGTTAGAGGGTGTCGCAGAGTGACACCTTCAGAGAAAACCATAAATATCATTGTGGTTTAATAATTTTTCAGGATTCCTTGCATGTTAGAGGGTTAGTACAGTAAAAGGAATATAATAAGTAACATTTGATACAACAATAAATTATGCAGTTTTTTCATTAACCTTCAACAATGTTACCGAGTCACTTTAAAGGTTAACAAATTGATAATTTTCAGAATCATCAAATTTCTAAAAACAAATGATGCATTCTAAAACCATCAACATGGATTTCGAAAGTAATATAGTTCTAAGTTGTCTATCATCAACTTGATAAATTTAACTTTGAAATTTACTTTTGGTATCTTAAACGATTTCAAGAAAGCATTTGACGCAATTGATCATAATATGTATAAATAGGTTAACTGTCTGATTAGTTCATTCGAGGGTTACATCTTAAATGGTTTACGGATCATCTTAGTAACCGATTTATGTTTGTTCAATGTGGTTAAACGTTTTCTGAAAGGAAGAAGATAAGATGTGGTTTTCCACAGTGATCCGTATTAGGGCAAACCCTGATTGTATCCATATAAATGGTCTGCCATCACTTACTAATTAATTTCGTTTTGGCTGTTTGCGGATGATTCCAACTTATTTTCGTACTTTACCAGATGACTAGGGCAAAATTGATGTATATAGAGTGAATAACAACAAAAGATAATACAAAATAGGGCATTGGTATCAAACTTGACATTTCAATCGATGAAGGCGAATTTCATGTTGATATTAAAGTAATATGAAGAAAACAATAAGTATAAATAGTAAACTGAAAATCGATGAAGAGGAAATTAAAAAGGTTGATGTTGCCCTTTTTGTTGAGATTGATATTGATGGACATCTTCCTTTGAATTGACATATTCGTTTTGTAAATCAGTGTATGGGAAAGGAAGTTGGAGTAATATTTAGATTTCCAGATTGTGTTCCTAGACGTACTTTGATATTATATAAGGCATTTTTAAATCCCACATTTCTTGCGGAATAGAGATGTTGGGAAGCATAAGACTAGCCTACGAAGCATAATGTGCAGAAAAGGGCATTTGTACTATAACATTTAGTGAATGGAGAACTCATGCAACTCCACGATTGAAAAGCTTGCGAATAATTAATGTATTCAATTTTCTTGATTTATCAATTTCTACTTTTGTATTTGATCTACTTAATAGCAATTTGCCTCATATTCTAATAGATTGCTCTGAAGAAAAAAGAAGGTTTACAATTACGTCTTTCAACGTTAATAACGACACAATGTTTATTTACATTGTCTTTTGTGGGCAGTGAATTTGGGATAAATTACCTAGATTTATAAACATTCGATTACATATTAACAGTTTGTATATTGTAAGACGTTGTTAAGACTTATTAGGTTTTAAGTGTCGATCCTAATATTTTATTCATAATTTTGGCTTTGTTTTGTTTTCTGAACTTATTTGTACCAAAAGACTTTGTTTGACTGTAAGGGGTAAAGCCCAATGTCTCATAGGAATGCTTCTAGGGAAAAGCAATATTCGGATTAGATGCTGCTTGTAAGTGTCGGCTTGCATGGTGATGTAGATATACAGTAGGTTTGCGGTTGCACCATGTGTGTGAGAGAGAGAGAGAGAGGTTTGAGGAGTCCTGAAAAGGACTCTGACTCGGTAATCTTTCTTGGAGGAGTGTAGTCCTGAAAAGGACTGTTTGTTATCTTTCTTAGCATATAGTTCTCAGGAGAACTATAGCGCTTGGAGAGGATGAGTGGCTTCACGTTTCGAACAGGTTGACTATCCGTCGTCAGGAGTGGAGAATGGCTGGCGTGCGTGAGCTTAAGTCAATATTCGGATTGTTGATGAATTTGAGCAACAATCGTTCGCCAGTGCTGCTCTATATAACAACCATGACGTTGCAATTCACTCTTTCAGCTGGGACATCTAATAATTCACGTCACAGTTAATTCTACTCCACTGATTCAACTGTTCGGGGGATTTAGCAGAGAGAGAAAGAAGAATATTCTCACGATTACCCACAATGTTTTATTATTCTTATTTCTTCATCGTCTTTTCAATGCTATTCGAAAAATATTGTTATGACAATAAACGACATTGTGGTACTATTTTTCATTTGCCGTCACAATGCAATCGCATGTCAGATAAATGCCTTAGTACCAGGTTGAATAATTTGAAAGGAAACTGAATTTGAACCCAAGCCATACCACTACCCCCTCTCTCTTTCTCTCTATCTCTCTCTGTGTCTATCTCTCTCTGTCTCTCTCTCTCTCTAAATGTAATGGAAAAAATGATGCACGTTCCCCCATCCCTCTTGGAGCTATGCCACTGACTTATATCTTTATCTAGTTTATTCCAAAGATTAAGTCTTACCATTAAAACATGAAAGAAACAAGAATGATGCAGAAAATACTTTGTATAGCTACCTTTTCCCATGTTTTTAATTTGCTGTTCTTTAAAAGTGCACGATTTACCATTTGTAAAGAAAGCATTTCCAGGCAGAGCCCCAACCACTCTCTTTCTCTATATCTCTCCCTCTCTCTCTCTCTCTCTATCTCTCTATCTCTCTCTCTTTCTCTATCTCTTTATCTCTCTCTCTTTCTCTTTCTCTTTCTCTCTCTCTCTCTCGATTACTGTCTCTCTCTCTCTATCTCTCTCTTTCTCTCTCTATCTCTCTCTCTCTCTCTCTCTATCTATCTCTTTCTCTCTATTTCTCTCTCTCTCCATCTCTCTCTCTCTCTCGATTACTGTCCTCTTTCCTTTTTTGGTTCTCTCTTTGTCGCTCTCTCTCTCCCTCAGACACACACACACCTTCTCTTTCACACTGTTGTTCATGACCATGCACACTCTCTCATACACTCACCAGTATCATAAATACTTCTCTAATATTCCCATGCCAAATGTCTGATTTGCGATAAACATAATGCATTCTCCGTCTCACTAGGCAAGAGATATGTATTCAATTGTCTGGTTGCCTGGCTACCATTAAAGGCAAAGCACCTCATATAATAGTTTCATTTTCAAATGGAACAGGCCCCTAATACACAAAGTAAAAAACGCATGACTCCAGCTCTTTGAGCATATATTAACCATCAATAAAAGCCAAACCCTTTTTCTTTATATTAATCTTCCAAATTACATATTGTGGAGTTAATTTTCTTTATTTATAACCCGTTCAATAACATTCAAAATGTAGTCAGTGTCATATGTTACCTTTAGTGGGATTATCATGATTATGCTTTCATACCATTAATGATATCGGTAGTGTAGAGCAGTGGTTCAAAACTTTTTCCTTGACGGTACGGAACGGATGTGATGTCCATGTAGGCTAAAGCGTCCGAAACATTGGATGCCATTCGCGCAAAAGTTTATCCCGGTCATTTGCATACGTCCAATGAAGTGACAACAATTCTGTTCATTTCAAAGAAGTGCATTTACCTCATCAATCAGAATTATTTTACTCTTTAGGGCTATAATTGAAATGGCTCAATATCCAATCGTCAGAATCAAATGTTCATATACATTTGTGTAAACTGTTGTGTTTTTATGGAAATTTGATAAAACACCGAATTAAGTTAAGATAATATTGTAATGTGACGTAGGAAGGGGGAGTGAAGGGCGTGTGATGAAGAAATTGAGATACGTTCAATATGGATGTTTGTATTTTTATTAAAATCTTTACAATAGACAATATGTCATAATAATCGTATACCCTTATTTCTATTTTTCACGAGTTTTGCTTTTTGATTAAGTACTATAGGATTAACATGAAAAACAAATGGACTTGTTTACACGATCATATTCATGTCTTTGACATTCTATTTCCAATACTTTTCGGAATGTTTCCAAGACAATATAATTCTTGTCGTTCATAGTTTTATTTAGCTTTAAGTGTCGTGATATGTTGGGGGAAGTAATCTTAGCAGCATTTATTGCTGCATTTGAGCAACAATGGCTCTCTTTTCCGTTGCTATAAGTCCCCGTTTTACTCTGTTGAGTGCGAGGGGTGCCCATTTTTTTACCTCTGGTAATTCCCCGTTTTACTTTGACTTGTGCTCCTTTTCAAATGAGTGTCCTTTTCAATTTGGATGTGTGCCCCTTTTCCCTTTGGATGTGCCCCCCTTTTCCCTTTGAATGTGCCCCCCTTTTCCCTTTGGATGTGTGCCCCTTTTCCCTTTGGATGTGTGCCTCTTTTCCCTTTGGATGTGCGCCCCTTTTCCCTTTGAATGTGTGCCCCTTTTCCCTTTAGATGTGCGCGTCTTTTCCCTTTGGATGTGCGCCCCTTTTCCATTTGGATGTGTGCCCCTTTTCCCTTTGGATGTGTCCCCCCCCCCCTTTTCCCTTTGGATGTGTGCCCCTTTTCCCATTGGATGTGCGCTCCTTTTCCCTTTGGATGTGTGCCCCTTTTCCCTTGGATGTGTGCCCCTTTTCCCTTCGGATGTGTGCCTCTTTTCCCTTTGGATGTGTGCCCCTTTTCCCTTTGTATGTGCGCCCCTTTTTCCTTTGGATGTGCGCCCCTTTTCCCTTTGGATGTGTGCCCCTTTTCCCTTTGGATGTGCGCCCCTTTTCCCTTAGGATGTGCGCCCCTTTTCCCTTTGGATGTGCGCCCCTTTTCCCTACGGATGTGTGCCCTTTCCCTTTGGATGGGCGCCCCTTTTCCCTTTGGATATGCGCCCCTTTTCCCTTTGGATGTGCGCCCCTTTTCCCTTTGGATGTGTGCTCCTTTTCCCTTTGGATGTGCGCTCTTTTCCCTTTGGATGTGCACCTTTTTCCTTTGGATGTGTGCCCTTTTTCCTTTGCCCATAAAATGGGCTTCTAATTTAAAGCGATTAAGAGCAAGTTTTTCTGTAATTTCACCCAAAGCTGGCTCGCTACGCTCATTCGTATAATTATGTTTCATATTAAAGATCTTTTCAGTCTTTCATGATTAGATTGTGCTTAAAATCCCATCAGGATTGTTTTCCCCTCTTAATATGATGTATAGATGTAATTTTTGGTACTGCGACCACACGAATTTCAAAATGTTTGCTCGCTTGCTTCGTTCACTCGCAAATAACTATTCATATCATCACACCCAACTACTAAGTACATGTATGATGCTTAAGCAGTATCTTGGACCATGTAAAGAGAGAAACAAACATTGAAATCATCCCTGATAATGTAATCACAATGTAGGGGTATATACCATTGTCTACAATTCATATTTTTGCGCTTTTTGGTTTCCCTATGTAGGTGCCCTTTTTTCTGTAGAGTGCCCTTTTTTTGTCAGACCAGATATGAAACGGGGCACTTATGTAAATGAAAAAGGGGCACTTATAATAAAGGAAAATATGCATTAGTTGAAAGAAAATGGGTACCGATCAGATTTTAAAGGGGGCATTTATCGGAGGTAAAGGGAGCACTTATCTGAAGTGAAAAGAAGTATTTTCTCGTACTTGAAAAGGATAATTTACAAGAGAAGGGGCACTTTTGAAAAGGGTAAGGGGCTAATTATATGGGGCACTTATCCTTAGGAAAAGGGGCACTTATAAAGGAAAAGAGGCACATATGAAAATATAAGGTGCGCTTATCCGAGTCAAAATGGGGGTAGTTATTAAAAGGGAAAGGGGCCCTTCTTACAAAGGAAAAGGGACTCTTGTCAAAGTAAAAGAGGCACCTCTCAGATTTGAATAGGGCAATTATCAAAGGTGAAGGGGGCACTTATCAAAAGTGAAAAGAGGCACTTATGAGAATGGAAAATGGACATTTATTGCAAGGAAAATGGGAACTTGTCGAAGTAAAAAGGGCACGTGTCCAAATAAAAGGGGCACTTATCAGAGTTGAAAAGGGGAAGGGTCACTTTTACAAATTAATAAGGGCACTTGTGAAAGTAAAAGGGGCACTATTCCTATGTTAAAGGGGCACTTTTTGAGTGCTTGAAAAAGTTGAAGGGCACTGTGACCCCCCCCCCCCCGCTTCCGGAAGGGCCGCCTCTGGACTTGATCCACGAATCCGTAATCATCGATGGTACGCCGGGTGTAGAGGTTTTGGGGATCACGCAAAACCCAAAATTTTCGGCTTGCCGAAAGTAGAGAAAGATCGATTTATTACCTTGGTTGACATTGTTTGAAAAATGAAATCGGCAAGATTCTGGACTATAGGTTTGTATGTGTTGATGGCCAATGAACCTAACAATGTCGGTCTTGCTGGCTTTCTGAAAGTGTATCTGAGGCTTCATATGGGCTCAACTGTTGTATACGACTCGTGCCCTGACGACAATAGAGTACTGAAAAGCTTACGCCATATTTGGTTGCTGTCCAGGTTTAATACTGGTTCTAAACAACAGAGCCCCCACACGTTCAACAAGACATCATTCAAGCAACGGGCTGGAGCAAAGCAAATTCAGTGTTTGTGGCTGCTGTGAGCATCACTTAACTGTTAACACATTAACTGTTTGGAACAAGCAAATTTTACAACTTAGCCAGTATGTCGGCACATACACCGAAAGCTTTAGTATCTGATATTGACAGTTGTTCCGCTGAGACAGTCCTGCTCTACTGATCGCTGTGTATGGGGAAGGTTGACACGTGTCAATTGTATTAAAGACTTTCCCATACTAGACGGTTACTTCTGTCTAGACGTGACTTTCTGGTACTCTTTTGTTACACGGTCTTTACCATACTCAAATGCAAAACTTCAACCAGGGAACTTACATGTACACCCACAACAAAAAGTGAGTCACCCTTACTCAAATTGATGAGTCACTGGTTTGTCCGTACAGCGAAACACTTGAAGGATCATGTGAGTCACTATGACTCGATACAAATGAGTCTTATTTATCTAAGAGACTCATTTGTATCGAGTCATAGTGACTCACATGATCCTTCAAGTGTTTCGCTGTACGGACAAACCAGTGACTCATCAATTTGAGTAAGGGTGACTCACTTTTTGTTGTGGGTGCATCATGACATAGACCCCCCTACTCCCTAGGCCTATCACACACATACCATACCATGCCAGAGTCACTGTCCACATTTGCAATGGAAAATATATCCTAAAATATCACATTTTAGCGATGTAATCGGTGGTCCCGCTACCCGAATCTGAAAAATCTACTTTGTACGCACTAAATTAAGCCTTAACTTGAGATTTATTTGTCACCCATACTGTCACGAAGCAATCTTGAATTAATTCGTTTTACATCAAATAACAAGGATCTAGGAGTTTCGTTGTATAAAACAATGATGCAAGATCATGCATGTTTTCATTCGACACGGCTTCGTGCGATACAGTAGAATCTATACACTATGAACATGACTGACAATGAGAGCGGACAAAATATACAGTTCCTCAGGTAGACAAAGGAACATCCCTTCACAGCTATTATGTAAATAGGTGAATATGCATGTGACACCTGTTCTACACATTTTTACATAATAGCAGTGATGTTCCTTTGTCTACCTGAGGAACTGTATATTTTGTCCGCTCTCATTGTCAGTCATGTTCATAGTGATAGTTAAGTTACACACAGCCTCATCAACTCGAGTGCGGATATCGTAAAATGAACGCATGCATCATTTGTATAATAATCAGAAGATTCAGCCCACGAATCCAGTCATAAAAATCATCGTTTAAAACCATATGAATAATTATGCGTACCAATTTTTCACTAGCTGCAGTCAAAACTCTTCTGAATCCAAGATATAAGATGGCGACGTCGCGTCGTCGATCGGGAATTCAAATATGGCTCGAGAATGCGCATTTTGGATGACGTCACGAAAGCATGCGCGCGCATGCATACAGCCTCACTTTCAAGTTGACTCACTTTTTTCTTCTAAAATGCTCTTATGTCGATCTTGACTCATTTTTTACGACCATGTGAGTCAGTCGAAGCATTTTGCAAATGCGTCAGCTCATGATTGACACACTGGTGAAATATAAATGAGTCAATAGAGACTCATTGGTTGTTACTAATGAGTCAATTTACACCTGACTCACGACAATTATGCTTAAATGTGTCAAATGACTCACTTTTTGCTGTGGGTGTATGTCAAAGTCAACCCTATTAAACCCCAAGCTGGGTTCAAGCTTTTGTCCAAAATCTCGTTTAACAAAGGAAGTTAGTCTGACATTTAAAGTCTCTCCTTTACCAACGTTATCATTGATCCAGGGTTGGGGTCAACTGAATTAGTAAAATACAGACTGTTTCCTCCCTAAAAAAAAGTCCATGGTAATTGCCGCCTAAGCATAACAGAGTATATAGATACTTTTTTATTTTTTTAAATTAAAGCCGACCTATGTGGTTGCAGGGCTCCAGCCTCAGGGAGAACGGCATCAATACTGATGAGTCTTCCCTATGCAAACAAGACACTTTTATTAAGATTAATCTTCTCATCATTATAATTAGTATTATTATAATCATCGTCATCATTATCGTTACTATGACTGGCTTTTACCGAACAGTAGGGAGAACTTTGCCTTCCATCACAATTGGAACCAAAGAAAATAATTATATAAATCAGTTTTTGAAGAAAAAAAATAAAACCCCACACACAAAAACAAAATTCAAAGGGAGAGACAGCTCAACTCTGTAAACCGTCACGAATGCACATATCTATGATGTTAATCCATGCGAGCGAGGTATCTTTAGATATATTTTATTTACTGAACCTGATCGCGTTCAAATACACTTGCTCAGGCTGTGTCTTATACGGAAGCGTTAAAGTGCCCAAAAAGTATATGTCGTCATGGCGAGATATGTAGTGTGACGACTGTTTCATGCAGCGCGCGTATATGGCAAGCCCTTTGTGTAAAAACCAGAAAAACTCTGTTTTTCTCAAAAAAACTGTGTTTATCAATGATAAACTCAGTTTATCAACAGATAAACAGAGTTTATCATCAGATAAACAGAGTTTATCAACAGATAAACACAGTTTATCAGAAAAACTCATGACGACATGAACTTTTTGTGGACTTTCACACAACACTTTGATATATAGTTCAGGGCTATGTTTGGTACGGAAGCGTTTAAGTGCCATTCTAATTGACGACATGACGAGACATTTCATCTTGTCAAGTCGACTTAATATCCATATCATGTCGACATGTAAAGATATTTAATCTACCATGTCGACTTATCAACTTTTATTAGTCGACATGGCGACATAAATTATCTTGCCAAGTCGACTTCACAAAAAGTTCATGTCGTCATGGCGACATAAGTTATCTTACCAAGTCGACTTCTAAAAAAATACATGTCGTCATGGCGACATATATTATCTTACCAAGTCGACTACCCAAAAAGTAATGTCGACATGGCGAAATAAATTATCTTGCCAAGTCGACTTCACAAAAAGTTCATGTCGCCATGGCGACATGTATTATCTTGCCAAGTCGACTTCACAAAAAGTTCATCTCGTAATAGCGACATAAATTATCTCACCAAGTCGACTTCCCAAAAAGTATATGTCGTCATGGCGAGATATGTAGTGTGACGACTGTTTCATGCAGCGCGCGTATATGGCAAGCCCTTTGTGTAAAAACCAGAAAAACTCTGTTTTTCTCAGAAAAACTGTGTTTATCAATGATAAACTCAGTTTATCAATTAGTGTTATCTTTCAAATGCCGTTGGACTTTAACCTTTCCATTTGTGGGGCCTACAAATGGCACATAGTACCTTTAAATACACTTTAAAATGGTATTTTAATACATTAAATTAGATATGAAATATTTTTTTAACATTATTAGTATTATGCCTTTTCTTTTAAAGTATTTATAGATAAAAATATGATTTTTGTTTTTACATTATCAGTACTATGCCTTTTCTTTTAAAATTATTTTGATCTTACTTCTAAAATATCACTGAACTAGAAATATAAAATAACAAGAAACCACACCAAGAAGGAGGCAAGTGCCAAAACAATTTTTGAGGGGACGAGAAATTACGAATCATTTTTACTTGGCCTTAGTTTGGAAAAAATGTAAAAGCAGCAATATCCCGTTAAAGGATAGCTCTTCAAATAGTTCACGCATAATTGATTCCTTGTGTAGTGTAGTGACGTACTAATAATACTTTATATTGACACTCGTTTTCATAGCCATTCAAGCCATGACTTATTTCAATTTATTTCGCTTTTGGCAAACATAAAAACTGGTATCCAATGACAATTAATCTCTCTCTCTCTCTCACTCCTTCAGCAATCCATTCAGTCATTCTCTTTTTTTTTGTCTGTATCCCGGCCCTTCTCTCTCTCTTTCTCTCTCATACTAGTCCAGTAGACGGTACCATTTACCATGTACAGTGGCGTACGCAGAATTTTTGTTCAAGGGGGGGGGGGGGTTAACATTTTGAAATCGGGCCAAAAATTACGCAACGACTCAGCCAGCCGCTGAATTAGCGGAGGGGGGGGGGGGGTGGGGGGTAAGAGGACATATTTTATATTTGTGTTGGTCCCCCCAAAATCGCAACGACTCAGCCAGCCGCTGAATAAGCGGGGGGGGGGGGGGGGCGGGGTAAGAGGACACCTTTTTTTGTTTTTCGGTCTCGAAATTTGACAATTTGACATTTTGTTCCGTGACAGTAGGGGGGGGGGGGGGTAAGGTCAATTGTTTAGGTCGGCCATTGGCATAGCTTCTTCTTTTTTTCTTTTTTTTTATTACACAAAAAAAAGGGGGGGATTTTGCTAAAAAAAATACACACATGCAAAAACTTACGGGGGGAATTTACCCCCCCCCCCCCCTGTGTACGCGCCTGACCATGTACAAAACCTGGAAAAGTTGAATAGTACAAGGTTTTTGTGTTGATTCATGTTCTAGATGGGTTTGGAGGTAAATTTAGCTTGGTTGCCATCTTGGCAACCTTGGTCACTTTTTTTATAAGCCTAATTAGCATAATCATCAAATTAGCATATGTGCATTAACATCGTTTTGTGTGTTATCAGTTGTAACTTTAATCTATATATCGAATACAACAGTGTTTTTTTTTTCTTCTTGACCTTAACTCTCGTCTTTTGTTTTACGAAAATGCCAGCATCGACCTTTAAGGTTTGAGTAAAGGTGTCGACAGAAAAGAGGATGATTGAGTAAATACTTTTTTATGGTAACCTTTTCACATGATTTGCCACAGTGTTGATGAAAATAAGATATTTTCAACATGGATGTTTGCATAATTCAAGTATGTAATGATGATAATAACTAATACTGTTTGGTTTACACACAGTAGCGTCAACGTTGTTAATATTGTTCTCTCCTTGAGGGCCCAACAATCTTATTATTATCTTCTGGGCTTAGCTTTTTGTTTATTTAAATTAAATTTCTTCAACTGTACCCTTATAATAATAATGTACCCTTATTGTTCATCTTTCCCGAGTTTCACTTGGTTAGTTAGGGCTTAAGAATTAACGTGAAAACAAATATTTTGCTTACATGATCATATTTCTGTCTTATTCATTCTATTTATAATTTTTTTTCTGAATGTTTTCAAGATAATACAATCGTTTGCCATTGCTATAATAAAACTATGACGTGGCACTTTACTCTTGGCAGCCGGGACTCACAATATTTCTTTTTCTTTCTTGCTTTCACTTTCTCTCTATTACTTTTTATCTGGACACAGTAGTATGATCCGGATAATTTAACGACAATATTTTGACTTTTGCTATAAACAGTCAAATTTGCCCCTTAGTTTGTTGCCGGGCAATTAACATGGGAAGGAAAACAAATGGAAAACGTTCTCATAAAAGTATGCTTTATTCTATTCCTTATGTTTGTATTTAATATTTTTCATGATGAAGTGCGTAATTTTAATTGCCGATTACAGTTTCAAATTACGTGATCATTGCACCGTAATCTCAGCTGATTTACCTGCACGAACAAAATTATTGTTTCCAATACATGTAAGTGCCCATTCAAATATGACAAATTCTCCTTTTTTTGTTGTTATTGAAAAGTGTCCCTTTTCCTTTCTTTATGACTGCCCTTTGATAAGGACCCTGTTTGACCTATATATCACATTGTCACTTACACAGTGTGCAGCAAGTATACGTGCTTCGACGATTTTTTTTTATAACCCTTCATAACTCCTCATCTCCCCCGAAACAACGGAGAAATCATAGCCTCTTTAACATGTCCGTCTAATATAAAGCGACTGAGAGTAATTTTTCCTCAAATTACCTACTGATTTTGTCAGATTTGCTACCCTATATAAATTTTTAAAAAGAACGATTCGTGTCTTTCATTGTTTTGCGAGTTTGGTTCTAGAAGTGAAAGCAATAAATGATTCAATTTTGGTACCACCAAAGTGTTAACTACGGTTATTCCCCTTGGAACAGTAAAGACTCTTTGCATCATGACAAAGTTTGGCCTTTTTTATTTTTGTTAAAGTTTTTTTTCCCAGTAATCATGATCGACCATTCTTCAGGTCAAAAGTATCTCGAGTAACCTTCGGATATATAATTTAGGAAACAATTCAAGTAGTTTATCTCAACCCTGTGAAATATTTCGCTTTTTTGAAATAATTATGACTATTTGATAATTACCTGTTTAACACATGTTTGATCGCCTAGCAACTCCTTGGTTTGATGTATTCACCATGTTGACCCGTGTAATGCATTTTTTTGTTATGCCTTTCACAGAACGATGGAGCCTTTACCATGTTTACAACAAGTCGAGCTTATACATCTTGCCAGAGACATACCTCATACTAGTTACACAGAACTGTGCGACACTTTGGGGTACTCCTATGAATTCAGTCAATCAAATTTCTTAACTCATCTCAAAGAATACAATAAGGCAATGGTGGATATCCTGATGAAGTGGAATACTGGAAAAGCAGAGAGAAGCCAATCACGATTGATCCTGGCGACTAAGCTTCATGCAGTGAATCTTGGTGGATTGGGAAAGAAATTGTCCAAAGGTAAATAGTCCCTTTAATCGACCTTAAGTGCAACTGAATTAATATCTATAATGTTTGATTTTGTTATGAATTCAAAGTGAATTGGATCAGTGTAGCAGTCTAGCTGTATTTAGATGTACTGTTTGATGTCTGAAATGTGAATATTATTCGTAACTAAATATAAAAATATGTTTTGATGTTCGATCCTCTCGAGCCATGGATACATAACTAACATTATAAATGAATTTGTGTACATTTCCTGTAGGTGAATATCTCCCAAAGCAGCAGGACCCACGTGATCAAGAGGCGACTCCACTGCACAATAGCTCAGGTATGATTGCATTAAAAATGCGAGTCTTCTTCATGGAAAGGGGGGATAAAAGAATATTCCATCAAAACGATAACTTAATCATAGTCCCTATTTTATTTTGAAGACAAACGAATATTAATGATATATTAGTTATATTTGAATGTCTAATTCGAATGACAAACTCACCGATTTGAGATTCACATATATTAGGCCTACAGTTGTAATCTAACCTTGCGAAAGTTCAAATGACTTATCCGATTTCTGTCAGACTTCTGTAAGAGAGTCTCATTTTTTCTCCATTTACGCTATTAAACATTTTGCACTTGTTTTTGATTGGCTTTAAACAAATGTAAACTTTAACAGATCATGAATTCAAAATCATTTCAAAACGATGATAAGAAAACTGCCTTGAGCATTTTCGTATTAAAAAAAAGACAGCATTAAAAAAAAATAACAAATAATTGTTAGCAAAGAGAAAATACAAATTAAAAAAAAGTAGAAGAGGATAGTTAGAAATTTAGAAATGAAAAGAAAAAAGAAGAAATAATATGGATAATGATTAGGCTTGCCCAAGGAAAATCGCCCCCGATGACAACCCCCCCCCCCAGGACAATTACCCCTTAAGACGATTGCCAAAAGTCAATACATCATGACTCCCCCTACACAACGCACGCACACACACACACACGCGCACACGTGCACACTTTTTTTTAAAAACAATTTTGTTTTATTTCTCCAGATGTGTAATACAAACCATGACATACAATTGAATAAAATAAACGTGTTCAATATTGATGCTTTTACATAAACATAATTAAACACAAACTTATTTGCAGTATAATATAACTTAGCAACAAAGTAAACGTAAAAGTACCTAAACATAATATGTCAATTGTAAATGTTATTTACTTATATATTACAAAAAAAAACTTAAACAAATCTGGAGGCAATTTTACTGAAACGATCCTGCCCCCTCCCTGCCCCCTCCATCACACAAACATACTCACCCTCTATCACACAAACATACTCACCCACCCACACACATACTCACCCACCCACCCACCCACCCCCCCCCTACACACACACAAAGTACTCACTCAGTGGATGTCTGCCAACATTCTCAACTCAAGAAAAATATACTAAATAAGTTATCCAGGCCGCAAAATCGAGTTACACTTTTAACAGGCTCACGGTGGAGAAGAAAGCAAATCTTAATTAATCTTAAGCTGCTCCCACTTCAAGAAATGTGATCCTAGCTTTCCCATTTTAATTGCTATTTTCTTTTCCTCATCCCTATACTTAAAAATGCTTTTTTTTCTTCTTTCACACACGCACACACACAGGGGGATTATCCTAGAGGGTAATTTCCTGATGGTAATTGTCATATGGTGTGATTTCCGGGGGAATAGTCCTCGGGGGAGGGGGGCGGTTGTCCTAGAGTCCTAATTTTCCAGGGGGTAATCTCATTGGGGGTAATTGCCTCGCTGGTAGTTGGCAGGGGGTGAATGTTCAGGGATTAACTGCCCTAGAACCGCAAATTATCCCTTGTGGCATTACTCAAAATGTATTAAAGATAGCATATACTTATATATCCTTTAGAAACGGGAAGATCCGTGTGCAATTCCGTGTGTTGGAACAAATGGGAGAGTTGTACTCCACTATACATCACAGTAACATTGCCGATTCGGCCAGTTTGAAATCCCTTACGTTATGTACGTATAGTGATTGCACATTTTAAAAACTAAAAAAGGGCTTTTGTTGTTTGTCCGATTCCTTTCAAACATTTACCAATCTCTTTATCTATGTTAGTCTGCTTTGTGTCAGAGCAACTTCAAGGGGAAGGTGAAAAGCGTTGAAACAAAGAAACTTTATGTATTTGAACAAGAAAGAAGTAAAGGCCCGGTCCCACTGCACTTACGGATGCAAAGAGGATGTAAGCGTAAACAAATCTTGCCATCGGTTGGAAAACGCTATGCATCCGTTGTGTACTCATTGCATACGTGTTTCATACGCTCTATCCATCGAGCATCCGTCCACCATGATTTCATCCGCGCAAAAAGTTTTGAGCTGCACAAAACTTTTAGAACGGATGAACTTCCGCCGTGTACGATGTAAATCCGCGACAAATACGAGCAACAAACGTTCTATGTCCGTTATCATCCGTTAAACGTCCGTTGTTTCCTCTCTGCATCCTCTGGGCATCCTCGCAACTTACATCCGCTGCAGCTAAAAACAGAAAGAGGGAGGAAAGATAAGGTACACGGAACGGCTATACACCGTAAGTAGCACGGAAATAGAAAGGATAGAAAATATGCATCTCGTATATAAAGTATTCAAAGCTGTCATCCACTTCCATCCGCTTTCATCCGCTAGGCTTCCGATGAACATCCGTTTAACATCCCTGCTCCATACTACCCACGTCCGTTATTTTCCGTTCTGTTTTCGCAAATTTTCGCCAATTATGTTCATTTCTGGAGCGGATGAAAACGAATGGAGCCACCCGCGAAATTTTGCTCGTCCGCTGTGTCCTTTATGCATACGTGCTGTGTCCATCGGCCAGTGGGACAGGGCCATTACGGAACCCTATTAGGTCGGAGTGGGAAGGGCTGAGTATGTGGGAGTGCGATAAGACCTTTAGTCTTATTTGCTTGATTCTTTCAAATATTTAGAGTGAGAAGATCTCGGAATCCTTGACTGTTCAACAATGTCGCGAAAAGTTGGAAAACAAATACTTCAATCCCAATAAAGGCAACATGTGTTAGTTTAATAATACAGTTCTCGAAGGAATGAGTTTATAGAAACGATTGCTACTTATATCAGTAACATGTTTTACCTTATTTGCCATCAACAGATATAGAACTTTTTTTTCATTTTCTTGTCTAGTATAATCATGCATAAATTCTTCTTTTAAACTATTGACCCATACAGGTGGTATCGCTCGTTTAAGTCTTGCATAGTCAAACATTGCATTGCACTTTCGTTTGGAATGCACCTGCGATTTAATATAATATGTTGACCGAAAGCCATCTCTCGTAAGAAGGTCTCCTAAAAATTCAAAACTACCGCATACCAGCCTTTATAAAAGAGCGACTGATTATCAGACACCACGGCCCGAATTCACAAAGGAGGTTTGTCGACAAACTTTGGTTTTCGTATGTCATATGACGCGTTTTACGCGTTTTTTACAAACCCGGTTTGTAAAGAACAAAAGGAGGTTTGGCGAAACAAAAGGAGGTTTGAGCTCAAACCTTGGTCTGAGCTCAAACCTTGCTTTGTGAATTCGGGCCCACATGTTTGTTGTGCCAAATAATCTGTTCTGAAACTTTAACTGGTTCAAACATCTTTCACTGTAGTGCAGTATCTATTCGTTTCCCATGCCTTTAAGATTTCTACGTAAAATTACGGAATTTTCTTTTGAACTATATGCAGGGCCTTCCGTGTCATCAGTGATTTTGAAATGTTTTAATATTGACGCCCTAAACAAATGAGCTTAAAATGATCATGAAGTGCCTCAAAAAAGTATAAAAAAATCTGTTTAAGTGACCGGTTTTTAATACCATAATCGTTTTCCCCAATGGACTGTACTGTTAGGAAAACCGTTAGGAAAACCCGAAATTTGATTTTGATTTCCAATCATACAGTGTAAATATATTGATTCAAACATGAGATCGGCTTGTAATAGTCATGGGTTTCCTGACTGACCTAAAGGTTTATAATTATCATTGCACCATGAGCTTAATCCAGAATTTGTTTTCAGAATCTGAGACAAAGTTACCGAATCTGTTAACAATATTTTATAAATTATTGTATTCAAGTAAACCCTAATTTGCATCTTTCCCAAAATGTATTTGGTTATTTGGTACAAAATGAATAACATGTACAAATAAAATGTTTACATTAAGGGTTAATCAATCTCAGCAACATTCCTTGCTGAATTTTAGCAGCAATCGTTCACCATTTAATAAAACCATGAAGTGGCAATTTATTCTTTCAAGTATGACTCATACTAATTCATTTTACAGTTGAGTCCGCTTGGTTGATTCCACTGTTCGGAGTGCACGTTCATCGTCGCTGTACTATTTGAATGTTTTGTTGACAATAAACATTGCGGTACTATTCATAAGAAACCGTCCCATGGTTGTCACATGGCAGATAAAATTACCAGTACAATGCTTAATAATAGGGACTTTTAGATTCTGCACGACGAGAACGTGGACTGCCCTTTTAAGGCACTGGTAGTAACGTCACATTGCAGGGCAGTCCGCAGAATCTAAAAGTCCCTACTATGACAGATAGCTGAATCTTAACCGCGGGCCATACCGCCTCCCTCCCTCCCGTATCTCTCTCTCTCTCTCTCTCTCTCTCGCAATAAATTCAAATTCGTCTGGTTTGAGCTAGGATGGCGCTATTCATTGCTGATAAGTTGGTACCAATGAGAGCTTTAAACAAATTAATTGTAGCGATATGGGGTGAAGTATTTTGTGGCATTTTTTTTAAAATTCTTTCGTATCATGTATCAAGTATTCGAGAGCCCATATTTCAGAATTATAAAGAGGTATTGGTTTTATACAGTTATTGAAAAGTTTTAGGTATGGTAATAACGATATTTGGTCTATGGGGGAAATGTTTCGTTGGCTAAATATGGCGGTTCTTCGCTTTGTCGATAAGGTTTGGTATAGCGTTTGTAAATGTGCCTGATTCTTTGAAGATAATTCCTAAATATTTGTTTCCCTTTGTTTCTTTGCCAGTGTTATAAAAAAAAACATCTTTCTATTCAAAATTCTCCCTGCCTTATTAAACACTTTTATTTGTCTTTCCTGTTTTAATGTATTTAATATTAAAGTGGTTTAATGCTTTTTAAAGTCCAAACCCCGTTTCAGATACAAAATAAATTAATTTTGTTTCTCACGGATGTGACAATGAATCTATAATATCATTTAATTATAACAAAAAAGTGTTGGGCCTAATACACAGTTACCAAAGTGGGGAAAGATTGAGTTATTTTGTTTTGCAGTAAAACAGAAAGTCGTGCATCTGCGTACATATTTTTGATAATAACGTAGAATAGACTGGTTATATTGTGTGTATTTTTATTTGAAGAGAAGAGCATTTATGTTAAAAAAAAAATCAAACGCTTTAAAGAAGTCTACAAAGCACACGTACACATATTTCTTATTTTAAAACATTTATCTACCATATTTTTTTTGGAATGAATAAATGTTCACTAGTCCTGCAACCTTTTGCAAAACTTATTTGATCAGCGGTCATTATGTTGTTTTCTTAAAAGTATGTTTGAAATGTATTGTAGAGTATTCTTGAAAACAATTCTGCAAGGGAGCTTGTTAGGGTTATCCCTAAATAATTGGAGGGGTCCTTATTGTCTCCTTCTTTGGATATTGGTTTTATGAGATTAATTATAACTAGAGCCCGATTTCTTTCTTCTGAGAGTATTAATCGCATGCAAGATTTCTTTGACTGTGATAGTATAATTAAGTTGTTGTGTATCCAAGCTTGTTTGTTTTTGAGTCTTTTTCAGTATCAAATTTAAGTTTGTAATCTTTGTTCATAGTCTTTTGAGATAAACGTACCATTCTTTCGCTGTAATATCAATGGATGCATTATCTGTGTATAATTTCTTTTATTTTGTCCACAAGTTCCCCAAAAGATGGAAAATCTCTGTTATCTAGCTAGAGTAATTTATCAAGCACAAGTTTGTTGCGCGCTCTGTGATTATTACTTGTTATTCTCCGAAGGAGTTTCTGTTCGCATGAACTTGTTAGCCATAATACGTTATTCCACGGTGTTTTTCTCAGATCTCTACAAAAAAAATTGAAAAATCAGTTGTAGCTTGAATCTATATATCGAATAAAACAATGATTTTTCCCCTTTTGCTTGACCTTAACTCTCATCTTTTGTTTTACGAAAACGCCAGCAGCGACCTTTGAGTAAAGATGTCCATATGAACAAATTTGACCCACATTCGGCCAAAAGATCAATGAGTCAGTTTGTGTACCTCCCACACAGACGACGAACGTTCGAGTGCACTAGAGCGTAACACCAAGGTACCGGACTCGTCGATTTTTATGAAATAGGGGTTTGTCGTATAAAAACTGGTGATAGTGTGAATGTCAACACCGCTGTGCGTGCGTGACTTGTCAACACTCTCCTTCTCTTTCTCTCTGTTTCTCTCTCCCCTCTTCTTCTCCCAAAAAAGGAAAACAAATCAGGAAAATATATATGTATGTCTAGTAGATACAGATGCACATCACAATGCATATTAGTCCTTTAGGGAATTTAATCACCTAAATAAAAGAAATAGAAATAGATTTCTTTCCTACCTTGTCTCGTAGAAACACCTGTTGAGTACAGATACTTGGAACATATATTATATCACAAGTAGTAGTTCAAATATTGCACAGCACCCGTAGAAAGAATATGTAAGACCATGTACAAAGTAATGACGCTTCTTCGCGAATTAAGTAAAGAAGAAGAAACTTATAATCTCTATAAAGTAATAAGGCCTCAGAACCAAGTAGAGAAACAAGCGAAGAAATAGGACAAGAATTAAGATGAAGCTCAATTAGCTTTGCTGTTGATCGATCGACTCTCTAGAATAGGTGTGCTCTATATGAACAGCTCAGGAGAAGTGATAAAAATAGGTGTGGCAAATAAAGCAAGCAAGTGTAATGTCCCTGTACAGTATAAGCTATACCAGTACATTAGGTGGTTGCACATCCCAACCCATAGGGTATGGAATGTGCTTGCCAGAGTAAGTATTTGTGGCACTCTAGTAATGCAACAGGTGTCACTAAAGAAATGAGTGACAATGGAATAAAAGGCTAGACTTCAAGCCACACAATAAAGACAAGACAATAATATTTACAAATGCAAAGTTCTCCAAAGGACAAGTCACTACAGTAGCTCCCCTCTAGATTTGTTGTCGAATGAAAAGTAGCAACAAATCGATGAGGAAATATAGACCTACATGCATGTTGACTTGAAAATACGAAAATATGGTAATACTGTTGAAACACAGTAAGTTGAATATGCTTCACCCGACTTCGAAAAAATCCACGAACCTCACTGGCCATCTAACTTGACGACCAGACCTGGTCTTTCGAATCTCAGGAGTGTTCTGCTTCAGTGCAGGATCCAATGCTAACGGTGCAGGATCCAGTGCTAACGGTGCAGGATCCAGTGCTAACGGAGCAGGATCCAGTGCTAACGGAGCAGGATCCAGTGCTAACGGAGCAGGATCTAGTGCTAAGTCTGCGGAGTTGGATTGCCGAGGGACTTGGATAGGTGGATCTTGACCCTTCTTAGATTGAGCAGGAAGATCTTGCTCCATGAAAGCTGGTTTAAGTCTCTCAACACTGACAGTTTCACGTTTACCATTGTAATCGATAGTAAAAAACTTGTCAGAGCGTTGAAGGACTCGAAAAGGCCCCCTGTAAGGAGGTTGAAGGGGCCCCTTGACTGCATCAACCCTCAAAAAGACGTGGGATGAGGAATGCAACTCCGGGTGTACCTGTGTAGGGGTAGCTCGTTGTTTGCGAGTAGGGGTGGGATGTAATTCACGCATCAGTCTCTTCAGTCTGTGGGCGTAATTAGCTGGATCGCCAGCAGAGTCAGTCTGTGAAGGAGACACAAATTGGGCCGGTAGCATGACCGTAGTACCAAAAACGAGTTCTGCTGCGGAACATCCCAGATCAGACTTGATAGCTGTACGTATACCCAGCAATACCAAGGGAAGGACCTCAGTCCAACGGACTGTGTTATGCGCCTTGAGAGAGGCTTTGAGTTGCCTGTGAAAACGCTCAACAAGCCCATTGGCTGCTGGATGGTATGCTGTTGTGCGAATGCGTTTAGTGCCAAGAAGATTAGTGAGAGCAAGGAAGAGTGCTGACTCAAATTGTCTACCCCTGTCTGTAGTAAGAGTAGTTGGAGCACCAAACACCGCTACCCATCTGGCCACAAAAGTACGTGCTACAGTATCCGCAGTGATATCTGGGATAGGTATAGCTTCTGGCCATCTGGTGTAACGATCCACACAAGTAAGAAGGTACGTGTTACCCTTTGAAGTAGGAAGTGGGCCTACAAGATCGATGTGCACATGAGAGAAACGCGCATCAGGTGAGGTAAAAGTGCCAAGTGGAACTTTTGTGTGTTTATGCACCTTGCATCTCTGGCATTCAAGACATGTTCTGGCCCATTTCCTGATATCATGATTAATACCAGGCCAAACGAAACGTTCCGTGATGAGCTTTTGAGTGGCCCTGATCCCAGGATGGGATAGTCCGTGGAGGGCGTCAAAAATAGCTCGTCTGTGTTTGACTGGAACAAGGGGTCTAGCAACACCTGTCGAAACATCACATAGCAAGGTAGTAAGAGAACCAGGAAGCGATATAGACTTGAGCTGAAGCGAGGAGTCCTGTACCTCACTATCATCCTCTTGATCTTTCGCAATGGCTGCAAAATCTATGACCGAGGATGAATCAACTCTGTCGATACACAGACGGGAGAGAGCGTCTCCTGCTGTGTTCTCCCTTCCTGCTATGTGGTGTATCTCAGATGTGTATTGGGATATGAAATCAAGCTGGCGGATTTCACGAGGTGAGTGTCGGTCAGGCTTTGAATTCAAAGCATGGGTGAGAGGTTTGTGATCCGTGTAGATGGTAAATGTGCGACCTTCAAGTAGATGTCGAAAATGCTTTACAACGAGGTAGGCTGCTAACAGTTCCCGACCGAAAGTGCTGTACTTAGTCTCGGCAGGCTGTAGTCTCTTAGAAAAGAAAGCCAACGGTTGCCAAATACCATCTACCAGCTGTTGGATAGTTCCCCCAACTCCCACATCAGATGCATCAACCAACAGGCATAGAGGAACATCAATTCTAGGATGAACTAAAACTGCAGCGTTAGCTAACTGATCTTTAGCCTGATTGAAAGCAGAAAGTTCTTGTTCACCTAGGGTGATTGGTTGGTTCTTCTTCAATCTATTTTTCAACAGATCCGTGAGAGGCTGGAGTACTTCTGCACACCGCGGAATGAACCGTCTGTAGAAATTGATCAGCCCGAGGAACTCTCGTAGCTTGGTAAGTGATGTAGGTATCGGAAAATCACGGATGATCTTCACCTTGTCACTAAGTGGCTGTATTCCTTCCGAGTCAACTTTATGCCCTAGAAAGGACAGTAAAGGTACTCCGAACTGACACTTAGCGGGGTTGAGAATGATTCCATACTCTTGCAGGCGGTCAAAGAGTAAACGGAGATGTGTCTCGTGTTCGTCTTTGGTAGTACTAGCTACAAGAATATCGTCTAGATAAACATAGACGAAAGGAAGACCGCGAGTGACATCATCCATCAATCTTTGGAATGTCTGAGCTGCATTGCGAAGGCCAAACGGCATCCTAACAAACTCGAATAATCCAAAAGGGGTGGTTATAGCTGTCTTGTGGATATCGCTAGGCTCGACTGGGATCTGATGATATGCCCTGATGAGATCAATCTTGGAAAAGATTGTCTTGCCACTAAGTGACGCAGAGAAATCTTGCAAATGAGGAATAGGGTATCTATCAGGAATAGTACGAGCATTAAGCATGCGATAATCTCCACAAGGTCGCCAGTCCCCTGGTGTCTTCTTCGGAACCATGTGCAAGGGACTTGACCAGTTGCTATCAGATTGTGTAAGCCTCATTGTCCGCTGTGTAAAAACTTCGCTTACGCACATATAATAGAGGTCGATGTGTAGGTTTGTAAAAGCTATTTTTTATTGGATTCAAATTGGCCCTACTTTCTCGACAGCCAATCAAATTATGTGTTACATCAGACGGTAGGGGATTACATATCCTCTGTTTTTGCGCCCGAGATGGCCCAATAACAAGTCGCAGTTACGAGCATTATCTCGTTGAAGTAGGCCTACACAACCCCAGTGAAAAAGCCGAATTTTCCTGTGACCTCCATAGAGAAATCACAAATTGAATCATTGTTGTCCATTATTGAAGACGAAAAGGCCCTATTTTCCAGTCTACTAATCAGTTCGAAATTGGTATCAGTGGAAAGAACAGTATTTGAATATGTGATTTCCACCCGAGATGGTGTGAATTCAAAGTTTGTTTTCCTTGTAGGAGCATTTCTTTGCATACTTAGCGCATTTTCAAAGACGATTTCACGTGTTGTAGACCGCGGAGCGAGACCGCGTGAGCAGATGCCCGAAATTTATTCTTTTTTGGTTATTCTTCTTTTGTTTAAATCATTTAATAAGATTTTCAACATATCTAAATAGAATTTGTTTAATTTCGTTAAGAATTGACCTTCAAACGTTTGGGTTCATTTGCATGGCTGTAATTGGCGAATACAAATTATTGAAGGGTCAACTTCATTTGACAATGATCGGATAATGGAGGGAAAAACTATCCAAATTCAATAAATACAGCATAGTTACTAGTGAGGCACTACATACACAGTAATCATCGATTGAGACACCTCTTGTATTATAGAGAGTTGTTGTTTCCATTGTCTAACCGAATAATCTTCAGAGTTGAGCAGTTATGCGGATAGATCCAGATTTTGTTTTCCGTAATTAGTAGTGACTTGCTGTATCGACAAGTTTCGACGTTGAGGTGGTTGTCTCTGAAATGTAAGCACTATGTAGAGAGTGTACTAATGATCAAATGAACCAAGTCTGATGTAGTCAAATTTATCTTGATTAATATCATAGATATATATACTACTAACACTAGAGGGCGTACTCGCTCAAATTGCTGTTCCGAGCCGGAGCGTTGGCCGCCATTACTAAGGAGGGCAGAAAAACGAACGACCCAACAAGATACTGTGCACAACATACGTGAACAATTTGAAGAAGCCAGTTTCGCGCGTTGCATTTGGTTGTTCGAACCGAAGAAAGAAAGGGAACTGCATAATATTTGACAAGTAAGTTCTTCTTAATGTTATGTTGATTAAATAAGGAGATTTTAGAGCTAAAAATTTAGTTTATGCGGGTATTGTCTCATGACAAGCCACTGCAGTGCAGCGCAGCTAACGTTCCTGCAGTGCTCAGCTCAGCGGAGCGCGCCAGTCCACGCCCGCCGGGCTGGCGCAGGGATGGGTCAAGGTTCTGGGGACGGTGATGGGAAAATTCTGCTGCGCTGGAGTAGCAACTCCAAGAGTCAGAGAGTCCAACTCGGAGCTTGATTCTATTAACGAAAAGTTTAGAATATATAATTAACTTTATCTTATCTAATTTCAAGATAAAAATCAAATGTCAACTTCTTTATATTTTAACTATAGATCTAGATCTAGACTCTAGATCTAGATCTAAATACTCTAATTTCTAAAGCCCGAAAGGCAAAGCTAGGCTAGCCTGCCATATTTCACACCACAGGAGTTATCCAACTAGGCTAGGCTAGCCTAAAAAGCCCACCGCACACTACACTATTTCTATCAAATTTGCTTATGACTTGCTGACATCATTATTAAATACTGCTTCGCGATTGGCTGGAAGCTGCTTTCAGTTTCAGTCTTTAAGGTAAAGACCAGTATTGGAAACGCCCCAATTTCAAAAAAATGAAATGGAAGCTCTTATTACCAATCATGTGAAAGAATATGTTTTGAATATTACATGATGATAACAATTTTGACGGGAAACCGCCTACTAGTTGATATATTTGGTAAATTAGTGTACCGTATCTCTTGCCTGTTGAGAGATACAAATGCACGTGTCGCGCACGTGTGTGTAGTCCCATATACATCTTTCTGTGTATAGTGCTTGTAACTTTACGAAGAATGGGCCAAATTTCTTATCATTTTGATGATTCCAGAACCTTGCAGTACATCTATGCTAGATGATCAACCTTTTCTGATCGATTTCACAACGTTGCTTTCACAATGCAATCGCATGACCATAACTGGTCTTTAGCTTTAAAAATCATATGAAATAGCATGAATAGTAGAACAATTGTCATGTTATGAGAAAAAAACTCATTATTGTTTCCATTTGCTTTTATTGTAATGCAGAAATACACCCAAGGGAGGAAAAGGATGTTACACACCACCCCGTCCTAGTGCTGTGCCTACTGTCTTCCCTGGACATCCTTCCTGTAAACAGACCCATGGCTCAAGACTCCCAGCAAAACCATGTACAACATCCAAAAGTGTTCCCGTGCCTCCAAAGAAACCCTATGACATTACAAAAGAACATGACTATTCTTTTCTGTCTGAGTTGATCAGAAACTGAAGATAACCAGACAGCAACTGCAGGATGCCAATAAACAGCTTCAAGTGGTGAAACAGAAGGTAAACAGGAGAGATGGAAAAACCAGGACTCTCTTGCAGGACGTCCACGAAATTACACAAATTATTTGCACTCTACATGTGCTTTGATTCTGCAGGTTTAGATAACCTGAGATAAACATGTAGACCTTTTTTATAACATTGTCTGGATTGCTCTCAACCAAGTCATTTGCATCATTAACGATGAAAAGCAAGAAATTCACATCAAGTGAGCCACGTTTTCGATACGGTGAACGAGGAGAATTCACAGATGTGTGGCAATTGAAAAGCTTTGTGTAATGCACAGTTGCACACCTTATACACACCCATAGATCTTTTTTGTACATAGGTTTGACTTTTGGCCCAAAATGGAAAACTGCTTTTGAAGAGATTTGATAACAGAACAATTATATGGAATAATGTCACTAGATGTAAACACATAAGATTGTGCACTATTTTGCTATCTAGTATATCTACTGTGTAAATTTGAGGGTAATCAGTTTCAAAACTATTATTTTTCCCTGATGAATAATGATGTCAAACTCAAAAGACCTTGTTACTATGAGGTTTCACTGAATGGTGTATTGCAGTATCCTGAGATGTAAGTGACTTCAATTATAGTTCTTCATAGCAATACAGGTAACTTGGAATATATATGTTCAATTACTATTTCTGGTTTGCATTTATTTTTTTTATTATTCGATGAAATGTCTTTGTAATAAGTAAATTTGGGGCTAAAATCTGAGATGTTGTTTTTGCAATGTCTATCCTTTCAATTGTGATGTATTATAGCAGTATATATGTCCAATAAAGTGTCAAAACTTAAATGTCTATGCTGTAGAATATTCAACACACGTGTGGTAATAAAAGGTTCATTTATTCATTTTTTTTTTCAAATCAAATTATCATAAGTATATTCTCTAAAAACTGGTTGATGAAGAAAATAAAAAAATATACTGTATCAAGGAGAATATTATTTATGGAGAAAAAAAGTGGTATGAATAAATAATTATTACATCAATGATCAGCTGTTTTTAAAGAATATTAATTTCTAGTGAACTGTAAAGAATTGAATTATTCTTTCAGACATATAGAGATTTTCTAGAGAATAGGTGAAGGACAGAAGGTGTGAATTTGATATAAAATGAGTGAGAGAAGAAGAAAAATAATGTATGGATGAATAATTGAATGAATGATTGGCTCTCTTAATAACTGAATTAGAAAGACATTGGCCCTATAGCATACAACTTTGTTTAATATCATGACATAGATATCAAATACAAGTCCCAAATGCTTGATTCTGATTGTTTGAAAGCCAAGTAATATTTAATGTCATTATATCACAGTTTTATATTGACAAAGAGGAAGAAAAATTGAAGATATACTGAAATATAAATAGCTTTTTGTGTCCCTTTTACCTCACCATAACACCCGTAATTAATCTTGACCTGCACCAGATACCATGACTGAGGCATGTGTAGGGTTCATGCATTATGCAAAATACCACAATTATAACGTTTCATACTCGAAAACTGAAAAATCAACCACAAATATGAAGCTTCATATTGCATATCAGTAGCAAAGTTTCGAAGGAACATCCGGGTATTTCTCGAAGTTTTGCCCTCCTTAGTAATGGCGGACCGAGCTCCATGCGCGCACAGAGCTTTGAACGGGCGCGTATGACGAGTCCGCTCTCTAGCCTTATTAAGTATATATCTCTATGATTAATATGGACATTGAGGTATCCCATAATAATAACTGTTCCTTTTTCGTTCCAAATTTATTTCTTTTATTTCGAGGTTTCCCAATATCTCTATATTTATTCCAGTTCTCAATGTGTGTGATGAATTAACAGTTTTAAATGTATATATTAGGCATTTCTGAAGCCGAAAATGTATGACTGACCTTTAGCCACATAATATTCACTGCAGCAGGGGCGTAAATCCCGGGGGAGATGGCCTGTACAATCATCCCCCCCCCCCGCTGATATTACAACAAAAAAAAAAGAGAAATAAAAGGAAGAAGAAGAAGAAGGAAAAAATGTGATTGTTTCAATTTCAGCATAATGCATTAGAAATGAGTTCTTTTTTTATGTATGTATAACTGTATAGCCTACACGTATACAGTATGTCACTATCATTAAGAATAGTTGCGCGACGTGCGCAAACAAGCACTTCATAAACTTCAGAATAATAAGAATCCCACTATATACATAAAATGCATTAGGCCGTGCCCCGGCCGGCCACGCAGTCTTCTGCATATTGCACCGCATACATGCTCCGCTCTCTCGCGCTAGCAAAGCAGAACATTTTTCCCGCCAGCGCGATCTAGGGGAGACAGGGGGACAATAGGTAACCGTGACGCAGGGGCGTAAATCCCGGGGGGGGGGGATGGGGGTCGGGGATGCACCCCCCCCCCCCGCCCCTGGCTCGAAGGAGGGCGGAATGGCCTGTACAAATATCCCCCCTGAGATTACAACAAAAAAGAGAAAAAAAAGGAAGAAGAAGAAGGAAAAAAAAAAGAGGGATTGTTTCAATTTCAGCTTAATGCATGCGAAATGTGTTATTTTTTTTGTATGTATGTATAACTGTAAAGCCTACACGTATACAATATGTCACGATCATTAAGAGTAGTTGCGCGACGTGCGCGAACAAGCACTTCATAAACTTCAGAATAGTTTTTCGTTATTTTGAAAGGTATTATTATTATAGCCCAGACGTAAAGTGCGCCAGCACGCGAGCGCTTAAAAAGTGCAATCATGTACAGTAGATGCCCGACACCCGCCCACCCCCTCCCCATTAGGTGTTATTTAGGGTACGCGTATGCTCGTTCCCTCCCTGTGAGAGCACCCCCCCCCCCCCCACCCTATCTCAGGACTGCCAACATTTCTGAATCCCCTTTCGCCGGCTTTTCCCTGGCTTTTCCTGCCTTGGAGACCCACCCCTCCCCCCCCGAATCCGGGACAGTGCTAAATGTACCACACCCCCCCCCCCAAAAAAAAAAAAAAAAATAAAAAAAAAAAAAAAAAATAAATAAATAAATAAATAAATAAATAAATAAATAAATAAATTTAAAAAAAAAAAAAAAAAAAAAAAAAAAAAAAAAATAAATAAATAAAACCAAAAAAAAATCAGGTGAGCTCTAGTCGATCGAGGGCGACTGGGGGCCAATGTTTTTACTTTTTGTAGTAGAATGGTTTTTATTAGACAACTTCAAAATGGTAGCCCGAAAGCTAAATTACATTGCAAGTTTTACATGTATTAAAAAGCATTTCATTTTAAAATGAAATTATCCTGAATGAGCTTTCAAAGCTAGCAGGAATTTCAGGAATTTGATCCCGGGATTTGATCAATTTTTCTATGAAATTCAACATATTTTATGACCACCTTTTTACATTTCTCAGGATTCCAAAGAGAGAGAGAAATAACCCACCCCCTTTTTAAAGAAACTAAGAGTCTCGTTTTTCGGTGACCCGGGTTCAAAATCAAGTCGATGCGCTAGTGCTAGTTTCTCCCCAAATATAGGAACATCCAGTTTACATTGTCTTGTTCCGTTCAGTCTTTCAACAAGTCAATTTATATTCCATGAGCTTATGGATATTTGCTTAGATAATTTGGGTCGGGTAGGGTATGGTGCCAGGATTTCCATTGTCTATTCAAATAATGTTGGAAACATGTACTTGCCCTCCCCCCCCCCCCTACACCACTAATTAACAACACTGTATAGCTTACTCCAGACAGTAATTACTACATTATTAAAACAAAATAATTAAATGAAGAAAAGAACAAGGATGATAAAGTAAACAGTACGTATAGCTATGTAATGAAGAAACAAATGGTGATTATTTGGGGCAGAATTTAGATCAATCTCTTTTTTGAAAACCAATAACTCCAGCTGAAGTCAGAAGTCAAGTTTTGATAATTAATACCAAAAGGCTTGAAGTCACGATAACATTCCAGTGCATTTTTTTTTTTAAAGATAGTGCTCCCTATACTTCATATTTACTGGCCAATATTATTATTATTATTACTTATACCGCGCTTTTCCCATAAGGCCCAAAGCGCTTACAGTGAATGAAAATAAAAATTACATAAATACAAAAACTACAAATTGCAAAAAAGGCCTTTCTGAAGGTAAGAACTGATGGAGACTGCCTGATTCTAAGTGGTAAATCATTCCAACATTGTGAAGCAGATACAGTAAATGTTCTATCACCGGCTAATGTGCGGGTAACTGAATATGTGAGACGGAGAGGATCACTGGCTGACCTCAATGCCCTGGCAGGTGTATAAAAATCAAACAGGTATGTAAATTTTGTGCAGCTTGATTATTGAATATTTTGAATACAAACAAGAGTAATTTAAAAATTATTCTTTGTTTCAATGAAAGCCAGTGTAATGATCTCAAGAGTGGCTGAGATGGATGGTCCCTAAAAACCTGAAATATCAATCGGGCTGCCAAATTTTGTAACCGTTGCACACGAATCAATTTAGTTGAGGGAATGGTAGAGAGAAGCCCATTACAATAATAAATACGGGATAGAACTAAAGAACGCACAGCGTTATGACAGGCAGACTGGTCAATAAACCTTCTGATTCTAGCAATATTCCTTAAATAAAACGTAGCCATACTACAGATGTGGGAAATATGGTGAGACATCGACATGCAAGAATCAAATACAACGCCAAGGTTTCTTATTGTTTTTGAAGGGCTAATGAGTGTGCCACCAACATCCAACTGAACATTTGGAAGACTGCGCAGATTGTGACCTGAAGCAGCAACAAAAAATTCAGTCTTTGAATCATTTAATTTTAACTTATTTACTACCCTCCATTGGCTTATATCTGAAATACAAATTTGAAGTTTGATAAGTGCGCTATCAAGAGCTCCTGGAGTCTTAGGATTAAAGGAAACATATAACTGTATGTCATCAGCATAGAGATGATAATTAATACTATGATGTCGGACGATATCTCCAATAGGACGAGTATAAATTGAGTATCCTATGGGTCCTACTATTGAACCCTGGGGGAGTCCAAATTCTATGGTTGTGAGGTTTGAAAATTTGCCGGCTATGTCAACTTGGGAAGACCATCCAGAGAGGTATGACTGAAACCAGGACAAAACTGTTGACCTAACACCTGTTCTTTTGAATAAACGGGATATAAATATTTGATGATCGATCGTATCGAATGCGGCTGATAGATCTAACAGTGCCATTAGAACTACCTGGTTTGAATCAAGAGCAAACATTATGTCGTTTTTTACTTTAATTAGAGCTGACTCGGTACTGTGACATGACCTATAAGCAGATTGAAAAGAATCAGAAAGATAGTTAGATTCAATGTGATGAACTAATTGTGTACATGCTGCTTTCTCGATGAGTTTACCTAAATAATTATGTTAAGTTTGACACTGGTCTATAATTTCTAAGGTCATTTTGGTTCAAGCCTGGTTTCTTCAAAAGTGGTCTAATTATTGCTGAGTGTGCTCCGTTGGGGAAAGTACCTGTGGAAAGAGATTGATTGACTATGTTTGTAAGCAATGGTAATAAATTATCAGAGTTCTCTTTCAGTAGCCATGTTGGGATGGGATCAAGTCGACAGGATTAAGTAGCAGATGACATGATGATTCTGGACAAATCTGATTGTGTAAGCAACTGAAAATTTTCAAAAAGAGGAATTTTTTCATTTAGAGTGTCACTATTATCAACAGGTACATTTCAAGTATCTATTTCATATCTTATCTTTCTTATCTTACCGACAAAAAATGAAGAAAACTGATTAGCCAATCTGGATGCAGAATCACACAAGGGGAGTTGGCTTGACTTCTTATTTCATTTCATTTCATTTCTTTATTGAGTCCATATAGGATAATTGTTTATATGCACATGAACAATCTTGCTTCAACATATAAATGAACATAGGAACAACATATAATTGACATTCATAGGGCCCTGTTTTAGTATACATTTGATATAATATACATGGTCATGATGAATATACATTTAAATACTCTTTCTTCTTCTTCTTCTTCTTCTTCTTCTTCTCTTTCTTCTTACATACCCTCCATTTTTTAAATTCTTATATGCTCTAATCTAAAGTAGGTAAAGTAAGTATACTAAAACAATATATATATTCGTGTAACATGTCAATGAGGGTATTTTGCATGGTTTTCACATTCTCTATTCTTTACTGGGTTTCATTAACTACTCTTATGGAAAGTGGTATGAATGAATTAATGCGGCGACTAGTTCTTGCTTTAATAGATCTCAATCTTCGTCCGCTCCTCAGGTGTATGTACTGGTCATTAAGGGGGTGGGTAAGATCAGACATAATGGATAGGGCCTTAGATACTACTCTTTCCTTACAGACTTCATCTAGGTCAACAGTATGGTTCATTATTTTGCTGGCTTGTTTTACAACCCTTCTCAGCTTTTGTTTGTCACTTTGCCTTGCATTGTTAAACCAGATAATGGAATCAAATGTAATAGTACTCTGGATTATCGACTGGTAAAAGAGAAACAGAATTCTGTCGTTCACATGAAAGTACTTTAACTTTCTAAGAAAATATAAGCGCTGGTTGCATTTTGTTAGTGTGCGCTTTGACTTGTCTTCCCAAGACAGCTTATTGTCGATTTCTGTACCTAGGTATCTATAACTGTCAACATTCTCAATAGTATCATCATTAAAGTATACAGGTCTATCAATGGGTTCAAAAGCTTTCTTTTGCCTAAAGTCAAAAACAATTTCTTTTGTTTTCTTTGAGTTCAGCAGTATAATAGTTTTCCCTACACCAATTTTCGAACATGGAAATGGTAGCTCTGTAATCAAGTTCATTTTCAGTTTCAATCAATCCTACTATTACTGTATCATCTGCATATTTAAGTATGTGAACAGATGGAGAATTAGATATACAGTCATTGGTGTACAGGGTAAATAGGGTCGCAGAGAGGACACACCCTTGTGGGGTACCAATTGTTGTGATAAGTTCGTCAGAGAGAACACCGTTGACCTTGACCTTCTGTGTCCTTTCATGTAGGAAGTCTTGCAGCCACAATATAAGAGATGGCTGAACTTGTAGATGTTGAAGTTTCTGTAGTAGGATGAGGGGTTCTATAGTGTTAAATGCCGACGAGAAGTCTATGAAAGTTGCTCTGGCATAACACCTTGCCTTATCTAAGTGTTCGTACAGCGTGTTTGTCAAGGTAAGAACTGCGTCGGTAACGGAACGCTTCGCTTTATATGCAAACTGGTTTGGATCTAGTAGCGGAAGAACTGAGCTTGTCAGCTTTTCAAGTACTAGTCTTTCCAGACTTTTCATAACAACCGATGTCAGTGCGATAGGGCGAAAATCCCCATTCGCGCTGGGGCGATTGTTCTTGGGTACTGGCGTAACTACGGACGCTTTCCAACAGGCAGGTACTACTCTTTCGGAGATCGACGTCTGGAATATCATAGCGTATGGGACGGCGAGTTGGGACGAGCAGGTCTTCAGAACTCGTCCATTCACACCGTCAGGCCCCGATGCTTTTCGAGGGTTAATGAGCTTGAACCGTTTGCGAACATCTGATTCATGGATCACAAAAGGCTCGCGGTCGTCTACTCTGTTACGCAACGCTGTTAGTTGTTCGTTGAGCTCTTCTTGACGATCTTGGTTTTCGAAGCGGCAGAAGAATGAGTTAAGTTCATTTGCCTTTTCTTTTGCATTCTCTTCGTGCTCGAAAGTGTTTCCATGCTTTTTGTTGGAATAGTCCGTCATTGCTTCTAAGCATTTCCATGCATTCCTTGGATTATTTGTCTTGAAGCACCTTTCCAGCTTTTCTCCATATTTTCGCTTTGCTTCACTGACTTGTCTTTTTATTTCTCTAGTCAGTTCTTTCACCCGATCATGATTTCCATTCTTAAACTCGTTCTTCTTTTCCTTTATGGTTGCTTTTATCTTTCCATTAAACCAGGGCTTGCCATTAGGGTAGATTTTGATTTCTTTAGATTGAATGTGTAAGTCTTCACAGAAAGTGACATAACTATTTATTGTATCCGTTAGTTCATGTATGTCATCACATTCGTCACGAAATACGTCCCAATCAGTGATATCAAATGCGGCTTGTAGCATTTCACTCGATTCATTGTCCCACACGTTTATCTCCCTTTTCCTTGGCTTTTCACGTTTAATCTTTTGTCTGTACCTTGGCATAAGATGGACAGTGTGATGATCTGAAGCACCAATCCCAGGTCGAATAAAAGACTTGTAGGCATCCTTAACTGAGCAGTAACATTTATCTAAAATGTTTTCTCCCCTTGTTGCTATATCAACGTATTGGTAATAATGGGGCATAACAGTTTCCAGGTCACAATGGTTGAAATCGCCTAATATGATAACGGGGGCATCGGCGGACTGTATTCCGAGTTCGTTCACTTGTTCCTGTATAATTTGTTTGGCAATTTCTTTATCTGAGCTCGGAGGTATATAAACTAAGAGTACATTGACTTGGGGGAATTCTCTTGGCAGATAAAAGGGGCGAAATGAGACACACATCAGTTCGATATCTTTGGACGAAATACTCGATCTATTCGTAATATTGCTACACCATTGTTTGTTAACATATATGCAGAGTCCACCTCCTTTCTTTTTTCCTGTCTCTTCCAAACAACGATCCAATCTCATGGAGTAGAAACCATTTATCTCAATGTTGTTAGATTGAATGTCTGAACGAAGCCAAGTTTCCGTAATACATATTAAACTTGAGTTTCTGTATTCATTTAAAATTTATTTTAAAGAGAATGGATAATCTGATATACCTCCTTGACAGTACATGAACCCAACTTATCTTTCAAAAAATCTTCTTTAGCAATATCAATGACTTGGCATACATTCTTATTAACCTCTATGAACAATTTGCGATCTGAGTCCAGTCTTGTTTTTCGCCATTTCCGTTCTGCTTTACGGCGATGTTGGCGTGCCACAAGCACAGACTCGTTGAACCAAGGTCTACGTAGCTTCAAAGGGCGAGACTTGGTTACCGATGGAGCATAGGTATCAAGTACCTTAGTGACTCCAGAAACATACCAATCAAATAAGGATTCACTATCTGTTCCTGCAGGTTGAGATGACACTAATTCATGTAAAGCATTAGTGAATTGAACTTTATCGATCTTGCGATAGTTGCGTAGGGAAGAAGTAATAGAGATTGGCTCTGATTTCTGTTTAGCCAGCGAAAAGCAGATCATGTAATGATCAGAAATGCATGTATCGACTGTATGACAGCCTAGTATCACTGAATCATCTCGGGTAAAAACTAAGTCTAAAGTGTGACCCAGGTTATGTGTTGGACCTTGAACATGTTGGATAAACCCTGCAGATGTAATGATATTCTTCATTTGTAGCACATCATTTTTAGTCATATCTTCCCAATGAACATTAAAGTCTCCTAATAACATCAATTTTCCTGGATATAGTGATATCTCACTTACATATTCATCAAATTCCTTCAGGAAATCAGAAACTGTAAGTATATTTGCTGAAGAAGGTGGTGGTCTATACACAATGAAAACATTGATCGAACATGACAAATCGGTAATGTGTGCACATTCAAAAGTGGAAAAAGTCAAAACTGAGTTTTTTATCATCAACTTAAGAGCGGATTTATACAATACACCAATGCCACCCCGCGCGTACTTGCAATTATTGGTGAATTTATAAAAGCATACCCTACAGGAGTGCACTCCCCAATTACCACATCATCCTGTGAATTTAACCAGGTTTCAGTAATAAACATGATATCAATATCATGTTCACTGACATATTCAGTAACATATGTAGCTTTATTCCTGACAGAATACGCATTCCATAAACAAACATTACAATTAGACTCAACAGGAAAATTATTTACGTATTGGACTGCTTTAAGATTGTCGATGAGAGGGCGCCCTTGATGTCGAGCTAAGTTGTAGGTTTTTTATGGAGCTCCAGTTTAAAAGATGAAATTTCGGCAATAATCAAGTCTTTTCTATAAATAGTGTGACAATTCAACTAAGGATGGGCAAGAATAAACTTAAAAGACAACGTCAAGCCACTTCCGAGGAAAAAAACGAAGAAGAAGCTGAAGAAATGGATTCTACCAACAAGACTGCCACGCCCAAATCATCGAGAGACCCGGAAAGTACGGTACGTACTAGTAAACCTACATACGGTACCAGTAGCGACTCGATGTTACGTAACATTCTGGAAAAGGTCTCTGTCTTAGATGAGATTAATATTAAAATTGACGCTATATCTGAGAGAATGAGTAAAATTGAGACCAAGTTTGAGAGAATGGATACGAGAATTCAAAATTTGGAGAATGCAACTGAGTATATGGAATCAGAAATGGGAGAAATCAAAGAAGAAGTTCAAAATATTCAAGCGTCGAAAGCTAGCTATGAATATGTAAATGAGCTTAGAAGAGGCGTGGTCGACCTAGTTAACCGTAGTAAACAAAACAACGTGATTCTACATGGCATCTCCGAAGGAGAAGAGGGAGTTGCGAGCGAAAACAGTGATTGCGTAACATTCGCACGTAATTTTTTCAACACCTATTTGCATATGAAAGATGTGGAAATAGAACGTGCTCACAGAACACCTGCAAGAGTCCATCGAGCTGAGCAGCGAAGCGAGAAACAACCCCAATCAAGACCCCGTCTAATATACGTGAAGCTTCTGCGTTTCGCCGACAGAGTAGCGATATTGAAACAAAGCAGCAAACTTAAAGATGTTAAGATCCGTGGGTCTCGAATAGGTATCAGTGATGACGTCCACAAAGATACAAGGATCGACCATAATAGACTTATGACGAAAGTAAAAGAGCTCCGTTCGCAGAACAAATTCGCGTTCATACCCAACTCAGTGCCCCGTGTAATCAAATATAAAGATGGCCCCAAGGATCAACCCGGCCCCTTGAAAACACTGAGGTTGACCGACCTTCACAACAGTGACGGGAAAATGATTTACTGAAATGATTTCATGAAAATATAGCCTCATATTTTAAGTCACACAAGAACCATTACTTGTCATATTAATGTGCCGACAACTATGATATTTTTATATCCATAGCTCCTCTCCTGAGCTTTACAACTATGTCAGGTAGACGGAAAGTGGTCGCCCTGCCGTTTTCCTCTTTCTCTGTTATATTAATTTATTTGTCATGGGTAGTTAGATTTGTATGTTTATTTTTGTTTGCCTATAAGTCTAGGCCTGACAGCAATTCACAACATTTCTTATTTCGTTTTGTTTTGCTGTTTTTATTCTTCGTGTACTACATAATGTCAATTGGCTTCATTAACTTTAAAACAATTTCATTCGACTGTAAAATTATTTATGCATCAACAGATTATGGCTGACTATACAATTCATGTTAAAATATGTTCTCTCAATGTAAGGGGTCTAGGAGATAGATTAAAAAGAAGATGCATGTTTGATTGGTTTAGGAACATGCAATTTGATTTATTTCTTTTACAAGAAACACATAGTGTTAATGTGATCGTTTATGAGAGTTAGTTTATCTGACAAAAAGGAGTATTCTGACTTACGTCATGGGCTGAAATAGCGCCATCTACGCTTTCCTAATTCCGACATAGCAGTAGCAACGAATTGGATGTTCGCACCGAAATCTTGTCCTAAATTACACCTGTTATTGATACGAAGCCAACCCGTTTGCAACAATAAGGAGGCAAGAAGGTTCGTTAATTCGATATATTAATGTATAACGAGTATAAATAGTATAAATAATGAGAAATGATGATATGAATGTAATCTAATATGCTTAAGTGATAATGAATGGTGTGTGTAGTATTAGTGTATGCACGGACATGTATGATACCGTATACGGCTGTAGTGGACGTTATATATGCAAATTAGATGCACGTAAAACAGGTATACGATATATACGATATAGAGTGTAAGCTAGGGTGCTACGTAAGGCAATGTTAATTGTATGCACGTAAATAGGTATACGATATTAACGATACGAATGACGTGTCCGCTATAAGAAGGACGCAGTCATTGATATGCGTTATGCTAATAAGTCTTTGTGATTCAAACTATCTACCACGAATATTGGTCACGTGACTTGAGTGAAGGTATTGTTTATAGATAATTGCATATACACAAATGATAAGAGACAAAGAGAAGAAATTCATTTGTTATTAATCACTGCATTTAATAGGCGAACTGATGATATTATTTATACACATGTATTCGAAAATGCCTGTATGAACAAGTACTTATAATCTGTTCTTTTTCTTTATCATGTTTTGTTCATACAGTTTTCACGGAGCAAGTGTGATGGAATTAGTTGACATAGAATAAATTAGCAAGTCAACCCTACTACGACTTTTCATTGACTGTTTCTTCAGTGAAAACTTCACTTCACTACGACTTGCAACCTGCGATGACGTCGTGATTCAGATTACGTGATTTGGTACAAGATGTCGGAAGTGGACATGATGGGGGACAAGGAGAAGGAAAACCCTGTTGCTGAAGCTGTGGACACAAGGTCAAAGCGAGAAGTCAAACTCACTGAGAAAGGTCTGCAGTATCAAGCTGAAACAAAAGGGAAGGAATTTAAGAGATCCATTAGTGCTTGGCGTAGAGCGTCGAATAAGTTAAGAGCTACCTTGAGCGACATCAGTGATGTCAAAGTTATTCGACAAGGTAGGGACGCTCTGCAGCAGGTGATGGACAAGGCCATATCCGCTCAAGAAGACCTTCAGATTCTATTGGAGTTGGCAGGAATCGACGATGACAGCCATGAAAGGCTCGACAACATCGAACAAGAACACTCAGAGCTGATGAAAGGAGTACAAGAACACCTCCTCGAACAAGAATCGTCAAGAAAATCTAAAGTTTCATCGAAAAGACTATCATCCTGTCAAAAATGGGTGAATGAATGCTCGTTTGAAAGCCAGGATGATGTGCCGACTAAAGATGTGCCGACCAAAGATGTGCCAACTGAAGATGTTCCGACTACAGAATTGCCGACTAAAGAACCCTTGTTAAATTTGCTGACTCAGCTACAGATTAGTCGCTTGCCACTGCCAGAACCAGATATCTTTTCTGGGGATCCACTGCAATACCCTAGTTGGAAACAGGCCTACGACATCTTAATGGAACATCAAGGTATTCCTGCAAGGGATCGATTCTTCTACTTAAAGAAGTATCTACGTGGCCCACCTCTCGAACTCGTGCAAGGATTTTCTCTGATACACAATGATATGGCATACAATCGAGCTACGAGTGAACTAGAACAGAGATATGGTGATCCATTCATCATTTCGAATGCATTTCGTGACCGACTGGATAACTGGCCAAAGATACCTACAAAGGATTCCAGAGGACTGCGTAGATTCTCTGATTACCTACGACAATGCCAAACAGCAATAGAAAAGATCGGCAACCTCCGACAGTTAGATGACGAACGTGAGAATAGGAAACTCCTATCAAAACTTCCCGATTGGCTTGTTACTAAATGGAGCCGACGAGTCTATGAGCATAGGAGGTCACATGGTACATTTCCTTCATTCGGTACCTTCTCATCATTCATTGAGGAAGAGAGTAACATTGCATGTGACCCAATCACGTCCATTGGTAGCCTGAAGGAGGACAAACCGAAACAGGACAGAGGAAAATCCATGAGAGCGTTAACTATGAGAACCAGCTCCATCCAAGATGAGACAAAGAGGCCAGAACGGAAATCATTCTGTATATTCTGTAGAAATCATCATCACCTTGAGGATTGTCAAGCCTTTGTCAATCAGCCTATGTCCGAGAGGAAGAAGTTCATAAGAGAAAAGGGCTTGTGTTACGGGTGTCTCAAGAGAGGTCATCTGACCAAAAAATGTCGAGTGAGAAGCAAATGCAGAGAGTGCAACAAGCGTCATCCTACGCCACTACACTTTGACAGAAGACCTTCAGAAGAAAGGGAAAGGACATCGAACCAGGAAGAAATACAATCTTCAAATTCACATACACTTGTTAATTCTAACGCCACAAGTTATGCGAAAAGCGCGGCAATCGTGCCAGTCTGGCTGTCTCATGAGAATATGAAGGAAGAGAGGCTCGTATACGCACTATTAGATACTCAATCGGATACCACCTTCATATTGAATTCTACAAAGGATGCCTTAGGACTTCATGGACTGAGGGTCAACCTTCTTCTGTCTACAATGTCGACCAAGAACGAAAGGATTCCAAGTGAGAAGATTAAAGGACTCACAGCTCGAGCCTTTAACAGTGAAAAGGTGATACACCTTCCAGCTGCATACACTAGATACATAATGCCAGCCAACAGAGAACACATCCCCACTCCTGAAGTAGCTCGCTCTTTCCCACATTTGGTTCCAATTGCTGACCAACTTCTGCCTCTGAAGCACTGTGAAATAGGGTTGTTGATCGGCTATGATTGTGGAAGAGCTCTGACTCCTCGAGATGTGATTCCCTCCCAAGACGATGACGGTCCATTTGGAATGAAAACTGACTTGGGATGGAGCATAGTGGGTGTTACAAGTCAAGATGAACAGCACTACAACCCCGATGATCACGTTGGCCACAGTCATCGCTTGACAGCACGTGAAATACCCGCTGAACTAGCGGAAAGAGACATGTCCATCAAGAAGAGAGTAACGTTCACTCACAACGTTACAATCAAAGAAGAGATCAGCCCTTCGTCTGTTCTGAAGCTGATGGAAAGAGATTTCTCAGAGAGCAGAAGTGAGGTACCATTTTCGCAACATGATACAAGATTTATGAGAATCATGTCGGAGAATGTCCATATCACAGATGATGGTCATTACGAGACTCCTCTTCCCTTTAAAGAAGATGTCGTCAACCTTCCCAACAACAGATTCATGGCGGAAAGGAGATTGAGTCATCTAAAGAGAAAGTTTCAAAGAGACTCTGAGTATCATCAGAAATACTCGGAAAAGATGGATGCTCTCTTGGAGAAAGGATATGCTGAAAGTGTACCAGAATATGACAAGCAGAACGGCCAAGCATGGTACATTCCCCATCATGGGGTAGTACAACCCAACAAGTTACGAGTTGTGTTTGATTGCAGTGCAGAATTTGGAAAGGAATCTCTCAACAAGCAGCTTCTTTCTGGACCAGATCTGACTAACACACTAGTGGGAGTACTTTGCAGGTTCAGACTGGAACCAATCGCATTTTGTTGCGATATACGTGAGATGTTCTACCAATTCAAGGTGAAGGAAGATCATAGGAAATACCTACGGTATTTGTGGTGGAAGGATGGAGACTTTCTGCAACAGCCCCATGAGCTAAGAATGACTGTCCATTTGTTTGGGGCGACGTCGTCTCCAGGATGCTCAAACTTTTGTTTGAAACAGATTGCCAGCGACCATGCTATTGAATTTGGAGAGGATGTAAAGAACTTTGTACATCATAACTTCTACGTGGACGATGGGCTAATATCTGTTCCTACCAAAGAAGAGGCCAAGAATCTGATCTCGAGAACCAGAGAGATGTGCAAGAAAGGAGGCCTCCACTTGCACAAATTCATCTCAAACACCCAAGAAGTGCTGGAAACAGTTCCGGAAGAGGATAGAGCAAAGGGCACTACCAAGACTAATCTCCTACAGGATAAGCTTCCTTTGCAGAAGGCACTTGGGGTGCAATGGTGTGTGGAATCTGACACGTTCCAATTCAGAGTCACACTCGATGACAGACCTCTAACCAGGCGCGGAATACTGTCAACCGTGATGTCGATCTATGACCCTATGGGATTACTAGCCCCGATTGTCTTACCTGGTAAGCAGATTCTGCAAGAGCTGTGTAAGATGTCTGCTGATTGGGACGACCCCCTGCCAGATCATCTCAGAGAAAGATGGGAGAAATGGACAACTGATCTGCATAATCTTGACTCCCTATCAATACAGAGATGCTACAAACCTGCAGACTTCGGTGAGGTTACGACCATGCAGATGCACCACTTCTCCGATGCTAGTTCCGAGGGATACGGCCAATGCTCATACATGAGAATTAAGAATGGAGAGGGAAGAGTCCACTGTATCCTGGTGATGGCAAAGTCCAGGATTGCCCCGCTCAAGGCAGTAACAATACCCCGTTTGGAACTATCAGCTGCCGTTGTTTCCATTAGGGTGAGCACATTTCTTCAGCGAGAGTTAGCCTTGGAGGACATTGAGCATATCTACTGGACAGACAGCAATGTGGTACTTGGATACATAAACAATGAATCGAAGCGGTTCCATGTGTTCGTAGCAAATAGGATCTGTGAGATCAGACAACACTCAGAATCATCGCAGTGGAAGCACGTTCGAACACAGGACAATCCAGCAGATGGAGCTTCCAGAGGGTTTACCGTTGACCAACTCATCACTTCGAACTGGTTCACTGGCCCAGATTTTCTATGGGAAGAGACGGTTCCTCGCGCTGATGATCAGGAGGAATTCGAGGTTTCACCAGGTGACCCCGAGGTGAAGAAGTCTATGGTGAACGCGACTGTAATGGGTGACTCCAAGTTTGATCTGAGTCGCCTAGACCGATTCCCGACATGGTATAGAGCAAAGAGGGCGATGGCTTATTGTCTGCTGTTCATCACAAGACTGAAACAACGTTGTCAAAGAAAACGTACAAGACAGGCAAATGATGACTCAACTTCCCAAGGCAAAGTCTCGGTGCAGAATCTACAACAGGCAGAAACTGAGATACTGAGACACGTCCAGAGTGAAGCCTTTGGGGAAGAAATAGAAATCCTGAAGTCAATCCAGAGGAAACAGGATCTGAATGACAGGCAGAGAAGACGTCAAATAAAGAAAGAAAGTCGTCTCCATGGACTTGACACTTTCCTGGATAAAAAAGGAATTCTAAGAGTTGGAGGAAGAATTCGAAGGGGAGACGACTCATATGACAGAAAGCATCCCCTGATTCTCCCACAAAGAAGCCACGTAACGGACCTTGTGATACGTCACTGTCATGAGTTGACTGCTCATCAAGGAAGAGGCATGACATTGAACCAGATAAGAGAGAATGGATTTTGGGTTCTTGGAAGCAGTAATCGAGTGGCCAATTTCATACGAAAATGTGTCATATGCAATAGGCTACGTAGTCCCGCACAATTACAGAAGATGTCTGATCTACCGTCTGACCGTGTGTTACCTGCAGCACCTTTCACTTACTGTGGCATCGACTGCTTTGGCCCATGGGTGATAAAGGAAGGTAGAAAGGAGATGAAGCGATATGGACTCCTCTTCACATGCATGCCTTCGAGAGCCGTGCATATTGAGACACTCAATAGTCTGACTACAGACTCATTCATTCAGGGATATCGTCGCTTTGCTGCTCTGAGGGGTCCAATACGTCAACTGAGATGCGACAGGGGAACGAACTTCGTTGGCGCAGAAGCAGAGTTAAGGAAAGCGTGGTCAGAAATGAATCACGAACATGTCAAAGGCACTCTAATGAAAGAAGGATGTGACTACGTACAGTTCACTTTCAACGTTCCCGCGGCAAGCCATATGGGTGGAGTATGGGAGCGCCAAATAAGATCTGCAAGGAGAGTGCTTGAAACTTTGCTGTATCAATCGAGTAGACAACTCAATGATGAATCACTGAGAACACTGATGTATGAAGCGGCTGCAATTGTCAATAGCAGGCCGCTGACTGTGACTGACCTGAACGACCCAACATATTTGGCTCCTCTTACGCCAAATCATCTCATAACCATGAAGTCGAAAGTCTTACTTCCTCCACCAGGCAATTTTCAGGACGCTGATTTGTACTCCAGAAAGCGTTGGAGGAGGGTACAACATCTGATCAACGAGTTCTGGGATCGTTGGAGAAAGGAGTTTCTCCAGAACTTACAGACACGCCAGAAATGGACTCGGCCCCGACGGGATGCTAAGATTGGGGATATCGTCATCATGAAAGAGGAGAACTTGCCACGAAATCAATGGTCCCTAGCAAGGATAAGCGAGGTCTTTCCTTCTACCGATGGACTCATTCGTAAAGTGAAGCTCGTAAAGGGTGACTTCGAACTTGACGACAGCGGTAAGCGTAAAGGACCTGTGAAAGAACTAGAGCGTCCGATACACAAACTGGTTTTGCTGCTTCCGCGTGAAGACCAGGACGGATTCCCGACCAAGGAGCCTTGAATACTGTAAGGAAATTAATATCCCTCACAAATAGGTTTTGATAGATTTAAGTAAATATAGAAGTCTGAACATAAGACTATCCAAAATTCGAATTACCCGCAAAATCTGAAAGTCTAGAATAAGACTAGTCAAATAATCTAATTGAAGTTTTAGAACCAAGAATATCTGTAATTGGTCTATAACAAAGACTAGGCTGGAACTGTAACTACAGACGCACATCAGCTGAAATGAAGTCTAATTGAACTGAGTAAACTCTTGAACTAATTGATCTGATTGAACAACAACAAGAACTCTTTTTGTGGATTGACGACATTTCCGAATGAGCTGTAATGACCTTTATTGCTGTTTGTTTTTTGTTCTCTGTTTGAAAAAATGTAATCTTATCAAATTGGAAGATCGAGCATATGACAACTATATTTGTAGAAAACGGAAATTAAGTTGATATACCTCATTTTATCGCATTAATTACCTTGCAAAAAATTACAATGTGATTGCACTTATAAGAATGTATTTAAAGGGTATTTCAGTTCAATTTCATCATTATGCTTGTATGTATTGTATACATGAATGAGCATTAGATGTGAACCTGAATTGAAACCCCCCTTTTGCAACGTAAATTCATGCAGAGTATTTGAACTGAGAGTTGATCCAGGTTATTTTCTCGATTTCTAAATCCAGTACTTGCAAATACAGCTAATTGCTAGTCATAAATGGTGAGTTGCAAGGTCTAAGTGTTTGAGACTCGCGGTTAAATTTAATTTAACTCAGATGCTGTAATAAGATACTTGGTACAAGCTCTGTACTAGAGATGAAGTAATCTCACGATACAATTTGAACTGTAAATCTTGAATAAAGATTTGTTTTCCTGCATGCGCAATTGATCATGTACGTTTCAAGATAAGTAGAAATTGAAATTTTGAGATGTAGATCTATATGTATACATATATTGATATATTTTGAACTATTAATGTTGATAAGGAACAAATAATCCAAGTCATTTCTATGAAGCTAAAAAGGGGTAAATTAATTATTAATTTAAAGGAGCCATGTTAATGTGATCGTTTATGAGAGTTAGTTTATCTGACAAAAAGGAGTATTCTGACTTACGTCATGGGCTGAAATAGCGCCATCTACGCTTTCCTAATTCCGACATAGCAGTAGCAACGAATTGGATGTTCGCACCGAAATCTTGTCCTAAATTACACCTGTTATTGATACGAAGCCAACCCGTTTGCAACAATAAGGAGGCAAGAAGGTTCGTTAATTCGATATATTAATGTATAACGAGTATAAATAGTATAAATAATGAGAAATGATGATATGAATGTAATCTAATATGCTTAAGTGATAATGAATGGTGTGTGTAGTATTAGTGTATGCACGGACATGTATGATACCGTATACGGCTGTAGTGGACGTTATATATGCAAATTAGATGCACGTAAAACAGGTATACGATATATACGATATAGAGTGTAAGCTAGGGTGCTACGTAAGGCAATGTTAATTGTATGCACGTAAATAGGTATACGATATTAACGATACGAATGACGTGTCCGCTATAAGAAGGACGCAGTCATTGATATGCGTTATGCTAATAAGTCTTTGTGATTCAAACTATCTACCACGAATATTGGTCACGTGACTTGAGTGAAGGTATTGTTTATAGATAATTGCATATACACAAATGATAAGAGACAAAGAGAAGAAATTCATTTGTTATTAATCACTGCATTTAATAGGCGAACTGATGATATTATTTATACACATGTATTCGAAAATGCCTGTATGAACAATTACTTATAATCTGTTCTTTTTCTTTATCATGTTTTGTTCATACAGTTTTCACGGAGCAAGTGTGATGGAATTAGTTGACATAGAATAAATTAGCAAGTCAACCCTACTACGACTTTTCATTGACTGTTTCTTCACATAGTGTTAAAGAATCGGAGAGAATATGGGCAAGTGAATGGGGATTTAAATGTTATTTTTCTCATGGTACATCGTGCAGCGCAGGAGTATGTATTTTGTTTAAATCAAATAGTAATTTGAAATTTTCCTCAATCCACAGAGATGATCAAGGGTGAATTCTTTTATTAAATGTAATGCATGATAATACACATTTTACTGTTGTTAATGTATATGGTCCCAATAGCGACGATTGTAATGTATTTAACAAATTACATGATATGTTAGGAACGTATGGATCCGAGCCTCTAATTATTGGGGGAGACTGGAACACGGTGCAAAACCCCTTTCTAGATAGACACCCAACTTCAAAACAATATCACCCTAAATGCTATGACTGCCTTGAAATTTTAAAAGAGGACTATGATTTGATTGATATCTGGCGTGTTGAAAACCCATTTAAGATTCAATATACTTGGCAATATAATGGCTCTCAGAGTAGAATCGATTATTTTCTTATTTCTAGTAGTCTACGGGAGTTTGTTAATGAATGTGATATCAAGTTTGGCTATCGCAGTGACCATTCTGCTATAACTATTGAAATCAATCGATCAGTTCCTAAAAGAGGACCTGGTTTTTGGAAACTTAATTCTTCTCTATTGATGAATGAAAAGATAAAAGAGGAAATTAGACTATCCATTGTCTCTTTTTTAAATGAAACTGAGGAAACAGAAATGGAAAGGAAATGGGAATATTTTAAATTCAAAATAAAGCAAAAAATAACCTATTTGTCTAAATTAAATAAAAAAGAAAATAATCGAAATATAGATGAATTAAGAAAAAGAATCGAAAAAACACAACAACGTTTAAATTTGGATCCTCGAAATGATGAATTGAAAGAATTGATTGATGTTTATGAAACAGAACTGATTAGTTTACACGAAATTTACATAAGAGGTGTAATGGTTCGTACAAGAGCAACTTGGATAGCTGAAGGGGAAAAGAATACACGATGTTTTTTTAATTTAGAAAAACGGAATTTTGATAAAAAACATATAACAAGATTATCTGTCGATGGGAGACTAGTGATTGAGCCAAAAGATATTTTGTTAGAAGAAAAGCATTTTTATGAAAGACTGTATTCAACTAGACGAACGGAAAAGGAAAACAATGAATTTTGTTGGGATGAATATGACTTACCCGTTTTAGAAGAATCTGCAGTTTTATGTGAAGGTCCTATTACAGAAGCTGAATGTTTTGAAGCAGTAATGTCTATGCCCAATGATAAAACGCCCGGATCAGATGGGCTTTCTGCTAATTTTTATAAAGTGTTCTGGCAAGAGTTAAAAGATGACTTATGTCAGGTATTTAATAAATGTTTTGAAAATGGTGAACTTTGCCCATCAATGAGAAGAGGAATAATTACTTTACTCCCTAAACAAGGAAAAGATAATTTATATTTGAAAAATTGGCGTCCAATTTCTTTATTAAACACAGACTATAAAATATTAGCTAAAATAATAGCAAATAGAATAAAAAAGGTACTTCCACTCTTAATATGTTCTGATCAAACTGGTTTTATGAAAAATAGATATATTGGAGAAAATATTCGTTTGTTTTTAGACATGATAGAATTTTGTAAATCACATTTTGTAAATGTAGTAGAGGCTACTATGAAATCCCGTGAGATAATCGTGCCAAAATTAATTTTTTTGGCTAACTTTGTCAATTTCGGGGTGCTGAATCTAAAAAATTTTGGTACCATTTTTTTCGACCACGTCTTGGGCAGCCATTTTGAATTTCAAAATGGCCGCCATAAATAGTTGCATTTTGAGCATTATTTCATATTATAGACATCATAGAAGGTTCAAATTTCGGATAAAAAGCATGGCATTGATGTCTGATATAGTAATACAAATTTCCATGAAATTGTGTTTTGTTCCGGATAAGCCGCCATTTTGAATTTCAAAATGGCCGCCATTGTTAAGCCTATTTCAACTTGAATATCAAGTTAGAAGTGCATGGAAAGGTTAAAACTTGTTATAGTATCATCATTATGATGATATACATGCTTTAAAAGGAAATACATGCTTCGTTTAATGATGACCATTCTAATTAGCCGCCATCTTGAAATTCAAAATGGCCGCCATAATATGGTATTTCAGATTTGTAACACATATTGGGTATTGGAGCGCTTAAAATGCGAAATCAATCATTTTGGAAGGCATGTGATTCTAGAATCAATCACGGCAGTCAACTCCTGCTTTATATTGCGATATGTTGAATTGAATAATGACATATAATGCATGGCATAACCTGAGACTGATAAATCATGCGATTGTGATTTCAAAGACCAAATGTCTACCAAATGTACCTCCTTACAACTGTGTCTAAAATGACAACTAATCTTATGGATGTGAGTTTAGTTGCGACATTGAAACAACAATTTCTTATAATCTACAATTTTATATTCACCTAGTCAACATCGGGGCTATTCACATTCACATCATAGTCCTGTGTATTTTCACAGTCACAACACTTGCATAGGGCTGTGCAAGGCAGATGGTTCTTCTTGCAAGAGCAATGGCTTTTGCATTCCTTCCGACATGAGCATTTGACCAATTCCATGACTGCCTTCGGCGCAGGAAGCTCTAAACACTTGGTTGCACTGAATGTTCCTTCTGGGGAAAGCTCCCATCCATTTCCATCTAGAGGGGGCAGCTTTGGTTTTGGAACTTTGTATCCCTTGTTGACTCTGGCTACGAAGTTTGCCCTCTGGATGTGTGGTGTCAAGGATCCAAGGGTTGGTGGGAGCTTTTCTGCCTCAAGATTTTTTGCCCTGAATAACTCCCATCTAAGGTCACTCACTTTTGTGGCTTTGCTGTTTCTAGCATACACCTTGCAGACAAAGTCTTCCAAGACTGATAACACACTTTCCTGGTTGAAGTCTTCTTCACCTAATGTTTGGAATGCATGAACTATGTCACATTCTGGGTCAAGGCCCAAATACTGCTTGATCCATCTGCTCTTTGAGATGCCTGCAAATTTACCACCCCAATCGGCACCACTGAATGCATGTAGACCAAGCAAACCTTTGCTTTTTTCGCTACCAACTGCAGAACATCTCTCAGCAATGTCAATTGTACGTTTCGCATTTCCCTTTCCAGTGATGAAGCAAAGGCGACCTAAGACATTGTGTGTAGAACAAAGATCCATCAGATATACAAAGACGTCAGTGTCTGGAGAATAAACATCAATATCTATGATGTTCTCTGCTGCTTTTGAGGTAGCATCCAGTACATGCAATGGGATGAGTGTATCCGCTTCCTCATGTGTGTGATGGGTGAGTTCTGGATCAAACATATCTGGCTTGTTGGAATATGTAGCATTTCCGTAGACGACAACAACGTTCTTGCTACTATTTGTATACTCATGCAGAACAGCCTTTCCAAGATATTCTGTCAGTTGCGACTTGGTGTAGTTGTGAGACAGAAGAGTCTTCAGTGAAACGAGCTTGATGTTGGTATTGTCCTTGATATCAAACTTCACTGGTTCAATACCTGCAGTCCTTTTCCCTCTAGTCTGTGCCTTGAGGGAATCATCAATGTATCTATCAAAGATAACACGTGCTTCATCGTACTGGGATGCAATTTTCCTTATGCTCCTAACAAAAGCAGCAGCAAAGTCGGAGCAGTCAACCATTGATGGGGACTTCTTTATGGCCTGGACAACTGCCATGGCATCGATGATGCACAGTTTGTCTGTTTTCTTGTCTTCTCCTGATGTCTCTATGTTGGGTGAATCTTGCTGCTCATTGATCTGGTCTTCAGACTGACTATTCGGTTCAGTTCCATAGGTTTCTATGGCATGGATGAAAGAGCTTTTGTCTGATGGGATAAGGAGAAGGCCATCTGAGGTAAATAGCGACCTAGGAATGACAGAAAATTCATATTTTCCAATTGTGTCACCCAGTGAATGTATCATTCCAGGTCTGGACTGCTGAACAACGAGAAATCTTGCAAGAAGTTGGCGATCCTCTCTTAGCTTGACGAGCTTGGCTCCAATCTTACACTGTGTCTTCTTTCTGCAAGAGCTGAATGTCTTCAGTTTGGCCTTCCTCATTGGGTCCCAGATAGATTTCTTGGCCGATGACTCAACTATTCTGTCAGATACAAATTCTTGGAACATGATCTTTCCCTTTACATCTCTTTCAAGAATGTCCTCCTTGAAAGCTTCAGGAACTTGCATGTTAGATACCATATTCATCAGCTTCATTGACCTGATTTCAAATGGATTGCCCTCGCAGTGTCGTATGATTGCTTTCTTGATTGTTGAGGAATTTCTGTGCATGCGAAGAGCCACAGAACCACTGAGCTGATAGTGCTCCTTCGTAGTTTGAGAGTCATTGGTGGTACAACAGTAAGCATCTTGGAAGTCTTGAATGAGGATGACCAATTCAGGGGCAATCAGGAAAAACCTACCCAGTGCTTCTTCATTTTGTGTTATTCCAGTGATGCCGCCAGCTACTTTCACTTCCCTGATCAGCTGTTCCAATGTTTGGTCAACAAATAGGTTCGTGAATGGGATGCCAGATTTAGTGACCATGAAGTCCCCTGCCTTTAGTGCATCCCAAGTAGTAGGATCAGATGTCTTCAGCGAATGCATTTGAAGAAGGTAGATTGGCACGAGCCTAGCATACTTGTATAAGTCATGTGCAAAGTAGTACTTGACCTGCTCTTCCATGGAAGCGAGATGCAGCTCCCAGTTCCCCTGTCTGCTAGCTCGAATCACATGCAGTAAACTCTCAACTTGCTTCATGTAGTTGAGTAAGAATGTTGCCATCTCGTCATTCTCTTGGATGATTGTGGTTTGATAGTGCTCTTTAATCATCGAAGTTACCTCCTCAAAAACCTGTTTAATGTCACTATCTCTCTCGTGTAACTTCTTACGAAGCTCTTCGCATTTCTTAATCATGCTGTCCAAGTGCTCATGATGTACTGATGCTTCAAACAGGAGATCATAGCACGCCATGATGTTGGTCATGTGGAATTCAATACCACGTTTGAACCACTTTCCAGTGAATATTTGGCGGATCGTTGAAGGGGAAAAGAGGCCTGCTTCAATGCTAATAGATTCCAAGCCACTGTCCTCAAGATATTTTGCAATTGCGTGCAGTGATGCGAAGCAGGCATGGAGTTCACCAATTCGAAGAATCCAGTTCTTGTTCCCTGTGGAAGATTGAAGTTTGGTTGCTCTCTCATACAAATCAAGATCAAGGGTGATGACTGTTTTCTTATGAGGACCAACCACAGCAGCTGATATCCCTTGAGCAAGACTTAAGATTGTAAAGAGAGATGAATAGTCAGTGGGAGGTCGGCGTAACAGAGGAGCAACAATCGCACTCTTTGTCAAGGATTGATTTCCTTTCTGCTGTGCCTGAACGAGTAAGGAATTGGTGGCTGCCCAGGTTGGCACTACTGTCTTCTTCAGTGCTTTGGCTGATGAGTGTACACCAGGTCCTTCAGAAGTTTTAGTGCTTCCTTCACTTTGTTCAATTCCATGGACTCTGGAATTCCCACCTGAATCGTCTAGACTAGGAGTTGTCATTGCCATAGGCTGTTCAATATCCGAAACAAGGTAATGTTCAAAAGTTGCACCTGAAGTAACCGACTCCAAAGATTGCTCGTCCTCAGGTTGTGTATCACTGTTCTGATCAGAATGGACGTGGAGGCTAGTCTCATCATCACTTGATTGTTCTGTAAGCGGTGATTGACTATCAAGAGGCTCAGTCAGTTGAGAAATATCAATGTGTAGAGATTCATTTGCAGCTACAGGGTGTGTTGCACTTGAAGTTGTATTTGACCTTGTAGAAAAGGATGCCATGAACCACGCCTTGTCATACATCTCATTTTCGCTGATGGCATGCTGAAAGGAGCCAAACTCAAATGAACTGGCAGTGATTGTTTTGACTTCAAGAGATGGTGGATGCTGTAGTTTGATGTCTACATCAATGGGTTTGACATCGTCTGGAATCCGGAGTGGTTCACTGACCGGGAGACCTGTGGTTGAGTCACTATCCCCACCCTGGTTCTGATTGATTACCAGAATGGTACCATGGAGAGTGTTCTGACCGTCGGCAGTGTTTTCAAGGAAGTCAATATTGTCCGCTGCGAAAAATAGAGACTTTCCTTTCTCAATGAAAGGTGGCAAACAAAACCCACCAGATGTCTCCATCCTTTCTGCAACTCCACTGGCAATCCGCTTTTCAATTTGCAGCACCTTATCATACGAGCATCCAATGTTCAAATGGGATAGAAGATCAACTAGATATTTACTTCTTGTCTTCTTGTGTATTGTGAGTGCCAATCCTACTGATAACGGCGTTTCATGCCTCCTTCTGAATTCGGCATCTGATTCTGGTGAATATGCTGCTTGACGGTCAGTCTTGAAGTTAAGCAACATTTGCTGCGCCATAAGATTGACTGCTTTTCTTGATGATTGGCTACGTCTTCCCTTAATGCCTACGCATTTTGTGCCAAAGAGAACCCAACGAAGGAAACTGGTCAGTAGAGGAGGATGCTGAAATTCTGACATCGACTGGATACCTGTAAATTTCCATTTAGCAGATGAAGATGCAAGTGCCTTTCTTAGTATCGTAGCTGCTTCCTGAAGACATTCAACATCAGCTTCTTCTGTTTGTTGCTCATGAAGTTCAGAAACAGTTTTTCCAAGCAGCTTTTCACCTACGAGAAGTTCACTTTCATTGGCACGATGTGATTTTATGAAATTTACTCCTTCAATGTTTTCTGATATTATTGCTTTCAGGTGTTTTTTGTGGTGATAAGGTCCGGGGTCGATGTCATTGTCAGCAAGGAATGAAACGTACAACTCATTAACTTCATTCATCGTCACAGTAAACCCTTCATTCAAAGAACATTTCACAGCATTCAATATGTCAATATCAGCAATATGTTTGCCAATGTTTAATTTGGACCTCATCTCTGAGTTGGAGTAGCCCTGTACCTTTCGCTCATGATCCCTTAGACAATTTCTGTGATACATCAAGTCAAATGCAGAACAATCTGTAGGCTCATTAACATGAGCTAACGCCACACGTAATTTTTCATCTTTTGTGTTTGATTTGATGAACATTAATCTTCTCCCCATAGACTCTGTTTCTACTCTATGTAGTTCACCACTATGTGCATTTTTGCATTGAAACACACAATTTTTGGCATTCGGTGCAGAGCTTGATCTTCTTAGTCGCCCTGGTACATCTCCTTTGCTGCATGACGGTGAAACCGATCTTGAAGGCCGTCCTTTCTTTGGTTGGACTGCTGTCTTTGATGATGATGATGATGCATCAAGAACCCTTTTCTCTGCCCTTTTCAACTTCGCATTATTTACAATCTGTTTGTAGCATGCCCAATGAAAAACAGACTGAAAATATTGTTCATCTGTAAGACTTACTATCCTTTCCCAAACAGGAGAAATCGTAGTTTCCCCCAAAGAAGAGCGTTTTTTTGCAAAGTCTTTGAGTTTTTCTAGGGATGATTTGGATGGTGTCAAGTTCATTTGCGTTGATTCATCAGCTTGCAAACATACGATACACTTATTTGAACTTCGGCCGGAGGTCTCCATCTTGTCTGCTCGTTCAGTCCTGGAAAGAGACCGGATGACTGAATGAGCTTTAGATTTTCTTTCATTTCGAGCAAATTAATGAAGTCATAACAATGACAGCATAAAGGTGGAGTGTAAATCGTTTGTAATGTATTGTTGACGTTTATTCACAAAATCTAATTTCAGTAAGATTTCAATATATTTTTGATTCATTCATTAATGCATCACTCACTTTTGTATTGAAAAGATAAAAAAATAATAAATCATTTATGTTCTCTCTTGGCTAACCTGGAAATTGACACACATGTGACAGTTTTGTTTCCTCATATCCACTCTTTCATCATTTAAGATCTGAATCAGACCCTGAAGGGAGTGAAGGGGAAAAACAGCAAAGATTATGCATCAATTGGTTACAGATTCACTAATCTGTTACTAGTTTGTAGTGAATTAAGATGTCCATGTTGGCATAAAAATTTTCCCCTAGATTCCATATTGATAAACACTGTTATTGTAGGGATCACAAATACATCATTGATAAATTTGCTTCCCTTGGAGCCTATTCCGATCATTTTGGGTTAATTATAATAACTTTGATAAACTGTTCAACACCCAGCACTCATAGGAAATAACACAGATACAAATAGCTACTGTACAGTACGTATGTGCGAGATGGTAACATCATTGACTTTGAGCAAAGAGAATACTTCACATTACACATATTCAAATGTCTAATTAAACATTCTTATAAAACAACAGCAACTGACATCTGTTTATCAACAAAGGTAAATGTACATTGTAGGCAAATTTAATAATTTAAAAGGCCTACCTCTCAAATCATGTGGTATGGTGACAGCTGCTCTGACAAAATCAGAATGCATAGAACATTGTAGAGGTCTTGAGTCTTTACACAAGTAAATAGGTTTTGTGGGACAGTAAAACAATCTGTCAGTTGTGTGTAATCTGTATGGGACACAGACTTACATAGTGTATCTATACACATACATCCACGTGGGTGAGAGCACATATGGGGAGCACATGTCATATCAAAGATGTATGCTGGCAATCTGCATAGACACGTGATACTGCATTCTGATGTGATGCGTGTCTCATCATGTCTTATCTCTGGAATAACAGGCCTGTATTTGCACACTGAAGTTTTAATACGTCCAGTCCAAGGCATTTATTTTTCTAGTTTTTCTTTAACACCACATTCAGTAACTGTTATATGTTATAATTAAGCCCCCCCCCCCCCCCGGGTGGAAGAAGGGGGGGGGGGTGATGCGTTTAGGCATATATACGATGATCAAGATGACAGCCGGTATTCTAAGTACCAGGTCCTGTAAGCTTTAAATACAGATGATCTCTCAAAATGGATGATTCTAAGGTACTTTCAAATTAACTAATATAGCAAATGTTATTCCATGGCGGCCATTTTGAATTTCAAAATGGTGGCCAATTCGAATGGTCAGTTACTGGGAGCTTGTGTTTTGTTTGAAAACACACATAGCATCAATATTATGATACTGTTACGGTACAAACCTTTCCAGGTGCTTATAACTTGAGACATGAGATAAAATAGGATTAGCAATGGCGGCCATTTTGAATTTCAAGATGGCGGCCAATCGAAATAAAGCAAAATTTTATAAAAATGTGTATTGATATATCAGACATCATAAGCATACATTTTATCCCACATTTGCACCTTCTCCAATGTCTTTAATATGAAATAATGGTAAAAAATGCATTTTTTATGGTGGCCATTTTGAAATTCAAAATGGCCGCCTAAGACGTGGTCGAAAAAAATGGTACCAAAGTTTTTTGGATTCAGCACCCCCAAATTGACAAAGTTAGCCAAAAAAATCAATTTTGGCACAATTATCTCACGGGATTCAATATTGTGACATTACAGGCTGTACTAATGGTCTTGCTTTTTCTATTGATTTCGAAAAAGCATTCGACTCTTTAGAATGGAATTTTGTGTACATATGCTTAAAGAAATTTGGTTTTAAGGAAAATTGTATTCAATGGATAAAAACACTTTATAATAACATTGAAGGTTGTGTACTTAATAATGGATATTCCTCACCGTCATTCAATATAAAGAGGGGTGTAAGACAAGGTTGCCCTCTTTCACCATATTTATTTTTAATTGGTGCTGAAATTTTCGGGGTGATGATTAGACAATCAAATGATATTATAGGGATCCGTGTAAACGACTCGGAAGTGAAACTTAGTCAATATGCAGATGATACTGTTATTTATTTATCAGCGACCGAGGATAATTTAGAAAAATGTTGTAATATGTTATCACTATTTGCAAGTATATCAGGTTTGAAAATAAACATAGAAAAGAGCAATATCGTTCGTTTAGGTAATTTTCAGGGTACTTTATGTATAGATAAGAAATTTAAATGGGTTTCTGATTCATTCATTTATTTAGGTATAAAAATACCTGTCTCAGATGAACTTAATCTATATGATTTAAATTTTGAAGACAAAATTAAAGAAACTGATAATTTGCTAAATGTTTGGAGTAATAGGAGTCTGTCATTAGTTGGAAAAATTGCAGTAATCAAAACACTTGTGATTCCAAAGTTTGTATATTTATTTAGTAACACTCCTAGCCCACCCAAAAAGTTCTTTGACACTCTTCAAAAAAGATTATTTAAATTTATTTGGAACAATAAAGGTGACCGAATAAAGAGAAGTATTATGTATAATAATTTGAACGATGGTGGATTAAAAATGACGCATGTAGAGAGTTTTTGTAAAGCCCTAAAAATTGCATGGGTAAAAAGAGTTTTGGACGAACAAAATGACGGTCATTGGAAAAAGTTGTTTTATGCCAATACTAAACAAATAGGTGGAGTGTATATATTCTTGTGTAATTTTGTAGGAAGCGACTTGAACTGTAGCGGCATAAATGGATTTTGGAAAGATATTCTTTTTGCTTGGTCACACTATAGGTACTACAACCCCGTGAAATTTAAAGATATTATGAATCAATCGTTATGGAATAACTCTCATATCAAAATAGATGGAAAAACAATTATGTATAAAAAATGGTTTGATAAAGGAATTTTGTTTGTAAAAGATATAATGAAAATAGATGGATCATTTAAAACTTTTTTGGAGTTACAGGAAATTTTACAGTTGAATCAAGGATGCTACTTAGAATATTTTGCATTGCTATTTTGTATGAAAAAAGAATGGAAAAGAATATTGAAAATAGGTGATTTAGAACAAGAACGAGAAGAAGATGGATATATGAAATTTATTACATTTAAAAAAGTAACCAAACCTTGTTATGAAAAATTAGTGTCTACATTTTGTTTAAATTTATTGAATACGAATCAATGTGAAAAATGGTCATATGATTTGAATGTAAATTTGAGAGACTTAATTCAATGGCAGAATAGATTTGAAATTGTATACTGGGTAACGCTAGACACAAAGATTCGTGTATTTCAATTTAAATTTATCCACCGTCGTTTGGCGACGAATGATTATTTGTATAAAATCGGCATACACAACTCTCCAGTCTGTAATTTCTGTAAAAAAGAACCACAAAGTTTATTGCATTTGTTTTGTACATGTTCTAAAATTCAGCAATTTTGGTCTGATATAAATGCTTGGTTATTAAGAAAAAATGTATACACTCAAAAATGTTCATACCTAGATATTTGTTTTGGTTTTGGCGAAAAAACTCACCATCTTATAAATACAATTGTATTTTATGCAAAATATTTTATTTATAAAACAAAGTATGAAGAAAAAAATCTTTCGTGTTTACGTTTTACAAAAGAACTAGATTTTCTTCAACAAGTAGAATATATAATTGCATTCAGAAAAGGAAAACAGAATACACTCAAACAAAAGTGGAGACCTCTAATTTAATTTGATTTGATATTTGATATCTAATTATTCGTTTACATGTTCATTTGTTAACTTTGAATTGTATTGTATTTGTTATGCAGATCGAATGTTATAATGAACAACGATTGTAAATATCTTTGATTTGAAGCAATAAAAAAACTATTAAAAAAAAAAAAAAAAAAAAAAAAAGATTGTCGATGTTCCTCCCTCTCTGTTTCTTGAAGTTCAGTTTCCCATTTGTAACATTCTTCTTCTGTCCCCCTCTCTTCCCTCGGAGATGTGTCTGGATACCTAGTTCCTTGATCCCTCTCCATACATTCTCATGGAGCATGCCTCTGTTCCTACCTGTTTTGTGAAGTATATTTGGCAATCCATTTGTCACAGTCTCAAAACTCAAATGTCTCCATGCAGGGTTGCACTGCAAAAGAAAATCCCTGCCATACACCGTACGTTCTCCATTTCTATTGCAGGATGTAGAATGCTTGGTAGCACCATGGTCCCTGTGTACATGTCCATGTTCCGTTGTCGGTCCTGGATTAGGGTCGACATCGCCGGACTTCAGTAACTGGAGCTGAAAAGTTGCTGATGAATTCTTGTAGTATAGCTGGCGGTGTTTCAAGTACTTACAATGAATCAAGGATATATATTTATTAAACAGGTCATGAGAAGCTGGCAAGGTTGCTTAATTTCAGCAACAGTCGTTCCCCATTTTGATTCTCTACATGTAATACAACCATGACGTGGCAATTCTCTCTTTCAGCTATGTATGACTCATAATAAATCGTGTCACGTTTGATTCTGCTCTGTTGATTCCACTGTTCGGTGGGTTTAGCAGATAGAGAGAGGGAGAGAGAAATAAAAGAATATTTTCAAAGCGATTTATTATTATTATTTGTTCATCGTTTTTTAAATGCTATTTGAATATGTTGATGGCGATACACGACATTGTGGCACTATTTGCATGTACCGTCACATGGCAATCTCCCTCCCCCCTCTCTCTCTCTCTCTATGTCTGAATACGAATCCATGACACATGCTCCGCCGACGATTGCTCCGCCGACAAATGCTACGCAGAAAGCGACCATTGCTACGCGACATTTGCTCCGCGACATTTGCTCTGACGTCAATTGCTCCGCCGACATTTGCTTAGACGACATTTGCTCCGCCGACAATTGCTCCGATGACATTTGCTCCGCCGACATTTGCCCCGCCGACATTGCTCCGCCGACAATATTGCTCCTCTGACAGCTCCGCCCCAAAAGTGCCCTGTAAAATTCCGCCGACGTAGCAGGAGTGCCCCGTAATCGACAAATGCTCCCTTATACAGCGAAAAAAGATAGGAAGAAAGGAAAAGAAAAGAAAAGGACAAGAAAACATGGAAAAGAAAAGGTCAAGAGAAGAAAAAGAAAAAGGTAAAGACAAGGAAAAGGGATACAAAATAGAATATAGGAAGATTTAATTTCCATATTTTTGCATTGGCCTATAACTTTGTGTCGGGACGGTGTCGATATAATAATATTAATGACGGTAAATCCGCGACACATCGGGGAAAATGAGAAATGAAATGGAGTATTAAATATAGGCCTACATGCTCGTACAATAATTATTGATTACAAAAAGGGGTGGAAGGCAGGCAGATTTTTTCAGTTATCATATAAAAAGGAAGAAAAATTGCTTGCTCGCTACGCTATAGCTTATACATTTTGTGATACAGTGACCAGGGGCGGATATGGCGCGCCATTTGACCAATAACTCAGATAAACACTGTTTATCGCCGAAAAACATTGTTTATCGAGCGATAAAAACTGTTTATCGAAAGAAACTATGTTTATCTGAAATATTGGTCAAACGGCGCGGCGATAAACTCTGTAAACTCTGTATTCAGTTGCTTTGAATGAGAAGAACATGTGACGGAGGTTATGATATATAATTTGTTTTAAGGAGAAGAGCGTGGCAAAACAACTTGGCTTGGCATGAATTGTGATTTTGTACGCGATTTGCAAAAGTCTCTCATTGCGTACACCTGTATGTTCTTAAACAAAAGGGAAAACGATTACCTTGACATTCTTTAAAGTTTAAAAAGGGCAACGGAATTTAAGGATGATATTTGTTTGGTTGGAAGATGCCTCTTTTAGCAAAATGAGTAGATTGATAGTTTAAAGGAGCTATTAAACGTTTGAGCGTGAAAAGAAAATATAAATTAAGTTACCAAGATTTAACAATAGAAGGGGAACTTTATATCAATAAAAATAAACACGATCATATTGTTAAATAAGGAGCAATTCATTCCTATGAAATTTGGCATCGTGGCCCCCTGCCCCGGCTAACAGGAAGGGAACCTGTTAGTACACATATACTCCAACATTTCGAAGCCTCCTCCCTCGCACACACACTGAGAGCGATGACTGCAGACCTGCCGTATCAACAAACAGAGTTGAAAAAAGACTTTTTTGTTGCCAATCAGCCGTGCGAAAGACTTCTTGCATGGCTGATCGTCAACGAAACGGAGTCAATTCTGCATGTCGTTATGGCAGGCACCCAGTGAAAACGAATTCGTTTTGATAAAATTATGGAAATGCAAGCACTACTTTAAACAAATAGAACTTGCTCATTTTTCCTGATTGAGGTGTCATATGAGAGGCCAGAACCTCAACTTCTTAGAAATGTGATTTTCTCTTTGAAATTCAGATACCGTCCGCCAAATTACTTTTTTTTTCTCTCATCAAATTCATTGTAATCACTCATGCGTAAAATATGCATCATATGAGTTGCATCAAATGAAAGAGGAGGATCTAAGCTGTCCAAATATGTGTCATTTAGTGATCATAATGTGACTAAGACCCCGTTCTCACTCACTTTGAAAGTGGTCTTAGTTAGACCGCTCCAGACCGCTCCAGAGGAACGGGTCTTGAGGAACGGTTTGCGAGCGTTCACACTCCGAGCAGTTTTTATGGCTCAAACCGCTCCACGAGTCAAAGTGGTCTTGTTGCTATGGCAGCTCAGGTAGGCGGGTCATTTTTTTCGCGCGCGGAATCCAAACCCTATGTCACCTGATGTCCCGTTCGCGACGCGTCCCGTATACATGTATATGTGTAGTGCCTGCCCGATCGCTCATCGCGCGGAACGTCACTTCCGTTCAAAGTACGCTTTCCGTTCACATTGCACGTTAGAGCGCTCTGGAGCGCTCTTAATAAGACCCGCTCCTCAAGACCACCTCGGAAGGTGGACTTCTGGAGCGGTCCAGAAGTTCGCTTCCTGGACCACTTTGAGCGTTCTCACTCACCTAAGAACCGCTCCTGAGGAGCGGGTCTTAGTTAGAGCGCTCCAGAGCGCTCCAACGAAGTGAGTGAGAACGGGGTCTAAGTTATGATAGAATATCGATAATTCTCCGTTTCGTTTTTTCTGGGACGCCCTGTATACAGCATTTATTTACTTTCCATTATAACAAAAGCTATATTCATAATAACTTTCTTAATCTTTACTTTTGTTTATTTTCCCCATAGGTATGGCAGCTCATAAAGGTATTGCCGATGATCTTCTCTCCAAGCTGGCTGAAGACATCGAGACGGGTGAGCAGATGGAGGCCTTAGGACGAACACTCGGATTCAGGGTCGAAGACATCAATAGATACACGGAGACCAATAGGATAGAAGGACGGGTGACTTCTAAGGGAACACGTGACATGCTGTTTGACTGGAGACAGACCGTGAAGCCTTGCGACCAGCACCTCAGACTGGAACAAGCTCTCATTGACGCTAAGCTAGTAATGCTTGCTGATACACATCTCAAGGGGACACTAAGCGATCCAGGTGGGTTTATCAGTGCTAGGTTCCTAACAAGCACTTCCTTCACCCGTTAATTGTTTTAAGAACGTAACATTTAGAGCAATATCCATTTATTCCTTTGGTAGCGAGGCTCCGGGAACTGACGAGGCATTGGCACTAAATTTGAAGATGGTATGACAGGGTAGGCCTAATATTATTTCACCCCGTGCCTCTCTCTCCCTCAATTTTTGTTTGAAAAAGTTCTTTAACAAAAAGGGAAAAAATATACCAAAGATTTTCAATATCCATTTGGAGAGAAAGTTTTCCAGCAAATCTGTACAGTCTAATTAAAGATAGCAGCAGCGTTTAGTGCGCTTCTAAGCCTTTACTTATGGCAAAGAGGCAAATCGTCGGAATTCATGTACATTGTCTTTCAACGATAAAACAACCATCCCCCTAAAACCTGCAAAGGGGTGATATATCATGTGAGCAGGCGCGTACACATAATTTTTTCAAGGGGGGTGGGGGGAGGGGGAAGGGGGATAGGGTTTAGACACATACAAATACCAAATGGGGGGTTTAACCCCCCCCCCCCTCCCTGTGTACGCGCCTTCATGTGAGTATAATAACATATTTGGTGTTAAATATGCTTGTATCATTACAGGTATATACAGAAAGAAGATCTCGGCATCATTAACTGTTCAGCGATGTCGCGAAAAGTTGGAGAAAAAGTACCGACATCAATTGTGCAAAATTCAAATGAGACCGTGGGATCAAAGTGATTATGCTGAGTTCAAAGATATGCACACGGTTGTCACAATGGTGAAGAAGGATGCTCGTGGACAAGACACGAAAAAGAAGGAAATACTCCAGGGTTCTGTTGCTGAAATATTTTCAACGAAAGTAAACGGAGAACTGCCAGCTCGAATCCTCATTTCGGCCCCGGCTGGACGAGGGAAGACCACGGCTGTCGCTAAGATGGCTTATGACTGGGTTCACAGAGAAAAGGGGTCAGCATTAGAACACCTGCCACTTCTGTTTGTTGTGAAATTCCGAAACACAACGCAGCTTACATCGATCGGTGAAGCCATCAAATCCCAGCTTTTGAGTGATGTTGATGATCTCACACCAGAGGGTCTGGAGAGTTTCATTAGAGAGAATCAGGGAATCTGTCACATCATACTAGACGGGCTAGATGAGTATGCCGGTATTTCTTCTTCAAACCGGAGCTTAGGGAGCAACATTGTCAGTGTCATCCGCTGGGAGGAATTTCCAGAGTGTAGAGTCCTTGTAACGACGCGCCCTCACCTAGAGAACTTCTTCAATCAAGCGGAACTTCCGAGGGTATACACTAAAATGTGGATCGAAGGATTCTCGCAAGAGAGCTCACGAGAGTACATCGACAAGTTCTTTGCTTCGACTTCGAATCCTTGTCGTGGACATGGTCTGAAGGTTTACCTTGATGACCAACCACTGATCAATGAACTTGTTAAAACGCCTTTATTTTGTCTCATGGTCTGTCACTTATGGAGCGAAGAGCGTTTGGACACTGAAACTGCAACGCAAACGGAATTATTAGACAGTGTGAATGTCTTTCTGATGCACCATGCCAATGCCCGAGCAAAATCAAAAGACGAAATAACAAAAGAAGAACTAATCAAAATCATTCGTAAGCTGGGTAAGGTTGCTTTAGCTGGTCTAATCGACGACTCTAAAAAACTAGTATTCACGTCCCATGATTTCCGAAGAGTTCCCGCTATCCTTGAGAGGGCATGTGAGCTTGGGATCTTATCTAAGACGACGATTCCAACGAAAATGCTCCCACTAACCCATAATACCACATCCACGACCATTGAGTTTTATCATAAACTCGTTCAGGAACACTCGGCTGGGAAGTACCTTGCTGCTAAAACGAAGAAATATATGTTACGACTGAAGATTTCTAAGTTGGATAGACTGCTGCGAAACATCGAAGCAAACATCGGTGACTATGAGAATCTCATCCGATTCGCTGCTGGCACAGATAACAGCCTTTGCATACGAATAATGGAGACGCTCCTTTCCAACCGCTTTTTGGATGAGAGCGAACGATATCGAATTCTCCTTGACTGTTCATCAGAGACCAAGGGTACTCAACAAAATGTGTCCTCGTTGGTTCAAAGATGTGTGAATGCAGAGAGTATTGTTCTAAAGTCACCGACTGTCTACACCGTCGTTGGGATGCAAAATCTTCCAAAGCAACTTAAACGTCAGGTATTGTTATGTAATGGTAGTACAAGTCTACACCCCCTCAGTAATAATATGTAATATCACTCAGTATGCCCCAATGCAGATAAGACCCACCCTGCGAAATACCAGACCTCCTTCCAAGACATTTGTTTAATAACTTATTCCAGCCAAATAAATCCCAAATTGTATACATCTTTAAAGTGCCCCCAAACCTCCAAAACAAAAGACTTCCTGTCTTTCTCCCAATAACCAAAGCCCCCTTTGTTTGATAAGACCCTTTCCCAGAACAGTGTTAGCTAGATGACTGCGAGAATTGACTTGTGTTTGTCCCTTTGACACAATGTAACCTACCCTCATATTCCTTGAGTCCTCCTGTATAATCATGAGAGGTTCTGGCTTTCTGGGAGGAGTTGAGTTTAAATCATCCATTAGATCAAGACCCTCTTTCTAGCTGGCTCTCTCTCTTCATCTTGTGTTTTACATTATGTGGAAGTTTGTATGATGTGACCGATTTGAGTCTCCAAAGTTTGGAGATAATAAATACTCTTGATAATGACTCAGGAATTACAAGTCTCTCCTTGCTTCTTCATTGTATATGTACCTCTCCTACTGCCAATAACTTAACACACCGATCCCAACACGACATGGTGGAGATCGGTGTCGTAAGCTATTGGAATCTTGAGAGGTACATGAAATAAAGAAATGCTGAGACTTTCTTTGAAGTGTAATATGCAAGAGTATAATTTATTATAACTCTAAAACGATGAGTCACACAGTTCAGATTCCCAAGTATATTTACAATATATAGAGCAGACAAAGTATAGGTACTAGCTTGGTGATGGTCTGAACTCTTCTCCCTCTGTCGTGTTGGGATCGGTGTATTGAGTTATTGGCAGTAGGAGAGGTACATATACAATGAAGAAGCAAGGAGAGACTTGTAATTCCTGAGTCATTATCAAGAGTATTTATTATCTCCAAACTTTCGAGACTCAAATCAGTCACATCATACAAACTTCCACATATGTAAAGCACAAGATGAAGAGAGAGAGAGCCAGCTAGAAAGAGGGTCTTGATCTAATGGTGATCAAAACTGAACTCCTCCTAGAAAGCCAGAACCTCTTATAATTATACAGGAGGACAAAAGGAATATGAGGGTAGGTTACATTGTGTCAAAGGGACAAAGACAAGTCAATTCTGACAGTCATCTAGCTAACACTGTTCTGGGAAAGGGTCTTATCAAACAAAGGGGGCTTTGGTTATTGGGAGAAAGACAGGAAGTCTTTTGTTTTGGAGGTTTGGGGGCACTTTAAAGATGTATACAATTTGGGATTTATTTGGCTGGAATAAGTTATTAAACAAATGTCTTGGAAAGAGGTCTGGTATTTCGCAGGGTGGGTCTTATCTGCATTGGGGCATACTGAGTGATATTACATATTATTACTGAAGGGGTGTAGACTTGTACTACCATTACATAACAGTATGCACCTTTTTCATTTGACAACATGTGTTTGCAATAACAATTTCATAAAGATTGATTGAATTTCCATCCCTCCGCTAAAACTATCAGTCAAAGGGGTAAGATTGTTTTAATAGATTATTGGTTAATTGACGGCATCTTCATGAATAATAATGCAAGATAAAATGATCAAGACGTAAAATTCATTTTTCCATCTTTGCCCAATTACGGCCTTGATCAAGGTACTGCATTCCAGAAACGAAAAAAATAATGCAAACAAATAATGCTAGGCCCTAGGGCCTATTCATATAGGGAAAATGATGACTCAGTCAACAAAAGCAAGTAGCCTATGCAAAACAAAGGATCTCTATATTTAACATGGAAGAAAATACATCTTTAACTTATGATTTTAAAGAAGTAGAGAAGGAAGCTTCCATTACTTTAGCAAATACATTTCTCAAATAAGATCAGGTCGTAGGCTCGATTGCTTTAATGATTACCACCAAAACAAGACATTAGATATTTCAGAATCTGGCCGATTTAATTGAAGATAATCCTCACCATCGCGACCTCTCTCTACGTGCTGCAAGCCGAAGATGACGTGATATTTGGACTTCTACGCCCGGCGAAAAGGCAGGGTGTACTAGTTCATTGATAACGCCATCTTGGGCGGCTCGAAGTAAGTGCAGATAATATTATAGAGATGAAATATAAGAACAGGCCAGATTATGGACTAGAAATGAAATTGATATTTTCATCAACTGTTCTGACTATTTGTGTCTATCTCTCTTTCTCTTCACCGCCCCCCCCCCCCCCGCCCCTCTCTCCTATTATATCTCTCTCTCTGTGTCTGAACACCAGGTTAGGACAGTAAAGTTCGAGGGGTCTACTCTAACTACCGACGTGACGAGTGGACTATGGTCCTGCCTCAAAGACTTTTTGATCTTAGATACTCTCATCATCTCAGACTCATCTCTCAGTTTCCCTCCATCTCCTCCGGAGCTTATATCAGTCACACAGCTATCAGCTGAGAGAGTGACGTCACAAAGCTACGAAGGAGTGCTCTCATCGATACCTGGAGTGAGAGATATCGATGTCTCTATCGATGTTGCAGAGACGAGCAACACTTTTCAGATCACCACCGCATCCAGGTCTATGAATCAGACCAGGGCTATGGATGAACAGTTCTTTGTTCATATCAGACTACACGCCTTGACATCACTTACCGCAGACATGAAGATTGAATCAGGAGAGTCAATTGGAGGGCTTAGTCTTCTATTTGAAGACCAAACCGAAAACCAACATCGGCTGCATGTGTCCGGGGGGAGGGGCAGAGACGAAGAAGCCTTGGTGGACATGTTTGTCAAGACTAAACAACTAACGTACTTGAATTTGGGGTAGGTATAGATCTAGATCTACTACTAGAGGTCTAGATTTAGGTCTATTTTCTACTAGATTTTTCTAGGCCTACTACTAGGCTGAGGTAGATCTAGATCTAGACCTAGATCTTTATTCATGTATGGTGGTGTGACCATAGTTCGCTATCTCAACAAATCGGTAACATTTCGAAAGTCTGATATCACTAGGCCCTAATGGAAAGAGAAACCTAAAATTACAGAGAGACGATTTTTTTTTAAATGGAATTGGAGGTTATTATAGTCTATACTCCAGCTCTAGGCCTAGAGGTCTAGATCTAAATAGACTAGCGACAAAGTGCGAGGGACAAGGGAGCATAGAGGTCTAGATCTAGTGAACGAGAGGGGCGAAGGTGACGGAAGTGACTAGACCCTATAGGCTATCCCCTTTAATACAATTTCACATTTTTTAAAAGTTTTGTTGGATTAAAACATTACATTATTTAGCAAAACTAGATCTAGGCCTATAGGTCTAGATCTAGTAGGTCTAGGCCTATAGCCTATAGGCCTACAAACAAGCAATAAAGCCAAATACTTTTGTCACACTTCACTTTTACATTGCTGGTAATTAGTGTGCAGTCCGAAGGGTTGTTTAGTAGATCTAAAGTTAGAATCTAGGTAGGGTCTAAATTTTAGTAAACTTTAAATTAGGTCTAGACTATAGACTCTAGATTTAAGGACCTTGATTTTGACTTAATAATAGACCTACTACTTTTTAGACAGATGTACACCATTACCCTTACCTTAGAAAGTGAGGCGACAATATTTGTATAACCAGGCTGAAACTGAAAGGGACTCCTTAACCCATTGCTTACTGGAACCTGGTGGTCTCTGCGTTAAGTATATGGGAATTACTGAATTCAGTAGTCAACGGGTTAAAAAATAAAACTTAATAAAAAGAGCGAGCGGAATAGATCTATGCATTTTTTAGCACTGATCTATTTCTATTACTCTTAATCTAGAAAACATACAGTGTAAACTGTGCTTACGTGATACCAACGAAATACAGATTTTTCACAATATTTACTTGTACATTTTGAAGGACATTATGTGAGGGATTGTAGCAAGCGACCGAGCGAGAAGATTTTTGCATTTGTATTAGTCCAAACGCTGCACTCTTGGGCCCTCCAGAGCCTAACAAAGAAAAAGTGTGGCAGTCTTTGACCTTAGTCAGTATTTGCTATACATTTTTGTGTGTGCACTTTTCAAATTTTCCAGTGGGGGGGGGGACGATCCCCTCCCCCTAAACATCGCCACCCCTGGTAGTAACTGATTGTATGATATTTTTCCTTGCAAAATATCCAATTATCTTACATTTGATCGATTGAATTTTTTGATAAATCAGATGTAACCCCGCGTGCACGAAGTAAGGTCTCGTTGTTTTTTATGACTTATTCGTGAGTTGCAGCAGCGCGCGCGCCAATCCGGCACCGAATTTAGATCGCGATATCTCCTGAATCCTTTGATGATAAATGTTGTAGTTGCACCAATTCGTAGTTAAAAACTTTGCCGTCCATTTGCTAATAATTGAAATAAATATATATTTGTGTAGAATATGAGAAATCATGGATCGAATATCACATTTTCTAATATATTTTCAAAAATCTCCGCGAATTTTGGTCACTACAGATCTTTTTGTTAATGGCGCTTTTTAATTTGAAAACGGCATGAACACCAAATAATGTATTTCTGGTATTTTATGGATGTTCTTTTTATTATTGATATCATGATCATGGTTATATTTGTTATTATTATTACCTTTATTATAATATGATTATTATCATTATTGTTATTGTTAGTATTGTTGCTTTCATTTACATCTGTAAAGAGGGGATGTACAATTCACTTGCATTCTTTATTAATGTAATATCGTTTCCCAAGATTTGCTTGAATCACATTCATTCCTTTTCAAATATTTTTTGTAGCAGTGGAGGTGAATCTGGGAACAAAAAGAACATCGTCCAGGTGAGTGACTTTTGCTTTACTGGTGCATGCATTTCGCTTTGAAATATTCAACAAAGGGATATCCTCTGAATTTAACTATAATAATAAGGAGTTGCTATACAGTTGCATTTTTTGTTGTTGAAAGAACTCAATTAATAATCGGAATATGAATTTAATATTTGTACTTTCAGCTTCTCTGACGTGGGATTCTATATGTCCACACGTTTAGTCTCAATATATAGATCAATGTATATAAAAGTGAAAAGGTTTGTCTATTTGTAATTAATTGCAGAATACTAGGCTTCAGATAGAGCAGTGCCAGCTATCTACTGAGATGACAGAAAAGTTGTTGTCCTGCTTCAAATCCTTCACCTCACTGAAGCATCTCACCATCTCAGACTCCTCTCTCAGTTTCCCTTCATCTCCTCCTGAGCTTCCATCCGTCACAGAGCTATTAACCGAGAGAGTGACGTCACAAAGCTATGAAGGTCTGCTCTCATCGCTTCCTGGCTTGAGAGAGATCGATATCACTATCGATGATGCAGAGAGAGACATACCTCAGATAACGGCTGGTCTTCGTCGGACCGGAGGACAGCAGCTCACACACATCGACCTTGCAGCACCGTCATCACTCCCATCAGAGAAGACGAGTGTATCGAGAGAGACGATGAGAGGACTGGGTCGTCTGATCAGAGAACAAACCAAGAACCTACAGTGGCTTTGTCTATCCAGAGTAAAGGGCACTGACGAGGAAGACTTGGTTGAACTTGTGGAGTGTTGCATACATGTTAAGACGATGAATCATCTAATGTGAGTTTATTGTACAAATCTTTAGTCAGTCAATAATATTATATTAAAATTATAATAATCATAATGTTGGTAGCCTCAGAAATAATAATGATAATTAATAACAATACATATAAAATTAACAATCTATAATAATAATACGCTAAGGCTCCGCGGGAGGGCATGACGTCTCCGCGAGCCTTTGTAGTCTATTGTTTTTTAATGAGATCGCCGACCCAAGTTGGTGCAGCTATCTCCTCCTGAACCCTCCCCTCGGGGTCCCGGTGCCCGGTGCCATCGTCCGCGGGAGAGTCTACTCTGTGGAATTGGCTATACTTCGCCCGAGGTCCTCCTCCGTGTCGACGTCCAGGGCGAAAACAGACGCGATATGCATAATGCAGGATATGCGTGACGACAGAGATACCTCATGGATATTCAACATTACATCCGTAGACACACGACCGATGACTATCCGTATAAAATTGTATACACAAAAATCGGTCGTAAAAAAAACTCGAACCATATTCCATACCTTACCTGGCTTACCATGTCGCACGCAAGTACGCCAAAACACGTACATTTTCGCAGTTGCGAGATCGAGACGGAGCGTAGGGCTCGAGTTTTTGGCGGTCGATTTTGTTTCGGTAGAAGCTGAATCTAGACCATGAACCACTAAACATCGCGAAACTGCAATCAATTTCCTTCACGAATTCACGATTGCTGCAATATTATAAAGTTTCCATAAATAGAGGTATGAAATTAAAGCCTATTTTGTGATGTTCTCGCCATGTTTACGTAATTTTGATAATCATTTCTTCAAAGTAAAGAAAATCAGACAAAATCACCGTAACTGACAGTGCATTGCCACTGTGTAGTGTGTGTGAGATGAGCTGAGTTGCAGTTGAAAGTGTGTGAGTTGAATTCGAGTCGAAGAGATTTGACACTTTGAAATTGTTATCTGTTGGTTTGCATCATTATTGCCGCGATTTCAATATAGTTTCGTGAATAGATTTACGAAACCTGAGCTTAGAATTAGTAAAAGTATTACTAGACTCTAATGTCTACGTTTTTAAAAGACTGTTTGATTTTCCTGTGAAAATTTTACTTTGAAAAATGATTATCGAAATTCATGGTCAGAAATAATCACAATCTAGGGTCTATTATGTTACAGTTCTTGCATCAAATCAATGCATGCAAACTTAGTTATTGAACTAGAAAAATGTTTTTTTTTTTTAAATAGGCAATTATGAAGTAGGAAGCCTGAAACCTAATAGCCTACTAAACAAATCTCAACAAAGTGTAGGCCTATTCTTATATGAATTAATGAAAAAGTAGCCCCAGAAAAAAGAGCCCCAGAAAATTTCCCTAAAATTTGAAATGGAGCCCCCGAAATGAAAAACTTAATTTTTTGCCTGCGCACCCCCTCTAGAATCCCGCTGATTTCCGCGGGTCCTGAGTTGAGTGTATATATAATATAGGCGTGGGGTCCACGGGTTTCAAGGGGCCATAAACCCCCAAAAGCTCGGGGGTTACGTTTTTCAAAGTTGGGGGGGGGGGGGAAGAGAGATCAGATCGCAGCGAGTTGAGTGTATATATAATATAGGCGTGGGGTCCACGGGTTTCAAGGGGCCATAAACCCCCAAAAGCTCGGGGGTTTTAGGCGTATAGGGTCAGATGAGCATATTTTTAATACTTTATTTGTGACACTTGCGGGTCACTAATTGGCGTGGGGTCAATACGTAGAGTTGCGTAGTGTTGCGTAACAACTACGCTGGCCTACGTTACTATATGCTGAGGGACGGAAAGGGGTACGCAAGATGAACGAAAACAATTCAACCTGTTTAATTTTTTTCGCCAGCCTACGCATAACCTACGCAGGGACTATTTCCCCATTAATACGCAGCCTAATTTCTGCGTAGTCGGTACGCCACACTACGGAACTCTACGCAGTTCCAGTGGCTTAAAGAATAACTACCGGTACAGTTGGATCGTTTTTTTTATTTTTATATAAGGCCAAATTAAAAAAAAAACATGTTTAGCTTCCTGTTTTTTCGAAAAATGGGAAGGAGGAGGCCCTTTTTTTTCCTTTTTTTTTTCTTTCAAAATGGCCGCTCCGTACATTTTTCCTGACATTCAGGCTATTTTTCAAGATGGCGGCCGACAATTTTTTTTTCTTTTTTTAAATCAGAAATACATTTTAGCAGTGCTTTTCATGTTTTTTTCTTTCAAAAAAAAATAAATAAATAAAAAAAAAAAAAAAAAAAATAGGAGGCGGCCCCCAAAAAGGAAGCAGGCGGGGACGCTGTTTTTTTTTCTTTCAAAAAAAAAAAAAAAAAAAAAAAAAAAAAACTTTTCAAAAAATTTCAAAAAAAAAAATAGGAGGCGGCCCCCAAAAAGGAAGCGGGCGGGGACGCTTAACATGTATATTTCTTAATGGCCTAAATGGCAAATAAAGTTCTTGGTGGTTTTAATTTAGACAGTCTCTATATATCTATTTACACCCCCCGCCCCCCTCTAGGATCCCGCGGATTTCCGCGGGTCCTGCTAGTAATAGTTATAATACCTGCAATAATCATTGATGATAACCTAACTTTAATGCTAACAGTATCAAACATCTTGAACTTCAGATGGTGTTTTTGCTTTAGTTTACAATGGGCAATATTATTGACGCATAGCCTCTATTAAACTAAAGGCGCTTAATTTGTATTTTTGTTGTGAATTTATTTTAAATGTACCTGTTTTATTGGATGTTTACTATCGGATTTAATAACTTCGTTCATGGTTTCAAGAATAGATTGGGAGTCTGTCAGCTGGAAAGTAGCAAATTCGCCAACCTCTTCATGACATCGTATACATGAAGATGACATGAATTCCTGAAAGCTAGCAAGGGCAAAAAATGCCATTATATTTAGTACAAACATGTATGTGTATCATTTTCACGAACAAAATTGGCTGGAAATATACCAAAACAAATTCTTAACGATCATCTTGCTGTCTTGCATGTGTTCAGCTGGTTTATTTTGTTTCTGTTCATCACAAGGCCCTACTCTTTGTTCTGATCTATTTAAATGACCTACTAAATTCCTCCATAAATTATTGCTTGCAGCTGAATTGACCCCTCTTTTCCAATTGGAAAATCTTGTCTTGATTTAGTAGAAATAACTGAGAATATCACATTTAATAAGTGGTGTGATGCCAATAATATAATTGTCAACATTAAGACAAAATTAATGTATTAGTATGAAGCCAAAACGTCTGTTAATGTCGAAGGTCAGTCTATATGAACGATTATATTTTTGAAAGAAGTGCATGTTTCCTCGTGCGTTGGGATTCGTATTCATATGCATTTCACTTCGGTCGATCATGTCAACTCTGCGTGTATTGTACCCCGCATAGAAATAGAAAATCTGTACGGAGTGCGATATTTTGTTCTGATCAGGCTACTTATGTTACTACATCATTCATTTATTAAAACATACATGTCTATATCACATGGTCTTTGAGTGTATGAACGAACATTTTGTTACAAGCATAAATCTTGTGTTATGCAAACACATAACGAATTAGAAAGGAAAATGGGCATCTGTCAAAGTAAAATGATCACTTATCAGATCTCAAAATGGGTATTTCTCATACCTAGAAATCGGCACTCATTACGGATGATAAGGGGCACTTCGTAGAAAGGAAAGGGACACGTGCCATAGTATATAACAGGGACACCTTTATATCGCACTAGAAAGTGGCATTTATTACTAAGGAAAATGGGTATTTCGTCAAAGCAAAAGGGTCAACTATCAGATTAGAATAGGGATACTTATCACAGGTGATAAGAGCATTTATGCGAACGGGAACGGGGCACTTATAAGAAAGAAAACTGGGGAATTGTCTGTATAAAAAGTGAACAAGAAAGGGCACTTACAAAAAATAAGGGGGGCTCTTTTAAGGTACTCGAAGAAAAGGGACACCGGCTGGAGTGCCTCCTCTGTTGCCTGTTTAAAAAAAACAATTTAAACAACCAATGCAAAGCGTTGCATCCCCTCGCCAGGTACAATGGCCTATATACGTCAGAGCAAGTTACCTCCATTATACAATACTATATTTACTGCAGCTTTTTCTCATGTACATAATTATCCCTTTTTGCATATTTAATGAGGTGTGACCTTTGGCCTTTGACGTACATATGTAAACAAATCTTTGAATGAACGAATGTTACTTACCACTAGTAGAACTGGAGGTTACTTGTAGATGCCGAAAAGCAGGAGTAGTCTACTAGTGGAAACAGTGTAGGTTGACTGGACAAATAAAACTCGACACTTCTACTAAAGTAGGGTAGCTCAGCTAAAGTGTTCGAAAATGCAGTAATGTCCCCATGCAATTATGTACACAAATGCTATCAGAAATCCTAATTAACTAGATGACTTGAACTAACGAAAGGAGAATAACTAACACGTAAGTTGCTCGTAAGTTTCCGTGACAACTCGTCACAAATCGTGGAACTTTGCCTTAATACATCGCGATAACTCGTAACAACTCTTAAATCGATCGTATTGTAGACCTACATAGTGGCCAAATCTCAAGGATCCGTGAAAGATCCGTGAATTTGTGCGACCTGTAAGGACTCGTAAGAAAAATCCGTGTATGTGAAGGGGGTGTATATATATATATTATACCTCGTGGTTGCAGAAGAATAGGGCACGCATGGAACCGAAGACCGAATTCGGTCTCGTGCGCGGCCTATTTATGTTGCCACCTATTTCTTCATACTTCATACCGTTAACCCAAATAATGCCAGGTCATTTTTTTTCGTGTTGATTTTATACATTCTAGCTGCACACAAATAATATTCAGGTGATGACTTCAACCGTACATGCACTCATCTACAAATGGGTGCAATTAACATCTTCTTTTCATTCCTCTTTTTTATACGCAATTTACACTTCATTTATATGTTGCAGGCTTCTTGGCTGTGGGACAAACTCAGACGATAGACTAAGCCTTCACATCACTGGTCTTAACAAGTCAGAGAAGTCACTCAGGGTGATTGCCTTGCATGTAAGTTACCTACTAATTATCATGCCACAGGGCTAATCCCCAGTGTGCCAAGCCCCAAATCCCCCCGTGCCAGGTTGTTTTGGAGATAATCTGATTAACGCGATGGTTCTATGAATTGCGAGTGCAAAACACACAGCACAGTCCAATGAGCATGAACAATAACTGCTATTACGAAAGCGCCCTTGCACGCACATGGCACTCAATAGGTAGCTCTCTCGCATGTACGAAGCATCATAGCGATAGCGTGCATGCAGCCTTATGGCTGGCTATGAGCTAAGTATATCGATTTTTACATGAATGCAAGGGTTCTAGGACAATTAGCCCCTGGACAATCACCCACCTCCCTTCCCCTGGCAAATTACCAACGGGACAATCACCCCACCCTGAAAATTACCCCCTTGGACAATCACACCCCTCCCACTCAGAGGACAATGCCCACCTGAAAATTACCCTTTTGGACAATCACCCCCCCCCCCCTCCCCAGGCCAATTACCCCCCCCCCCCCGAAAAAATGAATAAACCGAATTATTATCAGGATGAACTTCCTATTTAATAAACAGGGGGTAATTTTCCGGGGGAGGAATTGTCCTCAGGGGTTGCTGTCCTTTGTTGCCTTGCGGGGGGGGGGGGGGGGGGGGGTAATTGTCCTAGAGGGTAATTTTCTGGGGGTACTTGTCCTTGGAGGGTAATTTTCTGGTGGTGGTTGTTCTTGGGGGTAATTATCCTTTTACGGAATTCAAGTATATCATTAGACAGTGTAACATACATTTATTTAAATGTATATTTTTTTTTTAATTTTTTTTTTTATTTATTTATTTCCACATGTGGGGTGGATTGCCCTTTCAACTTAAGTTGATTTTCAAAGGGGTCCACACACATTTAAAAACGGTTACAAATCATATCAACAAACAAGCAAAGAAATAAACAATTAGATACATGAAATATACAAAAAAATAAGCAAATAAACAATTACATTAATTAAATACATGAGATATACAACAACAACAACAAAAAAAAAACAAAAAAAAATCAGTATTGGTACATTTGGGTAAAAATATGTTTCCAGTCAAGGGAGATAATGTACTTCTTAAATTGTTGAGCTGTGAGTGTGTATACAGATGATGATTTCCCGATTACATTCCATAATTTGGATCCCCTATATCTTAAACATCTTTTTCCATAATTTGTTTTTATGCGAGGTATGGAAAAATGCACATCACCAACCCTGAGACTGTAATTAAATGTCTGAGTTATAAATTGCATATAAATGTAACTAGGCAACTCTTTTTTGACAACTTTAAACATTAGATGAGCAAGGTGTTTACAAAATCGAACATCTAATTTATCGAAATTAAGTGAATCATAGATCAATTGGCTAGAATACATATAACCAACACGTAGTACAACACGGAGTGACCTATTTTGTAATAACTGTAATGTCTGCATGTTAGTCTTGCCAGTGTTACACCATACAAGAGAACAATAGTCAAAATAGCTTTGTATGTTACTTCTATAAAATAATAAAGCCACATCCTTTGAAATAAATGGCCTTATCCGTTTCAACAGATAAAGGTTATTCAGTGTTTTCTTTTTAACGTATCCGATGTGTGCATTCCAGTTAAGATGTTCATCAAGTATAACACCTAAGTATTTACAAGTTTGAACCCTTTTTATTTGGCTACCACCGATCATAACTCTAAAAGGTACATTATCATTCAATACTTTCAGTTTTCTACTAGTGCCCATTAATAAAAGTTCACATTTTTCAAGATTCAATATCAGTTTATTGGATTGTAACCATCTATATAATTGCCCTAAATCTTCATTAAGACTTTGTTGAATTTCACCAGGTTTTTTTGAGGAATAATAGATGCATGTATCATCTGCATACAATGAAATTTTACATTTATTTATTACAAGTGAAAGGTCATTAATATATAAGGAGAAAAGTACCGGCCCCAATAACGAGCCTTGTGGAACTCCAGTAGTAATATATTTGTAATTGGAGTGAGCACCATTTATATTCGTAGACTGTTTCCTTTCACTCAAATAACTTTCAAACCAACAGACTGTCTGTTCATCAAGACCATGGGCACTCAGCTTATCAATAAGTGTTTTATGGTGGATGGTATCAAATGCTTTCCGTAAATCTATCATTACGGCACCAACAATTGCACCGTTATCAATGGCATTCATCCATTCTTCAGATACATTCAACAATGCCGTCTGGGTAGAGTGTTTAGCTCTGAAACCAGACTGTGTTTGACATAACAAGTCATTTGTATCAAGATAGTAGTATAACTGATCATAAATAATCTTTTCCATGACCTTAGCAAGTACAGAAATAATAGAAATTGGTCTATAATTATTGGTACTCATTTTATCACCCTGCTTGAACACAGGTGTCACCCTAGCAATTTTCCATTTTGATGGTACAATCCCCTCAATGATTGATCTATTGATGATGTGTGTTAATGGTTTAACGATACTTGTGGCAATACTTTTCAGCAATTTAGCCGGTATCTGATCCGGTCCCGTTGCCTTATTTGGTGAGAGGGATTGCAGAACTTTCAAAACATGACTTTCTTCAATTGCCTTCAGAGAGAAAGTACACCCAGCGGAGTAGACGATTCGAGGAACATCATCGGACTCTGATTCGTTATTTATACTATCATGCAAATCTTTACCAATGTTAACGAAATAATCATTGAAGTGATTTGCAATATCATCATTCTTATCATATTCCTTTCCGTCAATCACTAACTTAGGTACATGACCATCACGTGATTTACTTGGTGCAAGGTATCGAAGAGACTTCCAAATTTCTTTAGTGTTTTTATTACTAGATTCAATCTTTTGGGAAATGAAGTCATGCTTGGCTTTTCTGATCATATATGTTACATTATTTCTTAGTCTTTTATATTTACCCCATTCATCACCATTCCTTGTATTTCTAGCTTTGATTTTCTGGTTATTTCTTTCTTTAATCTTTTGTAGGATATTTTGTGTCATCCACGGTGAGTCTTTATTCTTCACCCTTTTTTCACGTAATGGTGCATGCTTATTTATAACATTAACCAATTTAGTTATTAGGATGTCACAAGCTTGGTCGGGATTTAGTTCGCTGTGAACTGCATCCCAGTTTATATCTTGAACATCTTCCTTGAAATGTGTTTCATCAAACCTCTTGAAATTTCTGCCAACATGATATTTATGATATGCATTATGTGGTCGATCATTTCCAAATTCACAGAAAATTAAGTAATGGTCACTAATGGTTATTTCAAGAACACCCGAATGCCTTATCTTTAATGGAGTATTAGTAAGAATCAGATCTACAGCAGTGGAAGTAGTTTGAGTAACTCGAGTTGGTGCAGCAATTAATTGACTATAATTATATAATTCAGAGATGTCTGTCAGCCTATTAGTTTGCCAAGACTTAGGTAGGGGTAACACATCACAATTTAGGTCTCCCATAATAATGCATTCTTTATTTAAGTCATCTATAGCTTGCAGGATATTTGCAAACATATCAAAACATTCAGCCTTTGCATTTGGCGGTCTGTACCAATCAATCACATAAAATGATTTGTACCTTCCAAATTTAACTTCAAGAGTAATAATTTCAAGATAATTGTCAGGCACAATATCATCTATCTGTGTATATGTGATGCCATGCTTTATATAAGCTGCCACACCACCTCCTGATCTATTGCGATCCCTTCTTATGATGTCATATCCAGTAATTTGAATCTCACCGTTACTAATGTATTCGCTCAAATGAGTTTCGCTCAAGGTAAGTATAGCAAAGTTACATTCTTTTAGCATACATTTTATTTCGTCTAGATGCTTGGTTAGAGATGTGCAGTTTAAGTGTGCAATTTTGAGTCCCTTTAGTGATTGAATACTTATTATTTGATCCTTTAAGTTAACATTGCTCATGGAATATACATTAAAAAGCTAAGATTAAAAACTGTATTCCCTCTGAGTTTTAGAGATACTTGAGATCATCCAGACTCTTGATTAATTTCTTGATGGTATTGCCACCTGTAGCTTTCATGAGAGCTATTATTCGACCGTCAGAGCTCCATGCAGCAACAACTTTGTTGTGATTCCTAGTTTTGAGAAGGATCTCTTGGTTTGTCCTAGTAAGATCCTCTTCGATTCCCATTTTCGATTGCTTGAGCTTGCGGCGTTGTGAGATGACGGCTCGCCTGGCGCGGTAAGAGGCGAACTTCACAATTATTGGACGATGGCGTGTTTTGGTCTCCTTACCGGATAGTGTGGTTGCTTCCCTTTGTGGTCCCACCGGTCCATTGAGCTGCTCCGGTTCGTTAGGCTGTTCCGGTTTCCGTGGTCCGACTCTGTGTGAGCGGTCAATATCTCCGATCTTCAGTGACACACCTAGCTTTTTTGTTGCTAGCTCACAGACAATCTCGTCCGTATTTTCTCCTTTTTTCTCGGACACACCAAAGATTCTCAAACAATTTCGTCTGGAGTACTGCTCCTGATCATTAGTAACATTCTTAAGTGCCTTTATTATGTTGGCTTGCTCTTCAACATGTTTGGAGAGTTGGACAACCTCAGCTTTTTTAATCTTCATGTGTATAGCGTGTTTGTAAAAATATAATGGCATCCTGTTTATTGTTATATTATATTGGATGTAGGTGCTGCATGTACATGTTAACTACAAGATTATAAAATTATGCTTCCGATGACCCTACATTTACAAAAGCTTGAAAATAGAATTGAAATTAACATTAACACAAACCGTGAATGACCGGTATGTTTAGAGCCATTCACCAACCCACCGGTCCGTCATATCATGCAATAAAGAGACAGGTTGACGGTTTAAATGAAAATCAGCCATTCGCAGATCAGATTCACATGTATGCAAAACAAAGTGATTGATTTATTGGCACAGACCATATATATATATTATCTGTACCGTTTTATTTAAAGCAGGCTTACCTCTTTAGTTAACAAACTGCTATCGCTTAGCGCCCTGCACAATAAAAACAACGTATATATGGACTTGATAAGTACATATTGAACTCATAATTGCATAACAAACAAAGATAAAGACAAGAGAGGTTAATAACGTAAGAAAGACATAAAATTGTAAAGTGTAACTCATTTTCAGCATATATAGTATGATCAAAACATACATTTGAAAACTTATCTAATTGTCCAAATACTAATTACAGCCGTTGAAAGCAAAATGAGGCAATATACTGGATAATATTAAATGGAGATAGATTGAGTGAGAGCAAATAAAGCTAGTAAAGGATAGGGCAAGAGGGGAGGAGAGAAAAAGAGGAACTTAGAGGGGGAAGGAGAACAATGGAGTACGTGGTATTACATGAAACATGAGTCGGCTAAAAAAAAATCCCCTTAGAAAAGTGTACATGTACGCTACAGAATACACGGCAAAAATGGGAGAGAGGTAGAAAAGGGAAAGGAGGAGAAGGAGGATGGAAGTGAGAAGGAGAGAGACAGAGACAGAGGCAGAGACAGACAGACAGAGAAAGACAGAGAGAGAGAGAGAGAGAGAGAGAAAGTGTGAGAGAGAGAGAGAGAGAGATCATATATTCGTGGACATGTATTGATATAGTAATCATTTACGTTGCAATGTTTCCAGATAATTAAGTGGGAGCCACCACTTAATTCCTCTTAAATTTTAATTCACATTGTGGCACTAATGGATTTCCATACGTAACAATGGAATCACTTAAATGCCGAGCACAGATTACTCCCATCACTCAAATGTTTTAAAGCAACTGTTGTATGGTTGAAGGACAAAGTACGCCCGAGAACAACCACCCCCCTGAAAATTACCCCCTGTGTTTATTATGTTTGTAAGGATCGAGATCTGGCATAAGGATTCAAAGGGGTGAATGGATTAGGAAAACATTGACGAAATTATAAAAAGACGACCCGTTTCTTGAAGAGAGAGAGAGGGAGGGGGGGGGGGCAGTGATATTTTTGTTGACATGTACAGCAATATTTTAAGAGAATATAAATAATAAAAATGTTTCTGTTTTTGCTTCTGAATTATAATGTCAACTTCATAAAGCACGGTGCCTTCCCTTAAATTCTACCCATTTCCAATATTTGTTGTTTATTATATGGCTAACATATCCAATTACTTTCTAATTCCAGGATAATGGTCAACTCCTCGTAGAGAAATGCCAGCTATCTACCGAGATGACTGCCAGATTATGGTCCTGTCTCAGATCATTCACCTCACTGAACCATCTCAGCATTTCAGAATCCTCTCTCAGTTTCCCTCCATTTCTTCGTGAGCTTCCATCCGTCACAAAGCTATCAGCTGAGAGTGTGACGTCACAAAACTATGAAGGTCTGCTCTCATCGCTTCCTGGCTTCAGAGATATCGATATCACTACCGATGATCCAGAGAGAGACATACCTCAGATCACGGCTTGTCTTCGTCGGACCGGAAGACAGCAGCTCACACACATCGACCTTAGAGCACCGTCATCACTCCCATCAGAGAAGAACAGCGTATCGAGAGAGACGATCAGTGGACTGGGTCTTCTGATCAGAGAACAAACCAAGAACCTACAGTGGCTTTGTCTATCCAGAGTGAAGGTCACGGACGAGGGAGACTTGGTTGATCTCGTCGAGTGTTGCAAACATGTGAAGATGATGAATCATCTAATGTGAGTTTATCGTACACATCTTTAGTCAGTGAATAATATTAATACAAATAATAATAATAATGTTGGAAGCCCCCCAAAAAATAAAATAAAAATAAAATAAAATAATAATAATAACATAAAAATGACTATTGATATTAACAATGATGATATAATTAACATTAATAGTTATAATACCTATAATAATCATTGATGAAAACCTCATTTTTAATGCTAAAAGTATCAAACATCTTGAACTCCAGATGGTGTTTTTCGCTTTAGTTTACAATGACACATTGCCTCTAACTAAAGGCGCTTAATTTGTACTTTTGTTGTGAATTTATTTTAAATATACCTGTTTTATTGGATGTTTACTATTGGATTTAATAACTTCGTTCATGGTTTCAAGAATAGCTTGAGAGTCTGTCAGCTGGAAAGTAGCAAATTCGCCAACCTTTTCATGACATCGTATACATGATAACATGAAGATGACATGAATTTCTGAAAGCTAGCAAGGGCTTTGAATGCCATTATATTTAGTACAAACATGTATGTGTATCATTTTCACGAACAAAATTGGCTGGAAATATACCAAAACAAATTCTTAACGATCATCTTGATGTCTTGCATGTGTTCAGCTGGTTTATTATGTTTCTGTTCATCACAATGCCCTACTCTTTGTACTGATCTATTTAAATGACCTACTAAATTCCTCCATAAATTATTGTTTGCAGCTGAATTGACCACTCTTTTCGAATTGGAAAATCTTGTCTTGATTTAGTAGAAATAACTGAGAATATCACATTTAATCACTGGTGTGATGCCAATAATATAATTGTCAACATTAAGAAAAAATAAATGTATTAGTATGAAGCCAAAACGCATGTCTGTTACTGTCGAAGGTCAGTCTGTATGAACGATCATATTTTTGAAAGAAGTGCATGTTTCCTCGTGCGTTGGGATTCGTATTCATATGCATTTCACTTCGGTCGATCATGTCAACTCTGCGTGTATTGTACCCCGCATAGAAATAGAAAATCTGTACGAAGTGCGTCATTTTGTTCTGGTCAGGCTACTTATACTACATCATTCAGAAGGGGGGGGGTGGGGGGTTGTCAACCCCCTCTTTTCTTTTTTAGTGTGGATTTTGGAGAAACACCCCTTATTTTATTTTATTTTTTTGTTTAATTAAACAACAAAATATGCTAATTGGTGACCTTACCGCCCCCCCCCCCCCTAACGGAACGAAATGTCAACCGGTCAAATTTTCAAATTTCGGGACGCAAAACAAAAAAAATTATGCTAATGGGTGACCCAAAAAAGGGTGACTTTACCACCCCCCCTCCCCTTCCTAACATAACGAAACGTAAACCGGTCAGATGTTAAAATTCCGGGGGGAAAAATTCCTCTTACCCCCCCCCCTTCCCCAATAGTTACAGGGGCACTTATCGCACTTAAAAAGTGGAATTTATTACTAACGAAAATTGGTCGTTCATCAAAGCAAAAGGGTCAACTTTCACATTAGAATAGGAATATTTATCAGAGGGATAAGAGCATATATGAGAAGGGGAAAGGGGCACTTATTACAAATTTAAGGAGGCTCTTTTGAGGTACTCGAAGAAAAGGGGCACCATGCCCCCCCCCCTCCTTCCGGCTGGAGTGCCGCCTCTATGCGTGTTTAAATATAATTTTAAGAAGCATATTAATTATAAGAGTGACACGTCGTGGTAGAGTTGTCGACGCACCCGTATGTGCTTGCAGAAGAATAGGGCACGCATGGAACCGAAGACTGAATTCGGTCCCGTGCTCGCCCTATTTATGTTGTCACTTATTTCTTCATACTTCATACCGTTAACCCAAAGAATGCCAGGTCATTTTTTTTCGTGTTGATTTTATACATTCTAGCTGTACACAAATAATATTCAGGTGATCGGTACACTTTAACCGTACATGCACTCATCTACATATGGGTGCAATTAACATCTTCGTTCAATTCCTCTGTTTTATACGCAATTTACATTTCATTTATATGTTGCAGGCTTCTTGGCTGTGGGACAAAGTCAGACGGTAGACTAAGACATCACATCACTGGTCTTAACAAGTCAGAGAAGTCACTCAGGGTGATTGCCTTGCATGTCAGTTACCTACTAAGTATATCGATTGCTACATGAATACAAGGGTTCTAGGACAATTACCCCCTGGACAATCACCCACCTCCCTCCCCCTGGCAAATTACCAACGGGACAATTACCCCACCATGAAAATAATCCCCTTGGACAATCACACCCCTCCCACTCAGAGGACAATTCCCACCTGAAAATTACCCTTTTGGACAAAGCTCCCCCTCCCCCAGGACAATTACCCCCCCCCCCCCACCCCCCCCCCCCCCAAAAAAAAAAACCGAAATATTATCAGAATGAACTTCCCATTTAATGAACAGGGGGTAAATTTTCCGGGGGGGGGGGAATTGTCCTCAGGGGTGGTTGTGCTTTGTTGTCCTCGGAGGGGGGGGGGGGGGTTAATTTTCCTAGAGAGTAATTTTCAGGGGGTAATTGTCCTCGGGGGGGGGGGGTTGGAGGGTAATTTTCCGGGGGTGGCTGCCCTTGGGGGTAATTGTCCTGTTACGGAATTCAAGTATATCATTAGACAGTGTAACATAAATGTATTTAAATGTATATCATGTGTATAGCGTGTTTGTAAAAATATAGTGGCATCCTGTTTATTGTTATATTATATTGGATGTAGGTGCTGCATGTACATGTTAACTACAAGATTATAAGATTATGCTTCCGATGACCCTACACATTTACAAAAGCTTGAAAATAAAATTGAAATTAACATTAACACAAACCGTGAATGACCGGTATGTTTGGAGCCATTCACCAACCCACCGGTCCGTCATATCATGAAATAAAGAGACAGGTTGACTGTCTAAATGAAAATCAGTCATTCGCAGATCAGATTCACACGTATGCAAAACAAAGGGATTGATTTATTGGCCATATATATGTATATTATCTGTACCGTTTTATTTTAAGCAGGCTTACCTCTTCAGTTTACAAACTGCTATCCCTGAGCGCCCTGCACAATAAAAACAACGTATATACAATATCTATGGACTTGATAAGTACATATTGAACTCATAATTGCATAACAAACAAAGATCAGGAAAATAATGTTTAATAACATAAGAAAGACATAATATAAATATAAAATTGTAAAGTGTTACTAATTTTCAGCATATATAGTATGATCGAAACATACAGTTGATAAATTATCTAATACTGTCCAAATACTTATTACAGCCGTTGAAAGCAAAATGAGGTAATATACTGGAGAATGTTAAATGGAGATAGATTGAATGAGAGCAAATAAAGCTGGTAAAGATAGAGCGAGAGGGGAGGAGAGAAAAAGAGAGGAAGAGGAGAAGGAAGAACAATGGAGTACCAGGGTATTACAGGAAACATGAGTCAGCAAACATTGTTCCCCCTAGAAAAGTGTACATGTACGCTACAGAATACACAGGGAAAATGGGAGAGAGGTAGAAAAGGGAGAGGAGGAGAAGGAGGATGGAAGTGAGAAGGAGAGAGAGACAGACATAGGCGGAGACAGACAGACAGAGAAAGAAAGAGAAAGACAGAGAGAGAGAGAGTAAGAGAAGGAGAGAGAGAGAGAGAGATCACATATTCCTGGACATGTATTGATATAGTAATCATTTTAATACTTTGCAATGTCGCCACTTAATTCCTCTTAAATTTTAATTCACATGGTGGTACTAATGGATTTCCGTTCGTAACAATGGAATCCCTTAAATGCCGAGCACATATTTCTCCCATCACTCAAATGTTTTAAAGCAACTGTTGTTTGGGTGTAGGACAAAGTACGCCCGAGAACAACCACCCTCCTGAAAATTACCCCCTGTGTTTAGTATGTATGTAAGGATCGAAATCTAACATAAGGATTCAAAGGGGTGAATGGATTAGGAAAACATTGGAGAAATTATAAAAAGACGACCCGTTTCTTGAAGAGAGAGAGAGAGAGGGAGGGGGGGGGGGCAATGACATTTTTCTTGACAGGTACAGCAATATTTTAAGAGAATATAAATAATACAAATGTTTTTGTTTTTGCTTCTGAATTATAATGTCAACTTCATAAAGCACGGTGCCTTCACTTCAATTCTTCCCATTTCCAATATTTGTTGTTTATTATATGGCTAACATATCAAATTACTTTCTTATTCCAGGATAATGGTCAACTCCTCTTAGAGAAATGCCAGCTATCTACCGAGATGACTGCCAGATTATTGTCCTGTCTCAGATCCTACACCTCACTGAACCATCTCAGCATTTCAGACTCCTCTCTCAGTTTCCCTCCATCTCCTCCTGAGCTTCCATCCGTCACAAAGATATCAGGTAGGAGAGTGACGTCACAAAGCTATGAAGGTCTGCTCTCATCGCTTCCTGGCTTGAGAGATATCGGTATCACTATCGATGATGCAGAGAGAGACATACCTCAGATCACGGCTGGTCTTCGTCGGACCGGAAGACAGCAGCTCACACACATCGAGCTTAGCGCACAGCTATGGCCCCCACTCCCATCAGAGAAGCAGAGTGTATCGAGAGAGACGATGAGAGGACTGGGTCTTCTGATCAGAGAAAAAACCAAGAACCTACAGTGGCTGCGTCTGAACGATGTGAAGTGCACAGACGAGGAAGACTTGGTTTACCTCATTGAGTGCTGCAGACATGTGAAGACGATGTCAGAGCTGATGTATGTTCTTGTTCAATTTTGTATAAAATAGATTACAATCCTACTAGACGATCCTGTTTAGTTAGTTTGCAGTGAGAAAGCAAAATGATACGAATGCGTCAAGGGGTGCAAAGGTTAAAACGTGGGCGTAACCTCCAAGTTAGGATGGGTTTTGTTTTACTATTGCTCTCAATTGTTATTTCAGAATTTTCATTGTAGGTTCAACAGTCGCAATGCATAGATTGAATTTGAATACCTGTATTGAAAATCCAAAATTTTGATATACAGTTGCATGTATTATTATAAACCGTCGGAAGGTAAAATAATATAGATCTAGATCTAAGTTCATTTTGACTTTACAAAAAATCATATCCTGATAAAATTAATTATCATTATCATAAATTGTCATTCTTATTCTTCTTCTTATTATTATTATTGTTGTTGTTATTTTGCCACTACTATCATCATTATCATAATTTATTATTATTGCGTTTACTACTGTTAATATCATCATCATGTTATTATTGTCACTAGACTATCTTATTAATTATCATCAGTATCAATATTTCGGGTTGCAAGTACGTGTTTTATTTTTGGGCAGAATGGCGGCGAATCAGCGAATACCGGCAGCGAATTCAAAGGTGTTGCGCTCTAGCTGCAACGAACCGTAAAAGGCAAACTGTCCTTTTTAAAATTATTCTACATTGTTTTTCTGATTCATCGTCCAAAGAACTTCAAGTTCCATGAGGTGGCATGTATGCCTCAGCCCCTCCCTCCCTCCCTCTCCAGGCCATCGTCAGCTCTTACTCTTCGACTCAGAATTTGTGAATTTTCGAAGCTTAAGCAATGCCAAGCTGGGAAATTACAATTTTTCTCCTTTTCTCCCCCTGGAGGGTGTTTCATCAATTAAAATTAATTTCGATTTTAAAAATCAATTTTTAAGGCAGAATCACTTTTGGCTTAAAACTGATGCTCGTGAGCCGTTTCATCGAATCAGACTTAGACTAAAATTGATTTAGATAAATTGTAGGTTAAATGTAAATGGGCTCTGTAATCAAGGCTAGTCGATTCCGGGTCAATCAACTACAACATTGCGTCGCTAAACTACTGCAAGAGAGGTCCTCGAAAAGTAAGTAAATTATGTTCTGTTGATACGACAAATTTTATTTTGGTAGAAGGAAAGTATTACTCTCATTTGTAACCGAACGATATTTGAAATAAATATCAACTAAAAGCATTCCCCAACTGAGCTAAACTTAAGTTAATTCTTCGAATTGCACCGGTTCATGCATTTCCGTCCCCTTCATATAGCCTACATTCATGCATGTTTAACTGTAGCATAGCCTACTTGTAAACGATGTTGAATATTTGGTTTAATAGGACATGTAAGAAATATAGTTTATTTTTGCATTTGATAACAAAACAAGTCTACCACGGCTTTTGGAATCATCGTGTTGTATGGTTTCGTCGATAAGTTTAGTGCTTAAAATTTAGATTTAGGCTTAGATCTAGATTCCGAATCTAGGCCTAGATTCTAGATCCAGGCTAGACTACTTTGTTTTTTTGCCGGTAGGCAGTGCGGTAGCCATTGTTTTGTGTTAATAATAACAATCAACGAGATCATTGCTTTAACTTCAACATTTTATGCAAGAAAATACGACTCTACAGTGTCAGACCGAAGACCAGGTTAGATCTTGATCAAGATCTTGATGTATCATTTAGTCTACATGATACCAGGTCTAGGGTAGATGTAGTCTAGACCTAGTCTTCACACTGCACCCTTTGTGCAGGACTAACTTAGATAAGTTAGGAGTTAGAGTTAGTCCCTGAGTCATAGATGTAGTTGACTACTTGTATTTTTGTGACATCTAAATTAACAGGAGTTAGATCTAGTCTACGTCTAACAGTAAAAAGTTAGATTTAAGACTAGATGCAGAATGTTATGTAGGTCTAGTATTAGTGGACTCATGTATCAAGCTCTCCTATTTTGTTTTTCTTTCAGAGTCAGAGATGGAGTGGACCTGGACATCTGAGTCATATCCAAGAAATAGACCTCTAGTCTAAGAATAAGACTTCTCTCTCACCGTGTCTTCAACGTCTTGGACTGCATAATGTAATCCAGTTCAAGTGTACTGCAGATCCTACCGTGCTAAGTGGCCTTTTGATGTGATTTTCTTAGCAAAGTTTGAACACCGACATTAAAATAAGGGTGAGGTTTTTTTTCTTCTTCTTCTAGACCTACATAGATATGAATTACTGAGTTTATATTCTTGATATTCATTTATGATAAAGGGTTAAGATACCGGATATTGGATTTTACAATGACAAACTGAAAATTCTGTATTCTTAATTTAAGAGGAAACCAACCATGACAGGTCAAAAACATAGATTAACTACTAGATCAGTCAGATTTTGATCAAAATTGTACTTAGCATAGGGCAGCAATTGAAGTATAGAGATGTGATTGAACAAACTCTAATAATCATATGTATGATGTAAGCTTCAACCTGTTTGTTATATACCAGGAAAGGTCTCTTTCCCTTTTATTCACCAGAGGGTAATTTTTTATCAAATCTCCATACAATAGGGTTTGGTTCAAGTTCAGTGTATCCAAGATTAAGATTAGACTGTTGTAGAGTCAGATTACAAAATTAATGAAAGCTCATGTTCAAGATCAACACATTTAAGATCAAGATTTTATTTGGGATCAAAATCAAAATCAAGAGGAGTCCAAAATGTGTGTAATAAAAAAATAGCTTCCACGTCTTATGGCAGCTGGAATTTCATACCTAAGGTCTTGTCCATTTCTTCAAGTTGAAAAGGTAAGCGGTATCAGTTCACATAATTGATCTTATTAGTATGTTTTGTGCCTGTCATCATTGCCATGCCCCTACATCAATCAATAATTTGTTTTTTGTTTAAGTAAGTACAGTTCTCATAGTCCTTGTTAGAGGTCTAATTTCGATCTTACCCAATTTATTGTATAAAACATTCACAAATGATTATGGATTTTTTTTTCTTCTTTCCAAAACCTAAACCTAAATTAATTGTTATCTTTTCTTACTAAAACTGATTTCGTATCGATATTTGTCAAGAATATTCATTACCCTTCTACTTTATTTGTATTCCAATCAAGGAAATTGACATGACCAGAAATATAAACAAAGTTGTAGATAGATTGAAAAAGTCCTCTAGTATTTATTAATTGTGTTATTATATAACTTTCAATTCCAAATTCTAGACTGCAGAGCCTGAATCCCCTGCAACATTATGCTTCATATGGAACAGCAGCCAGCGTACAGATACAAGCTCCCTTTTCCAGCTCTAAGCAAGAGGGACCACAATGCTAAACAGATCGTGGACTGGTCGCTTTCTCATTTAACTACGACTTCCAGTGAAACAGATTTTTAGATTAACTCAGAAGAAGATATTAAAAGTGCTTCAGTCTGTTTACTTAAATTTGCCATCAATATTGGAAAGATTTCATCAAGTAATGTTTTTAATGAACTCTAAAAACTTTCTTACTTTCTCAATCCTCCTCAAATAAACCTATAATTATCTTGTTTACACTTTAGCAACTCTTCACAAGGTCAATTTAGTAACAGCACCAGACAGAGAAGAGAAGAGGAGAGAGAGAGAGAGAGAGTGACTGGAGCATTTTGAATATCTTTAGATGTTTTAATTTAAAAATCTGTTTTGCTGGAAATCGTTATTAAATGAGAATGCAACCAGTCCAGAGCAATGATACTTCCAAAAATTATATTCTTTTAAACAGAATTGTAGAATCTTGCGGAAGAAAAAAGATAACAATTACAGTTGAAAGATGAAGCTAAATTCATAATTCATATTAAGTTAGCTGAGCAATTTGAGCCTGCACTTTCTAGAAATATATTGCTAAGTGTTGTTGCTGATCTAAAAAACTATGATTATGTCATGGAGGTTATTGTTCCTGAATTTATATATATATATATATGATAGTGTTTAAATGCCTTTCACTCCGTCCATAATAATGCGAAACAGTAATCTTTTAATCTTTTAATGGAGAAACAACGTATCTTGAGTGCGTGCATGAATGTCAGCTGCTATGTTCTTTCTCCCTCCCTCTTCCCTCGTTTCACTTGAAGCTTTGTTTTAGGTGTGCATCTCTCCCTTTTCTACCACTTTTTCTTATTTCTCCCCTCTCTTCTACACTGTATCTCTTTGTACCAGACTTTGTGCACGCCCTCTTTAACATGTGTTTAGTATGTTATGGCCGCTGTCTCATGACACATATGTATATGTATATGTAAATGTGAAATGGCTAAGGCTAGGTTCCTTAATAGACACTTTTTGTATTCTAACTTTCTACTGCACAGGGTCTATATCTAGCTTGCAGCTCTGAATTTCAAATTTCGAATGTTGACGACTCATGTGTCTTCTTTACCACGGGCAGTCACTGTTCTTGATATCCTGTACTCTTACCTCTACCTCATCTCTTCCCTCCCAGAGCTCCTCGTTTTCTGTCACCTTCTCTTTTCTCCCCTCTTCTCTTTCTCCCTCACATTTCCTTTCTGTTCTACTCCATTCGACTCCTCCCTCTCTCTCGCCCTCTCTCTCTCTCAGATTTGTTCTTTACTCTCTCTCTCTCCTCATACCCCTTTTCTGGGAGAGAAGGGGTAAATGTTTCAGAGCACTTAAATTAATTTATTCAATGCATTCTGTGCATTATCGAGATTCATTTTTAAATGCCAGTCTTCAAGTTTACATGTCAGTTTTGTTAATGCTATTATTGCTATTACTATTATTGTTATTATTATTATTGTTGTATTTCCTTTGTATCCTCGAATGTATTTATATATTGTTTATGTTGTTTGTATATGTACGTCACTCGCCAGTGGAGGACGAATTTTTGTATTTTTTTTAAATCAGACAATAAATTATCTTGAATCTTGAATCTTGAACTTAAATTACATAGATAAATCCGTTCATGGTGATAAATATTAACATATCAAATTGGAAATTTCAAAGAAGCAAATTCATCTGAGCAGCAGTGGACCAATTTGAGGGCTTATTTATTTGGAACTCTTCCTATAGGTTCTGTTGGCATGACCATGTGTCGATAATTACCAGTTGATCGTATATTTTTATCAATTGCCTAATAACAATTACAAAAAAAATGAATATTGTTATTGCAGTTAAAATAGATTTGTCCGGCAGGAAGTGATATATCAACTCAGATTTATGTTGTCCATTATTTATAGAAAATGTTTAAAGCTGATAGAAAAAAATGATAATTAACTTCATTTAGACAAAATGTTGTATCAATAACAAATACATCTTCACCAACTGCATGATCTTTAATACATGACAATGTGTATAACCCTTAGGTTACCAAGTAAGACCAATCCTTACCACAAATATTACTCTTTTAATCTCCACCAATTCATATGGCATATGTTAGCTGCAATAGTTTTAACAACTGGCTGTCGCTTTAATAGCAGTACTTTTATTTGTGTCATTTAAAATGTTGTTATTGTATCTCTTGAATTAATTTGCCCTTTGGTCATCATAAAGTAAATTTTCGTGCATTAAAGCAAAACAATAACGATTACACTTTAAAGCTTGACAAATCTGTGTAAATTCTATTTTGTATTTGAATAATGTACGGTTTGTCATCTTAAAAGAAAAAGGGGTTGGGGCAAAAAATGAATGGATGAGATTGTACGCTAACGCATGGTAGTAATTGTGAAATGATGTGATTCAATGATGTTGTGTTTTTTTAATGGGGAGTATTCAAATAACCTAGCAATGATTTAAGAAGCCAGTGTTTATCATTTTTCTGCATAAATACTTTATTCCTTTATTCCTTTATTCCTTTTTATATATATATATATATATATATATATATTTTTTTTTTTTATTTATTTATTATTTTTTTTTTTTTTGGGGGGGGGGGAGTTGTGATGGGAGTGTAGTTGTGTGTTAATGAGAAAGAGAGAGATAGAGAGAGAGAGAGAGAGGGTATATCAACTGAATAAGGGCACAAATTTATAAACAAATATGGTATTTAGTTGCCCTAAATTGGCCATTACTTTTGTACAGAATTCTCTATTTTCCGATACATGCCCAAATTAAGGTTGGCCGTCATTTACGCCTTTCAAGCAAATCACGGCTGAACCTATCGGAATAATATATATATACATATATATATTCCTAAACACGGTTACTCTCTCAGTATTAAACGTGTTTTCCTGAGAGGTCCTGTACAAATTATAGGTTAAAAATGCAAAAGAAATTGAACAAAGTTTAAATACATATTACCTATCATATCATGGATTATTTTGTTCCATTTAACAAAAAACATGATAATTATAAACACTGACAAAAATTGATATTTGACCAGGTTAGGCAAAGGCTCCTTTCGAATCGATTAACGGAAAATTAAAGCGGAAAAGCAAAAATACTCGTTTGGTTTGTTGTTTAATACTGAAAGGAACCGTCTCTGGGATTAAACTAAAATGATACCATGTATCTTAAAATGGATTTTACAGCTTAAATCTTTTGTTTTTGTTTTTGTTGTGTTTTTCATTATGAAACGGGGCCTAAAATCGGAAATGTTAAGGCCCTTAAAATTGAGTTGATTATTTTTCATATCAATTTTCAAGGATTCATGAAACACCCCCCCCCCCGAACTTTCCTCTTCCCTTTCCACCTCCCGGAGCTTGTATTTTGTTGTCGCTAAACAATTTAAATGAGGCCTACACAATTAAATCGTTCATGGGGCAGAGACAAAAAAAGATATAAAATATATAAATCCCAATATGGCAATAATAAGAGTATTATGTTATCGCATTCTCTGTCCTTTTCTCTTTCTTAATTTCTCTGTTCTTTGTTTGTCTCTCTACTATATGTATTCCTCTCTTTATCTATATATATATATATATATATATATATATATATATATATATATATAAATATACATGCCCTCCCCCTCTTTATCGCGCGCTCTCTCTTACTCTCTCTGCTTCTTTCTCTTTACCCTAACATCCAACACACCTTACCTCCATCACTCTGTTTTCTGAACATAGGTTACAGATGTGTGGAACTAGAGAGGGCGGTAGACTGAATACTCATCTCCAAGGTCAACTATGTTTACCAGGCAACCGCATTCTAGTGAAGCTTGCTCATGTAAGTATCGCTCCACGTTATGTTCACTGTACACTTTCACTATTTCTTATTTTCATCTGTATAATGACCGCTATGATGCTAATATTGTTTTGTATACTGTTTTTAATATTCAATTTCTAAATTTTCTTTCCATTTTTGGCCCATTTTCTTTGTTAACGTTTTCTAAGTGTAATTTCTCTTTTCTTGTAAAATAATCCCCTTCTGCTTCGTAAGTTTTTCAAACTGTTTTATATTTTGATTTTTCGTATCATACTCTTTTGTCTTTGTCCCGGGTATCTGTCTTTATTGTTGTTGATGATTGTTATCCCATTTCCTACACATCAAATGCTCAACAGAATATCGAAACGTTGCTAAATGACATAATTTATATTTCTTCTCTCCCATGTGTTCCTATTACGTTTGTACACGTACTTCACTTTGTTTCCTCTGTCTGGATTTGAACTTCAACATTCTATCAAATATTTCATCAAATATTATCCTTGTTTTCGGTGTTGTTTCGATGGTACGATTTTTAGTATGATTTATTATTTGTGTTCCTTGCATGAAATTGAGAAGTTTCTTTCTTTAATCATAGCTCATCAAATAAGCAAAAACACCTAATTATATATGTGAAAATGGGGTTAACTTCCTTGCCTTGTAATAACATAGTTTAGTCTAATGAAAGTAACCTGTTCTGCCATTTGTACCCTGCAAGGGGATGCTACGCTTTGCGTTGACTTGTTATCATTACTAGTTGGGTCCGCGGAAATCCGCGGGATTCTAGGGGGCGCGGGGTGGGGCAGTGGCTGATCCATAAGGCAGCAAGGGAGGGGCCCAATTTGTGGGTAAATATTAAGCAGCGACTCAGCCGACCGGCCGAATAATTGGGGGTGGGGAGAGGGTTGGGCGGGTAGTGAGCATTAAGTTTAACACTATATTGCACAGAGGGGATGAGTGACAGAAGACGGGGAAAATGGAGTCCAGGGAGGGAGAGAAATGGGGGTAAGAGAGTTAAAGAGGAGGAAGAGATAGAGGAGGATGAAGTAGACGTATGAACATGAATAATATATACTACAGAAATTGATTTTTGTTTAGGGGGCAGTAGTGAGCATTCGAAGCGTGTAAACCAAACATTGAGGGATTATTTCATGAAATTTTGAAAGAAAGAAGACGTTGCATATCATTTCATACCTGCTTTTGTATGATGATTAATGATCAATTGCGATAAATATAGCATGGGGAAAGGGGTTGGAAAGGATGGGTGCACAGGGAGGCAATACATTCCCTTTCTTGTGCGAATTGCGTAAAGAAATAAGATGACTCAATGACACACTTTTACTTTTTCTTTCAATTAGTCTTTCTTTTCTATTACGACTTATATATGTTGTTTCCTTCTTGGTTTTCTCCTGATACTGTGTTTGTTGTTGTTTTCGAGCGGCTAAGATTTGCATAAACATTGGCAGGTATTTTCTACCAGCCATCTGGCATAGATACACTTAGTTATAGATTATATCCCACCTTTCATGAATATTTCTAGTAGTAGACCTAGTAATATAATTTTTTGTTCACAACTGTGATCTAGATGTAGGCCTATACGCTTTGTTTTTGTACACAGGCATGATTGATGTTTTCCTCTGTCTCTGGAAAAAAAATCTGTGTGACCTGTGGCTCTGTACTCACTACTCAGCCGACCTTCCAACTGTGAGAGGGGCCGGGGGGGGGGGGGATGTCTCAATGAGATTAAAATTGTATATCCGCGTAAATCACTTTGTGAAAAAGCACCCTAAATACGCACTCACACTTAAAGATAAACTCCAGTACTGGTAAAAAAAAAAAAAAATTCTCACAGAATCAAACGAAACTTACACTGAATGTTCAAGATTACAAATAAATGACATGTGCCAAACAATTTTGGAAGAAAATGTATACTGGCTGAGTAATGAGCATAGAAAGACAAGGAAACCAAGGTAGTACCATCCCCGACACCAATATATAGCTTTCTATGTGAGTGTTTGTTACTTTACCAAGACTCGGTCAAATTTATTATGATTTTGATGACTCCAGAATCTTGCAGTGCACACCAATACTTACATGCTACATGATCAACTGTTTCTGATCCTTTCACACCTTTTCTTTCACAATGCAATCGCATTACCAGTACTAAAGTTTATCTTTAATTATGCAAGGACATGCAAGTTTGGCAAGGTTATTGTTATTGCCATACTTTTAAACCTTTTTTAATTTTAAGTCAATAGGAAATAAGAGAATGTTATTGATTTTGCCCACTGGTATGAGCATGTAAAAATGGTATAGGCATAATATATTATATGTGATATACATGACATAATCAGCATCTTATTGAAATGTCTCATTATGAATGTTCACCGCATCTGTTCTCTCACCTTCTTTACCCCTCAATAAAATTGATTTCAAGTACATTTATCACAGCCATAGATATACAAAGAAAGAATGAATCAATCTTAAAATATAAACTATATTGCATTGTTTTCCATTTACTTTATTGTGAGAGAGCTTATTATCAGAAATGATTGACGAGTGGAGTATGCAATGAATAAAATATGGAGAACGGACGTGAGAGACATTATGAGAGAGAAATAGTGATATGAAATGAAAGGACTTTACTGTGAATAAAGATTATAAGAGAAAGAGATAAAGATGACGGCAAGACAGGATACATATTGATACGAAAATAACAATAATAATGAGATAGAGATGACGGAAAGAAAGAGAGTAAACACTGATAGCATAAGAATGAATAAAGATAATAAGAGAAAGATATAGAGATGACGGCAAGACATAGGGTACATATAGATAGGAAAATGATAATAATAATAAGATAGAGATGACGGAAAGAAAGAGAGTAAACACTGATAGCATAAGAATGAATAAAGATAATAAGAGAAAGATATAGAGATGACGGCAAGACATAGGGTACATATAGATAGGAAAATGATAATAATAAAAAGATAGAGATGACGGAAAGAAAGAGAGTAAACACTGATAGCACAAGAATGAATAAAGATAATAAGAGAAATATATAGAGATGACGGCAAGACATAGGATACATATTGATAGGAAAATAATAATAATAATAAGATAGAGATGACGGCAAGAAAGAGAGTAAACACTGATAGCATAAGAATGAATAAAGATAATAAGAGAAAGATATACAGATGACGGCAAGACATAGGGTACATATAGATAGGAAAATGATAATAATAATAAGATAGAGATGACGGCAAGAAAGAGAGTAAACACTGATAGCATAAGAATGAATAAAGATAATAAGAGAAAGATATAGAGATGACGGCAAGACATAGGGTACATAATTATAGATAGGAAAATGATAATAATACTAAGATAGAGATGACGGAAAGAAAGAGAGTAAACACTGATAGCATAAGAATGAATAAAGATAATAAGAGAAAGATATAGAGATGACGGCAAGACATAGGGTACATATAGATAGGAAAATGATAATAATAATGAGATAGAGATGACGGCAAGAAAGAGAGTATTACACTCATAGCATAATAATGAATAAAGATAATAAGAAAAAGATATACAGATGACGGCAAGACATAGGGTACATATAGATAGGAAAATGATAATAATAATAAGATAGAGATGACGGAAAGAAAGAGAGTAAACACTGATAGCATAAGAATGAATAAAGATAATAAAAGAAAGATATAAAGATGACGGCAAGACAGGATACATCTTTCTTTCATTAGTTTTATTCATTCTTATTCTATCACTGTCTACTCTCTTTCTTGCTGTCATCTCTAGCTCTTTCATTAATTTTTATTCATTCTTATTCTATCAGTCTACTCTCTTTCTTGCTGTCATCTCTATCTCTTTCTTTCATTATTTTTATTCATTCTTATTCTATCACTGTCTACTCTCTTTCTTGCTGTCATCTCTATCTCCTTCTTTCATTTTTTTTATTCATTCTTATTCTATCAGTCTACTCTCTTTCTTGCTGTCATCTCTAGCTCTTTCATTAATTTTTATTCATTCTTATTCTATCAGTCTACTCTCAGGGAACACTTTTATCACTAGAGTCTTCGTCACTGCTCGATTCGTCGGAATCAGAGTCCATGCTCCATGCTTCCATAGTAACAAGATCTCGAGCCTCCTCTACACTAAACACACGTTGACGTTTTCCAGCAGGTGCCATCGTAACATCAGTAAAAAAAATCCAAAGAAAACCGCTAAATACACGGTAATTTCGAATGTAACACTATGAAGAAAAACAGTTTACCGGAAAGTGTGCGATGTATACAATGTAAACAATAGTAAACGCAACGCGTGGCTACACACTGCGAGCGGTATTATGAATGTCTAATTGACTCGTATACATCTGTGCAAAAATGCGAAGTTGGCACGCCTACGTCCGTGCAAATCGGCGAACAAAGCAAACAAAGAGTTAAACCTCGGGCAAAAATTCAATCTGCATGCACGGAGCCTTTTTAGAGGTTTGTGAACTTTGTATTCGTCCCCAAATTACTCTGATGATGATTATAGGGGCAGATAGCGCAGGGATAACTCCGGGGAGCTCCGCCGCCCAAGAGCAGGGCTAGCTGTTTTAAACCGAAAATTCATGTCTCTTTTGTTCGTTAGCCTCTGATTTGGGTAGGGTCGGCTCCTCTCTTTTGGACTAAAATGTCACTTTAGTGGATTCATATGCGATGCATTTACTTTTGAAAATTAGGCCTAGGCTAACACTAGGCTTATCGGTTCCACTGAGTTACCAGATTGACTGGATGATGCGATTAATGTTTTTTCCCCCCGATTTTCTTCGTCGAAATTGAACTCGGCTCGGGGGGGGGGGGGGTGGCATTGTTGTAGTTCAAATACTGGTCAGAGAGAATGATCCGCAAGGTCCTTTTCGTGATCATTTCTATGTTATGGCTTTGTCGCAAGGTGATACCGGGGTGCCACACGGGAGCACATCATTCTAGTGCAATGCGTATGAACGAAGTATGTACGGTCAACAGAGCTTCTTGTCGATGTTGCCGTAAAGCTCAATATATACGTAGAGATTGGATGACCCCTATTCCTATTTAATAATTGCCATTTTTTCTTCTGATAAGTGTCTTTCTTTTTTTTCTAATAATCGCCCTTTGATAATTCACCCTTTTTACTTACATTTCCCATTGTCCTTTACACAGTTTGCCCTTTTGCGGTCATCTAAAGAACTATATTTTGTTTTAAAGAATGTGAGCAGCTTGTTGTATCGTATAAAAGTACCCTATTTCTACCACCACAATGAAAGGCAGCAGAGCCAGGGACGCATTCCAAGAACTGTGCCGTTTTATTAAGTTTTTGGTGAAAAATTAGAAAGAGAGAGAGAAAGAGACAGAAGACGATATAAAGAAATAAGAGTGTAAAGGAGGAGGAAGAGGGTAGAGAAGAAGAAGAAGGAGAAGAAGAAGAAGATAATGATGATGATGATGATGAAAAAGAAGAACATTTCCTATCCTGCCCTTTTCAAAATTGTCTTTGTTAATTTGCATTGTATCCACCTATATAGTGAGAGTGGTGTGAGCCCCCCCCCCCCTCCCCCCCCCCCCATAATGCCATTATCAGTGCCTAGACCCATGCTACGTCAATGGAGTGAGGCCCTGTGTTTTCAAAAAATAGTAACTAATACTAAACATATAGATCTGTCTTTATTAACAATTATCATTATGAAATAAGGGACTTGAAATAGTAAATTTGCTATTTTGTTGATGTAATGATGTCTAGGAATTGATTTCTTTCTTTTTCAGAATGATTTTACTCAGGTTTTTTAGTTTAGCTTCATGTTGTATGCTGATAACAAAATTAGGGTTCCACATAGCTAATAAGTCATTTTCTGCTTTCTGTTACACTATTGGCCCATTATGACTCAGGTCCAGCAAATGAAAAAAACCATGATAACCTGGCAAGGGGGTTATCCATTACACTCTTTTCCGTTTCATCTTTATTAAACAGTCCCCAGCTAGAGGATAGTTGAATAATTGAATTCGATGATGCATTTGGGAAAGATTTTACAATAATATACATCTTTACCTAGACACGAATAGGAAACAGAATCAGGAATTCTTTAATAAAACTGATATTTGTCAGGGTGGTCAGTGGAACAACCATCAGTATAAAGACACTTACACTTGTGGTCTTATCATAATCCTGAGGTAAAAAATAATATTTCATCATTTATATGTAAAATAAATACATTTCTATAATTTATGTCATTTAGTAGTATTCTTCTTATCGAAATTACATTATGTTTCCTCGTTCAGGATTCCGGTGCGGGTGGGAACTTCCTCATCACCCACAGTGGTTGAACCACAGTGCAGCCGCAGCTGACATAGTGCATTGCCTTGTACCTGACATCATTATTGTTCTCACATTGGATGAGTTCCAGTGATGACGTCACACTACCCGGTCAAGCTGACATGCTGCATTGTCTCATACATGATATATACCTGATCTACTTCCTGGTATTTATTAACGCATTTCTTACTGGAACCGGGTCATTTTTGTATTAAAGCTAGGAAGAATATGTTACATCAGTAGTCAACATGTTAACTTCCAGGAGAAATGAAGTTCAATTTATTTCATCTTCATGTTTAGATAATGTAGGTCCCTGCTAACCAGCTTTATGCATTGTCATGATAATTATATTATTGAATGTAACTCATGCCTCATCTCCATCATCATACTTGGAATAATTTCACTCCTTATTACATTTTTTACAAGTTTTCTAAGCAGCAGTTAATTTTACATTTAGATATAGAAACACTTATGTACAAATGTGTTGTTTGCACTTTTAATGAATCAAGTGTAATGATGATTGACGATGTAGAGTCATAAAAACCCTGCTGTTTTTTAATCTGTTTTGTCTATTCCAATTTTTTAGGAAAGCTATTTGAATTTTGAAAATAACTTAAATCTGCAATGGGTCTATTTCCCTAATCTTTGTACAAACATAATACTTGTATATGGGATGATTTTGATGTCGAAATACTGCAGAAATGCATGCTTTAATACAGCTATTGTGGATCTTTAAACATATGTTATTTAACACGCCCTCAACGCTGAGTACCCCCACCCCCATTCGATTGGGGGAGAGATGAAGGAAAAGGAAACGGAACGTGAAATAATACATGTAGTATATTTTAGGGCAACAGGTCTTCCCGGTTTTGTCTCATTTTACTCGGTTTTGTTCGATTAGGATAATATCATAATACAACGATCTATTTGTTAATAGACTTGTATTACGTTTGAATATATTTTCGGAGCATTTATATCAAAATAATGCAATTTATGTCAGTACTTCACATCACCATTTAAATTTGAAAGGTTATACCCAATGAGTCCCATGGAATGCATGTAGCTAATTAATTTACTTGTTGTAAAAATCTACATATATTTATTACGACCCAGCTTTTGTATTACATGTTATTTATATGTATAAATGTATATACATACACACATTATATCATTCATTATTTCGACAACTACACCTTGGATTGCTACTAGAATAGCACTATTTATTGTATTGTAAATAGGTTTGTGTAACGAAAGAATTCACGAAGTTCATACAAAAGATGCATATATGTGTTGGAAGATTAAGTAATTGAGTATAATAGTAATTCATTTTGTAAGTGATAATTCCATTGTGTGAATCTTAACAGCTGCATACAAAACTGAAGTAACTTTATTACTTTTCATTATTTTATTCTTTATTGATATGCATTTTTCACAAAATATGTGGTTGATAATTTTAGGAGTGTATACGAGTTGTTTCTATCATATATTTATGATGTCACTTGTATCATGTATGGGGATTGCCCTATAGATGAAGTAGAATGCTTCATTTGTTATTCACACAGATACAGTACACATCTTACTCATTTAATGATTTAAATATGATATGATGTTGATTTTTATGCGGCGTAACAACGATACAAAAAAGGAAGACAAAAAAGTGAGGCTGGAAAACAAATAATTCTTTAAGGAATTATGGATTAGATTTATTTCAAACTTTCGCCATTCATATTGGTTTATTTGTCTACTGTCATACAAATGAGGATTGGATTGCCCCTTTCCCTTGCCCTTGCCCGTATTGGAGGGGTGACGTAATAAATGCAGTTTATCCAGAGTGTGATGGGGGGCATGCCCAGTCCGTAGATACTATCTGCGCATGGATAGAAAAATGTTATTAGTACCAAACGCGTAGAGATAACAACTGATATGTGGTCATGAAAGTTATGTAAACATTATTCATAGAGGTCGCGTTGTACCGACTAATTCATTCTTTTATTGTACATTCATGTTCCAGTAATTTTCCATGACGGAACTTATTTATATTCATTATTCGGACTACGTGTGTTCATTCCTTCCAATCACGCATCGTGTTTCCGCGCACTCGTTCACCCGCGTTTTTCAACGCCACGAGGTTTTTCTTCACTCCCGCTTCTATCTCGATCGGTCGAGTCAAGACGTCTCCATGATTTCCTCTCCGAGCTTTATTCTTCTGTGCATTTCGCCTATTTTACGGCACATCTTCTCTTTCTCTGCCGTCTTCAATTGGCGGGCAGCCTTCCAGTGGAACGTTTAAATCAGGACCCGACATGGCGCCTCATTATCCGCTGGGAGCTGCCAGTATCTTCGTTCCGGTAGCTCTTTCCACACACGAGCTCGACTCACCGTAGTTCGTCTGCCAGTTCATCGAGTTCGATTCACCGCAGCTCTGATGAACTTCACATCAAACAAAGTTCGGGTCATCCGACTCATCGAGAGACTTACTGCTTTGCATCGGCACCGACTTTTTTGTCATCATTTTCAACCTTGCCCTCCGACATCGAGCGATTCAATACTTCGTCATCGAGCGCCACATTTCTTCTCTTCTCTTCTCGCATGAGAGCTTCTTCATCATCTTCATCATGAGCGTCAGCGTAGAGATTTCTTCACGGCTCTTCAGTCTCGACAACGAAGCTACACCTTCGCCATCAAGCCTCCGCATCTTCATCGCGTGAGCCCGTTCCTTCATTCTCTACCCTCATCATCTTCATTTCCACTCTGTCGTAAGCTCTATTTATTCATTGCATTTATCATGTCCATCCTTCGCATTTATTATGACCATGCATTTCATTTACTATTGGCCAATGTAACTCCGTGCAATATTCACATTTACCATTTATGCATTTTTATTCCGAGTCATCGACTTGTGCTTGACTACACTTTGCAAGTGTACGGTCAGCTTCATCAGTACCCAATAAACATAACGAAAAGGGACTACTTTCTTCCATGTATTTTATTGTCAGTGCAACCTTGTTTCCTCGTGGCTAAAATAAAAAGAGAGTTATGTTGTGTGATTAGTGAAGACGCTTTACAATGTCCATTCACAATTCCTCACACATTCATTTCTCTACAGAGTGAATCTAGAAGAAAATATATATTTTATGGGGGCGGGGGGGGGGGGGGTTGAAGAAACTGATTATTCGGAAGTGCACAAAGGGGGACTTCTCAATGTTTAAAAGATGTTTTGAAAGGATCAAAAACATCTATACACAGAGTTTGGCCAACTTGGTTTTAGTAGGTCACGACATGGCACATATTCTTTTATTTTGTGTTAGCCCAACAAAACAATATTCGTCATATTCGGCCCAACTCAATCCGGGTGGCTAACAAGGGATCGTTGTCGAGCGCCCTCTTACTATGTTCCTCGCTATAGAAAGATAAGGTTACGATTAGGTTTTCGAAATGAAAAGACATGTGACCAGGCACCACATAATAGTGCGTTACGGTATGTAATCCCGTAGGATTTTGTTGCCAACATTTTCGGACCCCTCCTTCATTTCCTGGGGGTCCATATTGGGCGCCAAAATGGCATTTAACGCGCAATAGGGAAATTTGGTGTCTTCGGGAAAATTTGTACCCCATCAATTTCTGATAGCTTGGACCCCAATGAATCCAAAAATGCCAAAAAAAACAAAAAAAAAACGTTGGCACAAAAATCCTACGGGAGCTGTTTCAGTGACATACCGTACCACACTATAACCCTGAAAAAAAAACACATTGTAAGATTTTAAGCTAGAGCTCATTAAAGATATTTGTTGTTAGCATGTAATGGTCGAGTTTCCGTTTTTGGCCTCTTCCTGAAACGGTATACTTTTAATTTGACAGCTAAGAAAGCATGTGTCTTCTTGTACGTACACAAACAGGGGATCTCCGAGGGACTTTGCCAATTAAAGAGGATTAATGTTTACCGTTCGGGACTAGCGCGTGGACTTGGATTTGAACCCTAGACCTCCTTGTTTACTAGACCATTGCTTAGCTATAGCATTGCTATTATCGGCTTTTACTGAACAGTCTATCGGGAGAACAAGAACTCGGAAAGGAACATTGTGTGTGAGATGTAAAATTGACATCTTTCCAATTCGTCGCAACTTTAAGACTTCATACCTTAATTGTCTTGCTTTAAATCTATATTTGAGGAATTTCAAAAGGGGAAATTTATCCCGATATGATTTTTCTCAAGCGTTTCTGTGATGGAATAGCATATTTGGAGACACCATACAAAAACACGCGCATATTTGGGTCACTGAACTCTACACTACGCATTGCGTAATGTTCAGTGATCTCGGCTCACGAGATGCGAACTTAAATGAGACCTCACCCCAAGAAATTTTCAGAGAGATTCATTGCATTCTTACCCTTTAATCTACAAGTTCCCCCACCAGAGTGTATGAGAGCGATACAAAGTAAGGTATTCTTAGCATAATGAACAGTTAACCAACACGGCATGGGCATCGCCATTTTCATGATTACGTGACGTACTAATACGAACTCGTTTAATAAGTAAATGTATTGACTGTATGGATGTTTCTTTCCTGTGTGTGTGTGTGGCGATGGAGCATTTCATTAACCTGTTATTATCTTTTGAACTAAAATTGTAAACATTCAATAAATACATTGATGCTCTTCTTCGGTGAAAATTTCGCATAAATAAAATAGATTTGTCAAGTGCTATAATTTATTTTGTAAATTAATTATTCCGTGTTATTTAAGCCATGATTTGTCCTTATTGAAGAGTAAATAGTTTGAAATTGAATTGGAAAGTCTTACCCATTAGAGCTTTGTACAAGTTCGCCTGTTATGTTACATTATCAAGAATATGGCTGCGCCCAAGTTATGCTATATTTTTTTGGTGCTATGTAGAACCCCGCTAAGTGATGTTTTCCTGGCATCTACATGTACTAACACAATGGAGACCATAACACGCAGTGCATGATAACGTCTTTTTAATTCAAGTAACAGTTTAATACACAGTTATCTTTGTGTTTTGTTAAGTTAAGGGGGGGGGGGTTCGACCCACTGACGATATGAATACTATGTTGATCTGGACACATGATGGCGTTTTCTATGCACATCACATTTTAACTTGGCCTACCCCCCCCCCCCCCCCCCTTAGATCCGCCACTTCAATGTTTCTTGAAATACACCATCTTATTGTCAAAGTGTCGGATGCGAGTTACCACTAATTTCTATAAAAAAAGCTACAGCAAATCTATAAAAAACTCGCGTCTCGACAATTCCTAATACGGGATACATATCACAAGAGTTCGTTAAGAGGCCAGCGATCGACACTTCCTTATTGTCTGATTGTGTGGATGGGCATGTTTCACAAATGTACGTGCAACCGTTGAGAGAGAGAGAGAGAGAGAGAGAGAGAGAGAGAGAGAGAGTGCGTGTGAATATGAGGCATGTTTTCACTCAACATCGTGTAACCTTTGAGAGACAGAGAGAGAGCGAAAGAGAAAGAGTGTGAGATCGAGACAGGTTTAATTTCCAACGAAATAAAGCCATAGGGGTAGAGCACAATTTAAGGGATGAATTCAAGTTTCTATCGCTCAAGACAGCTATCTTGACAATTATGAATTGCTAAAATGCGGGGGTTCCGACCCTGGACCCTTACGATGTAACATTGAAACCCGTCGGGAATACATATCTATTTAATGTTAATCCATACGAGCGAGGCACTGTTAAATTATTTTAATATTTTGTCCTCAAATTGATCGCATTAAAATATACTTGTCGACGCTGTAGGTTATTACTTCTTCGTAGGTTGCTGGCTGTCGGTCTCTTCAGAACAAGGAATCGAATTTTGAGAACTTTAATTCTTTCTTAACTCAAGCGAGTTACAAGGCATACGGCGAATGAGGATATTTAAATGCAAGCGAAATCCAGACACACCAGAATAAGGCTGGAATTGTGATTCGAAAGACTCTTGTTTCAGTTTTCTTTATTCTCATAGTTTACACAAGCGGGAATTTAGTACACGGAATATTATTATGGACAACATCCTTAGAAGTCCTAACCAGTTGTTCATTTGTTACTCAAGTATCTTGACATCGAACAAGTCATCGTGCACATAAATTAAAGGCGGTGAATGACGTCATTGACCTACACTTAAAGGCCTACTGATTGATTATACAAATAATGTGAGTAGTTCATACTGTTTCATATCAAGATAGGCGCTGTATAGCTGTCGCCAGATGTGTCTTGTGGTGTGAACAAACTTACCTTATTTTGCACTATTTCCTGCCAATCTCTTCTGAAGATTTTTGGACTATTTTTTATTAAACCTGTTTGGACAATTTATAGCAAGGTATGGATCTATTTCGAATCATCGTTTTCGTGCATTTTATGAGTTTGTATTTGCTGACATTGTCGACTAACTATATCGTAGACACTTACACGGAAAAGCATATAAGTGGTCTTCACCTCGTAACCCCTTTCTTATGCAAAGTACTGACGCGGACTTAACAATGGAAGGCGTTCACGGCTACCGCGGGACTGTGATACGGTACTCAGCCGATGAACTTCTCCGATTACGTAATACCGTCGCGTCAAATCAAATGTTGCCGGAGTGGCATGACGTTGCTAAGGAACTTGGTATTGAAAGACGGAAACGAGGAAGGAGAGGCGGCCAGCATATTCGACGCCCAATCAAACCAATTGTGAATTATTTTGATAGAGAGCTCTCTACGATTCAATCTCGGAATGTAGATCAAACAAATTTGGTGGAAATTAGAAGAACCAAACAGAACAGAGATCGTTCGAAAGTATCTTTCCCATCTTTTATTATGAGCAATGCAAGATCTTTGAACAATAAATTTGATGAGTTTGAGGCCTATGTGTCGTCTATAAAGGCCGACGTTGCCGTAGTGACCGAAACTTGGTTTGCGGATAATTTATCAAAAGACAATGTTTCCATAAATGATTATGACTTATTTGCGAAGTCGAGGTCTCATCGCAGAGGAGGCGGAGTAGCTATATATGCACGACAGTTCCTGAAACCTGAGCCAATGTCAAGTGTGGCCGTCCTTGATGACCTTGAGGTGGTGTGGATCAAGCTCCAGCCACAAAGACTTCCCCGGTCTGTTTCCATGGTGGCGGTTGCGGCAATATATCATCCTCCTAATGCCGCGACTGCTGATACCCTGATCGACCATTTGCTGCACTCGATGGACGCCATTGCATCTACACATCCAGAGACGGGTTTCATCTTGTTGGGGGACTACAATGAGTTAGACATCTCGACGCTAACCGCAAATAGGGGGTTCCGACAAGTTGTCAGTGTACCAACAAGAGGTGACCAGATTCTGGACAAGATAGTCACCAATATGTCAGGCTACTATAATTCCCCAACAACTCTACCCCCATTGGGCTCCAGCGACCACCTTGCGGTTTCCTGGATCCCTACCCAATACTCACCGAAGCCCAATCGCACAAGAACTCGGATTGCAAGACCAATCAAAGACAGTGCTATTCGCGAATTTGGACAGATTCTCCAGAACTATGATTGGTCTCCAGTTTATCAAGCCGAGAACACGAACGACAAGTGCGATACGTTCTATTCCGTAAGATGAAGGAGAGCAATCCATCTCAGTGGCACAAGAACATCAAATCAATGGCAGGAAATAAGCCCAAACCACCTGCCATTGAGGTCGAAGGGATCGACGAGTCAGACCTCGCTGGTATTGCTAACACGATCAACATGTTCTTCGTCAGCATAGCTGAAGACATCGGTAGACTCGATTTGACTGATCTCCCAACCTATCTCCCTGCTCTACCACTGCCTGTTATTAAACCTTGGGGTGTCTACTGGGAATTGCAACATCTTAACAGACGGAAAGCTCCCGGTCCAGATAGCATCCCAGCTCGGATCATCTCCGAATTTGCGTTAGAACTGAGTAGCCCTCTTACGGCCATTTTCAATGAATCTATCAGAGAATCGGTGGTGCCACACCGCTGGAAACGTGCAATTGTGGTACCTATCCCCAAAACCTCCAAACCCACCATAGGAGACTTGAGACCGATATCGCTCACAGATCATTTCGCAAAGATCCTGGAGAAATTCATCTCAAAGTGGCTGGTGGGTGACATTGGACCTGCGATTGACAAGTCACAGTACGGCAATAGGAAGGGCTACTCGACTGCACACTATCTGATAGATATACTAAATACCATCCATCGGAATGCCGAAAATCCCAAAACGGTCACAACACTGGTGGCTACAGATTTCAGCAAAGCTTTCGACAGGATAGATTATGGACTAGCGGTTAGGAAACTACTCGAAATGGGGGCATCCCCGTCTTTGGTGGCATGGATTTCCAGCTTCCTTTCCAATCGAGAACAATGTGTGCGCTACATGTCACAGCTCTCTGACTGGATGGAGATCTCGGCAGGTGCCCCACAGGGCACTCGACTTGGGCCGCTTATCTTTCTCTGCATTATCAACGACGTGTTCAAGGACAGTGATGTTCAGTGTTGGAAATACGTCGACGACCTCTCCCTGCTTGAATGTAGGAAGGCAACGGATCAACCCAAAATCCAAGAAGTGGTAAATGATCTTGAGAAATGGACCAAAGACAATAGCATGAAACTGAACCCTAGCAAATGTGTCGTCATGAACATTCAGTTCATGAGAAACCAGGCAACCGTCCCAAAACTAAAAATTGGTGACCTGGAAATAAGTGAAGTACAACTAGTTAAGGTTTTGGGTGTGTTTGTACAGGAGGACTTAAAATGGTCATATCATGTCACAGAAATGGTCAAGGCGGCAAGCATGAGGCTACACATGATGCGTATCTTGAAAGGTTTTCGGCTACCTGTTGAGGATCTGAAAGTTGTGTATTGTTCGTACGTGCGCCCGAAAGTCGAATACTGCGCACCTGTTTGGCATTCAGGTTTGACTAGGGCAGACAAGAAACTGATAGAGAGAATTCAGAAACGAGCGTGTCGCCTCATGCTTGGCCAAAGATACACGAGTTATGATGATGCCCTCAATGTTCTTGACCTTCCCACACTGGAGGAGAGGAGAGAAAGGTTATTAGAAATTTGCGAGTAATCTCACAAAGGAAACGTCCCCCTTCTATCACTGGCTCCCCCCTACGCGAGCTTCCCGCACTTCCCGCAACCTGCGCAACGCTAATGACTATTCCGAAATCAAATGCAAAAATGAGCGCTACAGAAAGAGCGCACTCCCCTTCATTGTGAGGTTACTCAATTCAAAACAGGAATAATGTAAAGACATATCGTTTGTTCATAAATGCTGAGCATAAACGTAAATCAAATTGTTATCTTATAGATGTGCTTGAATGAAAACTTATATTGTTTACTGAAGGTTTACTGTTTTATTTATACGGATTATATTAATTTCAATATTGCATTACCAACCATACGTCCATTTTGTTCTCCATATACATGTACATTGCACCCACATGACAATAGGCCTACTTTGAAGCATGCAAAACAGATAATTTTTCTTAGCACTGGTCATAATTTATTCAACTGTTATATTCTTCCTATGAATTTGCTTTTAAAGTCCTATCATAAAACACTTATTTTTCCACATCCATTACCCACTTCCGTTATCCCACCATCAATATTCTTTGATCTAAGATGTACCTATAATTGTTTGTTATGAATGTACTATTTTTAATGACTTTGTAATACTATTGTATTTTGTGCAGTATCCGTGTGTTAATATTTATGTAAATTGCACTCAATTCAGCCGAAAGGCTGCCATGTACAATGTTTGTTATACCACAATAAATAAAAAATAAACAAATAAATAAACATATGTTTACGTATGAGAAGTGCAGCTTTTCACCTCTGTTTAGAGCCCCTTTTATTTTGACAATTGTCCCTTTTCGTTGTCCCTTTTGCCCGTTACCCATTTTTCTTAGATTATGAAGTGAGCCTTTTTCGCACTAAACGTTTGCCCCTTCTTATTAGATTATGAAGTGTGTCTTTTCGCACTAAACGGTTGCCCCTTCTTATTATATTATGAAGTGTGCCCTTTCGCACTAAACGTTTGCCCCTTCTTATTAGATTATGAAGTGTGCCCTTTTCGCACTAAACGTTTGCCTCTTTAAACTACAATCACAGCCACATGCTAAAACAGGCATCTTGCAACCTCTCATCGTTTTAACCCCATGACCTTTTTACTTTCATAGAGTATCAAGGTAACCAATTGCCCTTCGTTCAAGAATATATAGATTTAACCAATATGAGGGGGTTTTAAAACTCAAGGCAGACATAATATTGCCAAATGTGCTTTGACAAAATGTTTTTATCACCCCTCATCTCACCCGAAACAATAAGCCAACTTAACATATGCCATAAATGTCAAGCGGCTGAGAGCATTTTTTTCTCACTAAAAAGGTACCCCAGAGGGCATACATTTTTACTAAGGAAAAATGTCCCCTTTTAGTTCAGATAAGTGTTCCTTTTTTTCCTTCTAATATTATGTGCACGTTCCTCATTCTTATAAATGCCCCTTACCATCTCTGATAAGTGCCGTTTACCTCTGATAATTGTCTCTATTCAATTCTCAGATATTCCCCTTTTATCTGTAAGAGGTTCACCATCCTTTTCTATTACGTGCCCCTTTTCACCTCTAATAAGTGCCCCTTTTATTTTGACACGTACATGTACTCTTTTTTTCTTTCTAATAAGTGCCTCTTTTTCTTGTGTTTAGTGCCCTCATTTTTTTAATAAATAAGGTCTCTTTCCCCTTGTCATAAATGCCCCTTTTCACCTCCAAAAAAATAATGCCCTCATTGAAATCTGATAGGTGCTCCTTTTTCTTCAACAAATGCCCCCTTTCTTTTATAAGTACCCCTTTCCCATTCTGATAAGTGCCCCTTTTCACGTTGACACGCACCCTTTTCCTGTCTTATAAGTGCCCCTTTCCCTTCTTAATAATAGCTCCATCCCTTTCACATAAATATCCCCTTTACACCTTTGATAAGAGCCCCTTTCATTTTGACACGTGCGCATGCCCCTACAGCCCTGGTAAATGCCCCTAATACAATCTGATAAGTGCTCCTTTTTACGACAAATGCCCCTTTTACCTTATCATAAGTGCCCTTTTATACAGTAGGTTTGCGGGTGCACCATGTGTGTGAGAGAGAGAATGGTTTGAGGAGTCCTGAAAAGGACTCTGACTCGGTAATCTTTCTTGGAGGAGTGCCCTTTTGTTATCATTTTTGTACTCTGGAATCAGAGAATAATAATTATTGACGTGCAGTAGCACAATTAGTAATAATAGCTACAATTACAACTACGACCGTAGAAGCGCCTTTTTTTTCTGGTAGGTGACTTCTTGGGGTATGCGCGCTTGCATGCACTCGATAAAAGGAAACCATTACAACCACCAGAATCTGGTCTATTTGTTATAGGCTATGTCAAATCGAATTCTTGTTTCTTTTTTGGTCGAAAATGAGGCGTGGGTGTTTGCATATTTTGTTCATACTTGATATTTTGATAAGGTGGTCGCACATACAAATGGTATTAGGCATTGCTCCATATTAACTTGTGCTTTAATATAGAAGTCTACGGCAAAATATTTGGGGTAAAAAAAAAAAATAACGAAACCAAAGTTTATTGAATATTTGTTTAATTAAGTACATCTATATAGCGTACACACAAATAATTGATTTTTTAAAATAATATATCTAGTCGAGTAGTTCATAGATAGTCTGTAAAATGTTACAAAAAGTAAGCAAATCACAACACTACAATATAGTACTTTTTTATAAATGAGTAGCTACGATGTATAAATCAATCTCTTGCGCACACCCTACAACTAAAGCAGCTGGCGAGTCATCGGCAACGCGATGCACTAAAAGTTGTGATATTCTACCACTTGTTAAGACTAATTATGGAGGAATTTCAGGCTAATTAAGGACGCATACCTAGTTTGTATACTTTTTGGTTTATATAATTGCTCTCTAGACGAATCCCCCCCCCCCCCCAGGCCAAATAATAATAAATATATAATAATAATTATGGACATGGTTCAGTATGGAGATGTAGGAGATCTACTTGACACTACACCATTTGACACAGATGGGACTGACCACTCATGATACCGTGATAGACTTTCATGCATGTTTGAGACCCTAATGAAGTTCCCCCGTTAACTACAAATTTATTTTACATCTACATCTAAGATATCACCGAATTAAATTTGTATCTGAAGCTAAACATATCAAATAACCAAAGAAAAGACCAAAAAGGAGGCGGGCGCCAAAAGAATGCTTGCGGGAAAGAGAAACTAGGAATATTTTTGACTTGGCCTTAGTGTGTATCTCTTTGAATGGTTCACGGATAATGGATTCCTTGTTTAGTGTAGGGACGTACTGATACAATCTTTATATTGAAACTCGTTTTCATAACTATTCCAGACATGACATATTTCAATATTCGCTTTGTCATACAAAATAACTGGTACCCAATGACAATTATCCTATCTCTCTACCCCTTCTTCAGCCATCCAATCAGTCATGCTTCTGTTTCTCTGTCTCTCTCTGTCTCTCTCTGTCTCCCAATCCTTCTCTCTCTCTATACCTCTCTCTCTCTCTCTCTCTCTGTCTCCCTGCCGTTCTCTTTCTCTCTCTCTCCCTCCTGCAGCCATCCAATCAGTCATGTTTTCCCCCTCTCACTGTCTCCTTGCCCTTGTCTCTCTTTCTCTCTCACTTAATATTTAAATTTCCCTCTTAGTATCTACCCCCCCCCTTTCTTACATTCTTTGAAATACTTGATCACGTAAATCACTCTCTCGCTCTCACCCACTCACTTATTTATTTATTTTTCGCTCTCCCATTCGCTCATTAATTATTTTTCTTCACATTGTGTCTCTCAATTTATCTCTTGCTGTTATTTATACCTAATAATTGAGAGGGAAAAAAACTCACTCCCGTTTTGCTCTCTCTTTCTCCCTCTGTCTCTCTTCCATTGACGCACATACTCATTTAACCTCTCTCTCTCCATTCGCCCCTATCGAGCTTATCGTGCATGGTGCCGGCTTATTACCCACGATGTGTTGTTATTCGTATTTGTTCATCGTCATTTCAATACTATTTGAAATATTTTGATGACAATGAACGACATTGTGGTGCTATTGTTACGTACCGTCCCATGGCAGTCGCATGACAGATACATTTATACCATACCCTTACCCCGCCCCCTCTCTCTCCCTCTCTCTCTCTCTCTCTCTCTCCCTCCCCCTCTCTCTGTCTCTCTCTCTGTCTATCTCTCTCGCAAGCAATACGATTAAAGAAATGCACATGCACCCCCCCCCCTCCTTTGGAACTACATTTGTACGCCACTGACTTCCAACTTTATCTAGTCTATCTCAGAGAATGGGTCTTACCATTAAAAAATAAATAAACTAGAAACAAGAATGATTAAGTAATTACTTTCATGGCTACTTTTTCTCAGGTTTTTGATTGCCTGGGTGCAGTGCATGATTTATAAGAGCCATGATTAACAGAGATATTTTCTATATGGATGTTTTTATTGTTCGTTTGCATATTGACAAAGAAATAATGTTAGGTTTACACTCTAAAAACTGAAATGTTAAATCTCAACTTAAAAAGACCGAGGAGTGACCACTCTTTCAAAATGTCAGATTGTAACTTTTAACATGCTGGATTCAACTTTTATAGTGTTGGATCCAGCATGTTCAAAATGTCCCCCTACCCCAAGCCACTTATTTACAACTTTATTTACCTTATCACAGACAAGACATACACAACTAAAAACTAGAATATTGAAGTCAATGCTTCTAATTTTTACCTTTTCCCAGATTTGTAATTGGCTTATTGTCTTACCCATTCTATTTCCAATGTTTTCTTAATGACTTTGAGATGCGCCCCTTTTCCTTCTCACAAGTGCCACTTATCACCTCTGGTAAGAGCCCTATTTAAAATCTAATAGGTGCCCCTTTTAATATGACAAGTGCCTCTTCTCATAAGTGCCCCTATTCAAATCTGATAGGTGCAACTTTTACCTTGACAAGTACCTCTTTCCTTTGTTATTAGTGCATATTTCCCAGTTTAATACTTGTACCCCTTTACATCTCTAATGAGTGCGCCTTTTAGATATGACAAGTTCTTCTTTTTCTTTGTAATAAATGCCCCTTACCCTTATTTAGTAGTGCCCCATTTCGGGTGCCCGAAGTGTCAATTTTCACCTCTCTGATAAATGCCCCCTTTACTTTGACACGTGCCCCTTTTCCGTTCTGAGTGGACTTTTCCCTTCTGATAAGTGCCCCATTTCCATTTCTATCAAGTTTTTCTTTTACCAATGTGAAAATTTTCTCTTGATAAGTCACCCTTTCCCTTTCTATATATTAAACTCCCGTTTAGTAAGTGTATTTTTCTCTATATTTCCCATTGTCGCCTACAAAACGTGTGCTTTTGCGGTCATATAAAAAGAGACATATCTAGTTTAATAATAATAATAATAATAATAATATGGATCTTTATATAGCGCCGGTATCCGCCAGGCTCTGACGCTTAGGCGCTGTATATACATGTATTACTATCACAAAAATATAACATTCTTAACTAAAATAAAGTAAACTAAAACAACACAAATTATTACGCTACATTGACATGATTAAATAGCACTGTTTAGAAAGAGATGGGTTTTAAGAGCAACGTTGAAGGCATGAAGGGTAGTTAAATTACGAATACTAAGTGGCAGCTTATTCCAAAGGGACGGACCAGAATGAGAAAATGCTCTACCCCCCCCCCCCCCCAGGAACTGCGCGTCTTAGGGACAACTAATAAGGAGGATTGAGATGAACGAAGACGTCTTGTAGGCTTATACTTAACAATCAACTTGATATTGTAGGAAGGAGCAGAGTCATACAATAAATGGAAAACTAACAACAACAACAACTTAAAAATAATTCGGTCACATACCGGGAGCCAGTGAAGAGTTTTGAGAATGGGGGTGATGTGGGTTCTACGAGAAGAAAGTGTGACAATACGTGCAGCAGTATTTTGCAGTTTCTGAAGTCGAGAAAGTTGTGTGTTAGGGAGTAGATAGAGAATAGAATTACAGAAATCTAAACGTGATGAAATAAGAGCATGTACAAGTTTCTCTATGGTTGAACGACTTAAGTATTTCCTAATAAAACCTAGATTTCTTAGTTGATATCTGACTGACTTACAAATACTAGAAAAATGAGTTGACAATGACATAGACGAGTTTAACATGACACCAAGGTTACGACATTGCGAGGAAGGACTAATTACATAATCTGATATGGATATATTGAACGACTGTATCTTAGCAAGATTTGATTTGGAACCCAATAAAATTAGTTCAGTTTTACTATCATTCAGTTTGAGTGAGTTCGAGTTCATCCAAGTTTGCACATCTTTGACGCAAGCTTCGAGTAGTTTTAAAGTCTGACTTGCGTCATTTTGATTGGGAAGGAACGATGCGTAGATCTGGATGTCATCTGCATAGCAGTTTCAAAGAATTGGAGCAGCTTTTTGTACTAAAATGTACTCCCTTTCTACAGCCACGAAGATAGCCGAGGAGGCAGAAGGCACAAGCCCTTAAAGAACAAACTGTGCCCCCGTTCAGAACATAATCACCCTCGTTTTCAACGCTATCAAATGTCCTTTCTCTATTTAAGTCGTTTAATATGAGAAGTGTGTCTTTTTTACACTAAATGTTTACCCTTTAACCTACGTTGAGATATGTTGAGGTTACCATTTGTATAATGTTCCCTCTTCTTTTTAAAGAAAGTGCTCTTTTGTTGATGCACCCCAAATCTGAAAGACTCTCCGCCACCCCTGCAGTGCAACGTCGAAACCCCCCAAAAATACTTATCTGCAAAGTTTATTCATGCGAGCGAGGTATTGTCAACATTTCTATTTATTTTCGTCGACCTGATCACGTTCAACTAGACTTGGTGACGCTGTATGTTATTACTTCCTCGTAGGCTGCTTCATGTCGGTCTCTTCGAAACAGGGTGTCGACTTTTGATAACTGTCATACTTACTTAACTAAAACAGGTTGCATCGCATTTGGAATGACGAGATTTCAATGCAAGCAAAATCGGGCACTTCAACATTTGGCTTGAATTGTGATTCGAAAGACTCTTGTCTAAGTTTTCTTCGTTCTCATACGTGCACCTCCTCGAGCCGTAAAAAAAACCTCGTACGCGTTGGGCGGGGTTTCAGTACATGGATTATTACCACGGACATCATCCTTAGAAGTCCTAACAAATTGTGTACAGTTCATTTATTACTCAACTAAATTTACATCGAAACAACTCATCCTGTACCTAAAGTAGGCAGTGAATGACGTCATTGACCTGCACTTAAAGGCCTACTGATTGATTATACAAATAGAGTGAGTATTTCATACTGTTTTTAATATGATATATTTTGGGGTAAAAGAAGTGCCCTTTTTCACCTCAATTTAGAGGGATTTGTTATTGTTAGTCAATGTGTGTGTTGTGAGTGTTGGTTTGTACATGTGGTTTGGGGTAGGCGGTTGTGTTTTAATGAATGTCAGAAAACCAAAGCATAACAAATCAGAAAAAAGTGAGGAAAAATGTATTCTTTATGTCCATATACATGTAAAGTGGTCAAGTTTTTTTTTTATCTTTGGTGGTGTTATTGTTAGAACTCATGCTGTTTGAAAATATTTATCAGCGAAAAAGTAACAAACTAGAAATGCAATCGTGTCACAACGATGTGCGTGCAATGACGCCATGTTTCTACGTGTCAAACGAAAGAGCTTCTCTCGGACTATCCAGAGCGATTTGTACGAAGTCTGTAGCTTCTGTGATGTTAGAGATAGGTAGGGCGAGAGAAAGGCCTCAACAGTGACCTTGATGGGATGGTAGTGACTATATGCCTACGAAGTTTGAAAGAAATTGGGATAGGGGAAAGGACGTAGAAAGGGCTCGCAAGCACTGCGTGCAAAAACCAAGGGGATTTGGTGCATGTTCGTCATTGCAATACAGATCGTTCTGGGGGTCAAAAGCGTGAACCCGATATGCCCCATAGACAATGCGTGTAATGCATGAGCGGAAAACGTACAGGATCTGTATTATGACCGGAGTTAAATTGTTTTTTCTCTCTCTCTTTATGTCTTCTTATGGGCCGTATTTGGTATCATTAGAAAGAGAATTTCATGATTGTTATTGTAAACCACTCACTTTTTTTCTATGATAATCCTATCGAAACACGTGATGTAAAATAGATTTATAAGACAAAATGGCGTCTTAAATGGCCCCATTGACCAATCTTAAAAATCCGGCCAAGAGGTGCCCTGCGTATTGGAACTCGGCATGTCACTGCAAATTTTCAAGGAAAAAAAAGGACGTTTAAGGGGCGAAAAGCAGTCCGAAAAAATGACGTCATAGCCGATACGTGTTAGATTCGGGCGGAAACTCGGCGGAATTCGTGTAGTGACCTTTGTTCAAATGCGATTTATTCACAATTTTCTGTGTGAACATATACTATACTTGGTATCATTCAAAAGGGCACTTCGTTGCGGTCAGTTTGACACCATTGTTATCTTCGCGCAATGTATTGCACGCATTAAACGCGCTATTACGTAATGCATAGCAAATTCATCATTTTTGGCGATAACTTTGCGCTGACATATTCGAATTTTACAAAACTTGGTGGACAGTTGTCACGTATATGGATACATATGTCTGCCAAGTTTCATTGATGTAGGTATAAAGATCGCTAATTTAGAGCAAGTTGAAGTTATTTCTCAATTTTCTTGAAAATGGCGAATTTGGAGGGCAATTTTCTCAAATTTGGTCAGTGATAGGGTATATAATTTTGTATATGGCTGGAATGGACATATCTTCAAGTATCTAAATCCAAAAAAGGGTACGGGTTTGCCAAGCCATAATGGAGATACGGCCACAGAAAGAAAGCCAATTCCCAGAACTTTAGAGGGCGCTATTTATGTTTTGCATAGCCATTTGAGCGTACAATTTGGCATGGCTATGTGCAATTATGAGATAAAGATACTGCGAGAAGATGAGACCTAACGGAATTGGTAAAAGAAAGTTATTGCAATTTTTAGATTTTTAGGGGTCCATTTTTCAAGAATTTGAGAGATTGTTGACGGAGTCGGTTTCAGATTTGAATTTTGAGTACGAAGATGGCATTTTGAAGGTCAGGTTATATGTAGCAGATGAAAGAACATCTCTTAGACTATCTAGAGGAATTTGTTAGAAGTTTGTAGGATCTAGGATAGTGGAGATAGGAAGGAATAAAATAAGGCCTTAAAATGGACCAGAAACGGACATAATGGCGCCTGGACGGTTATGCATGAGTGATTTCGAAAACCGAAGAATGTAGTGACCTTGATGAGATGTTAGAGACGATGCCTACGAAATTTGAAAGGAAAAGGACATGAGGAAAGCACCTTACTAGGAATCACAAGCACTACGTGCAAAACGAATGCGATTTCCGGACGATAAGGATAAGGAAAAGGAGAATATTAATTGGGCAGAATGTGAACGAAAACAAGGCAATGACGAAGGTTCGTCATTGCAATTATCTTGACTAAATCCGCACTCTATACCATTCGGCGCCTAACGGTAGACCTACATATGCAGTATTAAACTCATCACATTAGCACTTGCCATATAGTTTCTATACCCTCACAAAAAAAGGACTTGACTTGAAAGAGGAGAACTACCCCAAATCCGCATCTCATCTTGAACTTTTAATTGACAGTTATCTCACCCCCAAAATATGTTATGATGAATTCATAACCACATATTAAAAGGTAGTACGCCCCGAAAATATGAAAAAATAAGCTGTTAATTATTACGATTAGTTTGTCAGATTCACACATAATGAAGATGCATCGTGTTCAGAATGCCTCTGCAAGACTTGTGTCCTTTGAATTTCTTAAAAATGTTCCCATATTACACCCGTTTTCATTAAGTTACATTCAGAGGCGGCGGTGCCCCACATTTTGTTAAGTAACCGAAATTGCCCCTTAAACTTTGTAAGAAGAGCCCGTTTTTACATAGACAAAGTGCCCCTTTTACTTTGACAAGTGCCCCTCTAAATTTTTAAAAGTGCGCCTTCCCCTTTTCACCTCTGATAAGTGCCCCTTTTCTTTTGAAACGTGCCCCTTTTACATCGACGAGTTCCCATTTTCCTTTGCAATAAGTGTCCATTTTCCATTCTCATAAGTGCCCTTTTTAATCTCTAGTAAATGCCCCTTTGCAGGCATGATAAGTATCCCTTCACCTCTGATAATTGCCATATTCAAATTTGAGAGGTGCCTCTTTTACTTTGTAAGAAGTGCCCCTTCCCCTTTTAATAACTACCCCTTTTTAACTTGGATAAAAGACCTTATACTTTCCCAAGTGCCCCTTTTCCTTTCTAATAATTGCCCCTTTTCCTAATGATAAGTACCGCCATTTAATAAAAAGAGCCCCTTCCCCTTCTAATCTCTGATAAATGACCCTTTTCAGGTACGAGAAGTCATTCCTTTTCACTTCACATACGTGCCCCTTTCACCTCCGATGAATGCTCCTTTGAAATCTGAGCGGTGCCAATTTTTCTTTCGACTAATGCAAATTTTCCTTTATTATAAATGCCATTTTTCCATTCACATATTAAGTGCCTCTTTTCATATCTACTCATGGCCCCTATTCAGGTGTGATATATGCACCTTTTCACTTCTGATAATTTCCCTTTTAACAATGATACATGCCCATTTTTTCTTTCTAATAAGGGACCTATCCCCGTTTCATAAGTGCCCCTTTTCACCTCTTATAAATGCATCTATCAAAATTTGATGGGGCCCCCCTTTTCCGTCGACAAATACCATTTCCTGTTCTCATCAGTTTCTTTCTTAAATCCCTGGTGAGCGCCTCTTTTTGAAGGTGAAAGAAGTGCCCCATTTTAACCCTCTGATATATATTTGTTTAAACTTTGACACGTGCTCCTTCTCTTTTCTGATAAATGTCCCCTTTTCCTCTCATCAGTAAATGCGCCCCTGACTTCAAGCGACTAAGAGCAATTTCCCCTAAAGCTCGCACGCTACACAAATACTTTTTCAGACCATTACACCCGACTGCAAAGTGTGATGCTTTACAACCATTATGTGGCAATTTACTCTTTTAGCTAGGACTCACAATGATTCGGGTCACAGTTGATTGTACTCTGTTGATTCTACAGTTCGGTTGATTTAGCAGAGAGAGAGAGAGATGGAAGAATATTCTCACGATTACCCACGATGTATTATTATTATTCTTATTTGTTCATCGTCATTTCAATGCTATTTGAAATATTTTAATGACAATAACCGACATTGCAGAACTATTTGTACGTACCGTCACATGGCAATCACATGACGAATAAATTCATCAGAACCAGGTTGAATAATTTGAAAGAAACTAGAAATTGAACCACGGGCGAACCCGTCCATTCCTCCTCTCTCTCTCTCTCTCTCTCTCCCTCTCTCAAACAATTGGAGAAATAAACGTGCCCTTTACCATCTCTCCCTTTGGAGCTACGCCACTGATTTACTACAAACTGTATCTAGTTTATTCCAGAGGGTAGGTCTTACAATACCAAAAATGGAAACAAGAATGATGAAGTACATGTAAATACCTCTTACAGCTACCTTTTCCAAGGTTTGTAATTGGCCGGATGTTTGAAGTGCATGATTTACCCCTGACCAGTCAAGATGGAAATGAGATATTTCTAATATGGATGTTTGTATCATTAGTTTGCATAATGATGATGACATAAAGTTCGGTTTACACGCGATGGGGTCAACATTATCACGTTGTTTTCTCAGTGAGGGCGCCCGGCAATCCTATTAGTATACGCATTATTTAATATGACCTCCCACAAATTGCAACAGAAAGTCTGTCAACTGTTATATACAGTGAAATATGTCCTCTATAGAATATAAAAACTCTTAAAAAATAAGACCAGTTATGGGCATGCGATTGCATTGTGAAAGAAACGTTGTGGAATCGATCAGAAAAGGTTGATCATCTAGCATATAAGTATTGGTGTTTACTGCAAAGGTTCTGGAATTATATAAACTTATACGAAATTTGGCCCAGTCTTGGTAAAGTTTCAGTTTACCAAATATATAAATTAGTACGCGGTTTCTCGGCAACATTTGCATGATCACGTATTAGTCAAAACATTTTCTTTCACATGATTGGTAATAAGAGCTTCCATTTCATTTTTTGAGAGGGGGCGTTTCCAAAACTGGTCTTTACCTTTAATGAATCATGGTGGGAGAAATTTCAATAGCGGTTATTTTTCATAATGGCCGCCATAAATCTGATATTTCTCTTTGTCTCTGCTTTAAAAAAAAAAAAAAAAACTTTGATTTTAAGTGCTAAACATACATTCTAGGGACAAGGAATCAAATGGAAAAAAATAAAGAAGCTAAACCTAGCTAAAAAGCCGAAGCGGCAGCCATTTTACAAAATGGCCGCCATAAACCTGATATTTCCCAATATTTTTCCTTTTAAATGACTTAAAGGTGAAATTCAAAGAAATTCAAAAATATGTCAGCTAATGTATTACTAGAAACTGGTAAGCTAACATTATGACCATCGTACTAATACAAATACAACCACCTCCATAGCGGCTGGGATATACGAGAGATTTGCCGGAAAAATAACGATGTTTTAATGACGTCACTATATGGACCAATACTGCCCAAGCAGACGACATCCCATAAAGAATGAACATAATTGCAAAGCTATTATTTGTCAAATTATAATGAGTTTAGTGTATATAAATGTAATTGCATGTCAAACCATTTAAAAGGGGATATAACCCGACTCTGATAACTAAAATCGTTTGCTTGTAAATACACAAGATAGGGGTTAATTAACAATCAAAGAAACCAGACTTTTAATTGAAAAAAAACCCCGGAATAATAGTAAGGACGGCATTTGTTCTCTCTTGAAACACCGAACATACCGCGGTGTGTGCAGCTGAATATACAATGGCGTCTTATTTTGTTTACAATCGACATATTCCTTTATCCCCCTGTCCAAACACAACATTTTCCGTGATTAGGCGTGATTAGCTATACAGTTTCGCGATAGTTATGCGATGAAATTGTGTGTGCGGACGCTCACTAACGATAAGTCGTATAACGAAACGCAGGTTTGGTCATCGTTTCGAACTAGAACTCAATAAAGAATCACGCCTAATAGCACACAGCGCACCTATACGACATTTTGCTGTAGAGTTTCAGGATTACTTTCATGTGCGTGGACATCCTGGAATTTATACGATGATTCTTTATACGACGTTTCGTTATAGAGTTTTGTATCGCTGCATTTGTCATCAAAATAAAAACATGCGCGGGGTTTAGAGTGAGCCAATAGATTATACATTTATCCTGACGGTAGTGAAGTTAAGGGGCTTTCACACCGGGCCTTGCGTAGAGTTGCGTAGAGTTGCGTACCGACTACGGCGATCGTACGCAACCCTACGCCGGCCTACGCAACTGTACGCGGGGGGACGCAAATGGGTACGCCAGATGAACGCAATTTTGTTTTCGCGTACCTTCGGCGTAGACACTTTACGCAGAAAGAACGCAATTTGTACGCGATTCTACGCAACACTACGCAACTATACGCCAAGCCTACGTAACTGTACGCCAAGCCTACGCAACAATAAACTACCCTACGCCAGTCCGACGAAGCATTACAAACCTATACAGACGTCCTAGATCCAACCTGCGCGCAGCCTAGCCACAATGACTTCTTGATCCCTGCTGGACTTTTCATTACTATTCCTGCAGTGTTACATTTTATTCGTCCCGCTGGACTCTATTGTCGCTGCTGAACTATATCTGCAGGATTTAATTATTTCTGCTTTAATTACTGCAAAAATGCCAGGAAAGAAGGACAAGGGTTGTTGTCGAGGCCACTTTTTTCCATCCCTTTGGAGTATCTGGGCACATGAGAACTTCGTCAGATAATTCATCGATTATTGCCTGGCACACTTGTGGCATAAACACAGAAATAGTGTTATGCGTACATATTTTTGATAATAACGTAGAATGGACTAGTTATTTTGTGTGTATTTTTATTTAAAGAGAAGAGCGTTTCTGTTCAAAACATCAAACGCTTTGCAGAAGTCCACAAAGCATGCGTACAAATATTTCTTGTTTTTAAACATTTATCTACCAGTTTTTGTTAGAGTGAATATATGTTCACTATAGTCCTGCAATCTTTTAAAAAGCTTATCTGATCAGTGGTCATTATGTTGTTTTCTTCAAAGTATGTTTGAAGTATATTGTAGAGTATTCTTGAAAATAGTTTTGCAAGGGAGCTTGTAAGGGCTATCCCTCAATAATTGGAGGGCTCCTAATCGTCTCCTTCTTTGAATACTGGTTTCATGAGATTATCCCTCTAAATATTGGGGTAAATTCCCGTTTTTAGATAGCATTTATTATATCTACATAAATTAAACGTGGACATTCCATGAGGATATAATCATTTCATTCAATACATTATCAATATCGCCCGATTTCCTTTTTTTGAGAGTTTTAATTGCATCTAAAACTTTTTTTGACTGTGATAGTAGAATTGAGTTTTGTGTATTAAAGGTTGTTTGTTTAGAGTCGTTTTTCATTATCAAATTTAAGTTTGCAATCTTTGTTCATTAACTTTTTGAGGTGATCGTACCATTCTCTCGCTGTTATGAAATATATATGGACACATTATTTACGTACTTTTCTTTCATTCTGTCCACAAGCCTCCAAAAGATCTCTGTTATCTAGCGAGAGTAATGTATCAAGCACATGTTTGTTGTACGCTCTGTGATTATTACTTGTTATTCTCCGAAGGAGTTTCTGTTCACATGAATTTTTTAGCCATAATACGTTATTCCACGGTGTTTTTCTCAGATCTCTACATATTTTTTTGAAAAATCAGTTGTAGCTTGAATCTATATATCGAATAAAACAATGATTTTTCCCCTTCTGCTTGACCTTAACTCTCATCTTTTGTTTTACAAAAACGCCAGCAGCGACCTTTGAGTAAAGATGTCGACTGTTTCGTTTATTCTTCTTTGGTTATCCTTCTTTTGTTTACATCATTTAATAAGATTTTCGACATATCTAAATAGGATTTGTTTAATTTTGTTAAGAATTGACCTTCGAACGTTTGGGTTCATTTGCATGGCTGTATGTCATGTTATTCCATGACGTAATTGGCGAATACAAATGATTGAAGGGTCAACTTCATTTGACAATGATCGGATAATGGAGGGAAGAACTATCCAAATTCAATAAATATAGCATTATTTACTAGTGAGGCACTACATACACAATAATCATTGATTGAGGCACCTCTTGTGTTATAGAGAGTTGCTATTTCCATTGTCTGACCGAATAATTTTCAGAGTTGAGCAGCTATGCGGATAGATCCAGATTTTGTTTTCCGTGATTAGTAGTGACTTGCTGTATCGACAAGTTTCTACGTTGAGGGGGTTGTGTCTGAAATGTAAGCACTATGTAGAGAGTGTACTAATGGATCAAATGAATCAAGTCTGATGTAGTCACATTCATCTTGATTAATATGGGCATTGAGGTATCCCATAATAATAACTGTTCCTTTTGCGTTCCATATTTATTTTTTTATTTCGAGGTTTCCAAATATCTCTTTATTTATTCCTGTTCTCAATGTGTGTGATGAATTAACAATTTGGAATGTACATATTAGGCATTTCTAAAGCCGAAAGATGTGTAGAGGAGGCGCGATGGCTCAGTTGGTAGAGCATTGGTCTCGTAATCCGGTGACCCGAGTTCGAAACCAAGTCAATGCGCTAGTGCCCTTTAGTAAGGCATTAATTATCATTAACAGGTCCCTCGGAGAGGACCTAAATCCGTCGGCCGTCTGGTTGCTTACTAGGAAGCATTTATGCTTTCTTAGCAGTCAGATAAAATAACCACCACCACCATATCGTTTATATGAGATGTGTTCACTGTAAGATAAATGCGTCTCACTTATATTAGAAATACAATATCTGTAATAAGTTTCTCCCTATAGATAGGAACATTTAGTTGACATTGTTTTGTTCCGTTCTTTCATCAGGTCCATTTACATTCCATGAACTTAATTTTACTTAGATAATTTGAGTCGGGTAGGGTGTGGTGCCAGGATTTCCATCGTCTATTAAAATATGGTCGGAAACATGTACTTGCCATCTTGCCCCCCCCCCCCCCCACCCCCCCCCCCCTACGCCACTAATTAACAACATTGTAAAGCTTATTCCAGACAGTAATTGCTACAATAAACAAAATCATTAAATGAAGAAAAGAACAAGGATGATGAAGTAAACAGTGCGTATAGCTATGTAATGAAGAAACAAATGGCGATTATTTGGGGCAGAATATAGAGCAATCTCTTTTTTTAGAACCAATAACTCCAGTTGAAGTCAGAAGTCAAGTTTTGCTAATTGATACCAAAATGCTTGAAGTCACGATAACATTCCAGCGCATTTGTTTACAGATATTGCTCCCTATATTTCATATTTACTGGCCAATATATTAAACTGGTCATGAGAAACTGTCAAGATTGATCAATTTCAGCAACAGGAGTTCCCCATTGATACTCTGTAATGCAACCATGACGTTGCAATTCTCTCTTTCAGCTATATATGACTCATAATAATTCGTGTCACGGTTGATTCCGCTCTGTTGATTCCACTGTTCGGTGGGTTTAGCAAACAGAGAGAGGGAGAGAGAGAAATAAAATAATATTTTCCAAGCGATGTATTATTATTCTTATTTGTTCATCGTCTCTCAAATGCTATTTTAATATTTTGATGACGATACACGACATTAAGGCACTATTTTCACGTACCGTCACATGACAATCGCATGACAGATAAATTAATCAGTAATATGATGAATAATTTGAAAGAAAATTGAATTATGAATAGCGACCCTCATTTCGTATAATGAAGAGCGACCCTCTACTCATAAAATGAACAACGACCCTCTCCTCATTATATGAATAGCGACATTCATTTCGTATTACGATTAGCGACCCTCTCCTCGTATTATGAATAGAGACCCTCATTTCGTATTATGAATAGCTGTCTTTATGAGTAGTGACCCCCCCCCCCCCATGTTAATTATGAATAGCCATCCTAATACGGTTCACGGTTCTTATTTCTTTATGAATAATGACCCTCTTCTCCCATTGTCAATAGCGCTCCCGGAAGTACGGGAAGTTACACCTTGTGAATAGCGGTCCTTATGAATAGCGGTCCTTACGAATAGCGGTCCTTATGAATAGCGACCAGACCCCGTCTTAAATAACATCCTCTCTTACATTATGATACAGCTTATTAACAGTGAAATTTTGCCATTTTGCCATTTTGCCAAATTTTGGCGAATTCGGGGCTCCCAACACTGAAGAGGGGCTTTAAAATAGAAAAAAATATAAAAATAATCGTTGAAAAAGGATGATGGAGTAAATACTTTTTAAGGTACTTTTTCACAGGTTTATTGTAATTGGCTGATCTCTTGATGTACGAGATTTCCTACAGTGATGATGCAAATGAGGTATTTTCAACATGAATGTTTGCATCATTCGTGTGCATAATGATGATGAAAAAAATGTTTGGTGTACTCACGGTATCGTCAACATTGTTAATAATGTTCTCACCTTGACAGCCCTGTAATCCAATTTTTATGCCCCGGGCTTAGCTTTTTGTTTATTTCAATTAAATGTCTAAACAGCAGGAAATATTGTATACATTATTGTCTTCAACTAAACCCTTATTTGCATCTTTCCCGAGTTTCCCTTGGTTAGTTAGGCGAGGCGTCAAAAATATCGATACCAGCCGGCTACCGCCTCACGTATTGGCGGATCGAGGCTGCAATTTCGCCCGAAGCCTGGCTGGGGCAATTAATTTTCACTAATTAGCCCAGCCGGCTTGCGCCAGGCTGGGATCTGAGTTTTACCCCGGAATCTTTAATCGGCCCATCCACCCCCCGCCTGGCGGCACGTCTATAATTGGCTCAGCCGGCCTCCGCCAAAAATAGGTTGTTAAAGTTGCAACTTTAAAGTTTCCAGTTGGCGGCCGCCGTACGGAGATGCTTAAAGTTTTAGTGGCGGCAGCCAGGCGGAGATGCTTGTAATCCAGAATCTGCACGGTTCTTTATAATTTCCCCACACTTGATCCAAGCCGTCGAAGATGGCGTTATCAACAGACTCATAATTATGCTCACCAGCCCAGCCTGAGTTTCGCGGGGCGTCTTAATTTAATGATCACGCCATCATCGGCTGGTAGCAAGTAAGTAGGGAGAGGTTGTGTTGGTGCGGTGGAGATTAAAATTAAATAGGCCAGATTCTGGACGAAGATTCTTGAAGTTGTAACTTGTTGAAACGTGTAACTGAGCTTTCCCTAAAAAATGGCGCTCATTTTCCGATTGTGACGTCATTTCAAGCTATGTTTACATTTCTATTCACGCCGGCCTTTGCGTACAAAAAGGGATGGACGTGAAGCAACGAGGGGAGGGATACCGTGATAGACCTTGACAAAAACTTAGCAACACCCAACAAATCTTGAATGTTTCAGGCAAACGTGGCTGCCGTGATGCCGGGAAAATAGTTTAGACGTAGCTTTGAGGGCGATTGATATCGCGCCTGTTCACAGCGAAACGCACCTGTTTTTAAATTGCTTGGATTAGCAAGTGTGCGCTTGTAAAAATGGCGCTTGGCTGGAATGCTCCCCCATCCTCCCCAACCCAACTCCAATAAAAAAAAAAATTAAGAGCGAAAGAAGGAAAGGGAACGAAAAAAAGGAAAAGAGGAGATAAAGGAAAGGGGAAAAGAAGAAAAGAAAAGAAAAGAAAAGAAGCCAACAAGTTGTGGATCGGGGGAGGCAAAATTCAAACGTGGTGTATTTCTAATTCCATAACCTTACGGTGACTTACAAATGTTGCTAAATGATGGTCATTTGACGGTAATTTAATGCCTAAAACCCCTGAAATTCTTGGGGGCTCCGTCCCCTAGACCTCAAGTCAAAGAGTGTCCTGCCAGTGTCACAAAATAATATGGTATAAAAAATACTCACCTGACCGTAATAAAAACGCCTTAAACCCCTAAGCTTCCGGCGGCTCTGCCTTCTGGACCAAACCAAAGGCCCTAAAGCGGGCCTCTAAATGTTTATCTGACCGAAATTAAACTCCTAAAATCCCTGGGCTCCCGGGGGCTCCGTCCCTGAACCCCATGCCAATACGTGACCTGCCAGTGTCACAATAAGGTCCCCCCCCCCCAAAAAAAAAGGAGATAAAGGAAGAGGACATAGGAAGAAAAAGTAGCAGACAAAGAACATTTATTTTTAATTCAGACAAGGATTATGAGTCGAGAACTCTACAAAGAATCGTCTTCTTTCTCTAGTAATATTTTAATGAAACGTCAAAGCTTCTTCGCGCAGGAGAGGGAAGGGGGCAATTAAATTCAGACATGGATTAAGAGTTCATCTTCTCTTTCCTTAAAAACAGGCTTTACTACTTCAGCCAGAAGGGATTAGACCGCCCAGCGAGCCAGCGAGGTCACTGTGACAGGTGGCTATCTCATTAACTCAGCTCTTATTTAACATAAGAAAAAGAGGATCATGGGGGACCAACGGGCACCGATTGGAGAAGTTTTCTATATAGAGGGAGCTTTTAATTTGGCCGCCTTTTAAAGACAAATAATTAAGACGTGCGCTGACCGGACAATTATTGATATTTCTATCTTTCCTTCTAATCACGCACTTGCATTCTCGACATAACTTTTGTTTTCTTTTTCTTTTTAATAGAGCTATAGAATTTCTATTTTAAATGAAAAAAATACACTCGAAGAAAAACTGTTTATACCTTCTACCCTTTTCTATTATCGACCTATTTACTCAATATATTTACAGAAAATTCATTTAATAAAAAGCTATACGACAATATATGCTTCATTGTCTTGCTTGCCGTTGACATGTTTGTTTTTATTATCTATTCAGTCCCCAAATAACTCATAGAGATGTACGTTAGATTTATATTTTCTAAATTCTTCGAAAAACAAAGTACCCCTGATTTCTAGACTGAAATTTATCTTTCAAACGCAACTCATCAGAACATGACGGCGGCATATTATAATATAATATTAATATTGTCTGTCTCGCCTCGACTTGACAAAGATAATATTATCTGCCTCACCTCGACTTGACAAAGATAACATTTTGGCAGGCATATTTAAAAACAGATCATTGTGGCGGGCATAGTTAAAATCACGACTTCACTTTCAACCAATCAGATGGCAGGATTAGGAAAAATTCTTAAAGTAAGGTATAAAATAGGATTTATATCATTGAAGCATAACAAAAATAAACACAAATATATGATTTGGGTATCAACAACAATAGGCGAGCCAGTAATTTAAAATAGCAAATCTTATGTTGTTACCAAAATAATTTTTTTGAATATGAAAATACAAGGCATCTAATCCATTTACAGGCAGGATGCATCTACATGAAGTGAGCCCACATATATCCACGGTACGACTGGTCTCTTTATTGAAAAAGGCATATCAGAAAAGAATGACCACATATTTGTCTCTAGTGACAAGTTGTTATTGTTGTTTTGGGGTTTATAATGCTGTCCAATCTGAAAAGATTATTTTCGCAAGGCTTTACTGGTTTTTTGAGTTATTTATCGGTGATGATAAGATGGCGCTGTTTATTTTGCTCTGATAAATTAGATTCTGCTTTATGAAGATATCGTTTGGCAGGATGTGGCGGTGAACCAGGCGGCGGGTGGCTGGTTCAATTAGGCCGGCGGGGGCCCAGACGACCTCATTAAGAAGAGGCTCGGCTCCCATGCGAGAGGCTGGAGTTTGGCGGCATATCATTGTCCTCCCGTCGGCGGCAGCCAGGCTGACCTCATGTTTTCTAGCTTTTTCCGAGGCTCGGTTTCCATTCGAACGGCGGCAGCCGGCGCATGCTTTTGGATGCCATATCCTACCGCCAGGCGGTAGCCGGCTGAGCTAATTTAAAAAATGCAGCCAAGACGCATAAGTGCAGTTAGCTGCCGCCGGCTGGTATATTTATTTTTGACGCCTCGCCTTAGTGTTTAAGGATTTACGTGAAAACAAATATTTTGTTTACATGGTCATATATCTGTCTCATTCATTCTTTTTTTAATGTTTTCTGAATGTTTTTAAGATAATATCATCGTTTGCCATTGCTACTCTTTAATAAAACTATGACGTGGCACTTTACTTTTTCAGCCGGGACTCAAAATAATTAGTTTTACCATTGATTCTTCGCGGTGAATTCTACCGTTCGAGGGATTTATCAGAGAGAGAGAGAGAGAGAGATAGAAACAAATATTCTTCTCCTTCTTCTTGATTTTGAATATTTTTATTACAATAAACGAAACTGTGGTACTATTTTATGTTACATAACATGGCAATCACATGGTAGATATTAAAACGATCATCAGAATCGGGTTTCATTTTTTTTAAAGAAAGCTGAATTTGAACATCGGCCCATACTCGCTCTTTTTTCTTCCCCTTCCCCTTCTTCTTCTTCCTTGCTTTCCTTTTCCCCTTTATTACATGTTATCTGGACACATTCATGTTCTCTGTGGTCCGGATATTTTTACGACTATATTTTTTGACTTTTCCTACAATCAAATTCCCCCCATAGTCTGGTGCCGGACAATACTTTGATAAGTCGTCAAGAGTTTGTGTTTAGACGTAAAGTTTACAAAGAACCAACATGGGGAGGAAAACATATGGAAAACGTTCGCAAAAACATATACTTTATTCTATTCATTATTTTTGTATTTAATATTTGTCATGATGAAAAGCGAAATTGTAATTGCCGACTACAGTTTTGAAATACGTGGTAATTTCATTGTTATCTCAGCTAATTTATTCACATATACAATATATATTTAACATTTGTTTCGTTTGTCTCATTTCATCTGATCGACCTCTATACATCGATTTTAGTTTTGACAGTATCAGCAGCTGAAATATTTATTCTGCTACTAATACGATCTTTTCATTAACACGATAAAAATTCTGCTAAGTCTTTTCTTATATTCATAACATGAATCCAAATCACGATTGATACTGAGCCTTTGTATACAACAAGCAAAGTGAATATCGTTATATATACTAATGGCACAACATTCCGTATATCCTACGTGACCAGGAAAAGAAAAAAGGGTTATCAGGGGTTTCGAGTACAAGTTGGTTACAAAATTCTCTGACAACCCTAAAAATAAGTGGCCTTTTCCCTAGTATTAAGTGCCCCTTTCCCTTTCATATATTAAAATGCCCCTTTTCACCTCTGATAAATGTCCCTTTTTATATTAGATAACTACCCCTTTTACTTTGACATGTGTACATTTTCTTTTTTAATAATTGCCACTTTTCCTTATGAAAATGGAGAACAAAAATCATTTATAATAAGTGCCGATTCAAATGAATACCTTTTCTTTTTTTCTTTAAAAAATTGTTTCTTTTCCTTTCTTTATGACTGCCTTTTGATAAGTACCCGTTTTGACCTATGTATCACATTGCTACTTACAAAGTGTGCAGAATATATACATGCTATGAAAAGATGTTTTTTATAACCCTTCATAACCCCTCATCTCACACAGAAACAATGGATAATTCGTAGCCTCCTTCACGTGTGCCTCTAATCTAAAGCGACTGAAAGCAACATTTACTCAAATTTCCCCCAAACTCGCCTGCTTCGCTCGCTTGCATTCATAGTATAATATTACTATTGGCGATCATCTAAATAATTAGATCTAATCAGTCGCAATGCAAGTGCTCCCCTTCTTCTTTTTCCAGAAGTGTCCATTTTGTTGTGCTATTCCGCCCCGCTGTCCAAGACCTCAAATATACTACTTTATCGCTCGTTTTGAATCGGGAGTTATTCCAGAGAGGTTGACATGCGATGTCATCAATACAAAGTTCAACCAAGAGAGGCCAAGCTAAGATAATCTCTTTCCAAACAGGCGTCAAGTTTGTCAAATCTTTTAGGTAAACAAAACCAATGTACAAGTGACAAGAATAAGTCTGGCAAAAGAATGAATGAAACTTGTGCCACATGTAACTTTGCACCTGGGAATCAGTTAAATATTCTAATCCATTATATCTTAAAGATTATGCATGATTTTTGTCTATTAAATCGTTTAAACCCGGCCTTTATTGTAGAGTTGAAACGTTTGTTCTCTACAGATTTTGTCAGATTTGCTACCCCATACAAATGCATAATGATAAAGATTTATGTCTTTCATAATTTGCGAGTTTGGTTCTAGAAGTGAAAAAAATAAATAATTAAGTTTTGGTACCAACACATTTTTAACTGCAGTCATTCTCCCTGGAACAGTTGACACTCTTTACACCATGACAACATTTGGCGTTTTATGTCTTTTGTCATAGTATTTATGATCGACCATGTCTAGTCAAGTCAACCGACAAATCTATTCCTAAGAATCTCGAGTTACCTTTGGATAACTAGTTTAGGAAAACTATTCATGTAGTTTATCTAAACCCTGTGAAGTATCTAACTTTCTTGAAATAGTTATGACTATTTGATAATTAGTAGTTTTGTTTGATCGCCTTTAACAACTCCTTGATTCGATTTAGTCACCATGATGACCCAATGCATTTTGTTTATTCCCTTTGCAGAACAATGGAGCCTTTACCATATTTACAGGAAGTCGAGATGATTCATCTTTCCAGAGATATACCTCATACTAAATACTCAGAACTGTGCATCGCCCTGGGGTACTCCCATAATCGGAATCAATCAATTCTCTCAACTCATCTAAAAGATTACAATGAGGCTATGAAGGGTATCATGATCAAGTGGAATACTAAACAAGCAGATACAAGCCAATCACGATCGATCCTGGCAAGGAAGCTTCATGATGTGGAGCTTGGTGGATTGGGGAAAATATTGTCTAAAGGTAAATAGTTACTTAAATGCAACTGAATGAACTATAGTCTATCTATATTGTATGATTGATTATGATATTCAAAGTAAATTTGATCAGTCTAGCACTCTTGCTGTATTCAGGTGTATTGTTTGATTTCTGAAATTAAAACATTATTCGTAACTGAATATAAAATATGTTTTGATGCTCGAATCTCTCGAGCCATGGATGCATAAATAACATTATGAATGACTATGTATACATTTCCTGTAGGTGAATATCTCCCAAAGGAGCAGGACCCACGTGAACAAAAGGCGACTTCACTGGAAAGTACCTCAGGTATGATTGCATTAAATCAGCGATTTTTTTCCTTGAAAAGGTGGTGGGGGGTGGAGGGGGGGGGGGGGCTTATACAACAATATGCCAACCAGACGATATCTTAGGCATAGCCCCAGGTTATTTAGAAGAGAAAGGAATATTAACGATATTTTAATGCCCAATTCGAATGTAAAAATTGCCGATTTGACATATAGGGCATACAATTGTGATTTAAAGGTAAAGACCAGTATTGGTAACGCCCCAATTTCAAAAAATGAAATGGAAGCTCTCATTACCAATCATGTGAAAGAATATGTTTTGACTAATACATAATGGTAAAAAAAATTGCCGGGAAACCGCCTACTAATTCATATATTTGGTAAATTTGTTTCTCTTATGGTCGTGTGAGAGATATAGAGTAGTCCCGTATACATCTTTCTGTGTATAGTGCTTGTAACTTTACAAAGAATGGGCCAAATTTCTTATCATTTTGATGATTCCAGAACCTTGCACATGCTAGATGCTAGATGATCAACCTTTTCTGATAGATTCCACAACGTTTCTTTCACAATGCAATCGCATGACCATTACTGGTCTTTACCTTTAAGCTTGCGAAAGTTCAACTTGTCCGATTTCTGGCAGACTCCTACCAAAGAGTTTCTACGCTATTGTAGGTAATGTTTAGGAATATCCGTAACAGGATCATATATTTGAAAATACCGAAGACCAACACTTTTCATAAATTTACGCCATGAGAGATTTAGGCAAAACTACATTTTCTCATTTTTAGTCATAATGACAGTGAAGTATGAGTCCGATATTTGTGTGGCCCGTTTTGACCGAAAATGCGGGTGACTGCGAAATCCCGGCAAAATCGCTAGTAAAAAAAATGTTCATTGTTCAATGTATTTATTTGTCCAATGTACGGTTATTTCGGTTAACATAGATATTTTTTCTCGCTCAGATGTAAAATTAAGGCTCAGATAAAGTTTACAAAGAATAGAAATATGATACTACACATGGATACATTTTGGCGATGACAAATAATAATCATACGTAATGTTTATTCTCGTTTAGCTATGGCTTGTTTCTTTTCCGCAAGTTGCGTATAGTTAACTAATCCATGCATATTTATAAATAAAAGTTATTTACCACTAAACACACTTGATTACAAAATTAAGCTGAATTAGTATATCGGAATGAATCTGATAAATTGCAGATATACATACTGAATTATACGGGCAAATGATATCTGTGTACCACATCGTAATAATTACTTTCACTATAAGTATTCATTTTACTGAATTCCTAACGAAACATATTATTAAAGAAAGAAACAGAAACGTTGGATAACAAAACGCATTATATTTGGTTATATGCCCTAATTGAATACGGAACAAATGTGTTTGTAAATCGCTGTGTCCTTCAATCTTCTTCATGATCTGAAAAATTCATAACAAGAAAATAAAGGATAATTGCCATTTTCATGATTTATTTGGCTTTTTGGACGATTCTCTTGATACGCCCCCTCCCCCCTCCCCCCTCCCCCTTCCCCCTCCCCCATTGAGTTCTGTTTTGCGCCAGTGATTCTTTCTGCATGTTTGGATATTATTTCAAGTGTTGTAAGATCCCTTTTCTACAACCTGCAAACTATACTATACAATTTAATAAAATAACGCTCAGTACTATCGAAAAATAAAACAAACTAAAAAATGTCCTATCCACATGAAAGTACTTCATATTTTGTATAGCCTACAGTCTAATCAAAGATAACAACAGCGTTAAGTGCGTTTCAAGGACTTTGCTTCATGGGAAAGAGGCAAATCGGAAATTGAACGAGAATTTAAACAAAAATGATCCCAAATTCCTTGCGAAGGGTTCATAGATTATGGGAGTATAACGAGATATTCGGTGTTATGTATGATTGTATCTTTCCAGATATCTACGGAAAGAAGATCTCGGAATCATTGACTGTTCAGCGATGTCGAGAAATGTTGGAGAATAAGTACCGAAAACAATTGTGCAAAATTCAAATGACACCGTGGAATCAAAGTGATTATGCGAATTTCGAAGATATGCACACGGTTGTCACAATGGTAAAGAAGGACGGTCGTGGAAAAGACACGAAAAAGAAGGAAATACTCCAGGGTTCTGTTGCTGAAATATTTTCAGCGAAAGTAAATGGCGAACTACCAGCTCGAATCCTCATTTCGGCCCCGGCTGGACGAGGGAAGACCACGGCTGTCGCTAAGATGGCTTACGACTGGGTTCACAGAGAAAGTGGTTCAGCATTAGAAAACCTGCCACTTCTGTTTGTTGTGAAATTCCGAAACACAACGCAGCTTACAACGATCGGAGAAGCCATCAAATCCCAGCTTTTGAGTGATGTTAATGATCTCACACCAGAGGGTCTGGAGAGTTTCATTAGAGAGAATCAGGGAATCTGTCACATCATACTAGACGGACTAGATGAGTATGCCGGTATTTCTTCTTCAAACCGGAGCTTAGGGAGCAACATTGTCAGTGTCATCCGCTGGGAGGAATTTCCAGAGTGTAGAGTCCTTGTAACAACGCGCCCTCATCTAGAGAACTTCTTCAATCAAGCGGAACTTCCAAGAGTATACACAAAGATGTGGATCGAAGGATTCTCGCAAGAGAGCTCACGAGAGTACATCGACAAGTTCTTTGCTTCGACTTCGAATCCTTGTCCAGGACATAGACATGGTCTAAAGGTTTACCTTGATGACCAACCACTGATTAATGAACTTGTTAAAACACCTTTATTTTGTCTCATGGTTTGTCACTTATGGAGTGAGAGCCTACTGGACAGGCGTACTACAACTCAGACAAAATTACTGGACAGCGTGAATTTTTTTTTAACGCACCATGCGAACGCCCGATCAAAGTCAAAAGTAAAAATCACAACCGATGAGTTAAGGAAAATAATTGATCAAGTAGGCCAAGTTGCACTAACTGGTCTGCTCGACGATGCTAAAAAACTAGTCTTCAAGCCTCATGATTTCCGTAAAATTCCTGCAATCCTGGATAGGGCATGTGAGCTTGGGATAGTATCCAAGACGAATGTTTTAATAACCGGCCTTCCTCAGCCCAACGACACAACTTTCAATACCGTTGAGTTTTATCACAAACTCGCCCAGGAACACTCGGCTGGGAAATACCTCGCTGCTAAAACAAAGAAATATATGTTACGACTGAAGATTTCTAAGTTGGACAGACTGCTGCAAAAAATCAAAGCAAACATAGGTGACTATGAGAATCTCATCCGATTCGCTGCTGGCACAGATTACAGCCATTGCATACGGATAATGGAGGCGCTTCTTTCCAACCGCTTTTTGGATGAGAGCGAGCGATATCGCATTCTCCTTGACTGCTCATCAGAGACCAGGGGTACTGAAGGAAATGTGTCTTCGTTGGTTCAAAGATGTGTAACTGCACAGAGTATTGTTCTTAAGTCACCGACTGTCTACACCGTCGTTGGGATGACAAATCTTCCAACGCAACTAAAACGTAAGGTATGTACATTTTCATTTCATAAAATATGTTTACAATAATAATTTCATAATTTGTTTAATATATTATTTTGACTTATTATGAATGAAAAAAAAAGGCGCGGAGGGAGCTTCCAATACTTACCAAATATGCTCGGATTAGATCATGCCAAAGTCTGGATTGACCAAATGTTTAACACACAAACCAAGTTATCAACTATTAATGTTATATCCTTCATCTAATTATTCTGTAATTCTCTCTCTCTCTTTCTAAACGACAGGTTAGGACAGTTCATTTCGAGGGAGCTACTCTAATTAACGACGTGACAAATGGACTATGGTCTTGTCTTGGATCATTTTCCATGCTAAATACCCTCACCATCTCAGACTCCTCTATCAGTTTCCCCCCATCTCCTCCGGAGCTTCCATCCTTCACACATCTATCAGCCGAAAGAATGACGTCACAATGCTACGAAGGAGTGCTGCCATCGATACCTGGAGTGAGAGATATCGATGTCTCTATCGATGCTGCAGAGACGAGCAACACTTTTCAGATCACCACCGCCTCCAGGCCAAAGAATCAGACCAGGGCTATGGATGAACAGTTCTTTGTTCATATCAGACTACACGCCTTGACATCACTCACCACAGACAGGAAAATTGAATCAGGAGAGACAATTGGAGGGATTAGTCTTCTATTTGAAGACCAAACCAATAAACCACAGCGGCTGAATGTGTCCGGGGTGAGGGGCAGAGACGAAGAAGCCTTGGTGGACCTGTTTGTCAAGACTAAACAACTAACGTATTTGAACTCGGGGTATGTAGACCTAGATCTAGATCTAGGTCTAAATCTTTATTCATGTATGGTGGTGTGACCATGGTTCGCGCGTGACCTTACTTAGAAGTCTAGTCTAAGTTAGATCTAGTTCGCTATCTCAAGAAATCAGTAAGATTTCGAAAATTTGATATCACTATAGACCTAGGTCTAACTTAGATCTAACTTTTGTTGAATGGAAAGAAACCTAAAATTACGGAGAGAAGACATTTTCTATGGATTTGGAGGTGAAATTAGTAAAATATTGACAAAAGATCGGCAAATTTTGCAGTCTTTTTGCGTCCGTTCTGAAAAAATATGAACTTGCCGACAAGGGTCTGTACACTCTAAATCTTTATTTTAAGAGCAAATGTCATCAAAATTGTAAATAAAAAGTAGATCTAGAACCAACCAGGGGCGGCGAATTATTTTCATGACCGGGGCGACAAAGTGCGAGCCTCATGGAGCATAGACCCTAGATCCAGTGAACGTGAGGGGTGAAGGTGACGGAAGTGACTAGGCTAGGTCCTATCCCCTTACATGTTTTTGAAGTTTTGTTGTATTAAAACATTACAGTATTGTAGTATACAAACAAGCAATATACTTTTTTCACACTTCCCCTTTAGGCCTACATTGCCGGTAATTAGTGTGCATTCCGAGGCGAAGTGTTGTAAATATTTAGACTTCTGGACTAGAGGTCTAGGCTAGTAGGCCCAGGTGCGTACGCAGGATTTGTTCAGGGGGGGGGGGGGGGTAATAGGACACTTTTTTTTTTTTTTTTTGGTCTCGAAATTTGAAAATTTGACATTTTGCTCCGTTGGGGGGGGGGGGGGTAAGGTCAGCTTTTTTAGGTGAGTCATGGTAAAAAAAAAAAAAATCAAAGGGGGGGGGTAGGGGGGGTTTACACACATAAAAATACCAAAGGGGGGGGGGGTTAATCCCCCCCCCCCCCCCTGTGTACGCGCCTGAGTAGGTCCAGGTAAATTTTAGTAAACTTTAATTAGATCTAGGCCTAGACCAGTCTAGAACTAGGTCTAGACCCTAGTGATGTAACGAAGGACCTTGAGTTTGACTTAAATACTATTTTTTTAGAAAGATGTACACCATTTCCCTTTAGAAAACAGGCTACAATGTTTGTATAACCAGGCTGGAAGGGACTCCTAAAAAAAAAAAGAGCGAGCGGAATATTAGTCTAATTTTGTTAGCACTGATCTATTTCTAGGTCGATCTATAACTCTTAATCTTGTAAACTTACAGTGTGAAATGTGAACTGTGCTTAAGTGATACCAACGAAAAACAAATTTTCCGCAATATTTACTTGTACATTTTGAAGGACATTATGCGAGGGATTGTAGCTAGCGACCGAGCGAGAAGAATTTTGCATTTTTATTAGGCCTAGACGTCTAAGCCTAGTCCAAACAATGCACTCTTGGGCCCTCCAGAGCCTAACAAAGAAAAAGTGTTGCAGTCTGTAGTCAGCATTTGCTATACATTTTGGGTGTGCACTTTTTCAAATTTTCCGGTGCGGGGGGGGGGGGGAATCCCCTCCCCCTTAACATTGCCGCCCCTGGTGGTAACTGATTGTATGATATTTTTCCTTGCAAAATGTCCAATTATCTTACATTTGAATGATTGAATTTTTCGATAAAACAGATGTAAACCTTCGTGCACGAAGTATTAAAGTCTCGTTGTTTTTATGACTTTTTTGTGAGTTGCAGCGCGCACGTACTCCAATCCGACATCGAATTTTAGATCGCGATATCTCCGGAATCCTTTGACGAAAATTGTTTGTAATAGCACCAATTTGTAGTTAAAAACTTTGCCGTCCATTCGCTAATAATTGATTTTAAAAAAATTGTGTAAAATAAGGGAAATAATGAATCAAATATCACATTTTCTAATATTTTCAAAAAACTCTGCGACCTTTTTTTTTTTCACTGCAGATTTTTGTGTTCATGTCGCTTTTTAATTTTAAGTCGGCATGAACAACAAATAATGTATTAAAATATTGTTTTAAGGATTTTCTCATTATTTTTGATATCATTATCATGATTATATTTGTTATTATGAATACCATTATTATAATATGGTTATTATCATTATTGTTATTGTTAATATTGTTGCTGTCATTTACCTCTGTAAAGAGGGGATGCATAATTCACTTGCCTTCTTTATTAATGTAATATCATTTCCCAAGATTTGCTTTCAAGAATCACATTCTTTCCCTCATTCCCTTTCAAATATTCTTTGTAGGAGTGGAGGTGGTACTCTAGAAAAAAAGAACAACGTCCAGGTGAGTGACTTTTGCTATACAGGTGCATGCATTTCCATTTGAAATATTCAACAGATGGATATCCTCTGAACTTTACTATTAAAGGGAATTGCAAAACAGTTGCATTTTTTGTTTTGGAAAGAACTCAATTAATTCTCGGAATATGAAAGTACTATTTGTAATTTCAGCATTACTGACATGGGATTCTGTATGTCCACACGTTTATTCTCAATATTTAATTCGATGTAAATGAAAGTGACAAGTTTGTCTGTTTATATTTATTGCAGAATACTAGGCTTGAGATAGAGCAATGCCAGCTATCTACTAAGATGACCGAGAAGTTGTGGTCCTGTCTCAGATCCTTCACCTCACTGAACTCTCTCACCATCTCAGACTCCTCTCTCAGTTTCCCTCCATCTCCTCCTGACCTTCCATCCGTCACAAAGCTATTAACCGTGAGCGTGACGTCACACAGCTATGAAGGTCTGCTCTCATCGCTTCCTGGCTTAAGACGTATCGGTATCACTATCGATGATGCAGAGAGAGACATACCTCAGATCACGGCTTGTCTTCGTCGGACCGGAGGACAGCAGCTCACACACATCAACCTTTATGCACCATCATCACTCCCATCAGAGAAGAAGAGTGTTTCGAGAGAGACGATGAGAGGACTGGGTCTTCTAATCAGAGAACAAACCAAGAACCTGCAGGTGCTTTGGCTGCATGGAGTGAAGTGCACATACGAGGAAGACTTGGTTTACCTCATCGAGTGCTGCAGACATGTGAAGACGATGTCACAGCTGTGGTAGGTTCTTGTTTAAATCTTGTATAAAATAGATTAAAATCCGCTACTAGACGATCCTGTTTAGTTAGTCTGCCGTAGTTAAGCATAACGATACGAATGCGTGAAGGGGTGCACAGGTTCAAACTTGGGCGTAACCTCCAAGTTAGGATGGGTTTTGTTTTACTATTGCTCTCAATTGTTATTTTAGAATTTTCATTGTGCAGTCGCAATGAATATATTGAATTTGAATAGACCCCTCTACCTGTATTGAACATCCACAATTTTGATATACAGTTGCATGTATTATTATAAACCGTCGGAAGGTAAAATAATGTATGTCCATTTTGACTTTAAAAAAAATCATATCCTGATAAAAAAAAATTATCATTATCATAAATTGTCATTATTATTATAATTATTAGATCTAGGTCTATTATTACTTGTATTTTGCCACTAATATCACCATTATCATCATTTATTATTGCGTTTACTACTGTTAATATCATCATCATGTTATTATTGTCACTATCTTATTAAATATCATCAGTATCAATATTTTGGGTTGCAAGTAGGCCCTACGTGTTTTATTTTTAGGCAGAATGGCGAATCACCGAATACCGGCAGCGAATTCAAAAGTGTTGCGCTCTAGCTGCAATGAACCGTTAAAGGCAAACTGTCCTTTTTAATAAATCGTTTTTTCGGATACATTGTCCAAAGAACATCACGTTTCATGAGGTGGCGGGTATGCCCCCCCCCCTCCCCTGGCCATCGTCAGCTCTTACTCTTCGACTCATAATTTGTGAATTCTCGAAGCTTAAGCAATGCCAAGCTAGGGGAAATGACTAATTTCCCCTTTTCTCCCCCTGGAGGATGTTTCATCAACTAAAATTAATTTTGATTTTAAAAATCAATTGTTAAAAATCAGGCTGAATTTCTTTTGGCTTAAGACTGATGCTCGTGAGCGGTTTCATCGAATCAAATTTAAACTATAATTGATTTTGATAAATATTAGGTTAAATTTAAGAGGGCTCTGTAATCAAGGCTAGTCGGTGTTGGGTCAATAAACCACAACATTGCGTCGATAAACTACTGCAAGAGAGGTTCTCGAAAAGTAAGTAAAATTCTGTTCTGTTGATACAAAAATTGTTATTTTGGTAGAAGGAAAGTATTACTCTCATTTGTAACCGAACGATACTTGAAATAAATATCAACTAAAAGCATTCCCCAACTGAGCTCAACTTGAGTTAACTCTTCGAATTGCACCAGTTCATGCATTTCCGTCCCATTCATATAGCCTACATTCATGCATGTTTAACTGTAGCCTACGTATTTGGTTAGAACATGTAAGAAATATAGTTATTCTTTCATTTGATAACAAAATAGGTCTACCACGGCTTTAGGAATCATCGTGTTGTATGGTTTCGTCGATAAGTCTAGTGCTTAAAATTTAGATTTAGTCTAGGCTTAGATTCCAAATCTAGGCCTAGATCCAGGCTAGACTACTTTGTTTTGTTGCCGGTAGGCAGTGCTGTCGCCATTGTTTTGTGTTAATAATAACAATCAACGAGATCATTGCTTTAACTTCAACATTTTATGCTAGAAAATACGACTCTACGGTGTCAGACCGAAGACCAGGTTAGATCTTGATTAAGATCTTGATGTATCATTTAGTCTACATGCTACCAGATATAGGATAGATGTAGACCTAGTCTTCACACTGCACCCTTTGTGTAGGACTAACCTAGATAAGTTAGGAGTTAGAGTTAGTCCCTGAGTCATAGATGTAGTTGACTACTTGTATTTTTGTGACATCTAAATTAACAGGAGTTAGATCTAGTCTACGTCTAACAGTAAAAAGTTAGATTTTAGACTAGATGTAGAATGTTAGGTAGGTCTAGTATTAGTGGACTCATGTATCAAGCTCTCCTGTTTTGTTTTTCTTTCAGAGTCAGAGATGGAGTGGACCTGGACATTTGAGTCATATCCAAGAAATAGAACTCTAGTCTAAAACTTCTCTCTCACCTTGTCTTCAACGTCTTGGACTAACTTCTCATCCTACCTTGGCCCGAGGAAAGGGTTAGGATCTGCATAATGTAATCCAGTTCAAGGTACTGCAGATTCTAATGTGCTAAGTGGCCTTTTGATGTGATTTTCTTAGCAAAGTTTGAACACCGACATTAAAACGGTGAGGTTTTTTTTTCTTCTTCTTCTAGACCTGCATAGATATGAATTACTTACTTGTTGTTGAGTTTATAGTCTTGATATTCATTTATGATAAAGGGTTAAGATACCGGATATTGGATTTTACAATAACAAACTGAAAATTATGTGTTCTTAATTTAAGAAGAAGCCAACCATGACAGGTAAAAAGAAACATAGATAAATTACTAGATCAGCCAGATTTTGATCAATAGTGTATAGCATAGGGCAGCAATTAAAGTATAAAGATGTGGTTGAACAAACTCTATGCATGATGTAAGTTTCAACCTGTTTGTTATATACCAGTTTAGGTATTTCTTTCTCTTCTATTCACCAGAGGGTATTTTTGTATCAATTCTCTGTACAATGGGGTTTTGTTCAAGATCAGATTATCTAAGATTAAGATTAGACTGCTGTAGAGTCCGATTACAAATGAAAGCTAAAGTTTAAGATTAACACATTCAAGTTCAATATTTTAAAGAAATGTTTGGGATCAAAATGAAAATCAAGATGAATCCAAAATGTGTATTATTTTAAAAAAAGTTCCACGTACCAAATATCACATTTTCAAAAACTTTAAATGTGGTTAGTTACGTGACATAGTGGTTTGACCCAAATACATTTAAATGACAATTGATCAGTGATGAAAATGTACTTTTGTTCAGTTGAACACATTAAAGTGACAACTTTTTTTCTGTGAAATATATTTGCTCTCTTTATGGTATATGTATATCTCTGTTTTAAATCTTAGGTTGCAAAGTAAAGATCTGTGGTATCTACATGAACTGCAAACTCATGGCATCTGGACTTTCATACCTAAGGTGTTTTCCATCTCTTCAAGTTGAAAAGGTAAGCGGTATCAGTTAAAATAACTGATCTTATCAGTATGTTTTGTGCCTGTCATCATTGCCCCTACAGCAATCAATAAGAATTTTTTTTTTTTAAAGCAAGTACAGTTATCATAGTCCTTGTTAGAGGTCTAATTACGATTTTACCCAAACTATTGTATAAAACATACACAAAATGATTATGAGAAGATTCTTTTTTGTTTCCAAAGCCTTAAATAAATTATTTATTATCTTTTCTAACTAAAACTGCTTTCGTATCAATATTTAACAAAACATGTTCATTATCCTTCTTCTTGATGTATTTTCCAATAAAAGAAATTGACATGACTAGAAATACAAAATTTGTATAGTCTATAGATTGAAACATGACACTAGTATTTATTAATATTTGTATTACATAACTTTCAATTTCAAATTCTAGACTGCAGAGCTTGAATCCCCTGCAACATTATGCTTCATATGGAACATCAGCCAGCATACAGATACAAGCTCCCTTTTCCAGCTCTAAGCAAGAGGGACCACAATGCTATAAACAGATCGTGGAATAGTCGCTTTCTCATTAATTACGACTTCCAGTGAAACAGATTTTCAAATGAATTCATCTGAAGATATTAAAAGTGCTCCAGTCTGTGTACTACAATTTGCCATCGAGTATGAGATTATTGGTTTGACAATATTTCATCAAGTAATGTTTTAAAGGAAGTAAACAAATTAATGATACTTCCAACAATTCTATTCTTTTAAATAGAATCGCAGAATCTTGGAAAAGAAAGAAGAAAACAACTAATTACAGTTGAAAGATAAAACTAAAGAAATAAGCCATATTAAAGATAAACTTTAGTACTGGTAATGCGATCGCATTGTGAAAGAAAAGGTGTGGAAAGGATCAGAAACAGTTGATCATGTAGCATGTAAGTATTGGTGTGCACTGCAAGGTTCTGGAGTCATCAAAATCATAATAAATTTGACCGAGTCTTGGTAAAGTAACAAGCACATACACAGAAAGCTATGTATGGGACAACACGCATGGTGTCGGGGTTGGTACTACCTTGATTCCTTGTCTTTCTATGCTCATTACTCAGCCAGTATACATTTTCTTCCAAAATTGTTTGGCACATGTCATTTATTTGTAATCTTGAACATTCAGTGTAAGTTTCGTTTGATTCTGTGAGAAATAATTTTTTTTTTTTACCAGTACTCAACTTTATCTTTAAGTTTAATAGCTCTGCAATTTAAGCCTGCACTTTCGAGAAATATCTCGCTAAGTGTTGTTGCTGATCTAAAAAGCTATGATTCTATCATGGAGGCTGTTGTTTCTAAACTTACATTACCTAGATAAATCCGTTCATGGTAAATCTTAAAATATCAAATTGGAAATGTTAAAGTAGCAATTCATCTGAGCAGCAGTGGGCCAATTTGAAGGCCTTTTTGGAACTCTTAGTAGAGTTTCTGTTGGCAAGAATTTGTGTCAATATTTACCTGTTGATACCTGAATTGGATATTCTTAGCAATTGCACAAGAACAAATACAAAAGAAATAACCGAACATTGTAATTGCAGTGAAAACAGATTTTTCCGGCAGGAAATAATATATCAACTCGGATTCATGTTGTCCTTAAAAAATTCTCAAAGCTGATAGAAAAAAAATGATAATTAACTTTGTATAGACAAACTGTTGTATCAAGAAAAACCCATTTTCATCAACTGCATGACCTTACATGGCAATGTGTATTACCCTTATATTAACAACCATATTAGTTATAGCAATCATTACGACAAATCTTACTCTTTTAATCTCCACTAATGTACCTCGACTAGACAGTGGCAGATATTAGCTGCAATAATTTTAACAACCGGTTGTCACTTAAAGAGCGGTACTTTCATTTGTGTCATTGGAAATGTTCTTATTGTATCCCTTGAAATTAATTGCTATTGCTCATCATTTATAAAATGTAGATTTTCATGGATTAAAGCATAAGAATAGCTATAAGACTTTAAAGCTTGAAAAATGTATGTAAATGTTATTTTGTATTTGAGTAATGTATCATTTGTCATGTAATACGAAAAAAGGGGTTATGCAAAAAATGAATGGATGAGATTGTGCGCTAACGCATAACTAGTAATTATGAAATGATGATAAAGGGCAATGATATATGATTCAATGATGGTGTGTTTGTTTGAGTGATCAGATAACCTAGCAATAATTTTGTTAGAAGCCAGTGGTTATTATTTGTATTTTTTACTTTATTTATTTATTATTATTATTATTATTATTATAACAGTTTTGTTGTGTTAGGGGATGTGAAAGAACAACACAATCACTTTGAAAGGGACAGACATCAAACATCATAGCAGTGTGGTTGTGTGTTAATGAGAGGGAGAGAGAGAGAGAGAGAGTCTGTGAATGGAATAAGGGCACACATTTATAAACAAATAGATAATTAATGGCCTAAAATTTGCCTTCAATTTTGTACAAAACTCTGGATTCTCCGATACATATGAAAATTGTTAGCTTTCATTTACGCCTTTCAATCAAATCAATGCTTGAACATATCGGATTAATAATGGGATGGCTTTTGTTTTAATTCGTTTTATTCAAAGAGGTTTACTCTCTCAGTATTAAAACTATTTCCTAGGAAACCCTGTACAAATACACTGAGAGGAAATTGAACAAAGTTTAAACACATATCACATATCGTATCATGGATTTTTTTTCATGTTTTTGTTTTTAAATTGATACACCAGAATATAAACACGAACAAAATTTAGATATTTGACCAGCTTATACAATATAACATATTTCCTTTGAAATCGAAAATTAAAGCAGGAAAGGTGAAATACTCGTTTGTTTTTGTTACTACCGAAATAAACAGTCTCTGGGATTTAAAAAAACAATACAAATTGATCTTAAAATGTGTATGGATCACTTCCTAAGTTAAAATTATTAATACTTTTTTCTTGGGGGGGGGGGGGTGGATGAAACGGCCTAAAATCAAAATCAAAACCCCCCCCCTTATCATCCCGGAATTGGTAACTTTTATCGCTAATCAAAATAAATGAGGCCTACAAAATCAAATCATTCATGGAGAAAACAAATCTGGTATATAAATCCGAGCATGAAAATACTAAGAGTATGATATTTTACGCATTCTCTGTCTGTTTCTCTTTCTTAATTTCTCTCTCTTTATATATAAATGAACCCTCCCTCCTGTATCGCTCTCTCTCTGCTTCTTTTTCGTTAGTCTAACATCCAACGCTCCATCACTCTGTTTTCTAAACATAGGTTAAACTACTGTGGAACAAGAGAGGGCGGCAGACTGGAATCTCATCTCGAAGGTCTTCAAGCATCATCAAGCGGCGAGCTCTCTGTGTGGCTTTTTTATGTAAGTATCGCTCCACGGTGTGTGCACTACACTTTCACTATTTCTTATTTTCATCTGTATATCAACCGCTATGATGCTAATATTGTTTTGTATATTTCTAAATTTTTGGCCCATTTTTGGCCCATTTTCTTTGTTGACGTTTTCTTAGTGTTATTTCTCTTTTCTTGTAAAATAATCCCCTTTTGCTTCGTAAGTTTTCAAACTGTTTTATATTTTGAATTTTCGTATCATTAATCTTAAGTCTCTGTCCCGGGTCTCTGTCTTAATTGTTGTTGATGATTGTTATCCCATTTCCTACACATCAAATGCTCAACAGAATATCGAAACTTTGCTAAATGACATAATTTATATTTCTTCTTTACCATGTATTCCTATTACGTTTTTACACGTAATTCACTTTGTTTCCTCTGTCTGGATTTGCACTTCAACATTCAATCAAATATTTCATCAAATATTATCCTTGTTTTCGGTGTATTTGTATTTGTATTTATTAACATTTATTTCCTTCTCAACAGCACAATATAAAACACAATGTATAAATACATGATGTAACCATTATTTCAACATAGAGTATACAGTAAATAATTCACATACGGAAGGAGGCGAAAACCCGGAAAGCATAGCTTGAGTTGGGAACGCCCATAATAAATTAGCACAGTTACCGAAAGAACATTATAGATATTATTATGAAAATTACATTGTATATATAACAGAACGTTGATAGGAAAGAAACAAATAGTGAAAGGAAGAGAGGAGAGAATTAAGTATAGGAAGGCATGTTCACTTATAAAGAGAAAGTTACATCAATTGGGCTGTACATGTGTCTGCGATTACATCATAAAGATAACGAAATACAATTGTAAAATAGACAGCGGGTACATATCATTAAAAACAAGCAAAATCATCAAACAGACAACAGCTTTATCCGACAGCATTGTCCTGGGAATATACAGATGGTACTAGCAACAAGTTATCAAAATAAATAAATAATCGGTCATACAAACATATCATTAAATTCCACAAAAGATCATTTCACACATAAATACAAGAGAGGGTATCAATATCGAGCAATTAAATACATTTTTGCCTTACGGGAAAAAGTCTGTAAGGAGAGCGATTTCTGTAGAATAGATGGTAAGGTGTTCCAAAATTTTGGCCCAGAGTATCGAATGTCAAATTGAAATCTTCGGGTTCTATGTTTAGGGAGATGAATGTTGGCAGCGCTTCTCGTATTATACGTATGGGTTTCCGAGTTGCATTTAAAATTGATAAAATCACTAAATTGTGATGGGAAGATGTTATTCATGCTTTTATAGGTGTTGTTTCGATGGTACGATTTTTAGTATGATTTATTATTTGTGTTCCTTGCATGAAATTGAGAAGTTTCTTTCTTTAATCACTTCATTGCTGGCTCTTTTTTTATTTATTTATTTATTTATTTTTTGTTTGGGGGGGGGGGGTGCTACTATCGTTATAACATGAGGTCATTCACTTGATCCTTATTTTGCTGTGTTTTGGTTCATTTTACTATTTATTTTTTTTCCATTAAATTGTTATATTCAGTTGTGCTACCACCCTTAACCCATTTCTTAATTGTACCAATGATTATTTCTGTGTTTAATGTTGTATGCTTTTTAATACTGCCCCCCCCCCACATGTTGCTCCCCGGTTGTCTCTTTCTCTATATTTGGGGCGTTCTTTATCTGCATCCGAGTCGGCGCTCACGGGGAGGGGGGCACAATGCCCCCTTTTTTTCCTTCAAGTTCACACGAAGCGCTTCATTTTACGGAAGAAAAGTGTTCATTTTTGTTGTGCCTTTGTTCTTTTTCAATAAGTTTCCCTTCCCTTTTTATATCTCCCCCTCATCAAATTTGCAAGGTGCCTTTTACTTTGACAAATTAACCTTTTCATTTCTGGTGAATGACTTGTTTACAACTGAAGGATTGACTGATAGGTTTATTGAGAAAATTCCATGATCTTAATCATACAACTAAATTGACATGAATAACAATAACAATCATGCACTTGTTTAAAACAAAATAATATGCAAATTGTCAAAACGATATATATAGACCATGTCAATTTTTCAATATTAATGAAAAAGAGAAGAAGCGAAAGGCAGAGGAGAGATGAGATTAGTAGAAGAGTAGAGAACAAAGCTAAGCAGACCGACCAAGGAAGAAAAAAGGTTGGAGAGCCAGAGAGGTAGAGGAGGGTTGATAGGAGAGGGTGGGTACACCATAGGTTTATACATTGACCATAGGTCATACCTGTCTTTACTTACGCGGAATATCTATACATGTATATATAATTTTTAAACATATATATACCTGTACAGGTGATTTATTACATTACTTCTTGAACATTAAATAGGAATGAAATGAACATAGTAGGGTGAAGTGAAAACAGGAATGATAAAAGCGGAAAGAGGGAAACTGGCAAAGGAAGAATGAGACCAAGAAGAAAGCGACGAGGGAGATAAATCTAAAGAGAGAAAGAGAAAGAGAGAGAGAGAGAGAGAGAGAGAGAGAGAATTTGCAGGTAAGAAGTAATGGTATATAATAAGAATAAATAATTCGCTATGTTATTATTCATTCATAATTGTGTTATATGCAAAGAATATTAAAAAAAAGATATATTAATTTGTTGACGTAATGTAACATTGAATTATAATTAAATAAATAGATGGGTAGGGGAGGAGACAAACAAGGAAAGTGGAGAGTGAGGAGGAAAAAACTAGCAAAGGAATATGAAGAGATTTAGAAGGATACAGAGGGAGAGTGAGAGGTATAGGAAGGAGAGGGAAAGAGGGGCGGAAGAGGAAAGTTAAAAGTAAGAAAGATTGGGGACATGATGGATCTTCGTGATGCGATTCGACTGCAACTAATTATTTCCTTTTACAGACAATATTGAGCAACTGTTACAAAAACATTTTATAATCCTCTGCACCGATTGTGCAACCGTCTAAAAATCACTCAAAACCCGTAAATGAATTAAAATCGGATGAGTATTTGTTTAAACATTATTTTCAGTTATATATTTTGCGACCATGACATTACATACAGGATCATCGAAGTTCATGAACCGTCCATGCATAGAGAGAGAGAGAGAGAGAGGGGGGGGGAGATAAAGAGAGAGGGAGAGAGGGGGGAGGTGTAGTGGTCTAGTGTTTACGGCAACAGACTTTGGATCGGTTCGAGTCCCGCTGCCGTAGTAATCTACATTTGTCACTCTCCACCTAGGTGTTAAATGGGTACACGGTCATTTTTCTTCTTCCCACTATCATTCGTTATATAAAGTTATAGGGGCCACTACGGCACGAACGTACCACCATCGCATGGTGAACACTTAGAAAGAGAGAGAGAGAGAGAGAGAGAGAGAGAGAGAGAGAAAGAGATAGAAGGCGATATAAAGAAATAAGAGTGTACATGAGGAGAAAGAGGATGAAGACGAAGAAGATGAGGATGATGATGAAAAAGAAGAACATTCCATATGGAAACGTTGTATCATCCGCTCAATCTGACTTGCGTGCATAGAACAAATAAGCATTTTTCCATGAAAAAGTGAAGTTTTCTAAAATGTGCGTTTCTTTCCAGTATTGGGGCGCCCGGGAGTCACTCGGGTAACATTTCATAAATTATAATATAAAAAGACCATATGCAAATTTTCTGTACTTTTGTCGGAAAAAATACATTTATCCAGCACAATGTCGTCTCTTTTTGCGTTGGAGAAGAGCAAATAGCGAGTTTCAATCACACTTTGGCCGCTTTTGCAAGCTCTCACTCGTTTCACTGTGGTCAAGCGACTTTGGGGCAAGCGGTTAATGAAAATACTAATCGTTAGCTTTCTTCTGGTATTAAACTTGTTTTGATTGATTGTATAATTTCCTCGGAATAAAGGAAACAAAAAGGCTCGACCAATAACTTATCAGCGTCTGAATTGACCTTTTGACCTTGAATTCCCTGATGAAAGCGCACTAATGACGTCATCTTTGCAAAATCGGTGTCTTTTATCGTAAAATGCGACACTTTCACAATGTTTATACATATTTTTCAATTATTAGTAAGATATAACATATTTTGTCTGATATCACTGAAGTTTTGGGTTTTATTTAATGAGTAATTTTAAAATAAGAGCCATTTTACTGTTTTAATTTACTGGATCGTACCATTAAAGTCGCAGGGTAGAAAGATGCATTTTCCAACCGCGCCAAATTTAATTTACGTTCCGACATTCTGGGTTAAATGGGTTCGTGTTGTTTATAATCCACTGCTTTCTGCTCCAACAAACGTCCACATGCGGAGTCGTTTATCAACTAAATTATTCAAATTTATGGATGCTTCCTAGCTTCCCAGGTGTTTGTGTTATTGAAGCATTTCATTCACCTGCTATCATTCTTTGTACTCCAATTGCCAGAACGCAAATTTCATTTTGGTTTTATAGTTTCATCGGAGTCGTTTATCAACTTTATGTATTCAAATTTATGAATGCTTCCTCCCCAGGTGTTTGTGGTGTTTATGCATTTCATTCACCTGTTATTATTCTCTGTACTCCAATTGTTAGAATACAAAATGTATTTTGGTTTTATAGTTTCATGCAATAAGTAAGTCAATAAAATAGTATGTTCTGCACAATAAAAACAATGTGTGTCCCTATTGTACAATGTAATGTGTCCCCTCATTTTGTAATAGTTAATTTACCCATTAACATAATGGAACTACCTGCTCGATGAAGCCAGTGGCCTGTGACCCCTGAGCACTCAACACCGTGTGGGAGTCAGTTTGAGTTAAAGGAAACCGAACCCCAAGTAATAACTTTACTTATTATGAGAGATTTATTATGTTATTACCCATACATCTACAAGATTCCCCACCAAAGTGTATGAGAGAGGTATAAAGCAAAAATAAAGTACAGTTTCTCAGCACGACATGGGCATCGCCATTTTCTTGATAATGTGACGTACTATGCGAAGTCGTTTATCAAGTAAATGTATTCAAATTTATGGATGCTTCTTTCCCAGACGTGTGGTGATGAAGCATTTCATTCACCTGCTATTTTCCTTTGTACTATAATTGCCAGAACGCAAATTGCATAAATTAGTTAGTGCTCTTCTGGGTTGAAGGTTTCTCATAAATGAAATATATTTGTCAACTGCTATAGTGTAGAATTTATAAATGAATTTGTTACAATTGGGCCCCTGTTATTTATTTTTCACCTAATATAATTTCTATCATCTCAGTTGTTATTTTTTTTCATTGAAAAGTAAAGGTTTCGTTATTGATTTAAAAATTCTTTCCAACTAAAGCTTGGTGCATGATACATGTACAACTTCAACAGATACGTCACATGTTTAAGAAAATGGCTGCGCCCATGTCATGCTGACAGGCATCACATCATGCCAGGAATATCTTCATTTATATATATCTTGTACATTTTCGTAAGGAATATTGTACATCAAAGGGCAGGAATACATCTCATTTTTCAGAATACCTACACTTATTCTTTGGGTTTAGGTTTCCTTTAACTTCTTTTATGAGACAAATACAAGCAAACGTTTCCATATGCTATCCTGCCCTTGTCAAAATTGTCTTTTTTAATTTGCATTTTATCCACCTAGTGAGAGTTGTGTGAGCCCCCCCCCCCCCCCCCCCCTCCCCCTAATAATGCCACTATCAGTGCCTAGACCGATGCTACGTCATTGGAGTGAGGCCTTATGTTTTCATATTATGCTAACTAATACTAAACATAGAGATCTGTCTTTATTAACAATTATCATTATGAAATAAGGGACTTGAAATTGTAAATTTGCTTTTTTGTTGATGTAATGATGTCTGGGAATTGATTTCTTTCTTTTCAGAATGATGTTACTAAGGTTTATTAGTTAAGCTTCATGTTGTATGCTGATAAGAAAATTAGGGTTCCACATAGCTAATAAGTAATTTTCCGCTTTCTGTATTAAACAGGACTCCTACTATCGGCCCAATATGACTCAAGTCTAGCAAATGAAAAAAATCAGGATAACCTGGAAAGGAGGTTACCCATTACACTTTTTCCTATTCATTTTTATTCAACAGTTCCCATCTAGAGGATAATTGAATTCGATGATGCATTTGGGAAAGATTTTACAATAATATACATCTTTACCTAGACACGAATAGAAAATAAAATCAGGAATTATTTAATAAAACTGAAATTTATCAAGGTGGTCAGTGAAACAACCATCGGTATAAAGGCACTTAAACTTTTGGTCTTATCATAACCCTGAGGTAAAACGAATGTTTCATCATTTATATGTATAATCCAATGAATATGTAAACAATGCACTTCTATGTCGTTGAATAGTATTCTTCTTATCGTAGTTCATTATGTTTTCTCGTTCAGGATGATTTGTCTCATCATGAGTACCTAATTACCCACACTGATTGAGCTACAGTGCAGCTGCAGCTGACATAGTGCATTGCCTTGTACCTGACATCATTATTTTTCTCACATTGGATGAGTTCCATTGATGACTACACACTACCCGGTCAAGTTGACATGCTGCATTGTCTCATACCTGATATATACCTGATCTACTTCCTGGTATTCGTTAACCCATTTCCTACTGGAACCGTGCTATGTTTGCATTAAATCTATGAGGAATATGTTACATCAGAAGTCAATATGTTAACTTCCAGGAGAAATGAAGTTCAATTTATTTCATCTTCATGTTTAGATAATGTAGGCCCCTGCTAACCAGCTGTATGCATTGTCGTTGGTAATTATGTTATTGAATGTAACTCTTGCCTCAATTCCATCATCGTACTTGGAATAATTTCACTTCTTATTACAGTTTTTCAAATTATCTAAGCAGCATGTTGTTTTACATTTAGATATAGAATCACTTCTGTAAAAATGTGTTTTTTGCACTTTTTTATGAATCAACTGTAATGATGATCGACGATGTAGATTCATAAAAAAACCAGCTATTTGGGAAATTTTTGGAAACATACGATTTTGGGATTTAGGTATACGTTTTATTCATCAATTTTGTTTTAATTTTGTTTTTTTTTGCCAATTCCAATTTGTTGGAAAGTTGTTTGATTTTTGAAAATAACTTAAATCTGCAATGAGACTATTTCTCTAATCTTTGTACAAACATGATACTTGTATATGGGATGATTTTGATGGCGAAATGCTGCAGAAAATGCATGATTTAATAAAGCTATTGTAGATCTTTAAACATATGTTATTTTGGGGGAGAGATGAATGAAAAGGAAACAGAACGTGAAATAATACATGTAGTATATTTTCGGGCAACAGGCCTTCCAGGTTTTGCCTCATTTTACTCAGTTTTGTTCGATTAGGATAATATCATAATACAACGATCAATGTGTTAATGGTCTTGTATTACGTTTGGTATTATTCATTATATTTTCGGAGCCTTTACATCAAAATAATGCAATTTATGTCAGTACTTCACATCACCATTTAAATTTGATAGATTATACCCAATGAGTCCCATGGAATGCACCTAGCTAATTAATTTACTTGTTGTAAAAATGTACATATCTTTTTTATGAACCAACTTTTGTATTATAATATGTATTTTATTTTGTAGGTGATAATTCCATCGTGTGAATCTTTACAGCTGCATACGAAACTCAAGTAACTTTATTACTTTTCATTATTTCATTCTTTATTGATATGCATTCCACCACAATTTTTGATGGATAATGTTAGGAGTGTATACGAGTTGTCTCTAACATATATTTATGATGGCACTTGTATCATGTATGGGGATTGCCCTATAGATGAAGTAGAATGCTTCATTTGTTATTCACACAAATACAATACACATCTTACTCATCTAATGATTTAAATATGATATGATGTTGATTTTTATGCGGCGTAACAACGATACAAAAAAGGAAGACAAAGAGGTGAGGCTGGAAAACAAATGAGTCTTTAAGGAATTATGGATTAGATTTATTTCAAACTTTCGCCATTCATATTGGTTTTCCACTCTGTCGTACGCTCTATTTATTCATTGCATTTATCATGTCCATCCTTCGCATTTATTATGACCATGCATTTCATTTACTATTGGCCAATGTAACTCAGTGCAATATTCACATTTACCATTCATGCATTTTTATTCCGAGTCATCGACTTGTGCTTGACTACACTTTGCAAGTGTACGGTCAGCTTCATCAGTACCCAATAAACATAACGTAAAGGGAATACTTTCTTTCATGTATTTTAATGTCAGTGCAACGTTGTTTTCTCGTAGCTAGAATAAAAAGAGAGTTATGTTGTGTGATTAGTGAACACGCTGTACAATGTCCAATCACAATTCCTCACACATTTATTTCTCTACAGAGTGAATCTAGAAGAAAAGATATATTGGGGTGGGGGGGGGGGGGGGGGGGGGGGGGGGGTTGAAGAAACTCAAGATTCATTCAATATTCAAATGAGGTTTTATTCACGACTTGTCAAAAAGTCAAAGGACTAAACAAAAACATTCACACACATATATCTATATATATAAAGAAAACATAGCAAATGGGGAAGTAAAAACAAATTATATATAAAAATGAATAAATGTTTTTATCAAAACATCAAAGCGGTATCAAAAAAAAAAAAAAAAAATACATGATATGAAATATTGCTAGCAAAATTAAGTAATTGCTTAAATCAAAACAAAACAAATAAAATGTATACAGATACGGGAATTCAATTAACTGTAACGTAGGAAAAACTGATATAATGCAATACAAAATTCATTCAGATGGTGTAATAAATATTAAAAAGTATTAAAAAGTATTGGCAGTGTGGTAATCACAAGTGTGACATGAGTACAGTACACGTATAATTACATTGCACGTGAACAAATTGGAAATAATTAGCTATTATTGGTCACAATAAGAATGGCAGATAATCAAAGAATGTTGTACCGTGAAACATCATCAGAAGCGAGAGAGGTGGAAAGAAGGAGGGAGAGACAGAAAGTGAGAGAGAAAGAGAGAAACAGAGAGGAGGAAGGAGAGCCGACGGGAGAAAGAGGAAGAGGTAGAGAGAGCAGAGCAGAAAGAGAGAGTGACAGACAGAGAGATGAGAGAGAGAGAGAGGGGATGGGAGTCAAATATAAATAGAGAGGAAAGACCAGAACTGAAGAAGAGAAAAGTAAATTTGAAAAGTAACAAGTTCAAATAGAGAAAAGGGATGAGAGAGTAAGAGGAAGGATACAAATTGGCGTCGAAATCTGAGGAACACTGTAGTCCTCATTATGGTCAGTCAGAATCTTGTCCAGGAAAGCTGACTTACAAGTAGGATCCTTGACTATATGAGACAACTAGGTATGTCTTTCAATCTCATCAGTTTCTAGGTCATTGAAATCTCCCATGATAATTAATGAAGCGTTGGTGGAATGAAGACGAGCACGGTCAGCCATATTGATAATGTGCTCAATCATTTCAGCTCGATGCGGATACCGCGGGGGAAAGTAAATCACCCCAACATAGATGTCCTTTGGGAGATGCAATGCAGCAGAGGATCTCAGGCGGACCCGAAGGGCTTCAAGATGTGGGGGGGGGGGGGGGGGGCTGTGTCGCTGAAGACCTCCGTAGGGTTCATATCATCTCGCACGTAGAGTGCAACACCCCCTCCCTTCTGCCCTCTACGGTCCTTGTGGAAGAGATGATACAACGGCAACTGGCATGCTGAAGCAGGATTCGCATCTGAAAACCAAGTTTCGGTGACTGCAATCAAATGCGTATCCTTGAAGTTAGTCTGTTTTATAGCATGGAACTGGTTGAATTTCTTGTTCAGCGATCGTGCGTTAAAGAGCATTAAGGTGGGAAGGTACTTTGGAGCTCGATACTGAAGTTGAATGTCAATCAAAGATTCATTGGTACGAGTAGCGAACACATCCAAATCATGATGAATCCTGCCCCGGATGAGGACAGGAATTGGTGATTCAGCTACAGTGTCACTTAAGGGAACTGACGAATCCCATGGTATAAATTCATAAAGATGTGGATATCGATGCCTGCATCTGCGGTGTTGACCACCTCGACTACCACGACGAATTTGTAAAATCCCAGGGTCTCTAAGTCCATACAAAATATACTGTAAAACTGCATGTCTTGTGTATTTACTTCTCAGTTGATACAGTTTTGAGGCAGAATATTAGACAGAAGTACTACGTTGCATCATACTTGTCCAATGAAACGAATAAAAATAATTACACGGGTACGAGTTCACTTTGTCATTCAACATGTACAAAGTCACAGTCAATGGTATGCAGGACTCACGTTCACTTTGTATGTGTGGTGCTAAGCACAGAAATCCACGCAATGACAGTGCAGAAACGAAAAGTACAGAGGTCCAAAACATGGTCAAAGTTGACGAAAACCCGTAGTTGAGATAGCTAAAATGACTTCACGTAGTGCATATAATAGAAAGAACTGAGATTCTTCTAACAGAGGAATAAAAGCCGCTAAATAGTATTTTTAAAAAAATGAAATTTAGAATCACAAAAATTACTACAGCAGCTCAATGTGGTGGTGCTATTCGGTTTGAGAACCGTTCTTTAAAAAAATGATTAAAACTGAAGTGCACAAAGGGGGACTTCTCGATGTTTAAAATATCATTTGAAAGAATCAAAACCATCTTTACACACTTGGTTTTAGTAGGTCACGACATGGCGTATATTATTTTGTTTTGTGCTACGCCGGCCGGCCGGCTAGCAAAACAGTGTTCGTCATATTCGGTCCAACTCAATTCGGGATGGCCAAACTGTCCTATAATCAACGGCACTAACAAGGGATTGTTGTCGAGCGCCCTCTTACTACGTTCCTCGCTATAGCAAGATTTGGCTCCGATTAGGTTTTCGAAAAGAAAAGACATGTGACCAGGCACCACATAACCCTGACAAAAACCCATGCTAAGATTTTAAGCTAGAGCTCATTAAATATATTTGTTGTTAGCATGTAATGCTCAAGTTTCAGTTTTGGACTCTTCCTGAAACGGTATACTTTTAATCTGACAGCTAAGAAAGCATGTGTGTTCTTGCTCGTACACAACCAGGGAATCGACAGGGGATCTCAGAGGGACTTTGCAAATTAAAGAGGATTACTGCTTGCGAGACCTCATGGTTACTAGACAACTGCTTTTCTATAGCATTGATATTACCGGGCTTTTACTGAACAGTCGATCGGAAGAACAAGAACTCGAAAAGGAACATTGTATGTGAGATGTAAAATTGACATCCTTTCAATTCGTCGCAACTTTAAGACTTCAAACCTTAATTTTCTTGCTTAAAATCTATATTTGAGGAACTTAAAAAGGGAAAATTTATCCCGATATGATTTTTCTCAAGCGTTCCCGTGATGGGATAACATATTTGTAGACACCATACAAAAACACGCGCATATTTCGGTCAATGAACTCTACACTACACAATGCGTGAAGTCCAGTAATTTCGGCTCACGAGATGCGAACTTAAAGGAGACCTCACCCCAAGAAATATTCAGAGAGATTCATTGCATTCTTACCCTTTAATCTACAAGTTCCCCCACCAGAGTGTATGAGAGAGATATAAAGCAAGGTATTCTTAGCATAATGAACAGTTAACCAACACGACATGGGCATCGCCATTTTCAAGATTCCGTGACGTACTAATACGAACTCGTTTAATAAGTAAATTTATTGACATGTATGGATGCTTCTTTCCTGTGTGTGTGTGGCGATGGAGCATTTCATTAACCTGTTTATCTTTTGAGCTAAAATTGTAAAAATTGCATAAATACATTGATGCTCTTATTCCGTGAAAGTTTCGCATAAATAAAATAGATTTGTCAAGTGCTATAATTTATTTTTTGAATGAATTATTCCCCTGTTATTTAAGCTATGATTTGTCCTTATTGAAAAGTAAATGTTTTACAATTGAATTAAAAAGTCTTTCCCATATAGAGCTTGGTACAAGTTCACCTGGTATGCTACATTATCAAGAATATGGCTGCGCCCAAGTTATGCTATATTTGTTGGTGCTATTTTGAACCCCGGTAAGTGATGTTTTCCTGGCATATGCATGTACTAACACAATGAAGACCATAACAAGCAGTGCATGATAACGTCTTTTAAATCAAGCAACAGTTGAATACACATTTATCATTGTGTTGGTTAAGTTAAGGGTGGGGGGGGGGGGGGGTTCGACCCGCTGACGATACAAATACTATGTGGATCTGGACACATGATGGCGTTTTTCAATACACATCACATTTTCACTTGGCCTACCCTAGCCTATAATCTAGGCGGAGTGCCGAGCTTTTTTATTTGCTGCTAGACTAACCCTAAGCAGAACGTCTGATATGGCGAGACTACGAACCGTGAGTCGCGAAGCCTGTTCGTAGTCTCGCCGTATCAGACGTTCTGCTTAAGGTTAGTCTAGCAGCAAAGAAAAAAGCTCGGCACTCCGCCTAGATTATAGGCTAGGCCTACCCCCGCCGTAGATCCGCCACTGCAATGTTTCGTGAAATACACCATCTTATTGTCAAAGTGTCAGGTGCAAGTTACCACTAATTTCTATTAAAAAAAAGCTACAGCAAATCTACAAAAACTCGCGTCTCGACACGACAATTTCTAATACGGGATATTATCACAAGAGTTCGTAAAGAGGCCAGCGATCGACACTTCCTTATTGTCTGATTGTGTGGATGGGCATTTTTTTCACAAATGTACGTGCAACCTTTGAGAGAGAGAGAGAGAGAGAGAGAGTGTGTGAATATGAGGCATGTTTTCACTCAACATCGTGTAACCTTTTAGAGAGAGAGAGAGAGAGAGAGTGCGTGTGAGAGACAGGTTTGATTTCCAACGAAACAAAGCCCTAGGGGAAGTGCACAATTTAAGGGATGAATTCGAGTTTCTATCGCTCAAGACAGCTATCTATCTATTATGAATTGCTAAAATGCGGGGGTTCCGCACCTGGACCCTTCAGTGTAACATTTAAACCCGTCGGGAATACATATCTATGTAATGTTAATCCATACGAGCGAGGCATTGTTAAATTATTTTAATATTTTGTCCTCGATTTGATCGCATTCAAATATACTTGTCGACGCTGTAAGTTATTACTTCTTTGTAGGATGCTGGCTGTCGGTCTCTTCAGAACAAGGAATCGTATTTTGAAAACTTTAATTCTTTCTTACCTCAATGAGAATGAGGATATTTAAATGCAAGCCAAATCCGGACACTCAAGAATAAGGCTGAAATTGTGATTCGAAAGACTTTTGTTTCAGTTTTCTTTATTCTCACATTTTACACAAGCGGGAATTTAGTACACGGAATATTATTATGGACAACATCTTTCATTCGTTACTCAAGTATCTTGACATCGAACAAGTTATCGTGCACCTAAATTAAAGGCGGTGGTACTAAAACAGGTACCCCAAAGGGCATACATTATTTTGTGCATAGGAAAAGTGTCCTTTTTCCCTTGTAGTATGTGCACGTTCCACATTCTTATAAATGCCACTAACCATCTCTGATAAGTGCCGATTTTTACCTCTGATAAATGCCTATATTCGATTCTGAGAGGTTCCCCTTTTACTTGTAAGAGATACCCCTTCCCCTTCCATTAAGTGCCCCTTTTATTCTGACACGTACCCTCTTTTTCCTGTGATTTGTGCCCTCATTTATTTCTAAATAAAGTCCCTTTCCCTTCTCATAAATGCCCCAATTCACCTCCCATAAAATAATACCCTCATTGAAATCTGAAAGGTGCTCCTTTTCCTTCAAAAAGTACCCCCTTTCTTTCATAAAAGTACCCCTTTCCCATTCCGACAAGTGCCCCTCTTCACGTTGACACGCACCCATTTCCCTTTATTATGGCCCGGTCACACTATGACGTTTTAGAAACACTTTTAGCTAGCGTATGAACAATCATGAAATAATGTCAAAACGTCGGCATACGCCCCCAAAAAACTTCGACAATTCTGCAGCATGAATGATTTGGACGTTTGCATAACGTATTGAAAAGGTATACATATCGTATGTCTAACCTATTTAACCTATAACTAACTTATGACAGCATATGGCCAGCGCATGTCCAGCGTTCTCGACCTATGCCCAACGTATGAGTAGCTTATGAGAAAAATATGCGCAGCGCGCTCGGCGTGTTGCCGAAGATCCCCCCCCCCCCCCACTCAGTGTTATTTAAGGTACGCGTATGCTCGTTCCCTCTTTTTGAAAGCACCCCCTAACTGAGGACTGCCAACATTTCCAAACCCCCCTTTCGCGGGCTTTTCGCGGGCTTTTCCTGCCTTGGAGACCCCCCTAAATACGGAAAAATGCTCAATGTACCCCCCTAAATTCGGAATAATTTCTCAGGAGTCCAAAGAGATGAGAAACAAAAAGAAAAACACCCCCTTTTTAAAGAAATCTCCGGGTGAAAAGTCAAATACACCCCTTTTTTACAATTCTCGGGCCGGACTTTGTCGCACGAAAAGTACCCCTTTACCGAAAATTTTGGTAACACGCATGCGGTCATTCCGACCCCGCAGTGGGGGGGGGGGGGGGGGGGGCGGGCGAAGATCACGTGACGTTTCTTCTAAATAACTTCAATATTACTTTACATGCTTACAATTTGAAGAAAAAAACGCATTTACTACGCCAGTTGTACGGTAGAAACACGTTAAATAAGTTACTCTGTCGTCAGATATAATTATGTTGAATACGTCTGAATATGTCAATATGCGTTACAGATACGTCAGATATAGGTAAGATATAGGCAAGAAGTGAGTTACTCATAGGTTATCAATAAGTTAGCTGTACGGTATACCTTCATGCCAACGTATGTCGACGTATGAGTTACCTACCTCTAACGTATTTAACGTATGTCTAGCTTATGTGTAACGTATCCCAACATTTTTGAGCCTGCACAGACATTTATTTCGGCCTTTGCGTAAAACAACGTATGCCAGCTTATACCAGCGTGCGTTTAACTTGTAACGTATACAACTTATACCAGACCTACCCCTAACTTATGTCAACGTGCACTAGCGTGTTGGTGAAAATTCACAAACGTCGGCATACGCTACTGCTTTACGTTTCCTTCTTAATAATAGCTCCATCCCTTTCACATTAATACCCTTTTACACCTATGATAAGATCCCTTTTCATTTTGACACATGCCCCATCTAATATAATTATACCCATTTGCCTTCTGACAAGTGCCATTTCCATAAATGCCCCTTTTCAGCCCTGGTAAATACCCCTATTATAATCTGATAGGTGTTCCTTTTGTTAGACAAATGCCCCCTTTTCATTATCATAAGGTGGTCGCACATACAAATGCTATTAGGCATGGCTCCACATTAACTTGTGCTTATAGTCGTCTACGGCAAAATATTTGGCGTAAAAACAATAAATAAGAAAACCAAAGTTTATCAAATATCTGTTTAATTAAGTAGATCTATATAGCGCACAAACAAATAATAGATTTGTTAAATAATATAACTAGTCGAGAAGTTCATGTTAATGTTAACATGTAAAACAAAGTAAGCAAATCATAATAACAACACGACAATAGAGTACTTTTTATAAATGAGTATAGCTACGATATATAAATCAATCTTATTAGTACTATACATGTTTATTTTAAACAATTTAGAATACTTTGTTATTTTTAGTTATTTTGATTGTCTGTTTGTACATGTGGTTTTGGAGGCAGTTACGTTTAAATGAATGTGAACAAATCAAGGCCTCCCTGAAGTTCAGTCTGTAATGCCCTCTTGCACACACCCTACAACTAAAGCAGCTGGCGAGTCGTCGGCAACGCGCTGCAACGCGCTGCACTAACATTTGTGATATTCTACCACTTGTTAAGACTAATTATGGAGGAAATTCAGGCTAATTAAGTTCACATACCTAGTTTGTATGTGTTTTAGTTTATATAACGACACTCTAAACAAAATCCCCCCCCCCCCTCCCCCGGCCAAATAATAATAAATACATAATAATCATTATGGACATGGTTCAGTATGGAGATCTAAGAGATCTACTTGACACTACACCATTTGACACAGATGGGAGTGATCTACTTGACACTACACCATTTGACACAGATGGGACTGATCTACTCGACACTACACTATTTGACACAGATGGGACTGATCTACTTGACACTACACCATTTGAATCAGATGGGACTAATCTACTTGACACTACACCATCTGACACGAATGGGACTGATCTACTTTACACTACACCATTGACCCAGGACTGATCTACTTGACACTACACCATTTGACACAGATGGGACTGATCTACTTGACACTACACCATTTGACCCAGATGGGACTGATCTACTTGACACTACACCATTTGACATAGATGGGATTGATCTACCTGACACTACACCATTTGACACAGATGGGACTGATCTACTTGACACTACACCATTTGACACAGATGGGACTGATCTACTTAACACTACACCATTTGACACGGATGGGACTTATCACTCATGATACCGTGATAAACTTTTATGCATGTTTAAAACCTTAATGAAGTTTCCCGTTAACTACAAATTTTTTTTAATTTAATTTATCTACATCTCAGATATCACCGAATTAAATTTGTATCTGAAGCTAAACATATCAAATAACCAAAGAAAAGACAAAAAAGGAGGCGGGCGCCGAAAGAATGGTTGCGGGAAAGAGAAACTAGGAATATTGTTTACTTGCCCTTAGTGTGGAAGAATACAAAAGCAGCAATGCATGTCCCCTGAAACGAATATCTCTTTGAATGGTTTACGGATAATGGATTTCCTTGTGCAGTGTAGTGAGGTAATGATAATATCTTTTTATTGACACTCGTTTTAATAACTATTTGAGATATGGCGTGTTTCAATTTCTTTCGCTTTTGTCATACATAATACAGTTCACATTGACAATCTATATCTCTCTCTTTCCTTCAGCCATCCATCCAATCATTCTCCTACTCTCTCTCTCTCTCTCTCTTTCCTTCAACCATCCATCCAAACATTCTCTTACTCTTTCTCTCTCTCTCTAAACAAATAGCATACATGTTGATGCAGAATATACAGCAGCCTCTATTTTTGAAACCAATAACTGCAGTCGAAGTCAGAAGTCAAGTTTTGCTAATCGCTACCGTAAAGGATTGATGTCATGATGTTTTCCAGTTTAATAAATTCATTAAATTATCCTCGTATATCACATCCACTGACAAATACATGTAACCTGTCATTATACACTGCCAAGGTTCCAGGTGAATTTGAACAACAATCGTTGGCCATTGCTGCTCTTTAATACAACGATGACGTGGCAATTCACTCTTTCAGCTTGAACTCATAATAATTCGTGTCACAGTAGATTCCGCTCTGTTGATTCCATTGTTCGGGGGATTTAGCGGAGAGCGAAAATAGTATATTCTCACGATACCGACGATGTATTATTATTATTCCTTTTTCTTTATCGTCTCATCAATACTTTTGGAATATTTGTAGGACAATAAACGAGATTGTGGTAACTGTTTGTATCACCACACGGCAGATATTTTTACCAGTACCAGGTTGAACAATTTGAAAGGAAATTGAATTTGAACCCCGGACCATCCCCTTACTCCTTCCTTCCCTCTCTCTCTCTCTCTCTCTCTCTCTTTCTCTCTCTTTCTTTCTCTCTCTTTCTCTCTCTCTCAACATAATCGGAGAAATGCACACGCCCGTTTTTGTTTGGTAGTGGAGTCCTCCCCCTAGCTACCCCATTACATTTAGGGCTACACCACTTATTTACATGATTTTCTACCTTATCCCAGATAGTAATTTTACAGATTCCAGATCTTACAATAAATAAAATAACTGAAAACAAGAATGATAAAGTTAACTTAGTTAAGGCCTCTTGTTTTCATCGTTTACCCAGGTTTGTAATTGACATGCCCCTAACCCCTTTTTATTAGTACCCCCATTTCGGGTGCCGGAAGTGTCCATTTTCACCTCTCTGGTAAATGCCCCCTTTACTTTGATACATGCCCCTTTTCCTTTCTGAGTGGACTTTTCTCTTCTGATAAGTGCCCCATTTCCTTTCTATCAAATTTTTCTTTTATCAATGTGAAAAGTTTCTCTTGGTAAGTCACCCTTTTCCTTTCTATATAACTCCCGTTTAAGTAAGTATATTTTTGTCTATATTTCCCATCGTCGCCTACAAAACGTGTCATATAAAAAGAGACATATCTAGTTTCAAAGAATTGGAGTAGCTTTGTGTAGTAAAATGTATTCTTTTTCTACAGCCACGAAGATAGCCGTGGAGGAAGAAGGCACAAGCCCTTAAAGAACTAACTGTGCCCTTTTTAGAATATAATCGTGCTCGTTTTCAACGCTATCAAATGTCCTTTCACTACACTCTAAGAAAAAAGGTGCAAAAAAGGGTGCAAAATAAGAGTTTGCACCCTTTACATAAAAATGAACCCTATTGAAGGAAAAGGGGTTCAAAAAAGGGTGCAATATAAGATTTTGCACCCTTCCCACAAAAATGAACCCAAACAACCCAAAAAGGTGCAGAATAAAAGTTTGCATATTGCATGCATATTCATGATTACTTTCCACGTGTTCACATATAAATACATTTATCATATGATTTGTTAAGCAAATTATGACAATGCACATCAATGGTGTGATTTGTATTTTCCTTCGGCAATCATTAACAAATAAATTATTTTGTCTGATCATGTTACAATTACATTCACGTTTTAGCAATATATATATTGATTATATGATTACTAAGAAACATCATGCATGTGTAATATGTATATGTGTACGAGCAAATGTCACGAGTATTCCTCGATGATGGGTGCAGGATTGCACCTTTTAAAGGGTGCAGGATTGAACCCCTTAAGGTGCTGCTATTGCATCGGTTTGCACCCCTAAAGGAGCAGGATTGAACCATTACGGGTACTAACATGTCTTCTAAAAGGTGCATTCTGGCACACTCCTAAAGGGTGCAGGATTTAACCCCTTATTAGGTGCTGCTATTGCATCGGTTTGCACCCCTAAAGGAGCAGGATTGAACCATAAAGGGTACTAACATTTCCCCCAAAAGGTTCAATCTGGCATCCTTTTGAAGGGTGCAGGATTGCACCTTTAAAAAGGGTGCAGGATTTAACCCCTAAAGGTGCTGCTATTGTTGCATCGGTTTGAACCCCTAAAGGTGCATAGTTGCACCATTTTTTCTTAGTGTGTATTTAAGTCATTTAATATAAGAAGTGTGTCCTTTTTACACTAAATGTTTCCCCTTTAGACTACGTTGAGCGAATCCGAACACCTACCCCCGGACAACAACCCCATAAGATAGTTGTCCGAGGGTAGTTGTCGTAGAGGATGGTTGTCGAAGGGGGTAGTTACCTGCGGGTAGTTGTTAGGGGGTAGTTGTCCTAGAGGGTGGTTGTCTCTTTTCCATTGACGCACCCACTCAGTTAATCTCCCTCTCCTTTCGGCCCTATCGAGCTTATCGTGCATGGTGCCGGTGTATTACACACGATGTATTATTATTCGTATTTATTCATCGTCATTTCAATGCCATTTGAAATATTTTGATGACAATAAACGACATTGTGGTGCTATTTTAACGTACCGTCCCAGGGCAGTCGCATGACAGATACATTCATACCACACCCTTACCCCGCCCCCTTCTCTCTCCCTCCCTCTCTCTCTCTCTCTCTCTCTCTCTCTCTCCCTCCCCTATCTCCATCTCTCTCCCCTCCCCCTCTCTCTCTCTCTCTCTTTCTCTCTCTCTCTCTCTCTCTCTCTCTCTATCTCACTCTCTCTCTATCTCACTCTCCCTCTCTCTCTTTCTCTCGCAATACGAAAAAGAAATGCACATGCACCCCCCCCCCCTCCTTTGGGGAACTACATTTGTACGCCACTGACGTCCAACTTTATCTAGTCTATCTCAGAGAATGGGTCTTACCATTGTAAAATAAATAAAGTAGAAACAATAATGATCAAGGAATTACTTTTATGGCTACTTTTACTCAGGTTTGTGATTGCCTGGGTAAAGTGCATGATTTATAAGAGCCATGATTACAAAAATAGTTTGTTTGCATATTGACAAAGAAATAATGTTAGGTTAACACTCTAACAACTGAAATGTTAAATCCCAACTTAAAAAGGCCGAGGAGTGACCACTCTTTCAAAATGTCAGATTGTAACTTTTAACATGCTGGATACAACTTGTATAGTGTTGGATCCAGCATGTTCAAAATGTCCCCCTACCCCAAGCCACATATTTACAACTTTATCTACCTTAACACAGACACTACATACAAAACTGACAACTAGGATGATGAAGTCAATGCTTCTCATTTTTACCTTTTCCCAGATTTGTAATTGGCTTATTGTCTTACACATTTTATTTCCAATGTTTTCTTAATGACTTTGAGATACGCCCCTTTTCCTTCTCATAAGTGCCACTTTTCACCTCTGGTAAGAGCCCTGCTCAAAATCTAATAGGTGCCCCTTTTAATATGACAAGTGCCCCCTTCTCATAAGTGCCCCTATTCAAATCTGATAGGTGCCACTTTTACCTTGACAAGTGCCTCTTTCATTTGCAATAAATGCCCACTTTCTTGTTTATTAATGCATCTTTCCCCGTTTAATAAGTGCCCCTTTACATCTCCTAATGAGTGTCCCTTTTCCTTTGTAATAAATGTATCTTACCCTACGAATTAGTGCCCGGGCGCATTTCGGGTACCAAAAGTGTCCATTTTTACCTCTCTGATAATTGACCCTTTACTTTGACACGTGCTCCTTTTTCCTTCTGATCGACTTTTCCCTTCTGATAAGTGCTTCATTTCCTTTTCTATTAAGTGTTCCTTTCATCAATGTGAACAAGTTTATCTTCCTACTTTTGATAAATCATCTTTTTCCCTTTCTATATAAGTCCCATTTAATAAGGCGGGGCGTCAAAAATATCGATACCAGCAGGCTGCCGCCTCACGTATTGGCGCATCGAGGCTGCAATTACGGCCGAAGCCTGGCTGGGGCAATTATTTTTCACTTATTAGCCCAGCCGGCTTGCGCCAGGCTGGGATCTGAGGCTTGGTTTCCATTCGAAAGGCGGCAGCAGGCGCATGCTTTTGTTCGGAGACCATTATGATGACATCATGAGTTAATTGAGGGTCCTACCGCCAGCGGTAGCCGGCTGAGCTAATTAAAAAAATGCAGCCAGGACGCACAAGTGCAGTTAGCTGCCGCTGGCTGGTATATTTATTTTTGACGCCTCGCCTAAGTGTATTTTTTCTCTATATTTCCCACTGTCGCTTACAGAACGTGTGCTTTGGAGCTCATATATACAAAGAGTCATATCTAGTTCCAAAGAATTGGAGTAGATTTGTGTAGTAAAAAAATCTGTTTTATACCACCACGAAGATAGCCGAGGAGGCAGAAGGCACAACGCCCTTAAAGTACGAACTGAGCCCCTTTGTATAATATAATCGTGCTCGTTTTCAAAGCTATTTCATGTCCTTTCTCTATTTGAGTCGTTTTAATATAGGAAGTGTGTCTTTTTTAACACTAAATGTTTACCCTTTAAACTACGCTGAGCGAATCCGAACACCTTCTCCCGGACAACTACCCCCCCCCCCAGACAAATACATCCTAAAATAGTTGTCCGGGGGTAGTTGTCCTGGAGGATGGTTGTCGAAGGGGGTAGTTACCTGCGGGTATTTGTTCGGGGTAGTTGTCCTAGAGGGTGGTTGACCAAGAGGTAGTTAGCTGGGGGAGGGGGTAATTACCCAGAGGGTAATTGTCCCGGGGTAGTCGTCCTCGAGGGAAGTTGTCCTAGGGGGTAGATGTCCTAAAACCTACGTTGAGATATGTATATAGGTTCCCTCTTCTTCTTTTGGGGGGTTGGTGCACCCCGATTGTGAAAGACTCTCCGCCACCCCTGCAGTGCAACGTCGAAACCCGACACGAATAATTATCTTTATAATGTTTATTCATTCGAGCGCGGTGTTGTCAACATTTCTATTTATTTTCCTCAACCTGATCGCGTTCGACTAGACTTTTTGACGCTGTTTGACATTACTTCCTCTAATAAAGGCTGCTTCATGTTAGTCTCTTCGAAACAGGGAGTCGACTTTTGATACGTTACATACTTTCTCAACTAAAGCAAGTTACATCGCATTTGGCGAATGAGGAGATTTCAATGCAAGCAAAACCGGACACTTCAACATTTGGCTGGAATTGTGATTCGGAAGACTCTTGTTTAAGTTTTCTTCGTTCTCACACGTTACACCTATTTGAGCCGTTAAAAGAACGTCGTACGCGTTAGGCTGGGCCTTGGTACACGGATGATTATCACGGACACCATCCTTCGAAGTCGTAACCAAATGTGTATAGTTCATTTATTACTCAAGTATCTTTACATCGAAAACAACTCATCTTGTACCTCAACTAAAGGCAGTGAATGACGTCATTGACCTGCTCTTAAAGGCCTACTGATTGATCATACAAATAGAGTGAGTATTTCATACTGTTTTTAATATGATATATTTTTAGGTATAAGAAATGCCCTTTTCACCTCAATATTATTTAGAGGGCTTTGTTATTGCTATTTAATGTTTGTGTGTTAATGTAAGAGTGGGTTTGTACATGTGGTTTTGGGAGGCGGTTGTGTTTTAATGAATGTGAGGAAATCAAAACATTGCAATTTAGAACCAAACATGCTCGTAATATCCATATACATGTCAAGTTCTCAAATGTTTCTGTTTGGTGGTGTTATTGTTACAATACAGGTTGCTCGAAAGTATGTATTATCGAAAAAGTAATACATTAACTTGAATAAATCTGCACTCTATACCATTCAACACCAAACGGTATAGGCCTTCACATACAGCTATTTATCACAATATCACTTGTCATGTAGTTTCTATACCCTGACAAGAAAGCAAGTGACTTGAAAAGTTGTGGCTGCCCTCTTGCACACGCCCTACAGCTAGAGCAGAGGGCGAGTCGTCGCCAACGCGCGCTGGAAAACACTAGGGTCACGTATAGTTAGGCCAATTTTTTTTAATGTTTTTTTCAAATCGGCTTTAAAAGGTGAAAAATGTATTGAAGAAGAGATTTGAAATTATCGACATTTTTGAAACACTTTAAATCGTGTCTTCCAATCCCGTACAACGGGAAAATTGACTAATAGAGATTTTAGTCATTGGGCCTACCGTAATAAAACAACAGAAAAAAAGAAAGAAAGAAGTTTTAAGCCGAATTGGAAAAGGAAGATGACCAAAAAGTACGATCTTCTCTTTTTATATTTTCCCTCCTATTAAGTTTTTATTCCTCACTTTATTCATATGTCAGTCTTTACAACATTTTCTTTATACATGTTATTATATCCCTTTATTTCCCTTCTATTTTTTCTATCATGTAATTTTTATTTCTTCACTCTTTTCTTTCTATCTTTATCACTGTTAAAGAGACTTGGTAGCATTGTTCAGATGAGAGAACGTGGTGCTTATGTAGTGACTTCAATGCTAGATGTACAATTACAGATTATCTGAAAGTTTGAGTGAAAACAGACCATTATTAATGATAACAATTGGGAAAAGCTGATCTGATCGATTCCTCAATTCTCCCAACTATATTATTACAATTTAATTACATTTTTGGTGAATGTAAATCGTCAAAAAGCAATGAATTGGCTCTATATACCATTCCAGATATTTAAGTGTTGACAGATTCTAAAAAGACTGTTTTATGTCTCATTTCATGGAAAAACGGTTGGGAAATTTCAAAAATGTTTGGGAGAAATTACTCTTAAGAGCGTCTCGCAGAGTGACGCCTTTAGAGAAAATCATAAATATCTTTGTGGTTTAGTAATTTTGTTCATGATTCTTTGCATTTTAGAGGGTTATTACAGTAAAAGGAATATAATAAGTAACATTTCATACAACAATAAATTATGCAGTTTTGTCATTAACCTTCAACAATGTTACCGAGTCACTTTAAAGGTTAACAAATTGATAATTTTCAGAATCATCAAATTTCTGAAAGCAAATAATGCATTCTAATACCATCAACATGGATTTCGAAAGTAATATAGTTCTAAGTTGTCTTTCATCAACTTGATGAATTTAACTTTGAAATGAACTCTTGGTATCTTTAACGATTTAAAGAAAGCATTTGACACAATTGATCATAATATGCATTAATATGTAAACTGTCTGATTGGTTCATTCGATGATTACCTCCTAAATGGTTTACAGACTATCTTAGTAACCGATTTATGTTTGTTCAATGTGGTTAAACGTTATCTGAAAGGAAGAAGATAAGATGTGGTTTTCCACAAGGATCCGTATTAGGGCAAACTCTGATTGTATCCATATAAATGGTCTGCCATCACTTACTAATTATATTCGTTTTGGGCTTTCTGCCGATGATTCCAACCTATTTTCATACTTTTCCAGATGACTAGGGCAAAATTGATGTAAATAAAGTGAATAACAACAAAAGATAATACAAAATAGGACATTGGTATCAAACTTGACATTTCAATCGATGAAAGCGAATTTCATGTTAATAAGTAATATGAAGAAAACAATAGGTATAAATGGTAAACTGAAAATCGATGAAGAGGAAATTAAAGAGGTTGATGTTGCCCTTTTTTGTTGAGATTAATATTGATGGACATCTTCCTTTGAATTGACATTTTCGTTTTGTAATTCAGCGTATGGGAAAGGAAGTGGGAGTACTATTTATATTTCCAAATTGTGTTCCTAGACGTACTATATAAGGCATTTCTACATCCCACATTTCTTGCGGAATAGAGATGTTGGGAAGCAGTTTTAAGACTAGCCTAAGAAGCATATTGTGCAGAGAATGGCATTTTGTGCTATAACATTTAGTGAATGGAGAACTCATGCAACTCCACAATTGAAAAGCTTGCGAATAATTAATGTATTCAATGTTCTTGATTTATCAATTTCTACTTTTGTATTTGATCTACTTAATAGCAATTTGCCTCATATTCTAATAGAGTGCTCTGAAACAAAAAGAAGGTTTACAATTACGTCTTTCAACATTAAGAATGACATAATGTTAATTTACATTGTCTTTTGTGGGCAGTGCATTTGGGATAAATTACCTAGATTTTAAACATTCGATTACATATTAACAGTTTGTATATTGTAAGACGTTGTTAAACAAATTTAGTTTTTAAGTGTCGATCCTAATATTTTATTAAATAATTTTTGCTTTGTTTTGTTTTCTGAACTTATTTGTACCCAAAGACTCTGTTTGACTGTAAGGGGTAAAGCCCAATGTCTCATGGGAATGCTTATAGGGAAAAGCAATATTCGGATTGTTGATGAATTTGAGCAACAATCGTTCGCCAGTGCCGCTCTTTATAACAACCATGACGTTGCAATCCACTCTTTCAGCTGGGACATCTAATACTTCACGTCACAGTTAATTCTACTCCACTGATTCCACTGTTCGGGGGATTAAGGAGAGAGAGAAAGAAGAATATTCTCACGATTACCCACAATTTATTATTATTCTTATTTGTTCATCGTCTCTTCAATGCTATTTGAAAAATATTTGTATGACGATACACGACATTGTGGTACTATTTTTCATTTACAGTCACAAAGCAATCGCATGGCAGATAAATGCCTTAGTACCAGGTTGAATAATTTGAAAGGAAACTGAATTTGAACCCTGGACCATACCACTACCCCCCCCCACCCCCCCCCCCCCTCTCTCCCTCTTTTTCTCTCTCTATCCCTCTATCTCTCTCTCTCTCTCCCTCTCTCAATGTAATGGAAAAAATGATGCACGTTCCCCCATCCCTCTTGGAGCTATGCCACTGACTTACATCTTTATTTAGTTTGTTCCAAAGATTAAGTCTTACCATTAAAAACATGAAGGAAACAAGAATGATGCAGGAAATACTTTTTATAGCTACCTTTTCCTAGGTTTTTAATTTGCTGTTCTTTAAAAGTGCACGATTTACCATTTGTAATGAAAGCATTTCCAGGCAGAGTCCCAACCACTCTCTTTCTCTCTCTATCTCTCTCTCCCTCTCTCTATCTCTCTTTCTCTCTTTCTCTCTATCTCTATCTCTCTCTCCTTCTTTCTCTCTCTCTCTCTCTTTCTCTATCTCTCTCTCTATCTCTATCTCTCTCTCCTTCTTTCTCTCTCTCTCTCTCACTCTCTATCTCTCTCTCTCTTTCTCTTTCTCTCTCTTTCTCGATTACTGTCCTCTTTCCTGTTTTGGTTCTCTCTTTGTCGCTCTCTCTCTCTATTGCTCCTATCTCTCTTTCTCCCCTTTCTCTCGATTACTGTCCTCTTTCCTTTTTTGGTTCTCTCTTTGTAGCTCTCTCTTTCCCTCAGACACACATACACACCTACTCTTTCAGGCTATTTTTCATGACCATGCACACCCTCTAATACACTCACCAGTATCATAAATACTTCTCTAATATTCCCATGCCAAATGTCTGATTTGCGATAAACATAATGCCTTCTCCGTCTCACTAGGCAAGAGATATGTATTCAATTGTCTGGTTGCCTGGCTACCATTAAAGGCAAAGCACCTCATATAATAGTTTCATTTTCAAATGGAACAGGTCCCTAATACACAAAGTAACAACCGCATGGCTCCAGCTCTTTGACCATATATTAACCATCAATAAAAGCCAACACTTTTTCTTTATATTAATCTTCCAAATTACATATTGTGGAGTTCATTTTCTTTATTTCTAACCCGTTCAATAACATTCAAAATCTAGTCGGTGTCATATGTTACCTTTAGTGGGATTATCATGAGTATGCTTTCATACCATTAATGATATCGGTAGTGTAGAGCAGTGGTTCTAAAACCTTTTCCTTGACGGTACGGAACGGATGTGATGTCCATGTAGGCTAAAGGGTCCGAAACATTGGATGCCATTCGCGCAAAAGTTTCTCCCGGTCATTTGCATACGTCCAATGAAGTAACAACAATTCTGTTCATTTCAAAGAAGTGCATTTACCTCATCAATCATAATTACTTTACTCTTTAGGGCTATAATTGAAATGGCTCAATATTCAATTGTCAGAATCAAATGTTCATATACATTTGTGTCAAATGTTGTGTTTTTATGGAAATTTGATAAAACGCCGAATGAAGTTAAGATAATATTGTAATGGGACGTATGGAAGGGGAGGGAAGGGCGTTTGATGAAGTAAAGGAAATACGTTCAACATGGATGTTTGTATTTTTATTAAAATCTTAAAGGTGAAACAAAGTTTTGGGCAATTTTGAAAATTGGGTGGATAGTGATTCTTTACAATTTTAGTACATTCGGATGTCCCTGTGGATATATTATAAGCACTAGAAAATTTAGCCCCTAAAACACTTCTGCTTTTGAGAAAAATGGAATATAAAAATTTACGGGTGCTCCCGGTAAATTTTGATAAATTTCAAATAGCGCCTACGGCCGTCCAATAATAGCTGCGACCATGAAAATCTCTGAATATGTAGTTGTGATATATAATTTACAAATGGTAATAGCTAATCGGTTGATTTTAGTCAAGAAACATTGTTTGATGGCTTAATTAATATCTTGACCTTGAGAGGGAGCTATACAGCATAAAGAGTTAATTATTTATAATTTTATAACTTTAGACTCGAACGCGACAACGATGACTGAATATTGTAGGATCCCATATGCTTCCAATATGTTCATTTGCACCAAATGCATGACCTCATACCAAAACTTTGTAATACCTTTAACAATAGTCAATATGTCATAATAATCGTATACCTTATTTTCATTTTTCCCGAGTTTTGCTTTTTGATTCGGTACTATAGGATTAACATGAAAAACAATTAACCTATGGACTTGTTTACACGATCATATTCATGTCTTTGACATTCTATTTCCAATATATTTTCGGAATGTTTCCACGACAATATAATTTTTGTCGTTCATAGTTTTATCTAGCTTTAATCGTCGTGATATATTGGGGAAGTAGTCTTAGCAGCATTTGCTGTTGCATTTGAGCAACAATCGGTCTCTTTTCCGTTGCTAAAAGTCCCATTTTTACTCTGTTGAGTGCGAGGAGTGCCCCATTTTTACCTCTGGTAATTCCCCTTTTTACTTTAACATGTGTTCTTGTTCTATAAATGAGTATCATTTTCCCTTTGGATGTTCGCCCCTTTTCCCTTTGGATGTGCGCCCCTTTTCCCTTTGGATGTTCGCCTCTTTTCCCTTTGGATGTTCGCCCCTTTTCCTTAGCCCATAAAATAGGCTTCTAATTTAAAGCTATTAAGAGCAAGTTTTCTTTAATTTCACCCAAAGCTGGCTCGCTACGCTCGTTCGTATATAATTTTGTTCAGTCTTTCATGATTAGATTGTGATAAGAATCCAATCAGGATTTTTCCCCTCTTTATATGATGTATAGATGTAGTTTTTGGCACTGCGACCTCATGGATCTCAAAATGTTTGCTCGCTTGCTTCGTTCACTCGCAAATAAATATTTATACCATCACACCCAACTGCAAAGTAAATGTATGATGCTTAAGCAGTATATTGGACCATGTAATAGAAAAACAAACATTAAAATAATCCCTGATAATGTAGTCACAATGTAGGGGTATATACCATTGTCTGAAATTAATATTTGTTCGCTTTTTGGTTTCCCTGTGCAGGTGCCCTTTTGTCCGGAGAGTGCCCTTTTTTTTTTATCAGAACAGATATGAAAAGGGACACCAATGTAAATTGAAAAAAGGGCACTTATAATGAAGGGAAATGTGCATTAGTTGAAAGAAAATGGGCACCGATCAGATGTTAAAGGGGGCATTTATCGGAGGTGAAGGGTGCACTTATCTGAAGTGAAAAAAGGTATTTTCTCGTACTTGAAAAGAATCATTTACAAGAGAAGGGGCACTTATAAGAAGGGGAAGGGGCTTTTTTATGGGGCACTTATCACTAGGAACGGGGGCACTTATTAGACGGGAAAAGGGGCACATATGAAAATATAAGGTGCGCTTACCCAAGTTAAAATGGGGGTAGTTATTAAAAGGAAAAGGTGCCCTTCTTACAAAGGAAAAGGGGCTCTTGTCAAAGTAAAAGAGACACCTCTCAGATTTGAATAGAGCAATTATCAAAGCTAAAGGGGGCACTTATCAAAGATGAAAAGAGGCACTTCTCGTACCTGAAATGGGGCACTTACTAGAGATTAAAAGGACACTAATATGAGGATGGAACATGGACATGTATTGCAAGGAAAATGGAAACTTGTCGAAGTAAAAGGGGCACGCGTCCAAATAAAAGGGGCACTTATCAGAGTTGAAAAGGGGAAGGGGCACTTGTACAAATTAATAAGGGCACTTGTGAAAGTAAAAGGGGCACTATTCCTATGTTAAAGGGGCACTTTTTATGTAAAAAGGGGCACTGTTTGGGTGCTTGAAAAAGTGGGAGGGCACTGTAACCCCCCCCCCCCCCACTAATTCGTAATCATCGATGGTACGCCGGGCGTAAAATTTTGAGGATAACGCAAAATCCAAAATCTTCGGCTTGCCGAAAATAGAGAAAGATCGATTTATTACCTCGGTTGACATAGTTTGACAAATGAAATCGGCAAGATTCTGGACTACAGGTTTGTATGCGTTGATAGCCAACAAAACTGAGAGGCCCGAATTCACGAAGGAGGTTTGTCGACAAACCTTGGTTTTCGTACGTCATATGACGCGTTTTTACGCGTTTTTACAAACCTGGTTTGTAAGAAACGCGTCATATGACGCACGAAAACCAAGGTTTGTCGACAAATCTCCTTTGTGAATTCGGGCCACAATGTCGGTCTTGCTGGCTTTCAGAAAGTGTATCTGAGGCTTCATATGGACTCAACTGTTGTATACGACTCGTGCCCTGATGACAATAGAGTACTGAAAAGCTTACGCCATATTTGGTTGTCGTCCAGGTTTAATACTGGTTCTAAACAACAGAGCCTCCCCACGTTCAACAAGAAATCATTCAAGCAACGGGTTGGAGCAGGGCAAATTCAGAGTTTGTGGATGTTGTGAGCACCACTTAACTGTTAAAACGTAAACTGTTTGAAACAAGCAACTTTGACAACTTAGCCAGTATTTCGGCACATACACCGAAAGCTTTAGTATCTGATATCGACAGTTGTTCCGCTGAGACTCAGTTCTGCTCTACTGATCGCTGTGTATGGGGAGGGTTGACACGTGTCAATTTGATTAAAGACTTCCCCACACCAGACGGTTACTTCTGTCTAGACGCGACTTTTTGGTACTCTTTTGTTCCACGGTCTTTACCATACTCAAATGTAAAACTTTAACCATGGAACTTACATGTATTTCAAAGCCCAACCCTATTAAACCCCAAGCTGGGTTCAAGCTTTTGTCCAAAATCTCGTTTAACAAAGGAAGTAAGTCTGACATCTAAAGTCTCTCTTACCAACGTTATCATTGATCCAGGGTTGGTGTTAACTGAATTAGTAAAATACAGATTGTTTGCTTCCACAAGAAAGCCCATGGTAATTGCCGCCTAAGCATAAAAGAGTTTATAGATACTTTTTGTTTGATAGATCATCATCAGAGCCGTAGCGAATAGATTTGATTGGCCTATTCGGGGCTGTCCTTGCAGGGCCTGCCGGTGCGACTAGCTGTAGATACCTGAACTGGTGATTGTTCGCATTTTGCACAATATAAAATCATATATAAATTAAATAAGAAATACCTCGGCGCACAATACTAACATGTATATTGTCAGGGGGTGGGGGCTTATTACATGTCTTATTGGGCTTCTTAGACCATTATCGTATGAGCTGTTTGTCTACTCTGATGTCATCCATCATTAAAAGCCCTATTATCTAGAATTAAAGCCGAGTTATATGGTTACAGGGCTCCGGCCTCAGGAAGAACGGCATCAATATTGATGAGACTACCCTGAGCAAACAGGACACTTTTATTAAGATTAATCTTCTTATCATTATTATTAGTATCATTATAATCATCGTCATCATTATCGTTACTGTTACTGGCTTTTACCGAACAGTAGGGAGAACTTTGCTTTCCATCACAATTGAAACCAAAGAAAATAATTATATAAATCAGTTTTTGAAGAAAAAAAATAAAACACCCACGCACAAAAACAAAATTCAAAGAAAGAAACAGCGCAACTCTGTAAACCGTCACGAATGCACATATCTATGATGTTAATCCATGCGAGCGAGGTATCTTTAGATATATTTTATTTACTTAACCTGATCGCGTTCAACTACACTTGCTGACGCGGTGTCTTAGTACCTCCTCATAGGCTTCCCATTTTGGTCTTTTCGGAACAGGGAATTGACTCTTGAGAACCTTCATACTTCTCAACTTTCCCCTTCCCCTTCTCAGCCTTTTGTTTACCTATGATAAGTGCCCTTATTTGAATATGATAGGTGCCTCTTTTACTTCGTAATTATTTCCCATTTCCCGTTTTTATTAGTGCTTTGTTTTCTTCCTGCAATACGTGCCCATTTTCATCTCTAATGAGTATTCCTTTTGAGGTATAAAAAGAGCCAACGTTCATTTCTGATAACTGCCCTTTTTATCTTAACAAGTGCCTTTACCTTTGTTAAGCCCCCCCCCCCCCCCCCATCACAGGGCAAACTGATTATTGTCCCTTTTACTTTGACATGCCCCTTTTCCTATGTAATAAATACCATTTTCCTCTTCTCATTAATGCCCCCTTTCACTTCTGATAACTGCCCCTTTAATTTTGAAAAGTGCCCCTTTTCCCTTGTTATAAATGCTTTTCCCCATTCTTAAGTTAGTGCCCCTATCCAAAGCTGATAGGGGTCTCTTTATCTTTGTAATAAATTTCCATTTCCGTTCTGATTAGTGCACCTTTCAAATTCAAATAAGTGCCCCCTTAGCATTTATAATGATTGCCTCTTTTAGGTATGACATGTGCCCCTTTTCCTTTATAATAAATGTCCTTTCCCCCTTCTGATAAGTGCCCGGTTTCCCTTTTTTATTAATTGTTCCTTTCATCAATATGAAACGTTTCCCTTGTTAATTTTGATAAGTCTCCCTTTTCCTTTCTTTATAATTCCCTTTCATAAATGTACTTTTATCTATACATGTATTTCCCATTGTCGCTTTATACAAAATGTGTGCTTTTGCGATCATATACAAGAGTCATATCAAGTTTTTTTAAGAATTGGAGCAAATTTGTGTAGTAACATGTACTCTATTTCAACCAACAAGATGATAAATAGGAGGCAGAAGGCAAAATGCCCGAAATGTTAGAAGAACGAACATTCCCCATTTTTAAATATAATCGTGCTCGTTTCAACGCTATCAAATGCCCTTTCTTTATAGGCCTATAAGTCATTTTATCATAAGAAGTGTGTCTTCTTTACACTAAATGTCTATACCTATTTAACAACATATTTATATTTTTTGATGTAAGCATTTGTAGGTGTCGCCTTCTTTTTTAGGAAGTGCCCTTTTTTGTTGGTGAACCCCCACTTTGAAAGACGCTCCGCCACTCCTGCAGTGCAACATTGAAACCCGTTACGAATACGCATCACTATAATGTTTATTCATGCGAGCGAGTCTTTGTTAAGATTTCTATTTATTTTCCTCAACCTGATCGCGTTCAACTGGACTTGTTGACGCTGTATGTTATTACTTCCTCGTAGGCTGCTTCATATAGGTCTCTTCGAAACAGGGAGTCGACTTTATATAATTGACATACTTTCTCAACGAAAGCAAGTAACATCGCATTCGGTGAATGAGAAGATTTCAATGCAAGCAAAATCGGACACGTCAACATTTGGCTGGAATTGTGATTCGAAAGACTCTTGTTTATTAAAGTTTGCTTCGTTCTCACACGTTACACCTATTTGAGCCGTTTATAGAACGTCGTACGTTTTGAGCAGGGTTTAAGTACACGGAATATTACCACGGACAACATCCTTAGAAGTCCTAACCAATAGTGTATAGTTCATTTATTAATCAAGTATATTTACATCAAAACAAATCATCTTGTTCCTAAACTAAAGGTAGTGAATGACGTCATTGACCTGCTCTCAAAGGCCTACTGATTGATCATACAAATACAGTGAGTATTCCATACTATTTTTAATATGATATATTTTTAGGTATATTAGGTGCCCGTTTTTACCTCAATATTATTAAGAGGGCTTTGTTATTGTTATTTAATGTTTGTGTGTTACATGTGGTTTTGGGAGGCGGATGTGTTTTAATGAATGTGAGGAAATCAAAACATTACAATTTAGAACAAAGAAGAAAAACATGCTATTTATGTCAATCTACATGTCAAATTCTTAAATGTGTTTGTGGTGTTAATGTTACAAATCAGGTTGTTTGAAAGTATGTATTATAGAGAGTTACACATTATCTTTAATAAATCTGCACTTTATACCATTCAACACTAAACGGTATAGGCCTACACATACAGTTATTTATCACAATAGCACTTGCCATGTAGTTGCTATACCCTGACAAAAAAAGCATGTGACTCGGGAAGTTCTGGATGCCCTCTTGCACACGCCCCTACAGCTAAAGCAGAGGGCGAGTCGTCGGCAACGCGCTGCACTAAAATTAAGGAGGTAATGCAGGCTACTTATGTTCATTGTTCACATACCTAGTGTGTTTCGTTTTGGGGGTTTAAGTAACGACACTGAAGACCAAAATTACCCCCCCCCCCCCTCCCTCCAAAGAAAAAGAGAAAATAATACACCATTCGACCCAGATGGAACTAACTACTTAAGATATCGTGATAAACTGTATGCATGTTTGGAGACTTAATTAAGTGCCCAGTTAAATAAACTTTTAAAATGGTATTTTAATACATAAAATGAAATATAAAATATTTTTTCTACTTTATTAGTACTATGCCTTTTTCAATAAATAATTTGTATCTACATCTAAGATGGGCTATCACTGAATATTTATTTTTTCTTAAACTAGGCATATAACATAACAAGAAACTTTTTTAAAGAAAGGAGACGGGCGACAAAAGAATGCTTGCGGGAACGAGGAACATCAAATCTTTTTAACTTGGCCTTAGTTTGGAAGAATTCAAAAGCAGCAATGTCCTCTGAAAAGAATAGCTCTTCAAATGGTTCACGCATAATGGATTCCTTGTGTAGTGTAGTGACGTACTGATAATACTTTATATTGACACTCGTTGTCATAGCTATTCAAGGCATGATTTATTTCAATTCTTTCGCTTTTGGCATACATAACAACTGGTACACAGTGACAATTAATCTCTCTCTCTCTCTCCCTCCTTCAGCAATCCATTCAGTCATTCTCTTTCTCTATGTCTGTCTCCCGGCCCTCCCCCCCCCATCCCTCTCCCCCTCTCTCTATCTCTCTCTCTCACACACACACACACACACACACACCCGCACGCACCCATACACACACACACGCACATACACAGGGGACAAATTCGTGAGAAAATATTTAGCGGCGACTCAGCCAGCCAGCAAATAAGCGGGGGGGGGGGGGGGTTATGCACGTCGCCTCTCTCCCGTCGATCCGCGCCTGCAAACAGACACACTTTATACTCCAATTTCCCTTTCTCTCAACCCTATATCACTTATTCACTCTTCCATTCAATTTCTTTTTCGCTGTACCACTCGCTCATTCAATTTCTATCTATATCACTCTTCTCCCTTAATTGATCTCCTTCTTTTTTTTATTTTTTACTAATTCAATAAAATCACTCCCGTTTCCCCCTCGGTTAATCCCTTTTCATTCGCCCCTGTCCAGCTTAACGTGCATGGTGCCGACGTACACCCACGCCGCCCTAGCTCCCACCCCAACCGACACAAATATATAAAGATGCAGTGGAAATGATCTACGAAACTTGAAGTTATGGCAGTTTTTGTGCCAATGTGGGCTGCCCAGAAAAAAAATGAGTGCACCCCTCATATACAAGCTAATGCCAAACACTCGGGGCGCGGCCCGCTGGAAAACACACAGGTCACGGCTAGTTAGGCCAATTTTGTTTAATGGTATCTTCAAATCGGCTTTATAAGGGGAACATTTATTGAAGAAGAGATTTGAAATTATCGACAATTTTGAAACATTTTTAATCGTGTCTTTCAATCCTTTACAAGGGGAAAATTCACTAATAGAGATTTCAGTTAAGGCATAGGGTACCGTAATAAAAAAGGAAAACAAAGAAAGAAGTTTTAAGCCGAAGTAGAAAAGGAAGATGCCTCAAAAGTATGATCTTCTCTTTTCATATTTCCATCCTATTAAATTTTTATTCCTCATTTTATTCATACGTCAGTCTTTTAAAGATATTTGTTCTACATTTTATTATATCCCTTTATTTCCCTTCTATTTTGTGAATCATGTAATTTTGATTTTCTCCACTCTTTTCTTTCTATCTTTATCACTGTTAAAGAGACTTGGTAACATTGTTCAGATGAAAGAAAGTGGTGCTTAGGTAGTGACTTCAATGCTAGATGTACAATTAAAGATATTCTTAAAGTTAGAGTGAAAACAGACCATTATTAATGATAACAATTGGGACAAACTGATCTGATCGATTCCTCAATTCTCCCAAGTATATTATTACAATTTAATTACATTTTTGGTGAATGTAAATCGTCACAAAGCAATGAATTGGCTTAATATACCATTCCAGAGATTTAAGTGTTGACAGATTCTGAAAAGACTGTTCTATGTCTTATTTTCATGGAAAAACGGTTGGGAAATTTGAAAAAAATGTTTGGGAGAACACTTACTGTTAGAGGGTGTCGCAGAGTGACGCCTTCAGAGAAAACCATAAATATCATTGTTGTTTAATAATTTTTCAGGATTCCTTGCATGTTAGAGGGTCAGTACAGTAAAAGGAATATAATAAGTAACATTTCATACAACATTAAATTATGCAGTTTTTTCATTAACCTTCAACAATGTTACCGAGTCACTTTAAAGGTTAACAAATTGATAATTTTCAGAATCATCAAATTTCTAAAAACAAATGATGCATTCTAATACCATCAACATAGATTTCGAAAGTAATATAGTTCTCTTGTCTTTCTTCAACTTGATAAATTTAACTTTGAAATTTACTCTTGGTGTCTTAAACGATTTAAAGAAAGCATTTGACACAATTGATCATAATATGTATCTTAGTAACCGATTTATGTTTGTTCAATGTGGTTAAACGTTTTCTGAAAGGAAGAAGATAAGATGTGGTTTTCCACAGTGATCCGTATTAGGGCAAACCATGATTGTTTCCATATAAATGGTCTGCCATCACTTACTAATTATTTTCATTTTTGGATGTTTACCGATGATTCCAACCTATTTTCATACTTTTCCTGGTGACTAGGGCAAAATTGATGTAAAAGTGAATAACAACAAAAGATAATGCAAAATAGGACATTGGTATCAAACTTGACATTTCAATCGATGAAAGCGAATTTCATGTTAATAAGTAATATGAAGAAAACAATAGGTATAAATGGTAAACTGAAAATCGATGACGAGGAAATTAAAGAGGTTGATGTTGCCCTTTTTGTTGAGATTGATGTACACCTTCCTTTGAATTGACATATTCGTTTTGTAAATCAGTGTATGGGAAAGGAAGTTGTAGTACTATTTAGATTTCCAAATTGTGTTCCTAGACGTGCTTTGATATTATATAAGGCATTTCTACATCCCACATTTCTTGCGGAATAGAGATGTTGGGAAGCAGTTAAGACACAAGCCTAAGAAGCATATTGTGCAGAGAAGGGCATTTGTGCTATAACATTTAGTGAATGGAGAACTCATGCAACTCCACACATGAAAAGCTTGCGAATTATTAATGTATTCAATTTTATTGATTTATCAATTTCTATTTTTGTATTTGATCTACTTATTAGAAATTTGCCTCATATTCTAATAGAGTGCTCTGAAACAAAAAGAAGGTTTACAATCACGTCTTTCAACATTAATAACGACACAATGTAAATTTACATTGTCTTTTGTGGGCAGTGAATTGGGGACAAATTACCTAGATTTATAAACATTCGATTACAATTTAACAGTTTGTTTATTGTAAGACGTGTTCAGAATGTTTAGTTTTTAAGTGTCGATCCTAATATTTTATTCATAATTTTTGCTTTGTTTTGTTTTCTGAACTTATTTGTACCAAAAGACTTTGTTTGGCTGTAAGGGGTAAAGCCCAATGTCTCATAGGAATGCGTATAGGGAAAAGCAATATTCGGATTGCTGATGAATTTGAGCAACAATCGTTCGCCAGTGCCGCTCTTTATAATAACCATGACGTTGCAATTCACTCTTTCAGCTGGGACATCTAATAATTTACGTCACAGTTCATTCTACTCCACTGATTCCACTGTTCGGGGGATTTAGCAGAGAGAGAAAGAAGGATGTTCTCACGATTAACCACAATGTGTTATTATTTTTATTTCTTCATCGTCTCTTCAATGCTATTTGAAAAATATTTTTATGACAATAAACGACATAGTGGTACTATTTTTCATTTACCGTCACAAGGCAATCGCAAGGCAGATAAATGCCTTAGTACCAGGTTGAATAATTTGAAAGGAAACTGAATTTGAACCCAGGGCCATACCACTATCCCCCCTTTTTTTCCTCTCTCTTTCTCTCTCAATATAATGGAAACAATGATGCACGTTCCCCCAACCCTCTTGGAGCTATGCCACTGATTTACATCTTGATCTAGTTTATTCCAAAGATTAAGTCTTACCATTAAAACATCAAGGAAAAAGAATTATGCAGGAAATGCTTTTTATAGCTACCTTTTCCCAGGTTTGTAATTTGATGTTCTTTAAAAGTGCACGATTTACCAGAGTGATGAAGAAAATGCGATGCGTTCAACATGGATGTTTGTATTTTTATTAAAATCTTGACAATAGACAATATGCCATAATTGTTTTTTACAAGTATACCATTATTTCCATCTTCATTTTGTTTCCAAGTTTTGCTTTTTGATTTAGTACTGTATGATTAACATGAAAAACAATTATGGAAAAAAAAACTTATGGACTTGTTTACACGATCATATTCATGTCTTCGACATTCTATTTCCAACATTTTTCGGAATGTTTCCAAGACAATAAAATTCTTGTCGTTCATAGTTTTATTTAGCTTTAAGTGTCGTGATATGTTGGGGGAAGTAGTCTTAGCAGCATTTGTTGCTGCATTTGAGCAACAATCGCTTTCTTTTCCGTTGCTATAAGTCCCCTTTTTACTCTGTTGAGTGCGAGGAGAGCCCCATTTTTCTCTCTAGTAATTCCCCTTTTTGCCTTGACTTGTGCTCTTTTTCTAATGAGTGTCCTTTTCCCTTAGGATGTGTGCCCCTTTTCCCTTTGGATGTGCGCCCCTTTTCCCTTTGGATGTGTGCCCTTTTCCCATTGGATGTGTGCCCTTTTTTCTTTGGATGTGTGCCCTTTTTCCTTTGAATGTGTGCCTTTTTCTCTTTGGATGTGTGCCCCTTTTCCCTTTGGATGTGTGCCCTTTTCTTTTCGGATGTGTGCCCCTTTTCCCTTTGGATGTGTGCCCCTTTTCTCTTTGGATGTGTGCCCCTTTCTCTTTGGATGTGTGCCCCTTTTCCCTATGGATGTGTGCCCCTTTTCCCTTTGGATGTGTGCCCTTTTCTCTTTGGATGTGTGCCCCTTTTCCCTTTGGATGTGTGCCCCCTTTCCCTTTGGATGTGTGCCCCCTTTCCCTTTGGATGTGTGCCCCCTTTCCCTTTGGATGTGTGCCCCTTTTCTCTTTGGATGTGTGCCCCTTTTGCCTTTGGATATGTGCCCCTTTTACCTTTGGATGTGTGCCCTTTTCTCTCTGGATGTGTGCCCCTTTTTCCTTTGGATATGTGCCCCCTTTCCCTTTGAATGTGTGCCCCTTTTCTCTTTGGATGTGTGCCCCTTTTGCCTTTGGATATGTGCCCCTTTTACCTTTGGATGTGTGCCCTTTCTCTCTGGATGTGTGCCCCTTTTTCCTTTGGATGTGTGCCCTTGTTTCCTTAGGATGTGTGCCCTTTTCTCTTTGGTTGTGTGCCCCTTTTCCCTATGGATGTGTGCCCCTTTTCCCTTTGGATGTGTTCCCCCTTTTCCCTTTGGATGTGTGCCCTTTTCTCTTTGGATGTGTGCCCCTTTGCTCTTTGGATGTGTCCCCTTGTTTCCTTAGGATGTGTGCCCTTTTCCCTATGGATGTGTGCCCCTTTTCCCTTAGGATGTGTGCCCTTTTCTCTTTGGATGTGTGCCCCTTTTCCCTATGGTTGTGTGCCCCTTTTCCCTATGGATGTGTGCCCCTTTTCCCTTTGGATGTGTGCCCCTTTTCCCTATGGATGTGTGCCCCTTTTCCCTTTGGATGTGTGCCCTTTTCTCTTTGGATGTGTGCCCCTTTTCCCTTTGGATGTGTGCCCCTTTTCCCTTTGGATATGTGCCCCCTTTCCCTTTGGATGTGTGCCCCTTTTTCTCTTTGGATGTGTGCCCCTTTTGCCTTTGGATGTGTGCCCCTTTTACCTTTGGATGTGTGCCCTTTTCTCTCTGGATGTGTGCCCCTTTTTCCTTTGGATGTGTGCCCCCTTTCCCTATGGATGTGTGCCCCTTTTCCCTTTGGATGTGTGCCCTTTTCTCTTTGGATGTGTGCCCCTTTTCCCTATGGATGTGTGCCCCTTTTCCCTTTGGATGTGTGCCCCCTTTCCCTTTGGATGTGTGCCCCTTTTTCTCTTTGGATGTGTGCCCCTTTTGCCTTTGGATGTGTGCCCCTTTTACCTTTGGATGTGTGCCCTTTTCTCTCTGGATGTGTGCCCCTTTTTCCTTTGGATGTGTGCCCCCTTTCCCTTTGGATGTGTGCCCCTTTTCTCTTTGGATGTGTGCCCCTTTTGCCTTTGGATATGTGCCCCTTTTACCTTTGGATGTGTGCCCTTTTCTCTCTGGATGTGTGCCCCTTTTTCCGTTGGATGTGTGCCCTTGTTTCCTTAGGATGTGTGCCCTTTTCTCTTTGGTTGTGTGCCCCTTTTCCCTATGGATGTGTGCCCCTTTAAAAGTAAAAGGGGCACGTGTCCAACTAAAAGGGACACTTATCAAAGTTGAAAAGGGGAAGGGGCACTTGTACAAATTAATAAGGGCACTTATGAAAGTAAAAGGGGCACTGTTCCTATGTTAAAGGGGCACTTTTTCTATGTAAAAAGGCCCCCCCCCCCTTCGGGCCGCCTCTTGGCATGATCCACGAATCCATAATCATCGATGGTACGCCGGGCGTAGAGTTTTGGGGATCACGCAAAATCTAAAATCTTCGGCTTGCCGAAAGTAGAGAAAGATCGATTTATTACCTTGGTTGACATTGTTTGAAAAATGAAATCGGCAATATTCTGGACCATAGCTTTGTATGTGTTGGTGGCCAATGAACCTAACAATGTCGGTCTTGCTGGCTTTCAGAAAGTGTATCTGAAGCTTCATGTGGTCCCAACTGTTGTATACGACTCGTGCCCTGACGACAATAGAGTACTGAAAAGCTTACGCCATATTTGGTTGTTGTCCAGGTTTAATACTGGTTCTAAACAACAGAGCCCCTACACGAGGTTAAAAAAGGATTGATTCAAGCAACGGGCTGGAGCAAAGCAAATTCAGTGTTTGTGGCTTTTGTGAGCACCACTTAATTGTTAAAGTAGATATTCATTGATTTAAAAAACTAACTTTATTTTCATTATTGCACAGTTGAAACTTTGATTGGACAAGGTTATGAAAATTCGATGCTTTGAAACATTCGAAGTAATGATTATTATAAATTACAAAACGCTCAAATACAGCCCCGGCATAGCACTTGAAGAGCTCTCCGAACGCTGCTGACACGTGTGAGATCACAGTATGGACATGACTTGCACAAGCAGACGATGTCCCATGACATCTCACACATTTTCAGTGCCTGTGTTTTCATCTACTCTTGAGTTCTTTCTCTCACTTTACTACCGTCAGGCTAAATGTATAATATTTTGCCTCACTCTAAACCCCGCGCATGGTTTTATTTTGAAGACAAATGCAGCGATACAAAAATAAAGGAATCTGTCGCTAGTAAACAAAATAAGACGCCATTGTATATTCAGCTGCACACACCGGGGTAAGTTCGGCGTTTCAAGAGGGAACAAATGCCGTCCTTATTATCATTCCGGAGGGTTTTTAATTTGAAAGTTTGGTTTCTTTAATTGTTAATTAACCCCTATCCTGTGTATTTACAAGCAAAAGATTTTAGTTATCAGAATTGGGTCATATCCCCTTTTGAATGGTTTGACATGCCATTAAATTTATATACACTAAACTCTTTATAATTTGAGAAATAATAGCTGTGCAATTATGTTCATTCTCTATGGGATGTCGTCTGCTTGGGCAGTGCTGGTCCATATAGTGACGTCATTAAAACATCGTTATTTTTCCGGCGAATCTCTCGTATATCCCAGCTGCTATGGAGGTGGTTGTATTTGTATTTTTATAAATCACCCGATATGTAGTTGACCTAAAACTTGTACGATGGCCATCTGTTAGCTTACCAGTTTCTAGTGATACATTAGTTGACATATTTGTGATCTTCTTTGAATTTCACCTTTAACACGTAATCTGTTTGGAACAAGCGACTTTGACAACTTAGCCAGCATGTCGGCACATACAACGAAAGATTTATTATCTGATATTGACACTTGCTCCGCCGAGACTGAGTTCTGCTCTACTGATCGCTGTGTATGGGGAAGTTTGACACGTGTCAATTTTATTAAAGACTTCCCCATACCAGACGGTTACACTATGAATATGACTGACAAAGAAAGCGGACAAAATATACAGTTCCTCAGGTAGACAAAGGAACATCCCTTCACTGCTATTATGTAAAAATGTGTAGAACAGGTGTCACATGCATATTCACCTTTTCACATAATAGCAGTGAAGGGATGTTCCTTTGTCTACCTGAGGAACTGTATATTTTGTCCGCTTTCTTTGTCTGTCATATTCATAGTGTTACTTCTGTCTAGACGTATTTTTCTGGTACTCTTTTGTTCCACGGTCTTTACCATACTCAAATGCAAAACTTCAACCATGGAACTTACATGTATTTCAAAGCCCAACCCTATTAAACCCCAAGCTGGGTTCAAGCTTTTGTCCGAAATCGGGTTTAACAAAGGAAGTTAGTCTGACTTCTAAAGTCTCTCCTTTGCCAACGTAATCATTGATCCAGGGTTGGGGTTAAAGGAGCTACACAAAGAAAATTTACTAACAACTGATAATTAGAACAAAATACATATAAATGGAAAGATTTTCTCTTAAAAAACACGAATAATTTGCTGAGAAATCATTTAGATATCATGGAAAGGCTTAAAATGCGATTTTTCAAGACCCTTCTTAGACCCCCCCCCCCCCCAAGCGCCCCCGAACGTAAGCCAACCACACGAGCGTAGGGAGCTCTGAATAGTGACGTCACACCCTGGGCAAACAGCTCGGTACCGGCCGCATACCGGAGTCGCGCGTGTATTAGTCTGCAGCTAGACAGCCGTGTCCAGGTTGTGACGTCACACTAGTGACGTCATACGAAGGACTGCTGAAGGCAGTAAATCTGGATCTCAAAACTAACATTTTTGAAAGTTGATTTCTGCGGGCCCCAAACATATTTTGAATAGGAAATTTGTTGTATTTGATCAGTAAGGCTTCCCCTTCGCAATGATATGAATTTTGGTGTGACTCCTTTTTAGTCCCAAAATAAAGCCCATGGTAATTGCCGCCTAAGCTTAAAAATGTATATTGTCAGGGGGAGGGGGCTTTTTTACATGTTTGATGGGGCTTCTAAGACAAATACCTGATGAGCTGTTTGTCTACTGTGTTGTCATCCATCATTAAAAGCCCTATTATCTAGAATTAAAGGCGAGTTATATGGTTGCAGTGCTCCTGTCTTATGGAGAACGGCATCAATATTAGTGAGGCTACCCTGGGCAAACAATACACTATTATTAAGATTAATCTTCGTATCATTATTATCATCATCATCATCATTATCGTTACTATTTTGGATTTCCCGAACAGTAGGAAGAACTTTGCCTCCCTTTACAGTTGAAAACAATGAATTGATATAAACCAGTTTTTGAAGAAAAAAAAAATAAAACACTCACACAAATGAACAAAAATCAAAGGGAGAGGCAGCGCAACTCTGTAACCCGTCACAAATGCATATTTATATGATGTTAATCAATGCGAGCAAGGTATTTTTAGATTTATTTTATTTACTCAACCCGATCGCGTTCAACTACACTTGCTGACGCGGTGCCTTAGAACTTCCTCATCGGCTGCTCCATTTTGGTCTCTTCGGAACAGGGAGTAGACTCTTGAGAACTTTCATACTTTCTCAACTTCGGCCCTTCCCCTTCTCATAAACGGCCTTTTTTGTCTAGGCAGTGAATGACATCATTGACCTGCACTTTAAAGGCCTACTGATTGACTATACAAATACAGTAAGTATTTCATACTGTTTGTAATATGATATATTTTTAGGTATAAGAAGTGCTCTTTTTCACCTCAATATTATTTAGAGGGCTTTGTTAGTATTATTTAATGTTTGTCTGTTAACATGAGTGTGGTTTTTGAGAGGCGGTTGTGTTTTAATGAATGAGAGGAAATCAAAACATATAATTTAGAACACAGAAGAAAAACATGTACATATACAAATCAAGTTCTCAAATGTGTCTGTTTGGTGGTTTTATTGTTACCATTCAGGTTGTTTGAAAGTATGTATTATCGAAAAAGTTTATCGAATAAATCTTCACTCTATATCATTCAACACCAAATGGTATGCTAACATATACAGTTTCTTATCACAATAGCACTTGCCATGTAGTTTCTATACCCTAACAAAACAAAGTAAATGACAAGAAAAGTTCTGGCTGCCCTCTTGCGCACGCCCTACAGCTAGAGCAGAGGGCGAGTGGTCGACAACACACTGCACTAACATTGGCGATATTCTACCACTTGTTTAGACTAATTATGGTGGAAATCCAGGCCAATTAGATTCAAATACCTAGTGTGTATCGTTTTGGGGTTTAAGGTATGTCACTAAATTACTAATGTCAGTAAGACCAAAGTTGCCCTACCCCCCCCCCCCCCAAAAAAAAAAAAAAAAAAAAAAAAAAAAATGCGAAAAGAATACACCATTCGACCCAGATGGGACTGACTACTCATGATATTGTGATAAACTTCATGCATGTTTGGATACTTTAATTAAGCTCCCCGTTAAATGTACTACTACTTCTACGACGATACTCAGCAGGATCCATAAGTCAGGATGTAGTGCTGAGGAATAAAATATCTTTTACTTCTTCTACGACGAAACTCAGCAGGATCCATAAGTCAGGATGTAGTGCTGAGGAATAAAATATCTTTTACTTCTTCTACGACGAAACTCAGCAGGATCCATAAGTTAGGATGTAGTGCTGAGGAATAAAATATCTTCTACTTCTTCTACAACGATACTCAGCAGGATCCATAAGTCAGGATGCAGTGCTGAGGAATAAAATATCTTCTACTTCTTCTACGACGATACTCAGCAGGATCCATAAGTCAGGATTTAGTGCTGAGGAATAAAATATCTTCTACTTCTTCTACAACGATACTCAGCAGGATCCATAAGTCAGGATGTAGTGCTGAGGAATAAACTAGTTCTTGGTCTAGATGCTCGGTGGAAGCGCTCCCTTGAAGCCTTCCAGTAAAGTAGCGTCAAGGGTGATATTTGAAAGTGCATTCCACGCAGTTACTGTCCGAGGGAAAAATGAGTTCTGGTAGAGCTGGTCCCCTTTGCAGAACTTTTCAGGAATTATGAATATGTCATGTATGTCCTATTTGTGAAATTTAAATGTTTGCAGTGTCCTAATATTCAAATTATGCAAGGAAACCCTTTTACTGTCTACACTTCACTGTCAGACAGTGACTGACTGACCTTTTTCTTCTTTTTTGGGAATAACATACAGAAATGAGTTGAAAGGGTACATGAGCATTTGTCTAAAATCAATAACCCACTTCTTGTAATGGCCAACATTAAACTGATTGATTCTTTACGAAGCACAAAACGTACGACAATTCAATACAAGGGTCTGAAAATCAGAATATTACTTACCGGATTGCAACCACTTAAGTCAATTTGACAACTAATGGTCGTTATTTTTCCTCTTAAAGACATTTTCAAGCCCTTTTTTTAGTGAAGTTCTTAATTAGTATTATCTTTCAAATGCCGTTGGACTTTAACCTTTTCATTTTTTGGGCCTGCAAATGGCACTTAGTACCTTTATTACACTTTAAAATGGTATTTTAATACATAAAATAAGATATGAAATATTTGTTTACATTATTAGTACTATGCCTTTTCTTTTAAAATTATTTATAAATAAAATATGATTTTTTTTTTTACATTATCAGTACTATGCCTTTTCTTTTAAAATTATTTTGATCTTACTTCTAAAATATCAATGAACTAGAAATATAAAATAACAATAAACCACACAAAGAAAAAGGCGGGCGCCAAAAGAATGGTTGCGGGGACGAGAAACTACGAATCATTTTTACTTGGCCTTTTTTTCGAAAAATGCAAAAGCAGCAATATCCCCTGAAAAAAATAGCTCTTCAAATAGTTCACGCATAATTGATTCCTTGTGTAGTGTAGTGGCGTACTGATAATACTTTATATTGACACTCGTTTTCATAGCCATTCAAGCCATGACTTATTTCAATTTCTTTCGCTTTTGGCATACATAACAACTGGTATCCAATTAATCTATCTCTCTATCTCTCTCCTTCAGTCATCCATTCAGTCATTCTCGTTTTCTTTTTCTGTATCCCTGCCTTTCTCTCTCTCTCTCTCTCTCTCCCCTCTCTCTCTCTCTCTCTCTTTCTCTCTCATACTAGTCCAGTAGACGGTACCATTTACCATGTACATGACCTGGAAAAATTGAATAGTACAAGGTTTTTGTGTTGATTCGTGTTCTAGATGGGTTTGGAGGTAAATTCAGCTTGGTTGTCATCTTGGAAACCTTGGGCATTTTTGTTATAAGCCTAATTAGCATAATCATCAATTTAGCATATGTGCAATATGTAGTATGTTGCTAATCTTAATCCGGGAAGCCTAAAAACATGGATAATACCACTTTTCAAGGATTTTTGTTATGACGTGGAATTGATTTATGACACCGGTTCTTATTTTTAAGTACTGCAGTTGTCTTAAATAGTATAATTATCATAACGAGGTAATTAGAATATGTACAATATATGGACTTCATTCTCATTATCTAAAAAGCTTGAAATGGTGCAATGCAACATTGTAAATCACTTTTTTTTAAAGACAACACATTAATTAATGAGAAGATATTCCATGTAGATGTAGTCCAATTAGCGTAATTAACATCATTAGTAAATTTGCATATTTGCATTTATTGATATAGGTCTAGTTTTATCCAGAAAATTTTGGAATGACAATTTTATTGTGATTTTTGTTTAATGACAACCAATATTTTATCTCAGAGGTTAATCACGTTGAACGAAACATAATTAGCCTTACTAGAATATTTAACCTAATTAGCATGTAATCAGGCAATTGCCTAATAGCCTTGTAGATTTCTGTCTGAAAAGACAGAACCCTTCCACTGTAACAGTGATAAGAGCAGGAAAAAAAAAACCAGTCATGACAGAGGCCAGTACGTTATTAAAGATAGAGAGAAATGGTTTGGGCCGACTATAAGATGGTTATGGTGGCAACTATAAGAATGTTGTTATTTTCTTCTTTGAGTTTAAGTATCGGGGACAGATTTAAGAGAGAAGCGATCATGAAGAGTATGAACAATAAGAGGCATATTCATGTAATATATGACTTTAGGGCGTAGGGGGTGTAATGAGCACTATTTTTTGTTTGGCCCTCGAAAATTTGAAAAATCGCACCCCCCCCCCGCCCCCTTGAACGCCGGGGGGGGGGGCTATCTCCAAAAAAAAGGGTAAAATTTACGTGTTTTCCCAGGGCTGAGCCTTGAGAAGCTCAGGGGTTTTATAAATTAAATTATCGTCAGATGAGCATATTTTATACCTTATTTGTGACACTGGCAGGTCAAGAATTGGCGTGGGGTTAAGGGGGCGACGCCCCCAGAAGCTCAGGGGTTTGGGGCATTAAATAACTGTCAGATGAGCATATTTGTACACATTATTTGTGACACTGGCAGGAAACAAAATTGGTGTTTGGTCCAGGGGCGGAGCCTCCGGAAACTCAGGGGTTTGGGACAATACATAACCGTCAGATGAGCATATTTGTATACCTTATTTGTGACACTGGCAGTAAACAAATTGGTGTTTGGTCCATGGGGCGGAGCCCCAAGAAGCTCAGGGGTTTTATACATTAAATTATCGTCAGATGAGCATATTTTGATACCTTATTTGTGTCACTGGCAGGAAACAAATTGGCGTTGGTTCCATGGGGCGGAGCCCATGGAAGCTCAGGGGTTTCGGGCAATACATTACGGTCAGATGAGCATATTTGTATACCTTATTTGTGACACTGGCAGGAAACAAATTGGTGTTTGGTCCAGGGGGCGGAGCCCCCGGAAGCTCTGGAGTTTCAGGAAATAAATTACGGTTAGATGAGCATCTAGGGGCCCGCCTTAGGGCCATTGGTTGGGTTCGGGGGCAGAGCCCCAAAAGCTCAGGGCTTAAGGCATTTAATCACGTCAGATTAGCATAATTATAGCTTAATTGTGACACTGGCAGGTAACTGATTTGCGTGGGGTCCAGGGGGCGGAGCCCCTAGAAGCTCAGGGGTTTTAGGGATTGTATAGCGGTCAGACAAGCATGCAGGGGCCCGTCTTAGGGCCACTTGTGGGGTCGAGGGGGTGGAGCCCTGGAAACTTAGGGGTTGTAGGCATTTAATTACGGTCAGATGAACATATTTTGATACCTTATTTGTGACAATGGCAGGACACTAATTTGGCGTGGGGTCCAGGGGGCCGAGACACCAGAAGCTGAGGGGTTTTAAACATTAAATTTCCGTCAAATTAGCCTCCAGCCGTCCGCCTTAGGGCCCTAGGTGGGGTCCAGGGGGCAAAGCCACCGGAAGTCAAGGAGTTTTAGGCATTTAATAACGGTCAGATGAGCATATGTTGATACCTTTGATATCTTTCCTCTTTTATTTCCTTTTTTTCCTTCTTTTTTTTCCTTCTTTTTTTTGTTGCTTCTTTTTTTCCCCTTCTTTTCCTTTCCTTTTTTTCCCTTCTTGTTTTGTTTCCTTCTTTTTTTTCCATTACATTTAAGGTGAATGTAAATCGTCGCAATCGCAATAGATTTGGCTCTACATACCATTCCAGACATTTAAGTGTTAACATATTTTCAATAGCCTGTCTTAGGTCTTTTTTACCATGGAAAACGGTTGGGAAATTTCAAAAATGGTTTGGAGAATTTACTGTTGATCACTGTAATGAGGGTGTTGACCAGTGACGCCTTCAAAGAAAACCATAGATATCTTCGTGGTTTAAGAATTTGTTTCAGAATTGTTTGCATGTCACAGGCTAAGTTTAGTAGAAGGAATATAAAAACTAATATTTTATACAAAAATTAAGCATTTTTTTCATCAACCTTCAATATTTTTACCGAGTCACTTTAACAATGTTAAATCTGAGATTCGTGTTATCAGTCTTTGATATGGTGTAATTTTGAAGCCCTAAGAGCTTAAAATGAGCATGAAGTGCCTCAAGAAAGTAAAACAATTGATTGACCAGTTTTACCATACTTGTTTTTCCCAATGGACTGTAGTGTTAGGAAAACCGTTAGGAAAACGCGAAATTTGATTTCGATTTCCAATCATAAATATCTTGATAATCAGACAGGCGATCTGCTAGTAAAAGTCACGGGGTTTCTGACTGACCTAAAGGTTTATAATCATCATTGCAGCATGAGATAATTCCAGAATGTGGTTTCAGAATCATAGACAAATACCCTATCCTTTTTCACAATATTCATGAATGATTGTCTTCAAGTAAACCCTAATTTGCATCTTTCTTAAGATTTATTTGGTTATTTGGTACAGAATGATTAACATATACAAATCAAATATTTAAATCTAGCTTGATGTCCCATAGTAAATTTTAGCTGAATTTTAGCAGCAATCGTTCACAATTTAATACAACCATGACGTGGCAATTTATTCTTTCAGGTAGTACTCATAATAATTTATTTTACAGTTGAGTCCGCTTGGTTGATTTTACTGTTCGTAGTGCACGACGATGTGTGTTTTTTTCTTCTTATTTGTTCATCGTCTATCTACAAGGCTATTTGAATATTTTGATGACAATAAACGTTGCGGTACTATTCATAAGAAACCGTCCCATGGTTGTCACATGGCAGATAAAATCACCAGTACCAGGCTTAATAATTTGACAGATACCTGAACCATACACCCCCCCCCCTCTCCGATTTCTCTCTCTCTCTCTTGCAATGATGGCAAATTCAATTCAAAAGTTCTTGATTAAATTCCAATCAGATAGGATCATTCCCAATGTTGTATAACATTTGATATACAATTTAAAAATGACAGTGCAACATAAGTCATTAAGTGCGAAAGTCAAAATTACAATAACCAGGAATCACAAAGATTAACGAAATACTGCATGTCTATTCTGGAATATAATATAGAGATCAAAATAATGTTTCTTTCTTAAATAAACAGGAAAAAATACAACATAATAGTAAAACAATGTAGGCCTATGTTTTATGTTTACCAACCCCTCCCCACGGGAAGACACCAAAAATACGACCCTATTCCGAATTCAACCACGCGGGAGACAGTGAGCATGGGTTGACAATAAATAATGTTTTTTTTTTACTATACTAAATGTCAGCGAAATTATTGATATGGTAATAATTAATATTTTATATAAATAGAAAGAAAATAAAACATCAACAATAAAACAACGACAAAACAATCAATGTTCTACTAATCTCATATTGGTCGTATCTCTATTTTATTTTAGACTTGATATTGCAAAGTAAAAATATAGTTATAGTACAACGATAAACAGCAATGTAAATAAGAAAAAAAAAATCGTCCGGTTTCCGGTAGGATGGCGCTATTCATTGCTGCTGGTCTGTTGGTACCAATGAGAGCTTTTAATGTTTCCAATTGTAGGGATTCGGATAGGAATGTTTTGTAGCATTTTTCTATTGTTTTCATATCATTTATCCAGTATACAAGCACCTAAATTTTTTGATTATAAATAATTCGTGTCATATTTGAATCAGCTCTGTTAATTCCACTGTTGAGAGGATTTAGCAGAGAGATTTACAAGAATATTTTCACGATTATCCATGATGTATTATTATTCGTATTTGTTCATCGTTTTTTCAATAATATTTGAACATTTTAATGACAATACACATTATTGTGCTACTATTTTGACGTAGTCACATGGCAATCGCGTGACAAATAAATTCATCAGTACCATGTTGAATAATTTGAAAGAAAAATCAATTTGAACCCCGGGCCGACCCGCCCACCCCCTCTCCCCTTCTCTTGCGCAATACAATTGGAGAAATGCACGTACCCTCCCCCCCCCCCAATAGCTACGCCACTGACTTACAACAAGTTTGATCTAGCTTATTCCAAATAGTAAGTCTTTATAAAGCCCCTCTAAAATGTTGGGAGCCCCAAAAATTTGAGGGCAACATTTCACTTAAATTGTATCATAATGTGCAATGTGAAATCCTTGCATAGTTGTTGCGAATATTAATGAAAGAATACATAAATGTAAACCCAAATGATGTGTTATTTTATCGATATTTTGTCTTCAAACAAATTCGGGTGAAATATGTGCAGAAGAGTGTCTTAAATGACATCCTCTTTCGCATTATGATACAATTTAAGTAAAATTTTGCCATCAAATTCTCGGCGAATTTGGGGCTCCTAACACTTTAGAAAGGCTTTATAATAAAATAACAAAATTATCCTGGAAAAAAGGATGATTGAGTAAATACTTTTTTATGGTTACCTTTTCACATGATTTGCCACAGTGTTGATGAAAATAAGATATTTTCAACACGGATGTTTGCATAATTCAAGTACCTGTATATAATGATGATAATAACTAAGAATGTTTGGTTTACACACGGTAGCGTCAACGTTGTTAATATTGTTCTCTCCTTAAGGGCCCTACAATCCTTTTATTATCTTCTGGGCTTAGCTTTTTGTTTATTTAAATTAAATGTCTTCAACTGTACCCTTATAATACTAATGTACCGTTATTGTTCATCTAGGACCGAGTTTCACTTGGTTAGTTAGTGCTTAAGAATTTACGTGAAAACAAATATTTTGCTTACATGATCACATTTCTGTCTTATTCATTCTATTTCTATTTTTTTCTGAATGTTTTCAATTGCCATTGCTGCTTATTAATAAAACCATGACGTGGCACTTTACTCTTGGCAGCCGGGACTCACAATATTTCTTCTTTTTCCTTGCTTTCGCTTTCTCTCTATTACTTCTTATATGGACACAGTAGGCGGATAGTTTAACGACAATATGTTGACTTTTGTTATAAACAGTGAAATGTGCCCCTTAGTTTGGTGCCGGGCAATTAACATGGGAAGGAAACAAAAGGAAAACGCTCTCATAAAAGTATGCTTTATTCTATTCCTTATGTTTGTATTTAATATTTTTTTATGATGAAGTGCGAAATTTTAATTGCCGATTACAGTTTCAAATTACGTGGTCATTGCATCGTAATCTCAGCTAATTTACCTGCACGAAAAAAATAATTGTTTCTAATACATGTAAGTGCCCATTCAAATATGATAAATTCTCCTTTTGTGTTGTTATTGAAAAGTGTCCCTTTTTCTTTCTTTATGACTACCCTTTGATAAGGACCCTTTTTGACCTGTATATCAAATTGTTATTTACACAGTGTGCAGCATGTATACGTGCTTTGACGAGATTTTTTTTTATAACCCTTCATAACCCCTCATCTCCCCCAAAACAACGGAGAAATCATAGCCTCTTTAACATGTCCGTGTAATATAAAGCGACTGAGAGTAATTTTTCCCTAAATTTCCTACACATTTTGTCAGATTTGCAACCCCATATAATTTTTTTTTAAAGAACGATTTATGTCTTTCATTGTTTTGCGAGTTTTGTTCTAGAAGTGAAAGCAATAAATGATTCAAATTTGGTACCACCAAAGTGTTAACTACAGTTATTTCCCTAAGAAGAGTTAAGACTCTTTACATCATGACAACATTTGGCCTTTTTATGTCTTTTTTAGTTTTTTTTCTCCAAATAATTATGATCAACCATTCTTCAAGTCAACTGAAAATGTATTCTTAAAAGTATCTCGAGTAATCTTCGGATAAATAATTTGGGAAACAATTAAAGTAGTTTATCTCAACCCTGTGAAATATTTTGCTTTCTTGAAGTGATTGTGACTATTTTAAGTACCTGTTTAACAATTGTTTGATCGCCTAGCAACTCCTTGGTTGGATTTATTCACCATGATGACCCGTGTAATGCATTTATGTTATGCCCTTCACAGGACAATGGAGCCAATACCATGCTTACAGCAAATCGAGCTTATACGTCTGTCCAGAAACATACCTCATACCAGATACTCAGAACTGTGCGTCGCTCTAGGGTACTCCTTTGAACTTAGTCAATCAATTCTCTCAACTCATCTCAAAGAATACAACGAGGCTATGGTGGATATCCTGATCAAGTGGAATACTAAACAAGATACAAGTCAATCACGATCGACCCTGGCGAGGAAGCTTCATGATGTGGAGCTTGGTGGATTGGGACAGAAATTGATCGAAGGTAAAAAGTAATCTAGATGTAACTGAATGAACTATATCTATAATTATTGTATGATTGTTTATGATATTCAAAGTAAATTTGATCAGTCTAGCTGTATTTAGGTTTATTGTTTGATTTCTGAATTTATTAATATTATTCGTTTCAAAATATAAAATATTTTTTGATGTTGATCCTCTCGAGCCATGGATACATAAATCAAATTATAAATGACTTTGTGTACATTTCCCGTAGGTGAATATCTTCCAAAGCAGCTGCAGGACCCATATGATCAAAAGGCGACTCCACTGCAAAGTAGCTCAGGTATGATTGCATTGAAACAGTGATTCCTCTTAGTGGAAAGGGGGGGGGGGGTAATAAAAGAATAAGCCATCTAGACAATAACTAAATCATAGTCCCTAGGTTCTTTTGAAGAGAAAGGAATATTAATCATATATTAGTTATATTTTAATGTCTAATTCGAATGACAAATTCGCCGATTTGAGATTCACATATATCAGGCCTACAGATGTAATATAAGCTTGCGAAAGTTCAAATGACTTTTGCGATTTCTGTCAGACTTCTGTAAAAAAAGAGTTTCATTTTTTTTCTCCATTTATGCTATTAAACATTTTGCACTTGTTTTTGATTGGCTTATAAAAACAAATGTCATATTAAACAGATCATTAATTCAAAATTATTTCAAAACGATGATAAGAAAACTGCCTTGAGCATTTCCGTATAAAAAAGAAGACAATAGAAGGACAGCCATCCCCCCCCCCCCCGATGACAACTCCCCCCCGGACAATTTCCCCTATGACAATTAACCCCAAGGACAATTACCCCCTAAAACGATTGCCAAAAGACAATATATTATGACTCCTCCCTACACAACACACACATACACACGCACACACACACACACACACACACACACAGGGGGGGGGATTATCCTAGAGGGTAATTTCCGGAGGGTAATTGTCATATGGGCTAATTTTCCGGGTGGGATAGTCTTCGGGGGGGGGGATGGACGGTTGTCCTAGAGGGTAATTTTTCGGGGGTATTGTCCTTGGGGGTAATTGCCTCGCTGGTAGTTGGCAGGGGGGGGGTTAAATGTTCATGGAGTAACTGCCCTAGAACCGCACCTTCTCCCTTGGGGCACTACTCAAAATGTATTAAGGGTAGCATATAATTATATATCCTTTAGAAACGGGAATATCCGTGTGTAATTCCGTGCGTTGGAACAAATGGGAGTGTTGTCCTCCACTATACATTATAGTAACATTGCCGATTCGGCCAATTTGAAATTCCATTACGTTATGTAAATGGACATTCTAAAAACTAAAAAAAGGCTTTTATTGTTTGTCCGATTCTTTTTAAACTTGTACCAATCGGTTTCTCTATTTTAGTCTGCTTTGTGTCAGAGCAACTTCAAGTGGAAGGTGAAAAACGTTGAAACAATGAAACTTGATGTATTTGAACAAGAAAGAAGTTACGGAACCCTATTAGGTCGGAGTGGGAAGGGCTTAGTGAGAAGATCTCGGAATCCTTGACTGTTCAGCAATGTCGCGAAAAGTTGGAAAACAAGTACTTAAATCCCAATAAAGGCAACATGTGTTAGTTAATACAGTTCTCGAAGGAATGAATTTATAGAAACGATTGCTACTTATATCAGTAACATGTTTTGCCTTATTTGCCACAGATATGGAACTTTGTTTGCTTTTTCTTGTCTAGTATAATCATGCTTAAATTCTTCTTTTAAACTATTGACCCATACAGGTGGTATCGCTCGTTTAAGTCTTGCATAGTCAAACATTGCATTGCATTTTCGTTTGGAATGCACCTGCGATTTAATATATTCTGTTGACCGAAAGCCATCTGTCGTAAAAAGATCTCCTAAAAATTCTAAACCACTGTCGTACCAGCGTTTATAAAAGAGCGACTGTTTATCAGACACCACATGTTTGTTGTGCCAAATAATCTGATCTGAAACTTTAACTGGTTCATGTATAGACTAGCTGTTTGCGCCCGTTAAACGGGCGCTCTTTGCTGTGGCAGCCATTTTGCGTTTGTCTCAGCCACAGATCCATGGGGCGCTGCTACAAAAAATTTGAACATGTTTAATTGTTTGCGTCCATCTTGCGTACGCTCAGCGTAGTTGGTACGCAACTCTACCCCCGTGGACCCCACGCATACACTCAACTCGCTTCGAGCTACCGATCCCCCCCCCCGTCCCCCCCCCCAACCCGTGGACCCCACGCCTACACTCAACTCGCTTCGATCTACCTGATCCCACTCGCCCCCCCCCCCCACAACCCGTGGACCCCACGCCTACACTCAACTCGCTTCGAACTACCTGACCCCCCCCCCCCCACACACACTTTGAAAAATGTTTTGTGGGGTCTGCATGTAACATGTAAGATGCCGATTTTTTTTTTGTAACATGTAAGATGCAAACAAATATATTTTGCCCCCCCCCCCAACGATCTTATGGCACTTCGGCCTGCCCGCTGTTGTGTTCACGTGTAGGCCTACTTCAATGAATGGATAGACATAAATAGTCGCATGGATGGATACATAATAGTTGTCGAATATTGGCATGTTTGGCCCTTCATAGTCTCTTCGACTCTAAATAGCTTACTCACTCACTCAGTCGAGCAGCCAGCGCAGCTAGAGTGCATTGCACTACACACTGTATGCGTACGGCAGAGCTCTTGAAACTGAACGATGTTTTTCTCTGATTTTCTTGTGAAAACTTTCCTTTAATAAATGATAATCAAAACTCAGTAAACATGGCATGAATAATCTCAAAATAAGCTTTGATTTCATACCTCCACTCACGAAAACTATATCAAAATCCCGGCAATAATAATGGAAATAGGTCTCTAAGTTTGGACGTGGATGGGAAGACATCTGTTGCGCTGATTTTATTTATATAGGCCTAGATCTAGATCTAATTGATTTCATCATGAAATAAGCTAACAAATATCAAATAAAGACTTAACTCATTTAAATTTTAAATATTAGGTCTACATTTTAATTAAAATTAAAAAAATGGTAAAGATTACAAAATCTAAAATATATAAAACAAACACAGGGAAGAAAAAAAAACCTGTGACGGAGGCGGGATCGAACCCGTGCGTGCAAAAAGTGCAAAAGCTGCCAGTGAATCGAACGCAACCAGCGCCTCAGACCGCTCGGCCATTTTTATTTTATGCTAAAGCATGAAGTTCGTGACGGATAAGTAGGACGTGCGGACGCATCGACGACGTCGACGACGACCGGGACGTCGCACCGCGCTGGGACGTGGTCGAGCAGCTGGATTAAAATGCCCTCTGTCCGCTCGACCGCCCGGCGGCGCCAGGGGGCGGGCGGGAGGGGAGATTTGGGCGCTGTAAAATGGACCCCAGATACCCCCCTCGACGCCTTAGAGTATTATTATATAGAACTAGCAGGACCCGCGGAAATCCGCAGGATTCTAGAGGGGTGCGGGGGGTGTAAATAGATATTTAAAGACTGTCTAAATTAAAACCACCAAGAACTTTATTTGCCATTCAGGCCATTAAAAAAATATACATGTTTAGCGTCCCCGCCCGCTTTTTTTAAAAATATTTTTTTTTATTATTTTTTTTTTTTTGAAAGAAAAAAAACATGAAAAGCACTGCTAAAATGTATTTCTGATTTAAAAAAAAAAAAAAAAAATTGTCGGCCGCCATCTTGAAAAATAGCCTGAATGTCAGGGAAAATGTACGGAGCGGCCATTTTGAAAGAAAAAAAGAAAGAAAAAAAGGGCCTCCTTCCCATTTTTCGAAAAAACAGGACGCTAGACATGTTTTTTTTATTAATTTGGACTTATATAAAAAAACAAAAACGATCCAACTATACCGGTAGTTATTCTTTAAGCCACTGGAACTGCGTAGAGTTCCGTAGTGTGGCGTACCGACTACGCAGAAATTAGGCTGCGTATTAATGGGAAAATAGTCCCTGCGTAGGTTATGCGTAGGCTGGCGTACAGGTTTGCTTATGGTTGCTTACTGTGTGGAAAGCTTTTACTGCTTTGTCAATCTGGCGTAGGGTAGCGTACTGTTGCGTAGTCATGTAGCGTAGTGTTGCGTAAAAAGGCGTACTTTCTGCGTCAAGTTTCTACGCCGAAAGTACGCGAAAAAAATTAAACATGTTGAATTGTTTTCGTTCATCTTGCGTACCCCTTTCCGTCCCCCAGCATATAGTAACGTAGGTTAGCGTAGTTGGTACGCAACACTACGCAACTCTACGTATTGACCCCACGCCAAATAAAGTATTGAAAATATGCTCATCTGACCCTAATTAAACGCCTAAACCCCCCGAGCTTTCGGGGGTTTATGGCCCCTTGAAACCCGTGGACCCCACGCCTACACTCAACTCGCTTCGATCTACCTGATCCCCCTCACCCCCCCCCCCCCACACTTTGAAAAATGTTTTGTTGGGTCTGCATGTAACATGTAAGATGCAGATTTTTTTTGTAACATGTAAGATGCAAAAAAAAATATTTTGCCCCCCCCCCCCTCCCCCCAACGATCTTATGGCACTTCGGCCTGCCCGCTGTTGTGTTCACGTGTAGGCCTACTTCAATGAATGGATAGACATAAATAGTCGCATATGGATGGATACATAATATAGCGTATAGTTAACGAATATTGGCATGTTTGGCCCTTCATAGTCTCTTCGACTCTGTATAGCTAGCTCACTCACTCACTCAGCTCAGTCGAGCAGCCAGCGCAGCTGCACTGCACTACACACTGTATGCGTACGGCAGAGCTCTTGAAACTGAACGATGTTTTTCTCTGATTTTCTTGTGAAAACTTTCCTTTAATAAATGATAATCAAAACTGCAGAGTAAACATGGCCAGAATAATCACAAAATAAGCTTTGATTTCATACCTCCACTCACGAAAACTATATAAAAATCCCGGCAATAATGATGGAAATAGGTCTCTAAGTTTGGACGTGGATGGGAAGACATCTGTTGCGCTGATCATGAAATAAGCTAATAAATATCAAATAAAGACTCGACTCATTTAAATTTTAAATATGAGGTCTACATTTTAATCAAAATTAAAAAAATGGTAAAGATTACAACATCTAAAATATACAAAACAAACACGGGGAAGAAAAAAAAAACACTTGAGACGGAGGCGGGATCGAACCCGTGCGTGCAAAAAGTGCAAGAGCTGCCGGCGAATCGAACGCAACCGGCGCCTCAGACCGCTCGTCCACTTCCGTTTCATGCTAAAGCATGAAATTCGCGACGGATAAGTGGGACGTGCGGACGCATCGACGACGTCGACGACGACCGGGACGTCGCACCGGGCCGGGACGTGGCCAATTCCGTAGATTGAAACCCCGTCCGTCCGCGGGACCCCCCGGCGGCGCCCGGGGGCGGGCGGGAGGGGAGATTTGGGCGCCGTAAAATGGACCCCGGATACCCCCCTCGACGCCTTAGCGTATTATTATATGGATATACAAACATCTTTCACTGTAGTGCAGTATCTAATCATTTTCCATGCCTTTAAGATTTCTACGTAAAATGACAGAATTTTCTTTTGAACTAGAATATCATTAAGTGTGGTTATATTATAAGAGCAGTTCAACAGTAGCTTGCACTATGAACATGACTGACAAAGAAAGCGGACAAAATATACAGTTCCTCATGTAGACAAAGGAACATCCCTTCACTGCTATTATGTAAAAATTTGTAGAACAGGTGTCACATGCATATTCACCTGTTCTACACATTTTTACATAATAGCAATGAAGGGATGTTCCTTTGTCTACCTGGGGAACTGTATATTTTGTCCGCTTTCTTTGTCCGTCATGTTCATAGTGTTGATGCCTCCCAATAAGTTGAACCAGTAAGAAAACAATGTTTTCCACGCTCCATTACTCTCATAGAAAAATCTACCCAATCATTTCAGTCGGAAGCTGAACAATTGCCTTTTTATTCTCAAGTATTTTTATAACACCTTTACTGTAGTCTTCCATAAGAGAAACCCTTTTGATTGTTTTTGTTTTCCCACTCCAAATAAATTTGAATATAATGCCTTCTATCATTTTCAAAAAGTTTGGAGGGATGGAATCAACCATGATCAAGTGAGTAACTTGGCTAAGTGCTAGACTTTTCAGTACCGTGACTTTTCCAAAAATGGTTAAGCTTCTTTTTGTCCAGCTATCAAGAATTTTTCTCAATTATATCAACTTCTGCTCCCAGTCCATCTTTAGAGCTTCATTATTATTAAAATATATGTAGTGACCTTAATATCTTATAGGCTTGTGGGACCATTTCAGATCATGATTCTCTAAATTCCAACTTCTATCAGTGTCCCCTAGCCATATCATGGCTGTCTTTTCTTTATTTATTATTGGACCTGCTTCCACTTAATGAAGTTTTATCCGGAACAAAAAATGATGTATCGTCGGAATATTGCAACAACTTTAGTTTAAGGTCATACCCAACCATTTCTATTGGTTTAATAATATTATTTTTCTCACTTTGTTTGCAATGAGCTAGGCAGCTAAGATAAACAGCAGTGCTGACAATGGACATCCTTGTCGTATGCCTCTTTCAACATCAAAATTTTTGGAAATCCAACCATTAACCGATACCGAACTTGAAATATTTTTATATAGGGCAGAGATCCATTTGCGAAATGACTCACCAAAGTTAAACTTTTCTAGACATGAGTTAATAAATTGTATATCTAGGACATCGAATGCTTTAGAAAAATCTACTAGCATAATTGCTCCAGTTTGACCATTTTTAGTAAAATATTCAATGATATCTTTTGTCAACCTTACATTACTGGCTGCCAGACGACCTTTTATATAACCTGTCTGATTTCCATGTACAATCTCTCCAATGACTTTCTGTACCCTTGCAGCTAAAACCGCTGCCATTATTTTATAGTCATAATTAAGCAAAGTGATTGGTCTCCAGTTTTTTAAATCATGAGCATCACCTTTCTTAAACAACAATGTAATTAGACCTTTGGTTGTGTGTCCGACATCATTCCTGTTACATAACACTCATTCAACGCTTCAACCACCAATGTTTTTACCTGTGGCCAAAACACCTGATAGAATTCAATAGAGGTTCCATTCGATCCCGGTGTCTTATTTTTCTGCATTGCAAATACTGCACGTTTACATTCCTCTTCGGTAATCAATCCATCACACAATTCTTTGTTTTCGTTAAATTGATTAATGTTTTGATATTAATATTATGTTCATGAAAATGTATGATGAAAAAAGAAAGAAGATGCAGAAACCAATAAATCAAATCAAAATAAATCAAATCAATATAATTGCTCATATTCTTGGAATCATGCTTTTCTTTTTTATACAAATTTGAATAGTACTTTACAACCTCTTCCATAATCTCTTCATTTTTGCTAACGATTCGACTACCATTTCCACGTTTTAATTGTGAAATTTCCTTTTTCTTTGCATTACTCTCTTCTAAACCCAAAAAATATTTCGTACTTTTCTCTCCTTCTTCCATCCACCTAATACGAGCTCTGATTCTAGCTCCTCTAGATTCATGTCTATAAATCTTCTCTAACCTCTCCTTTGTGTCGGTGTACTTTTTTTCTATTTCTTCATCAGATATACTGACATCAATTTGTTTTCAAGTTCACACAATTTCTTGTCTAATGAAAATGTATCATTTTTTCCTATCGAGTGCTTTTGTTCTACAGAATTGTTGTGAAAATTCACGAATTCTAATCTTGAACATTTCCCACCTTTTTTGTGAGGAAGGGTATTCATCTTCACAAAAGGAATAGATAATTTAGGAAACTTTCATTTTGTAATTTACATCATCTAAGATATCGGTATTCATTTTCCAATACCCTGGTCCTCTTTCATTTTGTTTGATACAAAGTTTAAGTGTTATAGCATTGTCATTAGTTCTGATGGCAGGTCGGATATCAGTACATAATGTGTTTATCTTCATTTGTTTAGATGCAAGCCAAAAATGCAATCTCGAAGCCCTCTTGAGAGATATGTTTCTCCATGTGTATTGCTTGATATCTAAATGCATTAGTATCCAGACATCGCATAGAGCATATCTTTTAACACACTTTTTGAGATGTGTGCATGTGTAGCACACAGTTCCAATCACCCCCTATAATTAATTCACGGTCATGATTATAATGTTTATTCATTTCAGAATTTAACTTTTGAAAGAAGCCTTCCCTATGTTGCTTTTGGGTGGGCGCATACACGTTTATTAGCATTAAATACATATCATGAACTTTGGCTTGTAGCATCAAAAGTTGACCATTTAGCATACATTTTACTGCAATATTTTGTACATTTAATTTAAGCCATTCACTTCTTACAATTGTTTCAATATCTCTAGACCAGTAGGTTTCTTGAAGGAAGAGAATACCTGATTTCTGAAATATCGAAATATCTGGTTTCTTTTATCCTTATTTCTCAAACATCGTACATTTAAAATAAAAACATGACAATTTACCATTATAGAAAATAAGAGATAAACAAAATTACTACACACGATACTAATCGTAGATCTGCTCTATATTTTCTTTGGCATTTTTTTAAAAAAATGTCTTTTGCTTTCGTTTGTTTTGTTTCACGTTCTTTCTTTTCAGGGGATGTTTCAATATCTCTGGTGATTAGACTGATATTTCTGACATATCGTCCACTCCTTCTTTATCGCTCAATAATTGTGATTCCTCGCTTGACGTGTCATTGTGTGCGCGAGAATCGCTCAATGCCAGGCTATCAGCTGATTGATGAGTGGTGTTGACGTGTGCCGGTGCTGGAGTCGGGGTGCTGACATTAGACTGTCGTTGTGCGATGCATCCTGATCTTCAGCCAAGTACTGCGTAATCTTGGGTTGCGCAAGAGCTCGCGACATGGTGCGGTGTGTTTACAATCACTGCTTCCGCTGCTTTGCGACCTGCAGAAATGATTGATCGCTGTGCCGAAGGGGCGTCGGCGGCTGCTAGCGATGAAACAGCTCCGCTGGTATGAGCTCTGTACGGCGAGGTGGGCGGGGTCACAGAGGAGCGGCTGCAGTCCAGTTGCATGTGGCCTGGTTTTTTACAGCGCCGACAGACTACTGGGCCGCTACACTGTGATCGATGATGGCCTTCAGCAAGACATTTGGAGCATACAACGGCCGATCTGGTGAACGAGTCCGTCTGACCAAAATGGCGGATTTTGGCTCTGAAGATGCCAAAGGTCATGTCACGTTGGAGGGGCTAAGAGGGTTGCTCGATGTAAACAATTCTGTCTCCAGTAAGACAGTATGTAAGCCTCCCGCCCACCTGAAGTCGCTGGTAGGTCACAGTTCCAATGACCTTGTACTTGAGTTTTTCGAGTTCGTCAATGATTAGCGACTCATGAACAGACAGAGAAATGTTCCTAATGAAGACACGGAGACTGTTTTCTCTCTCACCTGGGATGAACGGGTTTTTGTCGTAGACGACTACAGTTACATTCCTTACATTCATGCCGTTTGAAAATGAGTTTGATTCCACTTTCTTGGGTCTCTACGTAAATTCTCCATAGACCGCCGATCTTTTGGATTCCTTTAATTTCTCGTCCATTAACGGCACCTAATACAAATGTGTACATTTCTTCGTTTGACATTTGTGTTTCTCGCACTGACGGGATTTCTTTATTTCTGATAAATACGGGCTTACCTCCAATAGCGTTCTGAGAAGGAAATTCCTTGCCCGCTTTCGCGGCGTATGTCGCTTCTGCTGACGCCGCCATTTTTCAAGTCAGAGTTAGGGCGTGGTTTCCTAAAACGCAGTCCAAAATATTCACCAAATAAATGTCCAGTCCGATAGATTCGTTACCAAAAGCTCCACTTTAATAAAACAATGTCTTCCTCAATATTCCTCTATAGCCCTCTACCTACATATATAATGCGCTTTTAGTTGTGCTGCCACAAAGCTTTGGAACCACCTAAAACAAGATATAATAAAAATCTCATCTGAAGCCGTCTTAACAACTTTGAGAATGACCAAATTTGTTCAGGAGCTTTTGAGCAATTTATAAGTCCGTAAAATGGCACTGTTGGGAGAATTTTTTCCCCCATCATTGTGTTATTTTTTATTACAGCGCAGTAGAGTTTACTAGAAAGTTATATAATAGATGCAACGTTGTAATTGATTCGAAGTTCGTCACGTGATATTGATTACGATGTTCGTAATTAGCATATTCGACTCATGGTAAATCTTTTCATGTGATATTGACCTTCCGGTCAAATGAGTATATATTGGTGTCAAACCGTATCCAAGCAACCCTGCAACCACCAGCTGAGCGGGGGAAGGGAAGAGGGGGGGGGGGGGGAGGTGTAGTTTATTGTAGGGTTCCTCTTGCCAGGTGCGTACACAGGGGGGGGGGGGGGTGTGGGATGGAACCCCCCCCCCCTCACATTTATTTTTGGTGTTTTGGAGGGAAAAAAAACCTTATTGTTTTTTGTATAAATTTTTTATTAAAAAATAATAATCCAATACAAACAAAAATATGCTAATCGGTGTCCTTAAAATGGTAACCTTACCCCCCCCCCCCCTCCAAACGGAACGAAATGTCGATCGGTCAAATTTTCAACAACAACAAAATGTGTCATCTTTTTTCGATAAAGAGGAAACAAATAAACTTGAAACTTGAAAACTAAAATACATTCACAAAATTGTAGTTTGATACCTAAAATGAACTTTGAAATATTTATCAAAATTATCGATATTATACCTTTTTTTTCTTCAATTTTTTTTACCACTTATCCTAGAATATCACAGAATTAATTTGTTACCAAATAAAAAAAAAAGGAGGTGGGCGCCCAAAAATGCTTGCGGGGGCAAGAAACAAGGAGTTATAAGAATACGAAAGCTGCAATGTCCCCTGAAAAGAATAGCTCTTCAAAGTGGTCACATATAATTGATTTCCTTGTTCAGTGTAGTGAGGTAGCGACAATATCGTTATATTGACACTCATTTGATAACTATTCGAAACATGACATATTTAGATTTCTTTCGCTTTAGGCATAAATAATAACTGGAACCCAATGACAGTTTAACTATTTCTTTATCCCTCCTTCAGCCATCCAATCATTCATTATTTTCTCTTTTTTTTCTCTCTCTCTCTCTTCCCCTCTTTTTCATTTATTATTTTTAATTTCCATCATAGTAACTATCCCTCTCTCTAACTCACATTCGCTCAAACACTGTTATCACTTAATCACTCTCTCGCTCTCACCCACTCACTTATTCATTTTGTTTTTGCTCTCCCACTCGCTTATGAAATTTCTATCTCACTATATCACTATCTCTCTTTCTCAATTGATCTCTTTCTTATATTGATACCTACTAATTCGACAAACTCGCTCCTGTTTTGGATGCAGCGGAAAAGATCTATGGATAATGACGTCATGGCCGTGGTTGAGAATATCAGTTATTGTCCGTTAGTTTTTAAATATTGCTTTATGTGTAATGGTACATTCTAGGGGAAAGCAATCTTAGCAACATGTATTGCTGAATTTAAGCAGCAATTGTTTAGCCATTTGATACAACTATCAACCATGACGTGGCAATTTCCTCTTTCAAGTAGGACTCACAATTCGTTTTACAGCTGATTGTGCTTGGTTAACTCCACTGTTCAGAGGATGTAGCAGAGAGGGATAGAAGTGAATGACGATGTGTTATTTCTTTTATTTGTTCATCGTCTCTTAATGCTATTTGAATATTTTGATGACAATAAACATGGCGGTACTATTTATATGGAACCGTCACCTGGCAGATAAATAAATCAGTTCCTGGCTAAATAATTTGAAAGACAACTGCATTTGAACCCCGGGTCAAACACCCCCACCCCCCTCTCACCCCTCTCGCTCTCTCTTTATCTCTTTCTTTCTCCCTCTCTTTCTCTCTCAAAGTACGATCGGAGAAATAAACGTGCGCTCCTACTTCTCCCCTAAAGCTACGCCACTAATTAACAACATTATCTAGCTTATTCCAGACAGTAAGTCTTACAATAAACAAAATAATAATACAAAACCCTGGACACAATTATAAAGAAGGAAACTCTATTTATATATATTTAATGAAGCAAATGCATACTTATGCTGATTACTTGGGGCAGAATATAGAGCAAACTCTACTTTGGTAACCAATAACTGCAGTTAAAATTAGAACCTAAGTTTTGCTTCAAAGAATTGTGGTCACGATAACCTTCTGGTGTAATTCATTAAAGATAGTGCGATTTCACATTCACTTGCAAATATGTCTAACTGGTCATTAGAAACAAGGCAAGGTTGCTGAATGTTAGCAACAGTCGGTCACAATTGCTACTCTTTAATAAAACCATGATGTGGCAATTTACTCTTTTAGCTATGACTCACAGTGATTCGGGTCACAGTTGATTCTACTCGGTTGATTTTACTGTTCGGGTGATTTAGCAGAGAGATAGAGATTGAAGAATATTCTCACGATTACCCACGATGTATTATTATTCTTATTTGTTCATCGTCATTTCAATGCTATTTGAAAATATTTTGATGACGATAACCGAAATTGTGGAACTATTTGTACGTACCATCACATGACAATCACATGACGAACAAATTCATCAGAACCAGGTTGAATAATTTGAAAGAAACTAGAAATTGAACCCCGGGCAAACCCGTCCATTCCTCTCTCTCTCTCTCTCTCTCTCAATACAATTGGAGAAATAATCGTGCCCTTTACCATCTCTCCCTTTGGAGCTGCGCCACTGATTTACTACAAACTTTATCTAGTTTATTCCAGAAAGTAGGTCTTACAATACCAGAAATGGAAACAAGAATGATGAAGTACAATGTAAATACCTCTTACTGCTACCTTTTCCAAGGTTTGTAATTGGCCGGACGTTTGAAGTGCATGATTTACCCCTGGCCAGTCAAGATGGAAATCAGATATATCTAATATGGATGTTTGTATCATTAGTTTGCATAATGATGATGGGGTCAACATTATTCATGTTGTTTTCTCCGTGAGGGTGCCCTGCGATCCTATTAGTATACGCATTATTTGATATGACCTCCCACAAATTGCAACAGAAAGTCTGTCAACTGTTATATACACAGAAATATGTCCTCTGTAGCATATCAAAACTCTTAAAGAATAAGACCAGTTATGGGCATGCGATTGCATTGTGAAAGAAACGTTGTGGAATCGATCAGAAAAGGTTGATCATCTAGCATATAAGTATTGGTGTTTACTGCAAGGTTATGGAATTATCAAAATTATAAGAAATTTGGCCCAGTCTTGGTAAAGTTTCAATTCAGCAAATATATCAATTAGTAGGCGGTTTCTCGGCAAAATTTGTATGCTCACATATTAGTAAAAACATATTCTTTCACATGATTGGTAATAAGAGCTTCCATTTCATTTTTTGAGATGGGGGCGTTTCCAAAACTGGTCTTTACCTTTAAGGAATCATGGTGGGAGAAAGTTCTTCAAATATTTCCCTATGTATCTGCTTTTAAAGAACATAGAGCTTTGATTTTAAGTGCTAAACATACATTTTAGGGACAAGGAATCTAATGGAAAAAATTCAAGAAGCTAAACCTAGCCAAAAAGCCGAAACGGCAGCCATTTTCCAAAATGGTTGCCATAAACCTGATATTTCCCAATATCTTCGCTTCTAAATGACGTAAGGGGTTTTATTTTCATTGCTAAGTATACATTTTCGGGGGCCAGGAATAAAATCAAACCTTTTTTAATGAGCTAAACCAGACCAAAAAACCTAAATGGCAGCCATTTTCCAAAATGTTCCAAAAAGGCTGCCATAAACCTGATATTTCCCAATATTTCCGCTTCTTGATGACCAAGGGCTGAGTTTTAGCGCTAAACATACAGTTTTGTTCAGTTAAAAATACGATGGCATACTGTATGCCTGATGGACGACGTACATGCCGATGCTCTACAGTTGCCACATGCAGCTGAACATTTTATGTCATGCTTGTTACATGTACACTTCAGACTGCTGCAGTCTGTCTGGCAGTTGCATCGGATAATCTTGAGGAGCTCTTCCGGAGCTGGTGGCACTACAGTCTGTCTGCACGGGCTCGAGTCATCCCATGCTTTCCCGCTCATCAGCTGCAATGCCTTTCCACTGCTGGACCTAGCAGTCGACACGAAGGCTATGGTGCTTCGCGGCTGCTGATGTGATCGGTAGACTTTGGGGTTGCACATAGGAAGTGCAGGAGGCAACCTTCTGGCAGAACCACTTATGTCACACCACGTTGAGTGACTATGCGGGCTTCTTATTGTACAGACATGCCAGAGCTTTCTCTCCTGCTTCCACAACATCATCGATCGGTGGACGCTGCCGGTCTGTCAAACACCTGGCTTGTTGAGGAAGCTCCCTTGCCATACCAATGTCAATGGCATACATGCGGGAAGTAGTATCGCATCCCAGGAGAGTGTGCATGAAGAAAATGCGCTGTGAAACATCTGGGCCTAACTGCTGTATGACAGACCTCATGTTCCAGACACGCGGTATCTTCACTCTTCTTTGGCTCGGGTTGGAAGAACAGGTCACATGACTCGAGGTTGGTGTGGTAGATGAGCAGGATGAGTAGATATGTGTCATCTCCGATCAGCACAGTATCAGTGGTGGCTGCAGACTTCACTGCCTTGTGCACTATGAGAAGATCAGCGTCACCTGCAGCATATGATGTGTCTGGCAGTTATGTGCCCGTAATTTGGGGCTGAGCATGTTGATGAAGTGCTGCTTGTTTGCCAAGAATTGTTCTTTCTTCATTGTGGCCTGCATAATGTCACCGTTGCCCCAGCATTCCCTCTCGTACGTCTTTGATGTGTTGTGTCCTTTGGTGATGTACCTTCATAGTAATCAAAGACGACTGCTGATGACCTTGACCTTCCTCTTGAATGTGTAGTCAGCAGCAATTCGTCCATTCATGTTGGTCAGGATTGCTGTTCCAACATTGCTTGGAAAATTGCAATACTGTGAGGTAAATAATGTTGAACTGGCTTGATTTGAGGATTACTTGATGAATGGAAGCCAGAGAACTGGCATAGGGGAAAATAGATCTGAATGGGGTCGAGTAAAGTCAGGGGTCCCTCAGGTATCTATCATAGGTCCCCTTCCCTTTACTATCATGGTCAACGATCTCCCTCAAGTTATAACTAAATCTCAAATCATGCTTTATGCTGTTGATGCAACAGTTTTCTGCAGTAGCAGAAGCCCGCTAGAAATTGAGAGTATCCTAAACTCAGAACTCAAAAAGATACAAGACTGGGTACAGACGAACAAATTACTATAAATCTGGTTAAAACACAGCTCATGCTCTTTGGATCATCACATAAACTAGCTCTTCTCTCAAAACAAATAAAATTATTTTTCGACGATCAACAACTTTTTCAAGTATATACCTACATATATCTGGGTGTCTGGTTAGACCCAACTTTCAGTTGGAAAGAGCATGTTAGACATACAAGCAAGAAGATTCCATTAAGGATAGCACTTTTACGTCGCGCTAAAAGATGTGTTTGCATCTAGACAGTTTGAAGGTACTTGCGAACTCATTAATATTGCCTCTGTTTGATTACTGCTCCACTGATTGGTCAACCTGTCCACACAATACAAAAGTCATATTTATAAACCAACATAAAAGGATGGCCAGAATTGTTCTTGGGGAAAATCAACTCACACCAAAAGTTCAAGTCTCGCCTCACTCAATCTCTCTCTCTCTCTCTCTCTCTCTCTATTTCTATCTCTCTCTATCTCTCTCTATCTCTTTTTTTGTTGTCACAATACAATTGGATAAAATAATGCACGTGCCTTTATGCACCCTCCTCCCTTTGGAGCTACGTCACTGACTTTATCTAGTTTATCCCAAAGAGTGTGTCTTACCATAAAAACACCCTGGAAACTAGGATGAAGAAAATAATACTTCTCATAGCTACCTTTTTCCATGTTTGTAATTTGCTGGTCGACTTACAATAGTGATGAAGAAAACGAGCTAAGTTCAACATGTATTTTAGTCATGTACATAATGATGATGACAAACGTTGGTTTATATACATACGGTAGCATCAAGAGTATTGTAGTTCTCTTCATCAGGCCCCTACAATACTATTATTATGCCTCAGGTTTATTTTTTAAAGGTTTTTGTATTAAATGTCTTAAAATCATCGTTTAACCATGTTAGATATGAGATGCAGCGCCCTCCGTGTCATCAGTGATTTTGAAATGTTTTAATATAGAAGCCCTAAAAAATGAGCTTAAAGATAAACTTGACTTCTGGTAATGCGATTGCATTGTGAAAAAAAGGTGTGGAATGGATCAGAAAAGTTGATTATATAGCATGTAAGTAATGGTGTGTAATGCAAGGTTCTGGAGTCATCAAAATCATCATAAATTTGGCAGAGTCTTGGTAAAGTAACGATCACTTACACAGAAAGATGTATATGGGGCAACACACATGGTATCGGGGCGAGTACTACCCTGATTTCCATATCTTTCTATGCTCATTACTCAGCCAGTATACATTTTCTTCCAAAATTGTTTGGCACATGACATTTATTTGTAATCTTGAACATTCAGTGTAACTTCCGTTAGATTCTGTGAGAATTCATTTTCTTTTTTTACCAGAACTCAAGTTTATCTTTAAAATGATCATGAAGTGCCTCAAAAAAGTAAAACAAATCGTTTCCCCAATGGACTGTACTGTTAGGAAAACCGTTAGGAAAACCCGAAATTTGATTTTGATTTCCAATCATAAATATATTGATTCAGACATGAGATCGGCTTGTAATAGTCATGGGTTTCCTGAGTGACCTAAAGGTTTATAATTATCATTGCACCATGAGCTAAATCCAGAATTTGGTTTCAGAATCTGAGACAAAGTTACCGAATCTTTTAACAATATTTTATGAATTATTATATTCAAGTATACCCTAATTTGCATCATTCCCAAAATGTATTTGGTTATTTGGTACAGAATGAATAACATGTACAAATAAAATGTTAACATTAAAGGTAAAGCAATCTCAGCAACATTCCTAGCTGAATTTTAGCAGCAATCGTTCACCATTTAATAAAACCATGACGTGGCAATTTATTTTTTTCAGGTAGTACTCATACTAATTCATTTTACAGTTGGGTCCGCTTGGTTGATTCCACTGTTCCGAGTGCACGTTCATCGTCGCTATACTATTTGAATATTTTGATGACAATAAACATTGCGGTACTATTCATTAGAAACCGTCCCATGGTTGTCGCATGGCAGATAAAAGTACCAGTACAATGCTTTAAATGATAGGGACTTTTAGATTCTGCACGACGAGAACGTGGACTGCCCTTTTAAGGCACTGGCAGTAACGTCACATTGCCTTAAAAGGGCAGTCCGCATAATCTAAAAGTCCCTACTATGACAGATAGCTGAATCTTAACCGCGGGCCATACCGCAAACCTCCCTCCCGTATCTCTCTCTCTCTCTCTCTCTCTCTCTCTCGCAATAAATTCGAATTCGTCTGGTTTGAGCTAGGATGGCGCCATTCATTTCTGATCTGTTGGTACCAATGGGAGCTTTACACAAATTAATTGTACGGATATGGGGTGAAGTATTTTGTGGCATTTTTAAAAAATTCTTTCGTATCATTTATCAAGTATTCGAGAGCCCATATTTCAGAATTATAAAGAGGTATTGGTTTTATACAGTTATTGAAAAGTTTTAGGTTGGGTAATAACGATATTTGGTCTATGGGGGAAATGTTTCGTTGTCTAAATAGGGCGGCTTTTCGATTTGTTTATTAGGTCTTTTATAGCGTAAACGTGCCTCATTCTTTGAAAATATTTCCTAAATATTTGTTTTCCTTACTTGTTTCTTTGTCGGTGCTATCAAATAAAAACACCTTTCTATTCAACATTCTTCCTGTCTTATTAAACAAATTTGATTTGTTTTTCCTGTTTTAATGTGTTTAATATTAAAGTGATTTAATGCTTTTTAAAGTCCAAACCCCGTTTCAGATACAAAATACATTCATTTTGTTTAATTAATTTTGTGACAATGAATCTATAGTATCTTAATACACAACTACCGAAGTGGGGAAAGATTGGGTTATTTTGTTTTGCAGTAAAACAGAAAGTCGTGCATCTGCGTATATATTTTTGATAATAACGTAGAATGGACTAGTTATATTATGAGTATTTTTTTTTAAGAGAAGAGCGTTTCTGTTCAAAAAATCAAACGCTTTAAAGAAGTCCACAAAGCACACGTACACATATTTCTTATTTTTAAACATTTATCTACCGTTTTTTTTTTTGGAGTGAATAAATGTTCACTAGTCCTGCAACCTTTTTCTAAACTTATCTGATCAGCGGTCATTATGTTGTTTTCTTAAAAGTATGTTTGAAATGTATTGTAGAGTATTCTTGAACAAAAAATTTGCAAAGGAGCTTGTTAGGGTTATCCCTAAATAATTGGAGGGGTCCTTACCGTCTCCTTCTTTGGGTATTGGTTTTATGAGATTAATTATAAATAGAGCCCGATTTCCTTCTTCTGAGAGTATTAATCGCATGCAAGACTTCTTTCACTGTGAAAGTAGAATTAAGTTGTTGTGTATCCAAGCTTGTTTGTTTTGAGTCTTTTTCAGTATCAAATTTAAGTTTGTAATCTGTATTCATTAGTTTTTTTAGATGAACGTACCATTATTTCGCTGTAATATCAATGGACGCATTATCTGTGTATTTTTCTTTTATTCTGTCTACAAGTTTCCCAAAAGATGGAAAGTCTCTGTTATCTAGCGAGAGTAATTTATCACGGGCATGTTTTTTTGTGTACGCTCTGTGGTTATTATTTGTTATTCTCCGAAGGAATTTTTGTTCGCATGAACTTTTTAGCCATAATACGTTTTTATCAGTTATCAAAATCAATTGTAGCTTGAATCTATATATCGAATAAAACAATGATTTTGTCCCTTTTTCTTGACCTTAAATCTCACCTTTTGTTTTACGAAATCGCCAGCAGCGACCTTTGCGTATAGGTGTCGACTGTTTTGTTTATTCTTCTTTTGTTATCCCTTTTTTGTTTAATTCATTTAATAAGATTTTTGACAAATCTAAATTGATTTGTTCAACATTTTTGTTTGTTTAATTTTGTTAAGAATCGACCTTCAAACGTTCGGGTGCATTTGCATGGCTGTATGTCATGTAATTCCCTATCGGCATAGGCAAATACAAATGATTGAAGGGTCAACGTCATTTGGCAATGATCGGATAATGGAGGGAAGAACTATCCAAATTCAATAAATAAAGCATTATTTACTAGTGAGGCACTACATACACAGTAATCATCGATTGAGATACCTCTTGTATTATAGAGAGTTGCTGTTTCCATTGTCTAACCGAATAATCTTCAGAGTTGAGCAGTTATGTGGATAGATCCAGATTTTGTTTTCCGTAATTAGTAGTGACTTGCTGTATCGACAAGTTTCGACGTTGAGGGGGTTGTCTCTGAAATGTAAGCATTATGTAGAGAGTGTACTAATGGATCAAATTAATCAAGTCTGATGTAGTCACATTTATCTTGATTATAGGGGACATTGAGGTATCCCATAATAATAACTGTTCCTTTTGCGTTGCATATTTATTTCTTTTATTTCGAGGTTTCCCAATATCTCTATATTTATTCCAGTTCTCAATGTGTGTGATGAATTAACAGTTTGAAATGTATATATTAGGCATTTCTGAAGCCGAAAATGTATGACTGAGCTTTAGCCACATAATATTCACTGCAGCAGGGGCGTAAATCCCGGGGGGATGGGGGCTGCATCCCCCCTGGCTTGAAGTAGGGGGGGATGGCCTGTACAATCATCCCCCCTAATATTACCCAAAAAAAGAGAGGAAAAAAAAAAGGAAGAAGAAGAAAAAAAAAATGTGATTGTTTCAATTTCAGCATAATGCATTAGAAATGAGTTCTTTTTTATGTATGTATAACTGTATAGCCTACACGTATACAGTATGTCACTATCATTAAGAATAGTTGCGCGACGTGCTCGAACAAGCACTTTATAAACTTCAGAATAATAAGAATCCCACTATATACACAAAATGCTTTGGGCCGCGCCCCGGCCGGCCACGCAGTCTTCTGCATATTGCACCGCATGCATGCTCCGCTCTCTCGCGCTAGCAATGCAGAATTTTTTTTCCCGCCCGCGCGATCTAGGGGAGGCAGGATGACAGTAGGTTACCGTGACGCAGGGGCGTAAATCCCCGGGAGGGGGTGGGGATGCATCCCCCTGGCTCGAAGGAGGGCGGAATGGCCTGTACAAATATCCCCCCCCCCCTGAGATTTCCAGAAAAAGAGAGGAAAAAAAAGGAAGCAGAAGAAGAAGAAAAAAGGGATTGTTTCAATTTCAGCATAATGCATGAGAAATGTGTTATTTTTTGAATGTATGTATAACTGTATAGCCTACACGTATACAGTATGTCACGATTATTAAGAGTAGTTGTGCGACGTGCGCGAACAAGCACTTCATAAATTTCAGAATAGTTTTTCGTTATTTTGAAAGGTATTATTATAGCCCAGACGTAAAGTGCGCCAGCGCGCGAGCGCTTAAAAAGTGCAATCATGTACAATAGATGCCCGACCCCCCCCCCCATTAAGTGTTATTTAGGGTACGCGTATGCTCGTTCCCTCCCTCTGAGAGCACGCCCCCCCCCCGCCCCACCCTATCTCAGGACTGCCAACATTTCTGAATCCCCCTTTCGCCGGCTTTTCGCTGGCTTTTCCTGCCTTGGAGACCCACCCCCCCCCCCCCGAATCCGGAACACTGCTAAATGTACCACACCCCCCCCCCCCACAAAAAAACAAAACAAAACAAATCAGGTGAGCTCTAGTCGATCGAGGGGGACTAGGGGCCGATGTTTTTACTTTTTAAAAATGAAATAATCCTGAATGAGCTTTCAACATTTCACCTTTTAACATTTCTCAGGATTCCAAAGAGAGAGAGAAAAAAAAGCACCCCCTTTTTAAAGAAACTAAGAGTCGAGAACGGTACAACGAATCGTCTTCTTTCTCTAATGATTTAATGAAAAGTAAAAGCTTCCTGGGGGAAGGGAAAAACTGAATTCAGATGAGGATCAAAAGTCGAGAACAGTACAACGAATCGTCTTCTTTCTCTAATTATTTAATGAAACGTAAAAGCTTCCTCGCTTCCCGAGGGAGGGTGGAGGGGGGGGGGGAAGGAAAACTGAATTCAGATGAGGATTAAAAGTCAAGATCGGTACAACAAATCGTCTTCTTTCTCTAATGATTTAATGAAACGGAAAAGCTTCAGCACTTCGCGCGGGAGGTGGGTAAGGGAAAAAACTGAATTCAGATGAGGATTATTTTCGAGAACGGTACAACGAATCGTTTTCTTTTTCTAATAATTTAATGAAACTTCAAAACTTCGACGCTTTACGTAGGAGGGAGGGGGACATCGCCACTCCCTGCCCCCCTAAGAAATCCTTGATCTGTGTATATATGCATGTACATGTATAAATTTATGTACATGTGTTTGGGTATATGTGTGTGTTTGTTGTTTGTTCGTCTGTGTGTGTATGCGTGCGTGTGTGTGTGCGTGTGTGTGTGTGTGTGTGTGTGTTGTGTGTTGTGTGTTTGTGCGTGCGCGAACGGGCGCGCTTGCTTAAATTAGTGTGGGCGAGTGCTCGTGCTAGTATGTGATGGCTATCGCCGATCCTCCCCCCCCCCCCTCCCCCACTCCTCGGTACGGATTTACGCCCCTGCACTGCAGGTTCTTTCAATAATGGTAGTTCCCTTTACAAGAGGTTGTTTAACGAGGACTCCTAATCCTCATCTCAGTCTGCTACATGTAGCTTCGTTTGATCAACGTACTATTTATATAGAGGAGGCGCGATGGCTCAGTCGGTAGAGCAGTGGTTTCGTTTTCCGGTGACCCGGGTTCAAAACCAAGTCGATGCGCTAGTGCCCTTTGGTAAGGCATTAATCATCATTAACAGGTCCCTCGGAGAGGACCTAAAGCCGTCAGCCGTCTGGTTGCTTACTAACAAGTATTTATGTTTTTTAACAGTCAGGTAAAATAACACCAACATCATATCGTTTATATGAGATGTGTTCACTATAAATGCGTCTCACTTATATTTGAAATACAATATATGTGATAAGTTTCTCCCCAAATATAGGAACACCCAGTTTACATTGTCTTGTTCCGTTCAGTCTTTCAAAAAGTCCATTTATATTCCATGAGCTTATGGATATTTGCTTAGATAATTTGGGTCGGGTAGGGTATGGTGCCAGGATTTCCATTGTCTATTCAAATAAGGTTGGAAACATGTACTTGCCCCCCCCCTACACCACTAATTAACAACATTGTATAGCTTATTCCAGACAGTAATTACTACATTAACCAAAATAATTAAATGAAGAAAAGAACAAAGATGATAAAGTAAACAGTACGTATAGCTATGTAATGAAGAAACAAATGGTGATTATTTGGGGCAGAATTTAGAGCAATCTCTTTTTTGAAAACCAATAACTCCAGCTGAAGTCAAGTTTTGCTAATTGATACCAAAAGGCTTGAAGTCACAATAACATTCCAGTGCATTTTTTGTACAGATAGTGCTCCCTATACTTAATAGTTACTGGCCAATATATTAAACAGGTCATGAGAAGCTGGCAAGGTTTCTTAATTTCAGCAACAGTCGTTCCCCATTTTGATTCTCTACATGTAATACAACCATGACGTGGCAATTCTCTCTTTCAGCTATATATGACTCATAATAATTCTTGTCACGTTTGATTCCGCTCTGTTGATTCCCCTGTTCGGTGGGTTTAGCAGATAGAGAGAGGGAGAGAGAAATAAAAGAATATTTTCAAAGCGATGTATTATTATCATTTGTTCATCGTTTTTTAAATGCTATTTGAATATGTTGATGGCGATACACGACATTGTGGCACTATTTGCATGTACCGTCACATGGCAATCTCCCTCTCTCTCTCTCTCTCTCTATGTCTGAATACGAATCAATGACACATGCTCCGCCGACGATTGCTCCGCCGACAAATGCTACGCAGAAAGCGACCATTGCTACGCGACATTTGCTCCGCGACATTTGCTCCGACGTCAATTGCTCCGCCGACATTTGCTTCGACGACATTTGCTCCGCCGGCATTTGCTCCGCCGACATTGCTCCGCTGACAATTGCTCCGCCGACAGCTCCTCTGACAGCTCCGCCCCAAAAGTGCCCTGTAAAATTCCGCCGACGTAGCAGGAGTGCCTCGTAATCGACAAATGCTCCCTTATACAGCGGAAAAAAAAAGATAGGCAGAAAGGAAAAGAAAAGAAAAGAAAAAAAAAAAAAAAAAAGATAAGGACAAGAAAACATGGAAAAGAAAAGGTCAAGAGAAGAAAAAGAAAAAGGTAAAGACAAGGGAAAAGGGATACAAAATAGAATATAGGAAGATTTAATTTCCATATTTTTGCGTTGGCCTATAACTTTGTGTCGGGACGGTGTCGATATAATTAATGACGGTAAATCCGCGACACATCAGGGAAAATGAGAAATGAAATGGAGTATTAAATATGAAAAGAAAGGAAGAAAAATTGCTTGATCGCTACGCTATAGCTTATACATTTTGTGATTCAGTGATCAGGGGCGGATATGGCGCGCCATTTGACCAATAACTCAGATAAACACTGTTTATCGCCGAAAAACATTGTTTATCGAGCGATAAAAACAGTTTATCGAAAGAAACTATGTTTATCTGAAATATTGGTCAAACGGCGCGGCGATAAACTCTGTAAACTCTGTATTTAGTTACTTTAAATGAGAAGAACATGTGACGGAGGTTATGATATATAATTTGTTTTAAAGAGAAGAGCGTGGCAAAACAACTTGGCTTGGCATGAATTGTGATTTTGTACGCAATTTGTAAAAGTCTCTCATTGCGTACACCTGTACGTTCTTTAATAAACAAAAGGAAAAACGATTGCCTTGACATTCTTTAAAGTTTAAAAAGGGCAAAGGAATTTAAGGATGATATTTGTTTGGTTGGAAGATGCCTCTTTTAGCAAAATTAGTAGACTGATAGTTTAAAGGAGCTATTAAACGTTTGAGCGTGAAAAGAAAATATAAATTAAGTTACCAAGATTTAACAATAGAAGGGGAACTTTATATCAATAAAAATAAGCACGTTCATATTGTTAAATGCGGAGCAATTCATTCCTATGAAATTTGGCATCGTGGCCCCCTGCCCCGGCTAACAGGAAGGGTACCTGTTAGTACACATATACCCAAAAATTTCGAAGCCTCCTCCCTCGCACACACACTGAGAGCGATGACTGCAGACCTGCCGTATCAACAAACAGAGTTGACAAAAGACTTAACTCCATTTTGTTGCCAATCAGCCGTGCGAAAGACTTCATGCATGGCTGATTGTCAACGAAACGGAGTCAATTATGCATGTCGTTATGGCAGGCACCCAGTGAAAACGAATTTGTTTGATAAAATTATGGAAATGCAAGCACTACTTTAAACAAACAGAACTTTGTCATTCCTTGCTCATTTTTCCTGATTGAGTTGTCATATGAGAGGCCAGAACCTCAACTTTATAGAAATGTGATTTTCTCTTTGAAATTCAGATACCGTCCGCCAAATGACTTTTGTTTTCTCTCATCAAATTCATTGTAATCACTCATGCGTAAAATGAAAGAGGAGGATCTAAGCTGTCCAAATATGTGTCATTTAGTAATCATAATGTGACTAAGTTATGATAGAACATCGATAATTCTCCGTTTCGTTTTTTTTTATGGGACGCACTGTATACAGCATTTATTTACTTTCCATTATAACAAAAGCTATATTTATAATAAGTTTCTTAATCTTTTCTTTTGTTTATTTTCCCCATAGGTATGGCGGCTCATGAAGGTATTGCCGATGATCTTCTCTCCAAGCTGGCTGAAGACATCGAGACGGGTGAGCAGATGGAGGCCTTAGGACGAACACTCGGATTCAGGGTCGAAGACATCAATATATACACGGAGACCAATAGGATAGAAGGACGGGTGACTTCTAAGGGAACACGTGACATGCTGTTTGACTGGAGACAGACCGTGGAGCCTTGCGACCAGCACCTCAGACTGGAACAAGCTCTCATTGACGCTAAGCTAGTAATGCTTGCTGATTCACATCTCAAGGGGACACTAAGGGATCCAGGTGGGTTTATCAGTGCTAGGTTCCTAACAATCACTTCCTTCACCCATTAATTGTTTTAAGAACGTAACATTTAGGGCAATATCCATTAATTCCTTTGGTAGTGAGCCTCCGGGTACTGACTAGGCATTGGCACTAAATTTCAAGATGATATATGACAGGGTAGGCCTAGTATTATTTCACCCGGCGTGCCTCTTTCTCCCTCAATTTTTGCTTGAAAAAGTCCTTTAATAAAAAGGAAAAAATATACCAAAGATTTTCAATATCGATTTGGAGAGAAAGTTTTCCTGACAAATAAGTGCGTTTCTAAGCCTTTACTCATGGCAAAGAGGCAAATCGTCGGAATTCATGTACATTGTCTTTCAACGATAACCCCCCCCCCCTAAACCCTTGCGAAGGGGTGATATATCATGTGAGTATAATAATATATTTGGTGTTATATATGCTTGTATCATTACAGGTATATACAGTAAGAAGATCTCGGCATCATTAACTGTTCAGCGATGTCGCGAAAAGTTGGAGAAAAAGTACCGACATCAATTGTGCAAAATTCAAATGAAACCGTGGGATCAAAGTGATTATGCTGAGTTCAAAGATATGCACACGGTTGTCACAATGGTGAAGAAGGATGCTCGTGGACAAGATACGACAAAGAAGGAAATACTCCAGGGTTCAGTTGCTGAAATATTTTCAACGAAAGTAAACGGAGAACTGCCAGCTCGAATCCTCATTTCGGCCCCGGCTGGACGAGGAAAGACCACGGCTGTCGCCAAGATGGCTTATGACTGGGTTCACAGAGAAAAGGGGTCAGCATTAGAACACCTGCCACTTCTGTTTGTTGTGAAATTCCGAAACACAACGCAGCTTACATCGATCGGAGAAGCCATCAAATCCCAGCTTTTGAGTGATGTTGATGATCTGACACCAGAGGGTCTGGAGAGTTTCATTAGAGAGAATCAGGGAATCTGTCACATCATACTAGACGGGCTAGATGAGTATGCCGGTATTTCTTCTTCAAACCGGAGCTTAGGGAGCAACATTGTCAGTGTCATCCGCTGGGAGGAATTTCCAGAGTGTAGAGTCCTTATAACAACGCGCCCTCACCTCGAGAACTTCTTCAATCAAGCGGAGCTTCCAAGGGTATACACTAAGATGTGGGTCGAAGGATTCTCGCAAGAGAGCTCACGAGAGTACATCGACAAGTTCTTTGCTTCGACTTCGAATCCTTGTCGCGGACATGGTCTGAAGGTTTACCTTGATGACCAACCACTGATTAATGAACTTGTTAAAACGCCTTTATTTTGTCTCATGGTCTGTCACTTATGGAGCAAAGAGCGTTTGAACACTGAAACTACAACGCAAACAGAATTATTAGACAGCGTGAATGTTTTTCTGATGCACCATGCCAATGCCCGAGCAAAATCAAAAGACAAAATAACAAAAGGAGAACTAATCAAAATCATTCGGAAACTGGGTAAGGTTGCTCTAGCTGGTCTAATCGACGACTCTAAAAAACTAGTCTTCACGCCCCATGATTTCCGAAGAGTTCCCGCTATCCTTGATAGGGCATGTGAGCTTGGGATTTTATCTAAGACGACGATTCCAACGACAATGCTCCCACTATCCCACAATACCACATCCACGACCATTGAGTTTTATCATAAACTCGTTCAGGAACACTCCGCTGGGAAATACCTTGCTGCTAAAACGAAGAAATATATGTTACGACTGAAGAGTTCTAAGTTAGACAGACTGCTGCGAAACATCAACGCAAACATCGGTGACTATGAGAATCTCATCCGATTTGCTGCTGGCACAGATAACAGCCTTTGCATACGAATAATGCAGATGCTCCTTAACAACTTCGGTTTGGATAAGAGCGAGCGATATCGAATTCTCCTTGACTGTTCATCAGAGACCAAGGGTACTCAACAAAAAGTGTCTTCGTTGGTTCAAAGATGTGTGAATGCAGAGAGTATTGTTCTAAAGTCACCGACTGTCTACACCGTCGTTGGGATGCAAAATCTTCCAAAGCAACTTAAACTTCAGGTATGCACGTTTTCATTTGACAAAATAACAATAATAATTTCATACAGATTGATTAAATTTTCATCCCTCTGCTATAACTATAAGTCGAAGGGGTAAGATTGATTTAATAGATTAATGATTATTAATTGACGGCATCTTCATAAAAATTAATGCAAGATAAAATGATCAAGACGTATAATTCATTATCATAATTTTCCATCTTTGCCCAATTACGACCTTGATCAAGGTACTGCATTCCAGAAACGAGAAAAATAATGCAAAAATAATACTAAGTCCTATTCATATAGGGAAATTGAAGAGACTAAGTCAACAATAGCAAGTAGCCTATGTAAAACATATGATCTGTAGATTTCACATGGAAGAAAAGGATCTATAACTTAGGAATGTAAAGAAGTAGAGAAGGGAGCTTTCTTTACTTAAGCGAATAATATTATCAGATAAGATCAGGCCGCAGTCTCGTTTGCTTGAATGATTACCACCGAAACAAGACACTAGATAGTTCATAATCTGGCCGATTTAATTGAAAGGGTGTATTTCTCTATGGGTGTACTAGTTCATTGATAACGCCATCTTTATAGGCAGCTCGAAGTGTGTGTAGTATAGAGATGAAATATAAGAACTGTCCCAGCTTCTGAAATAGATATCTTCATCAAATTTTCGATGTTCTGACTATTTGTCTCTATCTCTTTCTTTCTTCACCCTCTCTCTCTCTCTCTCTCTCTATATATATATATATTTATATATATGAACATCAGGTAAGGGCAGTAAAGCTTGAGGGGTCTACTTTATCCACCGACGTGACGATTAGACTATGGTCCTGCCTCAAAGCCTTTCCGATGCTACGTACTCTCTTCATCTCAGACTCGTCTCTCTCTTTCCCTCCATCTCCTCCGGAGCTTCGATCAGTCACAAAACTATTAGCTGAGAGAGTGACGTCACAAAGCTATGAAGATATTCTCTCATTGCTTCCTGGCTTGGAAGAGATCGATATCACTATCGGAGATGCAAGGATAGAAGACATATCTCAGATCCAGACTAGTCTACGTCGACATCTGACAGGACAATATCTCACACACATCGACCTTTCTTCTCTCCAATCAGAGGAGAATGTATCAAGGAAGGAAGGACTTGGTCTCCGTATCACAGAATGTCAGGCGATGTTGTCCGGAATACTTTTCGGACCCGAGAATGCAGTGATCGATCTTGTCCAGTCTTCAATGCGTTTAATGTCAGCAAGTCTGTTTATAGAACAGTGAGTAACAAGTAATATTGATTATTTGTTCTATTCTTCTATCCACTCATTTGTCAGTCACACACAACTTATACAAACCACGTCTAGAAAGGTACTCTTCAAACAGCAAACAACGCACTGTGGGTGCATATTATGCGCGCAGTCTGTACGTAGACAAGAATTTCTGATGCAGATAAATTATGTACAGTGATGTGCTGTTAAAAAGTAGCTAAGCTTGTCTGCATGTTAGGCGGTGCCGTCCTTCAATCGATTCCGCGTTAAAGCATCGAGTCAAACAAACTCTCTCGGGTCTTTTTTCAGAGATTTCTATTCTTTGCTGGTGCTATGAAAAAAGGAGAAAGTATTACATTATTGGATTTTGTTGTCTACAGAAATAATGCTGTGGATATATTTATTTCATATGTTTGAGATTTGGAAGGATGTTTGCATGACTTATCCTTCATGGATTTTGAAGATGAACCAAAATATTATTTTACAAATAATATATATATTTTTGTTATTCATTTATTTATTTATTTATTTATTTTATTTATTCATTTATTTTATTTTATTTTTTATTTTTATTTATTTATTTATTTTTTTTTTTATTTTTTATTTATTTTTTTTTTTTGGGGGGGGGGGGGGGGAGGAATTTATTTCTGCATTTGTTTCGTATAAAATATAACTGAATGACAAAGAATATATAAATGTAAGGTATAATACAACATAAACAAACAATAATTTCTTAATGTCAAAATGTTTTTTTTTACATAATATATATACATATAATAACGAAACTTAATATTTCCATAACATATAATCATAAATATAAAGTATTATCCGAACTATCATAAGCCTCGACACTAGGTTGACTTCGAAAATTATTATCATGTTTTGTGTACACAATGCCTAGCACTGAAAGTTGAGGGCCATGTATTCACTAAGCGGTATTCGTTGATTTCCAAGTAATCGCCTGTACTTGGTTTTCCAAAGCTTTTGCTGACTGTTTGTTATTGAAGTTGGTATCGATAGATCTTTTATTTCACTTGCTAGGCTCACGTGTTAAACCAGTCGATTAATTACCCCCTGAAGTCGATTAAACTTGGATAAAAGAGTCATTGAGTACCAAAGATGATATTAAAGTTAAGTTAAGGAAAAAGTAATGTAAGGTAATTTTCCCAAAGTTTTGAAGAAGCTGTCAAAACAGGAAATATATTTTGTTGCAATGTTCTAGAAAAAACAAAACGTTAATCATCTGATCTTCGAGAAAAATTGGTAGAATTTGTATAAACAAAAATTAGTTATGTAAGCTCATATTTCCGTGGTAATTACTCAAACAATCTTATGAAATATGATATCAAACTTCCAAATTTAGGACTGCTCTCTGCGAATGGATATAATCTTAAGGAAGAAGAAATGGCTTTCACATCCTTATTTGTCGGATCGAAATATTTAAAACTTTTTACGAAATAATATTCGTATCGTACAAGATTTGGTGTAAAAGATTTAAGGTGAAATAAGACTAGATCTGTCATTATTTGGAAACATTTTGGTCGTAATGTGTTATTCTCAAATGTTTAAAGTGACTTAATGTGTTTTCCCTTTACTCCTTGATCTCTCTTTGAAATGATATAGGTTTTTGGGGTCACTAAACTCTGATGCACGTGCATTGAATGTAAGTATGCTCTAATTGTACATGTCCATATATACGACTTATTTTTCTCTTAATATTTAAGAAAGCAATTCTCACCTCCTGCCGAACAGAAAAAAAGTATCATACACATAACACAGATTTCTACATCAGGTTTTGTTGATGTTGTTTCTTATTCTCCTTTCCTCTCAAAATCATCGATATATATTTCTCTTAAGATATATATTCCTACTTGTAGTTTTTACTCTAAAAAACAATCTTTGTTTAAATGTTGTAAAAATGACGAATCTTCCTTTCTGTATGTCATCATAGATTGAAAATATGACAATCAAGGACTGCCAGCTATCTACTGAGATGACCACAAAGTTGTGGTCCTGTCTCAGATCCTTCACCTCACTGAACCATCTCACCATCTCAGACTCCTCTCTCAATTTCCCTCCATCTCCTCCTGAGCTTCCATCCGTCACAAAGCTATCAGCTGTGCGTGTGACGTCACAAAGCTATGAAGGTCTGCTCTCATCGCTTCCTGGCTTGAGAAATATCGATATCACTATCGATGATGCAGAGAGAGACATACCTCAGATCACGGCTGGTCTTCGTCGGACCGGAGGACAGCAGCTCAAAGACATCAAGCTTATAGCACCGTTATCACTCCCATCAGAGAAGAAGAGTGTATCGAGAGAGATGATGAGAGGACTGGGCCTTCTGATCAGAGAACAAACCAAGAACCTGCAGCGGTTTTGGCTGTATGGAGTGAAGTGCACAGACAAGGAAGAACTTGTTTACCTCATCGAGAGCTGCAGACATGTGAATACGATGTCAGAGCTGTTGTAGGTTCTTTTTCAAATCTTGTATAAAATAGATTAAAATCCTACTAGATGATCCTGTTTAGTTAGTCTGCCGTGAAAAAGCATAATGATACGAATGCTTGAAGGGATGCAAAGGTTAAAACATGGGTGTAACTTCCAAGTGTTTGACTGAAAGTTAGGATGGGTTTTGTTTGATTATCGCTGTCAATTGTTATTTTAGAATTTTAATGTACAATCGCAATGAATAGATTGAATTTGAATACCTGTATTGAAAATCCACAATTTTGATATACAGTTACATGTTTTATTATAAACCGTCGGAAGGTAAAATAATGTAAGTCCATTTTGACTTTAAAAAAAATCATATCCTGATAATATTAATTATCATTATCATAAATTGTCATTATTATTATTATTAATATTATTAGGTCTATTATTATTGTTATTTTGCCACTACTATCATCATTATCATCATTTATTATTATTGCGTTTACTACTGTTAATATCATCATCATGTTATCATTGTCGCTATCTTATTAATTATCATTAGTATCAAATTAAAATATTAAAAAGTTTTGTGCTCTAGCTGCAATGAACCGTTAAAGGCAAACTGTCCTTTTTTAAATCATTCTACATAGTTTTTTTTGGATGCATCGTCTAAAGAACATCAAGTTCCATGAGGTGGCAGGTATGCCCCCCCCCCCCTCCTACCGACGTCAGCTCTTACTCTTCGACTCAGAATTTGTGAATTGTGAAGCTTAAGCAATGCCAAGATAGGGGCAGGGGCGGATCTAGCTTTTTTGCTAAGGGGGGGGGGGTAACCAAAATAATGACGAGCCGCGAAGCGGCGAGCCGATTTTTTCTGGGGTGTTTATTTGAACCCCGTAAGTGATGTTTTCCTGGCATCTATTAACACAATGGAGACCATAAAAAGCAGTGCATGATAACGTCTTGTTTTAAATCAAGTAACAGTTTAATACACAGTTATATCCAGAGTTATCATGTGTTTGGTTAAGTTACCAGATGAGTTGAATATCTTCTCACAATATTTGCACTTGAAAGGGTTTCTCTCCAGCGTGCGTTCTTTGTTCCTTTTTTTTTTTTTTTTTTTTTTTTGGGGGGGGGGCGCCCAAGGGGGATTTAAACCCCCTAAACCTCCCCCCGTAGATCCGCGCCCGAAGGGAAATGACTAATTTTCCCTTTTTCTCCCCCTGGAGGGTTTTTCATCAACTACAATCAATTTCGATTTAAAAAATCAACTTTTAAGGATAAATCACTTTTGGCTTAAAACTGATGCTCGTGAGCTGTTTCATCGACTCAAATTTAAACTAGAATTGATTTTGATAAATATTAGGTTAAATGTAATAGGGCTCTGTAATCAAGGCTAGTCGGTTTTGGGTCAATAAACCACAACATTGCGTCGCTAAACTACTGCAAGAAAGGTCCTCGAAAAGTAAGTAAATTACGTTCTGTTGACACAAAAATTGTTATTTTGGTAGAAGGAAAGTATTTCTCTCATTTGTAACCGAACGATATTTGAAATGAATATCAACTAAAAGCATTCCCCAACTGAGCGAAACTTAAGTTAACTCTTCGAATTGCACCGGTTCATGCATTTCCGTCCCATTCATATAGCCTACATTCATGCATATTTAAATGTAGCCTACTTGTGTAACGATGTTGAATATTTGGTTAGGACATGTATGTAAGAGATAGGCCTATAGTTTATTCTTGCCTTTGATAACAAAATAAGTCTACCACGGCTTTAGAAATCATCGTGTTGTATGGTCTTGCCGATAAGTCTAGTGCTTATAATTGTAGATTTAGGCTTACATTCCGAATCTAGGCCTAGATCCAGGCTAGATTACTTTTTGTTTTGCCGGTATGCAGTACGGTAGCCCTTGTTTTGTGTTAATAACATTAACAATCAACGGGATCATTGCTTTAACTTCAACATTTTATGCAAGAAAATTCGACTCCACAGTGTCAGACCAAAGACCAAGTTAGATCTTGAATACGATTTTGGTGTAGATTTATTCTTCATGATACTAGATCTAGGGTAGATGTAGACCTAGTCTTCACACTGCAACCATTGTGCAGGACTAACAGTTAGAGCTAGTCCCTTAGTCCTTGATCTTGACAACTTGTATTTTTGTGACATCTAAATTGACAGGAGTTAAATCTAGTCTACATCTGACATTAAAAAGTTAGATTTTAGACTAGATGTAGAATGTTATGTAGGTCTAGTACTAATAGGCTCATGTATCAAGCTCTCCTATTTTGTTTTTCTTTCAGAGTCAGAGATGGAGTGGACCTGGACATTTGAGTCATATCCAAGAAATAGACCTCTAGTCTAAGACTTTTCTCACCGTGTCTTCAACGTCTTGGACTAACTTCTCATCCTACCTCGGACCCGCTGAAAGGGTTTGGATCTGCATAATGTAATCTAGTTCAAGGTTCTGCATATTCTACCGTGCTAAGTGGCCTTTTGATGTAATTTTGTTTGCAGAGTTTGAACCCCGAAATTAAAACGGTGAGGTTTGTTTTTCTTCTTCTTCTTCTAGACCTACATAAATATGAATTACTAACTTGTTGTTGAGTTTATAGTCCTGATATTCATTTATGATAAAGAGTTAAAGATAAAGACCGGTTATGGTCATGCGATTGCATGGTGAAAGAAACGTTGTGGAATCGATCAGTAAAGGTTAATCATCTAGCATTAGTGTGTACTGCAAGGTTCTGGAATCATCAAAATGATAAGACATTTGACCCAGTCTTCGTAAAGTTACAAGCACTGTAGACATAAAGATGTATATGGGACTACGCACAGGTGCGCGACACGTGCGTTTATCTCTCACAGTCCAATAGATAAACTAATTTACCAAATATATCAATTAGTATGCGGTTTCCCGGCAAAATTGTTATTATCATGTATTATGTAATAAGAGCTTCCATTACATTTTTTGAAATTGGTGCGTTTCCTATACTGGTCTTTACCTTTAAGATACCGGATTTCGGATTTTACAATAACAAACTGAAAAGTATGTGTTCTTAATTTAAGAGGAAGCCAACCATGACAGGTAAAACACAAAGATAAATTACTAGCCAGACTTTTGATCAATAGTGTACATAGCATAGGGCAGCAGTTAAAGTATAAAGATGTGGTTGAACAAACTCTATGCATGATGTAAGTTTCAAACTGTTTGTTATGTACCAGTTTAGGTGTCTCTTTCTCTTCTATTCACTAGAGGGTATTTTTTTATCAATTCTCTGTACAATGGGGTTTGGTTCAAGATCAGATTATCTAAGATTAAGATTAGACTGCTGTAGAGTCAGATTAAAAATGAAAGCTAAAGTTTAAGATTAACACATTCAAGATCAATATTTTAAAGAAATGTTTCGGATCAAAATCAAAATCAAGATGAATCCAAAATGTGTATTATAAAAAAAAAGGTTCCACGTTTCATAGTCCAATTGATACAAATATCACATTTTCAAAAACTTTAAATGTGGTTAGTTACGTGACATAGTGGTTTGACTCAAATACATTTAAATTACAATTGATCAGTGATGAAAATGTACTTTTGTTCAGTTGAACACATTAAAGTGAAAACTATTTTTCTGTGAAATATATTTTCTGTGAAATATATTTGCTCTGTTTATGGTATATGTATATCTCTGTTTTAAATCTTAGGTTGCAAAGTAAAGATCTGTGGCATCTACATGAACTGCAAACTCATGGCATCTGGATTTTCATACCTAAGGTCTTGTCCATCTCTTCAAGTTGAAAAGGTAAGCGGTATCAGTTTACATAATTCATCTTATTATGTTTTGCCACGCCCCCTAAATCAATTAATAAGAAAGAAGAAAAAAAATAAGTACAGTTCTCATAATCTTTGTTAGAGGTCTAATTACGATTTTACCCAAACTATTGTATAAAACATACACAAAATGATTATGATTTTTTAAATTTTGTTTCCAAAGCCTAAAAATAAATTATTTATTATCTTTTCTAACTAAAACAGCTTTCGTATCAATATTTTAAAAATAATATTTATTATCCTTCTACTTGACGTATTTTCCAATCAAAGAAATTGACATGATTATAAATACAAAGTTTGTAGATAGATTGAAAAATTACACTAGTATTTATTAATATTTGTATTACATAACTTTCAATTTCAAATTCTAGACTGCAGAGCTTGAATCCCCTGCAACATTATGCTTCATATGAAACATCAGCCAGCCTACAGATTCAAGCTCCCTTTTCCAGCTCTAAGCAAGAGGGACCACAATGCTATTAGATGATGGACTAGTCGCTTTCTCATTTAACCACGACTACCAGTGAAACAGATTTTCAAATAAATTCATCTGAAGATATTAAAAGTGCTCCAGTCTGTGTACTAAAAGTTGCCATCGAGTATGGAGTATATTGGTTTGATAAGTTGAAGTAATTACAGTTGAAAGATAAAACTAAAGTAATAATCCATATTCAGTTTAATAGCTCTGCAACTTAAGCATGCACTTTCGAGAAATATCTTGCTAAGTGTTGTTGCTTATCTAAAAAGTTATGATTCTGTCATGGAGGCTGTTGTTTCTAAACTTACATTACATAGATAAATCTTAAAATATCAAATTGGAAATTTTAAAGTAGCAATTCATCTGAGCAACAGTGGACCAATTTGAGGGCCTTTTTGGAAATCTTAGTAGAGTTTATGTTGGCATAAATATGTGTCGATAATTACCTGTTGATACCTGAATTGGATATTCTTAGCAATTACACAATAACAAATACAAAAGAAATAACTAAACATTGTAATAGCAGTAAAAACAAATTTGTCCGGCAGGACATAATATATCAACTCGGATTCATGTTGTCCTTAACAAATTTTCAAAGCTGATAAAACAAAAGATTATTAACTTCATATAGACAAACTGTTGTATCAAGAAAAACACATTTTCATCAACTGCATTACCTTACATGACAAAGTGTATTAACCTTAGATTAACAACCATATTACTAGTTACAGCAATCCTTACCACAAATGTTACTCTTTTAATCTCCACCAATGTATCTCGACTACACAGTGGCAGATATTAGCTGCAATAGTTTTAACAACCGGTTGTCACTTAAAGAGCAGTACTTTCATCTGTGTCATTGAACACGTTTTTATTTTATCCCTTGAAATAAATTGTTATTGCTCATCAGTCATAAAATGTAGATTTTCATGCATTAAAGCATAAGAATAGCTATAAGACTTTAAAGCTTGACAAAATTGTGTAAATGTTTTTTGTGTTTGAGCAATGTATAGTTTGTCATTTAATAAGAAAAAATGAGTTATGCAAAAATTGAATGGATGAGATTGTGCGCTAACGCATAATTAGTAATTATGAAATGATGATAAAGGGCAATGATATATGATTCAATGATGGTGTGTTTGTTTGAGTGATCAGATAACCTAGCAATGCTTTTGTTAGAAGCCAGTGGTTATTATTTGTATTTTTTAAAACTTTATTTATTTATTATTATTTTAATCATTATAACTGTTTTGTTATTGGGGGAGGGGGACGTGGAAGAACAAAACAATCACTTTGAAGGGGACAGAAAGCAAAGAGTTATGATAGCAGTGTGGTTGTGTGTTAATGAGAGAGAGAGAGAGAGAGAGAGAGAGAGTATGAATGGAATAAGGGCACACATTTATAAACAAATAGATAATTAATGGCACAAAACTTGCCTTTAATTTTGTATAAAATTGTAGATTCGCCGATACATAAGAACACTGTTAGCCTTCATTTACGACTTGCAAGCAAATCAATGCTTGAACATATCGGATTAATAATGGGATGATTTTTGTTTTAATTCTTTTTATTTAGGGTTACTCTTTCAGTATTAAGACTGTTTCCTGGAAAACCCTGTACAAATACGCTGAAAGGAAATTGAACAAAGTTTAAATACATATCATTTAAATCACATATCATATCATGGATTATTTGTTTATGTTTTTGTTTTTAAATGTTATAAACCAGAATATAAACACGAAAGAAGATTAGATATTTGACCAGCTTATTAAATATAATATACTTCCTTTCAAAACGAAAATTAAAGCAGGAAAGCTGAAATACTCGTTTTTGTTTTTTGTATTACTGAAATAAACAGTCAGTAAATGGGATTTAAAAAATCCGAACATGAACATACTAAGAGTATTATATGTTTTACGCATTCTCTGTCTGTTTCTCTTTCTTAACTTCTCTGTTTTTTGTATGTCATTCTACTATATATATTCCTATCTCTTCTATATATATATGCCAACCCCCCCCCCCCCTATATCGCTCTCTCTCTCTCTCTCTGCTTCTTTTTCGTTAGTCTAACACCTAACGCACCTAACCTCCATCACTTTGTTTTCTGAACATAGGTTACAGAGGTGTGGAACTAGAGAGGGCGGCAGACTGGAATCTCATCTGAAAGGTCTTGATACATTTCCATTAGGCCTCCTCAATGTGTGGCTTCGTCATGTAAGTATCGCTCCACGTTTTGTGCACTGTACACGTTCACTGTTACTTGTTTTCATCTGCATAACAACTGCCATGACGCTAATATTGTTCTGAATTATCGTTTTTAATATTCAATTTGTAAATATTCATTCCACTTTTGGCCCATTTTCTTTGTTAACGTTTTTTCTTGTAAAATCATCCCCTTCTGCTTCGTAATTTGTTCAAACTGTTTTATATTTTGAGTTTCCTGGCTTGGGAGAAATCACTATCTATGATGCAGAGAGAGACATAGCTCAGATCACAGCTAGTCTTCGTCCGACGGGGACTCTTTTGTCTCTGTCCCGGGTGCGCATATTTTTTTTTACACAACTGTTTAGCCATTTTCGCGAAAAAAATCCAAGAAGTGCTCTGGTGAAAGAGTCTAAGTCGTCAGCGCACTATAATGTACAAGCACGTACACCTAGGGAAGGGAAGATGACAAAAAGGGGACAACAACGACAGTGGATAGGATATGGAGAAGGAAAAACAAGGAAATACATAAGGAAAGAAAAGAGGATAAGTCAAAGGAAGAACATAGAAATACATAATTGAAGAGGCTAAGACTGTAAGAGGATCATAGATCTAGACTAAGGAAAAACAGGGAAATACTTTAAGAAGGAAAAAGGGAATCTATCAGATTAAAACAAAGAAATAGATGCATGACGAAGGAGAAAAGGATAGATTGAAGAAGAAACAAGGAAATACATAAAACAAAAGAGAAGAGGTTATAATAAGGAGAACAAAAGAAATACATAACGAAGGTCGAAGGAGAACTGGGGGATAGATAGAAGGAAAATCAAAGAAATATATAGCGAAGGAGAAAAAGGATAGATTGAAGGAAAAAAGAAAGAAATACATGACAAAAGAGAGAGGATAGATTGAAGGAGAACACATAAATATATAATGAAAGAGAAGAGAGGATAGATTTAACCCGAAACAAATAACGAGTATGATTATGTACACATTTACAGCTCCAGCAATCCAACAAAACTGCCAAGGGTAGCGCTAGACTCTGTCTCTAGTCGTTTGCCCAGTATATTTGACTGAAGTGGCTAAACAGTTGTGTAAACAAAAATATGCGCGTCCCGGGTCTCTGTCTTTAGTGTTGTTGATGATTGTTATCCCATTTTCTAGACTCCATGCTCAAAAGAATATCGAAACGTTGCTAAATGAAATAATCTATATTCCTCTCTCCCATGTGTTCCTATTACGTTTTTACACGTAATTCACTTTGTTTCCTCTGTCTGAATTTGCACTTCAACATTCTATCAAATATTTCATCAAATATTATCCTTGTTTTCGGTGTTGTTTCGATCGTACGATTTTAAGTATGATTATTATCTTTATTCCTTGCATGAAATTGAGAAGTTAATTTCTTCAATCACTTCATTGTTGGCTCTTTTTTAGGGGGGGGGGGGGGGGTGCTAGGAACGTTATAACTGGAGCTCATTCACTTGACCTTGCTGTTTTCGGTTCATTTAACTTTTCATATTTTTTACATTAAATTGTTATTTTCAGTTGTGCTACCACTCTTAAAACCATTTTTAATTATACCATTGATTATGTCTGTGTTTAATGTTGTATGCTTTTTAATAATGCCCCCCCCCCCCATGTTGCTCTCCGGTTGTCTCTTTCTCTCTTTTTGGGGCGTTCTTTATCTGCATCAGAGTCGGCGCTCACGGGGAGGGGGAACAATGCCCCCTGTTTTGTCCAAGTACACCAGAAGCGCTTCCTTTTAAGAAAGAAAAGTGTTCATTTTTATAGTGCTGCAAGTGTCCCTTCCCCTTTTTTATGTACCCTTCATCAAATTTGCAAGGTGCCTTTAACTTTGACAAATGACCTTTTCCTTTTTTATGAATTCCCTTTTCCCGTTTTTCTAACTGCCCATTTTCATCTCTGATGTATCCCTTTTTTTTTACAACTGAATGATTGACTAATAGGTTTATTGAGAACATTAATCATACAACAAAATTGAAATGAATAACAATAACAATCATGCACGTGTTTTTAAAAAAATATATGCAAATTTTAAAAACGATATATATAGACCATGTCAATTTTTCAGCATTAATGAGAAAGAGCGGAAGCAAAAATCAGAGGAGAGAATAGAGAACAATGAAGGAGAAGAGAACAACGCTAAGCAGAACGACCGAGAAAGGAAAATAGTAGGAGAGACAGAGAGGTAGAAGAGGGTTGATAGAAACACAAAAGGAAGAAGAAAACTAGGAGAGGAATATGATGAGATTTGGAAAATACAGAGGAAGAGTTAGAGGAAGGGGAGGAAGGGGTTGAGGAAAGTTCGAAGTAAAAAAAGATTTGGGACATGGTGGATCTCTATGGATAATGATACGATTCGAGTGCAACCCATACAACTAATGCTTTACTTTTACAGACAATATGAATGTACGAAGCGGGGGCTAGGGTAGGGGGCAGTTTCCATAAATAAAAAAAATATTGCATTTTACCCCGGTTCCCAACTTTAAAAAATCCTCTGGACGGCCATGTATTATGGTTCAGGGCATGGGCACACAAAGGATTTTTTTAATGTTGGGAACCGGGGTAAAATGCAATACATTTTTGCAAATGTATTGCATTTTCTGTTTTTTATTTTATTTATGGAAACTGCCCCTTACCCTAGCCCCCGCTGCGTACATTCATGGTTCAGTGACAAAGCAATGGCCTCGTAACTGTGAGGCCCCAGGATCAAAACCGTCTCGATGTGCTATATTAGTGCCCTTTTGTGGGGCATTAATCCTCATTACTTTCATTTGTGACTTAAGGGCGTAGGTCCCCTAGTTGATAAGCATAATAGCATACACATGCTTTAGCAGTCACGCAAAACACACATTGGCAAATTATTATTCAATAAAATCTGAGAATGTATACTATTATATAGATCTATTATTTTTAAATTATTTTTAAAATAATTCCATAAATTGGGGTAAAACAAAAGTATTCCAACTTTATGAGCGACAGTGTACTACGGGCCCATTGTGACTCAGGTCCAGCAAATGCAAAAGTTATGATAACCTGGAAAGGAGGTTACCCATTACAGGCGCGTATGCAGGACTTTTTCAAGGGGGGGGGGGGGGGGGGGTTAAGAGGACATTTTTTTTTTTTTGGTCTCGAAATTTGAAAATTTGACATTTCGCTCCACTGGGGGGGGGGGGGGGGGGTTACACACATACAAATATCAAAGGGGTGGGGGGGGGGGACATTTATCAAGGTGGTCAGTGTAACAACCACCGGTATAAAAAACACTTAAACCTTTGGTCTTATCATTACCCTGAGGTTAACAAAAATATTTCTTCATTTTTTATGTAAAATCCAATGAATATTTAAACACTGCACTTCTGTGTCGTTAAATATTATTAATCTTATCATAATTCCACTATGTTTTCTCGTTCAGGATGGTGTGCATTGTCGGCATTACACCATTACTCACACTCATTGAGCCACAGTGCAGCTGCAGCTGACATAGTGCATTGCCTTGTACCTGACATCATTTTTTTCTCACATTGGATGAGTTCCAGTGATGACTACACACTACCCGGTCAGGTTCACAATCACACGCTGCGTTGGGCCGTATGCATAAAAAGTAGCAATTGCTTGTGCTAGCCTTTTACTTGAATCCGTATGCATAAACATAAGCAATTGCTTGCAAGCAAATGCTTTTGCTAGCAAGCACAAGCAATTGCTTGATGTCCGCAAGCAATTGCTTAAAAACGTATGCATAAAACGAACCTTTTGCTTGTTCTTATAAGCAATTGCTTACGTTTTTTCAAGCTCCGTCATAGCAGCTTGAGCTCTTGCTTAATCGGGACGTTCGCGGTTAAGCATCATGTTTATGCTCGTTAGAGAAAAACCAAAGTTGTACAGGAGTAGAATAAATATGTGTATTTGGGTGTGCGCTTGTGTGTGCATGTATCGGTGTTTTTTTTTCATTTTGTTCTGAAATATGTCATCCTGGAATGTTATACTGCCATGTCAGGAAAGGCTACCCCACACGCATGACATTTGAATACACTACTAGTATGCGAAACCCGCATTTGTTCTCCCATGAATGATGTTCGCACCGGCATGACGTCGCTATTGTTGAGATCGTAAGCAATTGCTTGCTGGAGGCAAGCAGAAGGTTTGAGCACAAGCAAAATGTTATGCATACGGATTTAAGCAATTGCTTGAGCTTGATCTTTTGCTTGACAAGCAATTGCTTGTGCTTGAAGCAATTGCTTGCAAGCAATTGCTACTTTTTATGCATACGGCCCATTGTCTCGTACCTCATATATACCTGATCTACTTCAGGGTATTTGTTAACCCCTTTTCCTACAGGAACCGGGCTATCTGCGTATTAAAGCTATGGGGAATATGTTACATCAGTAGTCAACACGTTAACTTCCAGGAGAAATTAAGTTCAATTTATTTCATCTTCATGTTTAGATAATGTAGGCCCCTGCTAACCAGCTTTATGCATTGTCATTGGTAATTATGTTATTGAATGTAACTCTAGCCTCAATTCCATCATCGTACTTGGAATAATTTCACTCCTTATTACAGTTTTTCAAATTATCTTAGCTGCATGTTGTTTTACATTAAGACATAAACACTTATGTACAAATGTGTTGTTTGCGCTTTTTATGAATCAAGTGTAATGATAATCGACATTGTAGATTCATAAGAGACCCGGCTGTTTAGGAAATGTTGTGAGAACTTGTGGAAACATACAAATTTGAGTTGTTTCCAAATGGTTTTAGGTGAACGTTTAATTCATTATTTGTTTTAATTTGTTTTTGTCTTTTCAATTTTTTTAGAAAGCTATTCGAATTTCGAAAATAACTTCAATCTGCAATGGGACTATTTCCCCAATCTTTGTACAAACATGATACTTGCATATATGGATTGATTTCGAATGCGAAATACTGCAGGAAATACATGCTTATTGTTTTGTGGATCTTTAAACACAATACCCCTATTCGATTGGGGGAGAGATGAAGGAAAAGGAAACAGAACGTGAAATAATACATGTAGTATATTGCTGTACTGCAAGGTTTTGGAGACATCAAAATCATAATAAATTTGGCCGAGTCTTGGTAAAGTAACAAGCACTGTACACAGAAAGCTATATATGGGACAAAACACATGGTGTCGGGGCTAGTACTACCTTGATTTCCTTGTCTTTCTATGCGCATTACTCAGCCAGTATACATTTTCTTCCAAAATTGTTTGGCACATGTCATTTATTTGTAATCTTGAACATTCAGTATAAGTTTCGTTTGATTCTGTGAGAATGAATTTTCTTTCTTTTTTACCAGAACTAGAGTTTATCTTTAATGACCTTGTATTACGCTTGTATTATTAATTATATTTTCGGAGCATTTATATCAAAATAATGCAATTTATGTCAGTACTTGACATCACCATTTAATTTTGATAGATTATACCCAATGAGTCCCATGGAATGCATGGAGCTAATTAATGTACTTGTTGTAATAATGTAAATATCTGTATTATTGTACATATCTTTATTATGAACCAACGTTTTTATTATATGTACTTTATATGTATTATATGTATATACATACATACATTATATCAATCAATATTTCGACAACTACACCTTGGATTGCTACTAGAGTAGCACTATTTATTGTAAATAGGTTTGTGTGACGAAAGAATTCACGAAGTTCATACAAAAGATGCATATATGTGTTAGAAGATTAAGTAATTGTAAGCTTTTGTAAGTGATAATTACATTATGTAAATCATTACAGGTACATACGAAACTAAATATTATTACTTTTTATTATTTCATTCTTTATTATGCAATTGTATCATTTATGGGGATAGCCCTATAGAAGACGTAGAATCCTTTACTTGTTATTCACACAAATACAGTACACATCTTACTCATTTAATGACTTAGATATGATAACAAAAAGGAATACAATAAGGTGAGGCTGGAAACTAATGGTTCTCTATAGTGGTGGTTTTATTGTCTGAATACACATTTGTATGTGTTCTAAAAAAGGGAAATAGAAAACAAAAATAGCAAAGAAATAAAATACAATGCATATAGTAATCATTGGTTTTATTACAACTCTACGACAGTTAAAACTTACATGTATGATATCTGTACAAGAAGATGTATATAAACATTGAGTTATCAGGTGGCAAGTGATTAATCTGGATCTTGATTCCTGAAATTGTGGTAAACGCAAAAATATGAATGTTACCACAGATGTCCGAACAATAAATATTGATGACTCTTTCATTATGAAGGGATGCGTTGTTCTAGCGCCACCTTGTGACTGCTTTAGTAATAAACCACATGAAAAACTGTGTAGTCGATACCCAGGAGACAACGTGTAACTGGTGTATATCTCATCGTCCCCAAGATCTCTCACTGCAATCATGTTTTTGGTGAACGAAGAGAAAATATCTATTACATCTTTATTGTCTAATCTCATTATATACAGTGCGTCCCAGAAAAAACGAAACCGAGAATTTTCGATGTTTTATCATAACATATAGTCACATTTATATTTAATTAATGACACATATTTGGAAAGCTTAGACCCTCTTCTTTTCTTTGATGCAACTTATATGATGCATATTCCACGCATGAGTGATTAACATCAATTTGAAGAGAGAAAACCGAAAAGTCATTTGGCGGGCGGTATCTGAATTTCAAAAAGAAAATCACATTTCAGCCATGCATGAAGTCTTTCGTCTACGGCTGATTGTCAACGAAACGGAGTTACGTCTTTTGTTAATTACGTTTGTTGATACGGCAGGCAGCCAGCGAAAACGAATTATTTTAATAAAATTATGGAAATGTAAGCACTACTTTAAACAAACAGAACTTTGTTTTTCCTAGCTCATTTTTCCTGATTGAGGTGTCATATGAAAGGACAGAAACTTAACTTTCTAGAAATGTGATTTTCTTTTTGAAATTCAGATATCGTCCGCCAAATGACTTTTTGTTTTTCTCTCTTCAAATTGATTTTAATCACTCATGCGAGAAAAGTGCATTATATGAGTTGCATTAAATGGAAGAGGAGGATCTAAGCTTTACAAATATGTGTCATTTATTAATCATAATTGTGTTTAAGTTATGATAAAACGTCGACAATTCTCGGTTTCGTTTTTCGGGGACGCACTGTATAAGGATTTTTCTTGACATTCCAAGTATCTAAATAATAGGCTATCTATGAGGGTCAAATCTGACTGACATGAGCGCTATACAAGAACCCACTATTATCATTATTATTATTATTATTATTGTTATTATTATTACTATGCATTTTTAGTAGTACCTCAAGGGAGAGGACATGATGGGAGAAAAATTGAAGAAGTTATATTTTGTACATGACAAACGGGACAGTTGTCCTTAACTACGTCACAATCCACTGGCAAAAGTGCCGACTTGAGAAACGCATATATCATATTTCAAACTTGCATAACTCTTTCATTATGGGTTATATTTTTTTCTCAAATTTTCGTCATTCAGATTGGTTTTGTTCTACTGTCATACAAGTGAGGATTTGATTGCCCCCTCCCTTGCCCATATTGGAGTGATGACGTAATACATACAGTTTATCCAGAGTGTGATGGGGGGGGGGGCATGCCCAGTCCGTAGATACTCAAGATTCATTCAAGATTCAAATGAGGTTTTATTCACGACTTGTCAACAAGTCCAAAGAATAAAAATGCAAGTTTACATCAAACATACAATCATATAAAAAAAAAGGCATTCAAAAACATATATTTATATAAAGAAAACATAGCAAATGGGAAAGGAAAACAAATATATATATATATATATATATATATATATATATATAAATGAATTGACTTATGTTTGTATTAAAAAAGTATACAGTTAAACAATCCATCGTTTCATAACGTGTAATTAGTTGAGTCTCCATAGACTGATGTAATATCAAAACATCAAAACATCAAGGGGTATCCAACAACAAAAAATAAAAAATACACGATATGAAAATATTGCTGGCAAAATTGAGTAAATGTTTAAATCAAAACAAATAAAATAAAATGTATACAGATACGGGAATTCAATTGAGTGTACCGTAGGCTAAACTGTGATAAAATGAAATACAAAATTCACTCAGATGGTGTAATGAATATTAAAAAGTATTAAAAAGTATTAAAATTGGAATATTGGCAGTGTGGTAATCACAAGTGTGACATGAGTACAGTACACGTATAATGATATTGCACATGAACAAAATTAGAAACCATTAGATAAGAATGGCAGTAAGAATGGCAGGTAATTAAAGAACGTTGTACTGTGAAACATCATCAGAAGGGAAGAGGTGGAGAGGAGGAGGGAGTGACAGAAAGTGAGAGAGAGGGAGAAACAGAGGGGAGGAAGGAGAGCCGACGGGAGAAAGAGGAAGAGGTAGAGAGAGCAGAGCAGAGAGAGAGAGAGAGAGACAGACAGACAGATGAGAGAGAGAGGGGGGGGGATGGGAGTGAAATAGAAATAGAGAGGAAAGACCAGAACTGAAGAAGAGAAAAGTAAATTTGAAAAGTAACAAGTTCAAATAGAGAAAAGGGATGAGAGAGTGAGAGGAAGGATACAAATTGGCGTCAAAATCTGAGGAACACTGTAGTCCTCATTATGGTCAGTCAGAATCTTGTCCAGGATAGCTGACTTACGAGTAGGATCCTTGACTATCTGAGACAACGAGGTATGTCTTTCAATCTCATCAGTTTCTAGGTCATTAAAATCTCCCATGATAATTAATGAAGCGTTGGTGGAATGAAGACGAGCACGGTCAACCATATTGATAATGTGCTCAATCATTTCAGCTCGATGTGGAGACCGCGGGGGATGGAGATGCACTGCAGCAGAGGATCTTTTGCGGACCCAGAGGGCTTCAAGATGCGGGGGACTGTGTCGCTGAAGACCTCCGTAGGGTTCATATCATCTCGCACGTAGAGTGCAACACCCCCTCCCTTCTGCCCTCTTTACGGTCCTTGTGGAAGAGATGATACAACGGCAACTGGCATGCTGAAGCAGGATTCGCATCAGAAAACCAAATTTCGGTGACTGTAATCAAATGCGTATCCTTGAAGTTAGTCTGTTGTATAGCATGGAACTGGTTGAATTTCTTGTTCAGCGATCGTGCGTTAAAGAGCATTAAGGTGGGAAGGCACTTTGGAGCTCGATGCTGAAGTTGAATATCAATCAAAGATTCATTGGTACGAGTAGCAAACACATCCACATCATGATGAATCCTGCCCCGGATGAGGACAGGAATTGGTGATTCGACTACAGTGTCACTTAAGGGAACTGACGAATCCCATGGTATAAATTCCTGAAGAGGTAGATATCGATGGCTGCATCTGCGGTGTTGACCACCTCGACTACCACGACGAGTTCGTAAAATCCCAAGGTCTTTAAGTCTATTAAAAATATCCTGTGAAACTGCACTTCTTGGGTATTTACTTCTCAGTTGATACAGTTTTGAGGCAGAATATTGGATAGAAGTGCTATGTTGCATCATGCTTGTCCAATGAAACGAATAAGAATAATTTCACGGGTACGAGTTCACTTTGTCATTAAACATGTACAAAGCCAATGACAATAGGGACTTTTAGATTGAGTGGACGAGAACACGACGAACGCCTATACTGATCATGCGTGTCAACGTACTCAACTGCCCATGTTGACTACAATTAAAAATCTATATTGCACTCGGCGATAAACATGCATGCAGGAAGTAACACTATGAACATGACGGAGAATGAAAGAGGACAAAATATACAGTTCCTCATTCTACCCTAAACAATTGCTGTGGTAGAACTGCTATTATGTAAAAATGTGTAGAGCAGGTGAATATGCATGTGACACCTGTTCTACACATTTTTACATAATAGCAGGGAAGGGATGTTCCTTTGTCTACCTGAGGAACTGTATATTTTATGCGCACGCGGCATATACTAGTACCGTACGAGATTTAGGAAAATCAAGGTTGACGCATTCTCGATCGCCCACTGAGACGACGTGACGCATGCGCAGTGCCTTAAAATGACGTCACACGTTGCAGTCAAAGCTGTCGACGTGCAAATCTAAAAGTCCCTAATGGTATGCAGTACTCACGTTCACTTTGTATGTGTGGTGCTAAGCACAGAAATCCACGCAATGACAGTGCAGTAACGAAAAGCACAGAGGTCCAAAACATGGTCAAAATTGACGAAAACCCGTAGTTGAGATAGCTAAAATGACTCCATGTAGTGCATAGAAAGAACTGAGATCCTTCTAACAGAGGAATACAAGCCGCAAAATAGTATTTAAAAAAATGATACCCCATTCACAGTGGTTTTGAAATTTGTAGCGGCGTTGTAGCGGAGCGGCGACACCGCCATAACACCGCTACAAATGCATTCACAGTAGAAAAGTTATCCCGCTGCAGCAGCGGGATAAATATCATGTACCCATTCACGCTGCAGCGGGTGATTTTTATTACCTCCGTAACAAACACGTGTATGCATGGCTCATGACCCGCGAGTGACCCCGATATGACCGGAAATACTTCAGCGCGGGGTTTTAGGGTAAACATGTCAAGTTGCTTTTTGTATCCTCGATCATATTACTTTTTAAAAAACTAGCATTTGTATTGCTTCCAGTCAGAATATCCTAATTTTTTGAAGTGTGAAATATTTTTATTTGGATAATTATAATATCTACATAATAATAAAATCAATTTGAATCCACTGGTTACTTTATTTCTATTTCACTTTATGTTCCCCATTGCTGGAGAAAAGAGGTCAGTGATAGGTAAGTAAACAAATCACACGTGTTTGTCGCGGTGTTATAGCGGAGAGCCTTCACACTGAGTAAACACCGCGACAGCAGCGGGACTGTCCCGCTGCTGTAGCTAGGCGAACCTAGCGATAGTTTGTCGCGGCGTTATCGCGAGGCGGTGTTATCCCGCGATAGTTTATAACGGGTCCGAGCCTTCACACTGAAGACAACACCGCGACAGCAGCGGGACAGTCCCGCTGCTGTCGCGGTGTTTGAGGCCACTGTGAATGGGGTATTAGAATCACAGCAATTACTACAGCAGCTCAATGTGGTGGCGCTATACGGTTATTGAGAACCGTTCTTCAAAAAACTGATTATTCGGAAGTGCACAAAGGGGGACTTCTCAATGTTTAAAAGATCTTTTAAAAGGATCAAAACCATCGATACACAGAGTTTGGCCAACTTGGTTTTAGTTAGTCACGACATGGCGTATTGTTTTTTGTTGTGTTAGCCCAACAAAACAGTTTTCGTCATATTCGGCCAAACTCAATCCGCGTCGGCTAAACTGTCCTACAGTCAAGGGCACTAACAAGGGATCGTTGTCGAGCGCCCTCTTACTATGTTCCTCGCTATAGGTTTACGATAAGAAAAGACATGTGACCAGGCACCACATAACCCTGAAATAACACATGGTAAGATTTTAAGCTCATCAAAGATATTTGTTGTTAGCATGTAATGCTCAAGTTTCAGTTTTGGGCTCTTCCTGAAACGGTATACTTTTAATCTGACAGCTAAGAAAGCCAGGTAAACAAGATTAATGCTTACCGTTGGGGACTAGCGCGTGGACTTGGATTTGAACCCTAGACCTCCTGGCTACTAGACTACTGCTTTCCTATAGCATTGTTATTAACGGGCTTTTACTGAACAGTCGTCGCAACTTTAAAGGCCCACTGCACTACTTGTAGCTACTTGCGCCCTCTATATGACAAACAATGCCTAATCGGTGACCATTGGTCCCCCATGATCCACTTTTCCTTAGGTTAACTGAGAGCTGAGTTGATGAGATAACCACCTGTCCAGTGACCTTGCAGGGCACTCTAATCCCTCCTGTAAACTACGGCAGATAAGCTTTAAGACTTCATACCTTAATTTTCTTGCTTTTAAATCTATATTTGAGGAACTTCAAAAGGGAAAATTTATCTCGGTATGATTTTTCTCAAGCGTTCCCGTGATGGAATTACATATTTAAAGACACCATACAAAAACCCGCGCATATTTCGATCAATGAACTCTACACTACGCATTGCGTGAAGTTCAGTGATTTCGGCTCACGAGATGCGAACTTAAAGGAGACCTCACCCCAAGAAATATTCAGAGAGATTCATTGCATTCTTACCCTTTAATCTACAAGCTCCCCCACCGAAGTGTATGAGAGATACATAAAGCAAGGTATTCTTAGCATAATGAACAGTTAACCAACACGACATGGGCATTGCCATTTGCATGATTACGTGACGTACTAATACGAAATCGTTTAATAAGTAAATGTTTTGACATGTATGGATGTTTCTTTCCTTTGTGTGTGTGGCGATGGAGCATTTTATTAACCTGTTATTATCTTTTGAACTAAAATTGTACAAATTGCATAAATACATTGATGCTCTTCTTCGGTGAAAATGTCGCATAAATAAAATAGATTTGTCAAGTGCTATAATTTTTTTTTGGAATGAATTATTCCCCTGTTATTTAAGCTATGATTTGTCCTTATTGAAAAGTAAATGGTTTGCAATGGAATTGAAAAGTCTTTCCCATTAGAGCTTTGTACAAGTTCGCCTGTTTTGTTACATTATCAAGAATATGGCTGCGCCCAAGTTATGCTATATTTTTTGGTGCTATTTTGAACCCCGGTAAGTGATGTTTTCCTGGCATCTACATGTACTAACACAATGAAGACCATAACAAGCAGTGCATGATAACGTCTTATTAAATCAAGTAACAGTTTAATACACAATTATCATGTGTTTGGTTAAGTTAAGGGGGGGGGGGGGTTCGACCCACTGACGATGACAATACTACGTGGATCTACGTAGATCCGCCACTGCAATGTTTCTTGAAATACGCCATCTTATTGTCAAAGTGTCGGGTGCAAGTTACCACTAATTAAAAAAAAATACTACAACAAATCTACAAAAACTCACGTTTCAACACGACAATTCCTAATCCAGGATACATTTAACAAGAGGTCAGCGATCGACCCATAACTTATGTCAACGTGCACTAGCGTGTTGGTGAAAATTCACATACGTCGGCATACGTTACTGCTATACTTCCCCTTCTTAATAATAGCTTCATCCCTTTCATTTTAATACCCTTTTACACCTCTGATAAGAGCCCCTTTCATTTTGACACGCCCCATTTATATTTCTAATATAATTATACCCTTTTGCCTTCTGTCAAGTGCCATTTCCATAAATGCCCCTCCCCCCTACAGCCCTAGTAAATGCCCCTATTACAATCTGATAAGTGCTCCTGTTTTAGACAAATCCCCCCTTTAAGGCCCGGTCACACAGCCCTCCACGGGCGTATCGCGGCCGAATCACGGCCAAAAATTTCTGCCCGTGAAGCAGACGCTGTTGGACGCTTTGAGGTCGCGATAAAGACGCGATACAGCCGTACTTTACCCGTCGTTACACGCGGTAAGAAATTCACACGCGGTTGGCCGCGCGAAAAAGTTTTGGGCTGCCCAAAAATTTAGACCGCGGGTAATCGCGGGCGGTACACGTGGTACACACGCGGTAAAGACGCGGTACAGACGCGGAACGAACGTGCTAGGACGTGCTACGGCCGCGGTTAAGACGTGGTTACACGCGGAATTGGACGCGAAATTTTAGCGGGTAATCGCGGGTGGAGCACGGTCATAGCACGTTTGTTCCGCGTCTGTACCGCGTTGTTATCACGTGCATTAGCGTGTGTACCGCGTGTAAGCGTGGTAGGCCGCGGTACCGCCGCGCTTCACCCGCGATAAGGACGCGGAACAGTCGCCGGCGTCTGTTCCGCGGGCATACCACGGGTAAACCGCGGGTAAGCCAATTTTGCACATTTTCCACCACGGGCAACCGCGGGCAAAAAAAAATCGCGAAATTTTACCCGCGATACAGACGCGAAAGGCTGTGTGACCGGGCCTTTACATTATCATAACTGCACTTTTTGCATCGTTGATGTACTATATGGAATCAGAGAATAATAATTATTAACGTGTGATAGCACAATTAGTAATACTATCTTCAATTACAACTACGACTCCGTAGAATCGTCTTTTTTCTGGTAGGTAAATTCTTGTGGTATGCACTCGATAAAAGCAAAGCAAATCACAACAACCAGAATCTGGTCTATTTTTTATAGGCTATGTAAAATCGAATACTTGTTTCTCGTCGTTTTTTTTTTGTCGAAAATGAGGCGTGGGTGTTGCATATTTTTGTTCATATTTGATATTTTGATAAGGAGGTCGCACATACAAATGGTATAAGGCATGGCTCCATATTAACTGGTGCTTATAGTCGTCTACGGCAAAATATTTGGGGTAAAGACAATAAATAAGGAAACCAAAGTTTATCAAATATTTGTTTAATTAAGTAGATCTATATAGCGTACAAACAAATAACTGGTTTTTTAAATAATATATTCTAGTCGAGTAGTTCAAAGATAGTCTTTAAAATGTTACAAAAAGGAAGCAAATCATAATAGTAGTAGTAGCTGTCTGTTGCGAAGCGACAATGACCGCCTTCATTTTCACTTTACAGCTGTTCTCCATATACAGCTCGCTGGCCTGCAGCAGTTGTCCAAGTCTTGATTTCAATTTGCCGGTTCCGCTTGATCGTGTCCTTGTACCGAAGCCGTGGACGACCAATCCCTCTTTCGCCAGCGGGTAGTTGCGAAAATAGTACTTGCTTTGGAAAATAGTACTTGCTTTGGTAAATCATAATAACACCACTACAATAGAGTACTTTTTATAAATGAGTAGCTACGATATAAATCAATATTATTAGTACTATACATGTTTATTTTAAACGATTTAGAATACTTTGTTATTTTTAGTTATTTTGAGTGTCTGTTTGTACATGTGGTTTTGGGAGGCAGTTACGTTTTACTGAATGTGAAGAAATCAAGGCCTCCCCGAAGTTCAGTCTGTAATGCCCTCTTGCGCACACCCTACAACTAAAGCATCTGGCGAGTCGTCGGCAACGCGATGCACTAAAAGTTGTGATATTCTACCACTTGTTAAGACTAATTATGGAGGAATTTCTGGCTAATTAAGGACACATATCTAGTTTGTATACTTGTTGGTTTATATAATGGCACTCTAGACAAAATACCCCACCCCAGGCCAAATAATAATAAATATATAATAATAATCATGGACATGGTTCAGTATGGAGATCTAGGAGATCTACTTGACATTACACCATTTGACACAAATGGGATTGACCACTCAAGATACCGCGATAAACTTTCATGCACGTGTTGAGACCTTAATGAAGTTCCCCGTTAACTACGCATTTATTTTACATCTACATCTAAGATATCACCGAATTAAATTTGTATCTGAAGCTAACATATCACATAACCAGGGAAAAGGCCCCAAAAGAAGGCGGGCGCCAAAACGATGCTTGCGGGAAAGAGAAACCAGGAATCATTTTTACTTGGCCTTAGTGTGGAAGAATACAACAGCAGCAGTGCATGTCCCCTGAAAAGAACAGCTTTTTGAATGGTTCACGCATAATGAATTCCTTGTGTAGTGTAGTGAGGTACTGATACAATCTTTATATTGACACTCGTTTTCATAACTATTCCAGACATGACATGACATATTTCTATATCTTTCGCTTTTGTTATACAGAATAACTGGTACCCAGTGACAATTATCCTGTCTCCCTGTCGTTCTCTCTCTCTCTCTCTCCCTCCTGCAGCCATCCAATCAGTCATGTTTTTCCTCTATGTCTGTCTCCTTGCCCTTGTCTCTCTTCTCTCTCACTTAATATTTCAATTTCCCTCTTAGTATCTACCCCCCCCCCTTTCTTACATTCTTTGAAATACTTGATCACGTAAATCACTCTCTCGCTCTCACCCACTCACTTATTTATTTATTTTTCGCTCTCCTATTCGCTCATTAATTGTTTTTCTTCACTTTCTGTCTCTAAATTTATCTCTTGCTGTTATTTATACCTAATAATTGAGAGAGAAAAACTCACTCCCGTTTTGCTCTCTCTTTCTCCCTCTGTCTCTTTTCCATTGACGCACACACTTAGTTAATCTCCCTCTCCATTCGCCCCTATCGAGCTTATCGTGCATGGTACCGGCTTATTACCCACGATGTGTTATTATTCGTATTTGTTCATCGTCATTTCAATGCTATTTGAAATATTTTGATGACAATAAACGACATTGTGGTGCTATTGTTACGTACCGTCCCATGGCAGTCGCATGACAGATACATTTATACCATACCCTTACCCCCCCCCTCTCTCCCTCTCTCTCTCTCTCTCTCTCTCTCTCTCCCTCCCTCCCCCTCTCTCTATCTCTCTCTCTCTGTCTATCTCTCTCTCTCTCGCAATACGATTAAAGAAATGCACATGCACCCCCATCCTTTGGAACTACATTTGTACGCCACCGACTTCCAACTTTATCTAGTCTATCTCAGAGAATGTGTCTTACCATTAACAAATAAATAAACTAGAAACAAGAATGATTAAGTAATTACTTTCATGGCTACTTTTTCTCAGGTTTTTGATTGCCTGGGTGCAGTGCATGACTTATGAGAGCCATGATTAACAGAGATATTTTCTATATGGATGTTTTTATTGTTCGTTTGCATATTGAAAAAGAAATAATATTAGGTTTACATTTTAAAAACTGAAATGTTAAATCCCAACTTAAAAAGACCGAGGAGTGACCACTCTTTCAAAATGTCAGATTGTAACTTTTAACATGCTGGATTCAACTTGTATAGTGTTGGATCCAGCATGTTCAAAATGCCCCCCTACCCCAAGCCACTTATTTACAACTTTATTTACCTTATCACAGACAATACATACAAAACTGAAAACTAGGATGATGAAGTCAATGCTTCTAATGGTTACCTTTTCCCAGATTTGTAATTGGCTTATTGTCTTACACATTCTATTTCCAATGTTTTCTTAATGACTTTGAAATACGCCCCTTTTCCTTCTCCCAAGTGCCACTTTTCACCTCTGATAAGAGCCCTGTTCAAAATCTAATAGGTGCCCCTTTTAATATGACAAGTGCCTCTTCTCATAAGTGCCCCTATTCAAATCTGATAGGTGCCATTTTTACCTTGACAAGTACCTCTTTCCTTTGCAATAAATGCCCCTTTCCTTTGTTATTAGTGCATATTTCCCAGTTTAATATTTGTGTCCCTTTACATCTCTAATGAGTGTGCCTTTTAGATTTGTCAAGTTCCCCTTTTTCTTTTTAATACATGCCCCTAACCCCTTTTTATTAGTACCCCCATTTCGGGTGCCGGAAGTGTCCATTTTCACCTCTCTGATAAATGCCCCCTTTACTTTGACACGTGCCCCTTTTCCTTTCTGATTGGACTTTTCCCTTCTGATAAGTGCCCCATTTCCTTTTCTATCAAGTGGTTCTTTTACCAATGTGAAAAGTTTCTCTTGATAAGTCACCCTTTCCCTTTCTATATAACTCCCGTTTAGTAAGTGTATTTTTCTCTATATTTCCCATTGTCGCCTACAAAACGTGTGCTTTTGCGGTCATATAAAAAGAGACATATCTAGTTTCAAAGAATTGGAGCAGCTTTTTGTACTAAAATGTACTCCCTTTCTACAGCCACGAAGATAGCCGAGGAGGCAGAAGGCACAAGCCCTTAAAGAACAAACTGTGCCCCTGTTCAGAACATAATCGCCCTCGTTTTCAACGCTATCAAATGTCCTTCCTCTATTTAAGTCGTTTAATAAAGAAATGTGTCTTTTTTACACTAAATATTTACCCTTCAACCTACGTTTGGATATGTTGAGGTTACCATTTGTATATAGGTTTCCTCTTCTTTTTAAAGAAAGTGCTCTTTTGTTGGTGCACCCCTAATCTGAAAGACTCTCCGCTACCCCTGTAATGCAACATCGAAATCCGACACGAATACTTATCTGCAAAGTTTATTCATGCGAGCGAGGTATTGTCAACATTTCTATTTATTTTTCTCGACCTGGTCACGTTTAACTAGACTTGGTGACGCTGTATGTTAGTACTTCCTCGTGGGCTGCTTTATGTCGGTCTCTTCGAAACAGGGATTCGACTTTTGATAACTGTCATACTTACTTTAATAACTAAAGCAGGTTACATCGCATTTGGAATGAGGAGATTTCAATGCAAGCAAAATTTGGCACTTAAACATTTGGCTGGAATTGTGATTCGAAATACTCTTGTTTAAGTTTTCTTCGTTCTCACAAGTTATACCAGTTTGAGCCATTTATAGAACGTCCTACGCTTTGAACAGGGTTTTAGTACACGAAATATTACCACGGACAGCAACCTTAGAAATCCTAACCGATTGTGTATAGTTCATTTATTACTCAACTAAATTTACATCGAAACAACTCATCCTGTACCTAAAGTAGGCAGTAAATGACGTCATTGACCTGCACTTAAAGGCCTACTGATTGATTATACAAATACAGTGAGTATTTCATACTGTTTTCAAAATGATAAATTGTGGGTAAAAGAAGTGCCCTTTTTCACCTCAATTTAGAGGGTTTTGTTATTGTTAGTCAATGTGTGTGTGTTGTGAGTGTTGGTTTGTACATTTGGTTTTGGGGAGGCGGTTGTGTTTTAGTGAATGTGAGAAAACCAAAGCATAACAAATCAGAAAAAGTGAAGGAAAATGTATTCTTTATGTCCATATACATGTAAAGTGGTCAAGTTTTATATGTTTGGTGGTGTTATTGTTACAATTCATGCTGTGTGAACATATTTATCTGCGAAAAAGTAACAAATTATCTTGACTAAATATGCACTCTATACCATTCGGCGCCTAACGGTAGGCCTACATATGCAGTTACTCATCACATTAGCACTTGCCATATAGTTTCTATACCCTCACAAAAAAGCACGTGACTTGAAAAAGGAGAACTACCCCAAATTCGGATCTCAACTTGAACTTTTAATTGTCAGTTATCTCACCCCAAAAATATGTTATGATAAGTTCATAACCATATATTAAATGTAGTACGCGTCGAAAATATAAAAAAAAATAAGTTGTTAATTATTACGATTGGTTTGTCAGATTCACACATAATGAAGATGCATCGTGTTCAGAATGCCTCTGCAAGACTTGTGTCCTTTGCATTTCTTGAAAATGTTCCCAGATTACACCCGTTTCCATTAAGTTACATTTAGAGGCGGCGGTGCCCTACATTTTTTTAAATACCCGGAAATTGCCCCTTAAACTTTGTAAGAAGTGCCCCTATTAATTTGTAAAGGTGCGCCTTCCACCTTTTCACCTCTGATAAGTGCCCCTTTTCATACCTGCTCATAGCCTCTTTTCAGGTGAGATATTTGCCCCTTTTTACTTTTGATAATTCCCTTTTAACAATGATACATGCCCCTTTTCCTTTCGAATAAGAGACCTATCCCCTTTTGATAAGTGCCCCTTTTCACCTCTTATAAATGCCCCTATCAAAATTTGATGGGGCCCCCTTTTGCGTAGACAAATGCCATTTCCTATTCTCATAAGTGCCTTTTTTAATCCCTGGTGAGCGCCTCTTTTTGAAGGTGGAAGAAGTGCCCAATTTTCACCTCTGATATATATATATATATATATATATTTTACTTTGACACGTGCTCCTTTTCTTTTCTGATAAGTGTCCCCTTTTCCTCTCATCAGTAAATCAAGCGACTAAGAGCAATTTCTCCCAAAAGCTCGATCGCTACGCTCGCTCGCATTTATAGATGATATAATTATGTCACTTATCAAAGGTCTTTTCAGTCTTCTTTTTATGAGAATATGCGTACAAACCAATCAGGATTGGTTTGGAGACCATTCCACTCGACTGCAAAGTGTGGTGCTTAAGCAATATCTTGTATGGTGTATGAAGTGAAACACATATTGAAATCATCCCTGATGATGTAATCACCATGTAGGGGTATACACCAATGTCTAAAAAAAATTGTTAATTTTCGCTTTAATAGAGATTTCCCTTTGTAGGTGCCCTTTTTTTCTCCAGAAATTGCCCTTTTTTTCTTGGTGCTCCCCTCCCCCACTTTGTAAGTCACTAGACCACCCCCAGTTACATTGGTTGCCCGTAAAGCATGATATTGTTTTTAGAAAAGTTTTGCTCGTTTAGGTAGTTGTCTGAAATGTTATCTAAATAAACACATCCATATTCAAATAACTTATGATGTCCACTTCTTAAGCTATACCTCGGAACAAGTTAACTGTTGGATAATGCGCGTTCAGTTGTGCTGCCCCAAAGCTTTGGAACCACCTAAAACATGATATAATAAAAACCTCATATAAAGCCGTCTTAACAACTTTGTTGATAACCCAATTTGTTCAGAAGCTTTTGAGCAATATATAATTGTAGGTCCGTAAATGGCACTGTTGGGAGATTTTTTTCACTATCATTGTTTTATTTTTCATCACAGCGCTGTAAAGTTTACTAGATAGTTATATGATAGATACAACGTTGTAATTGATTCCAAGTTCGTCACGTGATATCGAATACCGCCTTCGTAATTAGCATATTCGACTCATGGTAAATCTTTTCGCGTGATATTGACCTTCCGGTCAAATGAGTATATATTGGTTTCAAACCGTATCCAAGCAACCCTGCAACCACCAGCTTAGCGGGAGGGGGGGGGGGGTGTAGTTTATTGTAGGGTTCCTCTTGCCAGGCGCGTACGCAGGGGGCGGGGGTCGAACCCCCTCCCCCCTCAATTATTTTTGTTGGCGTGTTTTGGAGGTAAGCCCCCCCCCCCTCATTTGTTTTTATAAATGTTTTAAATAAATAATAATAATAAAAAAATATATATGCTAATGGGTGACCTAAACAAAGTGACCTTACCCCCCCCCCCCTCCCCCCCCCCCCCCCAACGGAACGAAATGTCGATCGGTCAAATTTTCAAAATTCGGAAGAAAACAAAAATGTGTCCTCTTATTTTCGATAAAGAGGAAACAAATTAACTTGAAACTTGAAAACTAAAATACATTCACAAAATTGTAGTTTGATACGTAAAATGAACTTTGAAATATTTTTCAAAATTATCGATTTTGTACGTTTTTTCTTTAATTTGTTTTATATCTAATCCTTAAATATCACAGAATTAATTTGTTACCAAAAAACAATACAAAAAGGAGGTGGGCGACCAAAAAATGCTTGCGGGGGCGAGAAACAAGGAGTTATACGATTGCGAAAGCTGAAATGTCCCCTGAAAAGAATAGCTCTTCAAAATTATCACGCATAATTGATTTCTTTGTTCAGTGTAGTGAGGTTAGCGACAATATCGTTATATTGACACTCATTTCATAACTATTCGAGACATGACATATGTAGATTTCTTTCGCTTTTGGCATACAAAAAATGGAACCCAATGACAGTTTAACTATCTCTTTATCTCTCCTTCAGCCATCCAATCATTCATTATTTTTCTTTCTGTCTGTCTGTCTGTCTCTCCCCCTCTCTTTCAGTTAATATTTTGAATTTCCCTCATAGTAACTAACTCTCTTTCTCCCCCTCTCTCTAACTCACATTCGCTCAAACACTAATATCACTTAATCACTCTTTCGCTCTCACCCACTCTTTTATTAATTTTATTTTTGCTCTCCCACTCGCTCATGTAATTTCTATCTCTCTCTAGTATTATCTTTCTGTTTCAATTGATCTATTACTTATATTGATACCTACTAATTCGACAAACTTGCTCCCGTTTTGGATGCAGCAGAAAAGATCTATGGAAAATGACGCCATGGCAGTGGTTGAGAATATCAGTTTTTGTCGGTTAGTTTTTAAATCTAGCTTTATGTCTAATAGTGAATTTTAGGGGAAAGCATTAGCAATATTTATTGCCGAATTTAAGCAGCTATTTGTAGCCATTTGATAAAACAATCAACCATGACGTGGCAATTTCCTGTTTGAAGTATGACTCACAATTCGTTTTACAGCTGATTCAGCTTGGCTGACTCCACTATTCAGAGGATGTAGCAGAGAGGGACAGAGGTGAATGACGATGTGTTATTTCTCTTATTTGTTCATCGTCTCTTCAATGCTATTTGAATATTTTGATGACAATACACATGGCGGTACCATATATGGAACCGTCACCTGGCAGATAAATTAATCAGTATCTGGCTAAATAATATGAAGGAAAACTGAATTTGAACCCCGGGTCAAACACCCCCCCCCTCTCACCCCCCCCCCTCTCTCTCTCTCTCTATTTCTTTTTCTCCCTCTCTTTCTCTCTCGCAGTACGATCGGAGAAATAGACGTGCCCTCTTAATTCTCCCCCTAAAGCTACGCCACTAATTGACAACATTATCTAGCTTATTCCAGACAGTAAGTCTTACAATAAACAAAATAATTATACAAAACCCTGGACACAATGATAAAGAAGGAAACGCTAGTTATATATATCTTATGAAGCAAATGCATAATTATGCTGATTACTTAGGGCAGAATATAAAGCAAACTCTATTTTGGTAACCAATAACTGAAGTTAAAATTGGACCCTCAGTTGTGCTACTTGATTTTAAAAAAGATTGTAGTCACGATAACCTTCTGGTGTAATTCATTAAAGATAGTGCGATTTCACATTCACTTGCAAATATATCTAACTGGTCATTATCATGGTTGCTGAATGTAAGCAACAGTCGGTCACAATTGCTACTCTTTAGTACAACTATGATGTGGCAAATTACTCTTTTAGCTAGGACTCACAATGATTCGGGTCACAGTTGATTGTACTCTGTTGATTCTACTGTTCGGGTGATTTAGCAGAGAGAGAGAGAGAGATGGAAGAATATTCTCACGATTACCCACGATGTATTATTATTCTTATTTGTTCATCGTCATTTCAATGCTATTTGAAATTATTTTGATGACAATAACCGATATTGTAGAACTGTTTGTACGTACCGTCACATGGCAATCACATGACGAATAAATTCATCAGAACCAGGTTGAATAATTTGAAAGAAAATAGAAATTGAACCCCGGGCGAACCCGTCCATTCCTCCTCCTCCTCCTCCTCCTCTCTCTCTCTCTCTCTCTCTCTCTCCCTCTCTCAAACAATTGGAGAAATAAACGTGTGCTTTACCATCTCTCCCTTTGAAGCTACGCCACTGATTTACTGCAAACTTTATCTAGTTTATTCCAGAAAGTAGGTCTTACAATACAAAAAATGGAAGCAAGAATGATGAAGTACATGTAAATCCCTCTTACTGCTACCTTTTCCAAGGTTTGTAATTGGCCGGACGTTTGAAGTGCATGATTTACCCCCTGGCCAGTCAAGATGAAAATGAGATATTTCTAATATGGATGTTTGTATCATTAGTTTGCATAATGATGATGACATAAAGTTCGGTTTACACGCGATGGGGTCAACATTATTAACGTTGTTTTCTCCGTGAGGGCGCCCTGCAATCATATTAGTATACGCATTATTTGATATGACCTCCAACAAATTGCAACAGAAAGTCTGTCAACTGTTATATACACAGAAATATGTCCTCTATAGCATATCAAAACTCTTAAAGATTAAGACCAGTTATGGGCATGCGATTGCATTGTGAAAGAAACGTTGCGGAATCGATCAGAAAAGGTTGATCATCTAGCATATAAGTATTGGTGTTTACTGCAAGGTTCTGGAATTATCAAAATTATAAGAAATTTGGCCCAGTCTTGGTAAAGTTTCAATTTACCAAATGTATCAATTAGTAGGCGGTTTCTCGGTAAAATTTGTATGCTCACGTATTAGTAAAAACATATTCTTTCACATGATTGGTAATAAGAGCTTCCATTTCATTTTTGGAGAGGGGGGCGTTTCCAAAACTGGTCTTTACCTTTAAGGAATCATGGTGGGAGAAAGTTCTATGGCGGCCATTTTTCAAATATTTCCCTATGTCTCTGCTTTTAAAGAACATAGAGCTTCGATTTTAAGTGCTTAATATACATTCTAGGGACAAGGAATCAATTGGAAACAATTCAAGAAGCTAAACCTAGCCAAAAAGCCGAAGCAGCAGCCATTTTCCAAAATGGCCGCCATTAACCTGATATTTCCCAATATCTTTTTTTTTAAATGACTTAAGGGGTTTGATTTTCACTGTTAAGTATACATTTCCGGGGGCCAGGAATAAAATGAAAACTTTTTTAAGTAGCTAAACCTGACCAAAAAGCCCAAATGGCAGCCATTTTCCAAAATGGCAGCCATAAACCTGATATTTCCCAATAGTTCCGCTTCTTAATGACTAAGGGCTGAGTTTTAGCGCTAAACATACATTTTTGTTCAGTCAAAAATACTATGGCATACTGTATGCATGATGGACGACGTACATGCTGACGCTCTACAGTTGCCACATGCAGCTGAACACTCTATGTTGTGCTTGTTACATGTGCACTTCAGACTGCTGCAGTCTGTCTAGCAGTTGCAGCGGATCATCTTGAGGAGCTCTTCTGGAGCTGGTGGTACTATCATCCGTCTGCACGGGCACGAGTCATCCCATGCTTTCCCGCCAACCCCAGTCGTCTGGTCGTAGCTCATCAGCTGCAATGCCTTTCCACTGCTGGACCTGGTAGTCGACACGAAGGCTATGGTGCTTTGCCCCTGCTGATGTGATCGGTAGACTTTGGGGTTGCACATGGGAAGTGCAGGAGGCAACCTTCTGGCAGAACCACTTATGTCACACCACGTTGAGGGACTATGCGGGCTTCTTATTGTACAGGCATGCCAGAGCTTTCTCTCCTGCTTCTACAACATCATCGATCGGTGGACGATGCCGGTCTGTCAAACACTTGGCTTGTTGAAGGAAGCTCCCTTGCCATACCAATGCAAATGGCATACATGCGGGAAGTAGTATCGCATCCCAGGAGAGTGTGCATGAAGAAAATGCGCTGTGAAACATCTGGGCCTATAACTGCTGTATGACAGACCTCATGTTCCAGACACGCGGTTTCTTCACTCTTCTTTGGCTCGGGTTGGAAGAACAGGTCACATGACTCGAGGTTGGTGTGGTAGATGAGCAGGATGAGTAGATCTGTGTCATCTCCGATCAGCACAGTATCAGTGGTGGCTGCAGACTCCACTGCCTTCTGCACTATGAGAAGATCGGCGTCACCTGCAGCATATGATGTGTCTGGCAGTTATGTGCCCGTAATTTGGGGCTGAGCATGTTGATGAAGTGCTGCTTGTTTGTCTTGTTTGCCAAGAATTGTTCTTTCTTCATTGTGGCCTGCATATCTTCATCAAATGTCACCGTTGCTCCAGCATTCCCTCTCGTACGTCTTTGATGTGTTGTGTCCTTTGGTGATGTACCATCATAGTCATCAAAGACGACTGTTGATGGCCTTGACTTTCCTCTTGAATGTGTAGTCTGCAGCAATTCGTCTATTCATGTTGGTCAGGATTGCTGTTCCAACATTGCTTGGAAAATTGCAATACTATGGTGTAAATAATGTTGAACTCGCTTGATTTGATTATTACCTGATGAATGGAAGGCAGAGAACTGTCATAGGGGGGAAATAGATCTGAATGGGGTCAAGTAAAATAAGGGGTCCCTCAGGTATTTATCCTAGGTCCCCTTCTCTTTACTATCACGGTCAACGATCTCCCTCATGTTATAACTAAATCTCAAATCATGCTTTATGCTGTTGATGCAACACTTTTCTGCAGTAGCAGAAGCCCGCTAGAAATTGAGAGTATCCTAAACTCAGAACTCAAAAAGAAACAAGACTGGGTACAGACAAACAAATTAGCTATAAATCCGGTTAAAACACAGTTCATGCTCTTTGGATCATCACATAAACTAGCTCTTCTCTCACAACCAATCAAATTATTTTTAAACAATCAACAACTTTCTCAAGTATATACCTACAAAAATTTGGGTGTCTGGTTAGACCCAATTTTAAATGGCAGGAGAATTGTGGCTGGCACAATAGGGATTAGCACTGTGGCACTGGGTGCATCGTATGGGTGGCAGCTTAAGAGTTAAGTGACCGGTTTTAACATAATAGTTTTCGCCAATGGACTGTAGTGTTAGGAAAACCCGAAATTTGATTTTGATTTCCAATCATAAATATATTGATTCAGACATGAGATCGGCTTGTAATAGTCATGGGTTTCCTGACTGACCTAAAGGTTTATAATTATCATTGCACCATGAGCTAAATCCAGAATTTGGTTTTAGAATCTGAGACAAAGTTACCGAATCTTTTAACAATATTTCATGAATTATTGTCTTCAAGTAAACCCTAATTTTCATCTTTCCCAAAATGTATTTGGTTATTTGGTACAGAATGAATAACATCTACAAAGAAAATGTTTACATTAAGGTAAAGCAATCTCAGCAACATTCCTTGCTGAATTTTAGCAGCAATCGTTCACCATTTAATAAAACCATGACGTGGCAATTTATTTGTTTGAAGGGGAAGTCCACCCTGAAATTAAGTTAGTTTTAATACGAGTAGAAAAATGAGAGAAACAAGTCAGTGAAAGTTTGAGCAAATTCCGATTAAAAGTAAGGAAGTTAGGATTTTTGAAGTTGTGATCAATCAAACACAAATTGGCAACTCTATGACGTATCATGCGAGCTCAACTTCCATTTGCTCAGTACTAAAAAAATCTAAAATTTTCATTTTCCCTCCAGAAAAAATTTCAACCATACATGCACCCTAAATATAATAATTGCAAATATGTTTCTATACTCCCCCTGCAAGGAACAAATATATATTCCGTCATCAATAACGAAGAAAACATGATTTTATGGAATATTATGCAAAAAGCAAATGAAGGAGAGCTCGTATAATAAGTCACAGAGTTGCCAATTTGTATTTGATTGATCACAACTTCAATAATTCATAACTTTCTTATTTTCATTCAGAATTTGCTCAAACTTTCACTCACCTGATTTTCTTATTATTCTGCCTCTATCGAAACAAACTTATTTTGGGGGTGGACTTTCCCTTTAAGTATGACTCATACTAATTCATTTTACAGTTGAGTCCGCTTGGTTGATTCCACCGTTCGGAGTGCACGACGATGTGTGTGTTTTCTTCTTATTTGTTCATCGTCGCTATACTAGGCTATTTGAATATTTTGATGACAATAAACGTTGCGGTACTATTCATAAGAAACCGTCACGTGGTTGTCACATGGCAGATAAAATTACCAGTACAATGCTTAATAGTAGAGACTTTTAGATTCTGCACGACGAGAACGTGGACTGAACTTTTAAGGCACTGGCAGTGACGTCACATTGCCTTAGAAGGGCAGTCCGCAGAATCTAAAAGTCCCTACTATGACAAATAGCTGAATATTAACCGCGGGCCATACCCCCCCCCCACCCCTTCCCTCCCTTCTCCTTCTCTCTCTCTCTCTCTCTCTCTCTCGCAATAAATTCAAATTCGTCTCGTTTCCGCTAGGATGGCGCTATTCATTGCTGATCTGTTAGTACCAATGAGAGCTTTACACAAATTAATTGTAGGGATATGGGGTGAAGTATTTTGTGGCATTTTTTTAATTCTTTCGTTTTATTTATCAAGTATTCGAGAGCCCATATTTCAGGATTATAAAGAGGTATGGTTTTAAACAGTTATTGAAAAGTTTTAGGTATGGTAATAAGGATATTTGGTCTATGGGGGAAATGTTTCGTTGGCTAAATATCAGTGGCGGTTTTTGGCTTTGTTGATTCGGTTTTGTATAGCGTTTTATTTTTGATGATAACGTAGAATGGACTGGTTATATTGTGTGTATTTTTTTCTTGAAGAGAAGAGCGTTTCTGTTAAAAGAATCAAACGCTTTGCAGAAATCCACAAAGCACACGTACAAACATTTCTTATTTTTAAACATTTATCTACCAGTTTGTTTAGAGTGAATATATGTTCACTATAGTCCTGCAACCTTTTTTAAAACTTATCTAATTAGCGGTCATTATGTTGTTTTCGTCAAAGTATGTTTGAAGTATATTGTAGAGAATTCTTGAACATAGTTTTGCAAGAGAGCTTGTAAGGGCTATCCCTCAATAATTGGAGGGGTCCTTATTGTCTCCTTCTTTGGATATTGGTTTTATGAGATTAATTATCAATACAGCCCGATTTCCTTCTTTTGAGAGTATTAATCGCATGCAAGACTTTTTTGACTGTGATAGAAGAATTATGTTGTTGTGTATCCAAGTTCATTTGTTTAGAGTCTTTTTCAGTTTCAAATTTAAGTTTGTAATCTTTGTTCATTAGTTTTTTGAGATGAACGTACCATTATTTCGCTGTAATATCAATGGACGCATTATCTGTGTATTTTTCTTTCATTCTGTCCACAAGTTCCCAAAAAGATGGAGAGACTCTATTATCTAGCGATGGAAAACAAATTTCTGTATTTATATTATGGACAATAAAATCTTGAATCTTGAGTAATTTATCAAACTCATTATTTTGTGTACGCTCTGTGATTATTACTTGTTATTCTCCGAAGGAGTATCTGTTCATATGAACGTTTTAGCCATAATACCTCGTTCCACGGTTTTTTTCTCAGATCTCTACATAGCTTTTTTTATTAGTTGTAGCTTGAATCTATATATCAAATACAACAGTGGTTTTGTCTTTTTTTTCTCGACCTTAACTCTCGTCTTTGTTTTACGAAAACGCCAGCAGCAACCTTTGAGTATAGGTGTCGACTGTTTTGTTTATTCTTCTTTTGTTATCGCTTTTCTTGTTTAAATCATTTAATAAGATATTTGACAAATCTAAATTGATTTGTTCAACATTTTTGTTCGTTTAATTTTGTTAAGAATTGACCTTCAAACGTTCGGGTTCATTTGCATGGCTGTATATCATGTTATTCCATGTCGTAATTGGCGAATACAAATGATTGAAGGGTCAACGTCATTTTGGCAATGATCGGATAATGGAGGGAATAACTATCCAAATTCGATAAATATAGCTTTATTTACTAGTGAGGCACTACATACACAGTAATCGTCGATTGAGATACCTCTTGTATTATAGAGAGTTGCTGTTTCCATTGTCTGACCGAATAATACTATTGGCACAGAAAATGGCCATGCGTGTGATAACATTTTCCCCATTTAGAACAAGTTCAAAGGCACTGTTCGTACGTCTACAGGTATTAGATGTGCATAATCTGTTCGAGCATTCAGTATCGACATTTGTATATGATCTGCAAAAAGGACATCTACCACATTCGTTAATGGATTACTTTGTTTTAATGAATCACATGTATAGAACAAGAGGGAGAGAACATTTAATGCTACAATTACCTAAATGTAGTACGACACATGGCACTTTTTCAATTTCTTTCATTGGAGCAAAGCTGTGGAATAATTTGCCCATAAATATCAGAGAAGAAAAAACAAGATCATCATTTCGTCAAAATCTCAGAATTAAACTCCTAAGCAGAGATGAATCATAAGGATCAAATAATATGATATTAAGACAAAATAAATGTTAATATGACTTTGCATACAGTTTTAGAAACTCGGAGAACCAATCCCGAATAGCACTCGTGCTAACTTTTGGTTCTCCCTTTAACAACATTTTAAGTTTTTAAGTTGAAAAATATCCTTTATTTGAATCACTTACATGTATACGTTATTGGAACTCTGTGAATTTCAATTCCAGCCACAAATCTTCACGTATTATTAAGTTATAGCTAATTCACAGGTTTTGATATGACATGATATATGATTAACTTAATTTGTATGGTTCAAATATGGATATTTTCTTTTTCTTTGTAACCCATGTACATGGATATGTATACGACATGTTATTTTTGTTACCCACTTGAATACATTTTGTAACATTGTGTTATGTTGTTGTTAATAAATTCAAATTCAATTGAATAATCTTCAGAGTTGAGCAGTTATGCGGATAGATCCACATTTTGTTTTCCGTGTTTAGTAGTGACTTGCTGTATCGACAAGTTTCTACGTTGAGGGGGTTGTGTCTGAAACGTAAGCACTAGGTAGAGAGTGTACTAATGGATCATATGAATCAAGCCTGATGTAGTCACATTCATCTTGATTAATATAGACATTGAGGTATTCCATAATAATAACTGTTCTAGATTTCGCGTTCAATATTTATTTTTTTATTTCGTGGTTTCCCAATATCTCTTTATTTATTCCTGTTCTCAGTGTGTGTGATGAATTAACAATTTGCAATGTACATATTAGGCATTTCTAGAGCCCGAAAATGTATGACTGAGCTTCAGCAACATAATATTTACTACAGGTTCTTTCAATAATGGTATTTCCGTTTACAAGAGGTTGTTTAACGAGGACTCCTAATCCTCGTCTCAGTCTGCTAGAGTTCGTTTGACAGACAGACTATTTATATAGAGAAGGCGCGATGGCTCAGTTGGTAGAGCAGTGGTCTCGTAATCCGGTGACCCGAGTTCGAAACCAAGCTAGTGCCCTTTAGTAAGGCATTAATCATCATTAATAGGTCCATCGGAGAGAACCTAAATCCGTCAGCCGTCTGGTTGCTTACTAGCAAGCATTTATGCTTTCTTAGCAGTCAGATAAAATAACCACCACCACCATATCGTTTATATGAGATGTGTTCACTGTAAGATAAATGCGTCTCACTTATATTAGAAATACAATATCTGTAATAAGTTTCTCCCTAAAGATAGGAACATTTAGTTTACATTGTTTTGTTCCGTTCAGTCTTTCATCAAGTCCATTTACATTCCATGAACTTAATTTTGCTTAGATAATTTGAGTCGGGTAGGGTGTAGTGCCAGGATTTCCATCGTCTATTCAAATACGGTCGGAAACATGTACTTGCCCTCTTGCCCCCAACCCCCCCCCCCCCCTGTACGCCACTATTTAACAACATTATATAGCTTATTCCAGACAGTAATTACTACAATAAACAAAATCATTAAATGAAGAAAAGAACAAGGATGATGAAGTAAACAGTACGTATAGCTATGTAATGAAGAAACAAATGGCGATTATTTGGGGCAGAATATAGAGCAGTCTCTTTTTTTAGAACCAATAACTCCAGTTGAAGTCAAAAGTCAAGTTTTGCTAATTGATACCAAAAGGCTTGAAGTCACGATGACATTCCAGTGCATTCCAGTGCATTTTTTTTTTTACAGATAGTGCTCCCTATATTTCATATTTACTGGCCAATATATTAAACTGGTCATGAGAAACTGGCAAGATTGATCAATTTCAGCAACAGGAGTTCCCCATTGATACTCTTCAATACAACCATGACGTGGCAATTCTCTCTTTCAGCTACGTATGACTCATAATAATTCATGTCACGGTTGATTCCGCTCTGTTGATTCCACTGTTCAGTGGGTTTAGCAGAGATAGAGAGAGAGAGAGAGAGAGAGGGAGATAAAAGAATATTTTCCAAGCGATGTATTATTATTCTTATTTGTTCATCGTCTCTTAAATGCTATTTTAATATTTTGATGATGATACACGACATTAAGGCATTATACCGTCACATGGCAATCGCATGACAGATAAATTCATCAGTAATATGATGAATAATTTGAAAGAAAATTGCATTTGAACCCCGAGCCAACCCGCCCAGCATCTCTCGTTCTCTCTCTCTCTCCCTCCCTCTTTTTCTCTCTCTTCCTCTCTCTCTCTATCTCCCTCTCTCCCATTCTGTGACAACTTAAACAAATACAAAAAATATCATGAGATATTTCGTGTATTCTTAGTAACCCCCTCCATGCCACGAAATGAACAAAAAGAAAACAAACACAAGGAAAACATAACGAAAACAACCTCATCCTTAAACAAAATGCTCTTTTTCGGAGGTGGGTGAATTTGTGTTTACTCTTTCCATAGCAACATTATTTGTTAACATGACTGACACATGTGATAAGTCACATTTGAAATCAAGTGAGAAACTTGAAATACTATATTGACATGCTTTCAATGTGTTTTTAACTTTCTAAATTACAAACATGTGATATTTTCTAAAACTAAAATATTTTTGAACATTATAATGGTAATAGTCCAAAAGGTCACACCCATGGCCAACTTTACAGGAAATAAACACTTTCTAGTAGCCAAAGGTCTCAATTATCCCTCTCCCTCAACTAATCTCTTTCTTTCGCTCACGCCTAGTATTACAATTTCTTACAAATTTATTTCCACCCCTCTCTCCCTATCGACTCACACATTCAATCTCTCTCTTCATCCGCCCCCATCCAGCATGCTGTGCATGGCGCAGGCGTACACCTCGCCGCCGCCCCCCTCCCCCAATGCTTGAAGATGCAGCGGAAATGATCTACGACAATTGCAGTTATGTTAGTAGTTGGCCGGATCTCAGCTGCCTAGAAACGATACGTTCATCACACACACACAAACACCCCTATACATACATAACGGTGTTTTCTGTTGGGATGGAGTTGTTAAACGCCCCTAATAATTGGGCTCAATTTTTCCATATAGTACATTGACCTGATTTTGTCCGAATGAAAAAGTATGGTTGCCCATCAAGAAAATATCTGGCTGTAAAGAAATTGCATTTGTCTCTTTCAGCTGTAATAAGTCAAATTAATGGATTAATATCAGTATTCATTTACATCCTGTAATTTTCGGTTGTTTGTTTATCCTGAGGTGAAATCTAATGTCAAATGATCATACCATTCTTGATATATTACATTTCACAAGAGAGGCAAACTGATATACATTCTTTAAGAAGTTGAGCAATGAATGCAATGCAATGCAAATATGTTACTCCTTGCAATTATATACCTACTGTATAGTCTACTGTGTAAAGGGGCCCCGTTCACAAGCTGTGCTTCACTGGGGTCCTAAACCTATCATTCTTGTGTTCCTTGCTGTTATATCTTGTACCATTGTTTATGTTTGATTTGGTTTGAATAAACTTGAACTTGAACTTGAACTTGAATGTGAGAAAGAGATGTGTAAAGTCTTCGTCACGTTGAATTCATGAATTAGGCACACAACGGTAAATCTGACAGGTAAAAATGAAAACAACTGCAACAACAGATTGATCATGGTGATGACTATAATCCGTCATGTAATCAAAAGCATTTTATACACGCATGGAATTGATGTGGTCGCCGGATGCTCCTCACGTACGTGATAAGGACATTATAATGTTACTTTGAATTTTCACTTCAATTTCTGGTCATGACTATATTTCTATATTCTATTTGTAAAGAAATTTTCAAAAATGTCACAAGATTTGCAGCAGTAAATAGGGATCATAAGCTTGGATCAAGTGACATAAACATTTGCTTTAAAACGAAAACATAATGTATTGCCTGTATATCATTATTATGGAGACTTCACCGAAAATGGAGTTGATATAACTTAATGTATTTTGCCTATCATTATTTTCCACAGCATCATGGAGCCTTTGCAGGAAATCGAGCTGATATCACTAGCTGAAGAAATAGGCCCGAGCAAATACTCAAAACTGTGCAACGCTCTGGGGTATTCCTATGCAGTAAGTCAGACAAACCTCTTCAAACATCTCAAGGATGTCAATGAAGCTCTGGTGGAGCTCCTCATCAAATGGAATAACAATCAAGGAGACAGTACCCAAACTCGATCCATACTAGCAAGCAAACTCCATGAATTACGACTTGATGATTTAGGTCATAGACTATCAGAAGGTAAAATTTTGTTTGAATTCTCACCGAGCTCATAGAAATATATATATTGTAACGAAATTAAATCACAACTGTTACAGACTGACCTCGTTCTCGAACATTTGTCTCATATCAGTTCTCACTCAGTCTCCCTCTCGTTAATGCGTGTATACAAACCACATGGGACAGAAGAGATGTATTTCAGTTCAATTCGTCGTTTATTTTGACAAGGAATGACAGCAATAGAAATCGTGCTCTCTAAATATAGTCATGTACAGTGTACTATCAAGACGCTTGCAGATTTAAAAACCGGCGAGAAGAAGTCTTGAGGAGAAGTTCCGAGGAGAAGTCTGTCTCTCGACTTTAGATCTCCCTGGCTTTATATAGGGAGCTTTATTTCTACTGTTTTCTAGTAGGCCGACCTTCCAGCAAGGATACAACCCGACCTCGAGCTGAGGGAAGAGTCTGTCCTCCAAAAGTCTGGCCTCAGCTCGGGGTCAGTTGCGGGGCCGCACGCGACTGTCCTTGCCGTTACGTAATATGAGGTCAAACTCTCTTGACCAGCGAGACCCTGGGTTTATGCAAAGTCCGACCCCTGGTCCGACCTAGACTCGGGGTCAGTCGGGGGTCGCACGCGATCAAGTATCTGTCCTTGCCGTTACGTAATACAAGACCCTCGTGACGAGCGTGGCCCTGGGCTTGCGCAATATAAATTCCAGATGCGCTCTCGAGGTCGAAAAGAAGGACGCGCAGGCACTGATGAAAAACAAAAATCTACCCAAGGACTATAGAGTTTGACTTGCACAACAACCAACAATATAAACCGAAAAATGAACTATGAACATGATACAGACATATCTAAATTCGTTATAATATGTAGGCCCTATAATACTGCTAATTTTATTATGAGAGAAAAATGAATCGGGAAAAGCTTCATGTTTTGAATTAAGCTGTTTATTATCTTGCTCACAAATTTTCAAACTGAACGCCTTTTACAAGTGATTTTCAATAATACGCCATTAAAAGCAAGGTGCGTACCCGCCCCCCCCCCCCCCACTCAGGTTTCGAAATGACCGCATGCGTGTTGCCAAAAATGTCCGGTAAAGGGGTACTTTTCGTGCGACAAAGTCCGGCCCGAGAATTGTAAAAAAAAGGGGTGTATTTGACTTTTCACCCGGAGATTTCTTTAAAAAGGGGTGTTTTTTCTTTTTTTCTCTCATCTCTTTGGACTCCTGAGAAATTATTCCGAATTTAGGGGGGTACATTGAGCATTTGTCCTGATTTAGAGCGGTCTCCAAGGCAGGAAAAGCCCGTGAAAAGCCCGCGAAAGGGGGGGTTCGGAAATGTTGGCAGTCCTCAGATAGGGGGTGCTTTCAAAAAGAGGGAACGAGCATATGCGTACCCTAAATAACACTGAGTTGGGGGGGGGGGGGGTTGGGGGGGGGGCGGGGGTGCGTATCGTTTACAAGTAACATGATGCATCCCATAGACAAAGAATCGAGCCCAAATATCAAGTGGGAAAACTCCCTAAATTCTTCATGGATTGTCGGCCCCTAGCCGCATAAGTCGGGGAAATTATTTTTGTGACATGCTACATCTGCCACATTAAAATGCTGCCATTCTTACTGTTATTACCACACATAACTGTTACTTCTAATACTACTACTACTGTACTACTACTACTACTACTACTACTATACTACTACTACTACTACTACTACTACTACTACTACTACTTCTATATACTTCTATTACTACTACTAGTATTACTATTAATACTACTACTTCTACTGCTACTACTACTACTACTACTACTACTACTACTACTACTACTACTACTATTACTACTATTACATCTACTACTAATACTACTACTACTACTACTATTATTACTTCTACTACTACTATTACTACTAGTACTACTGCTGCTGCTGCTACTACTACTACTACTACTATACTTCTTCTACTATATACTACTATGACTGTAACTACTAGTAATACCAACACTTCTACCACTACTACTACTGCAACTATAATAGTTCTACTGCTACTACTACTACTACTAAAACTATTATACTACAATTGAAACTACAACAAATATACCACTACTACTATATTAATGCTAACTCTACTACTAAATATACTCTACTAGTTATAATATTACTACTACTACTACTACTACTACTACTATACTACTTCTACTACTACTAATATTACTACTACTACTACTACTACCACTACTACTACTACTACTACTACTACTACTACTACTACTAATACTACTACTACTACTACTACTTTTATTACTACTACTACTACTATTACTACTATATTTCTTTTACTATATACTACTATGACTGTAACTACTAGTAATACCAATACTACTATCACTCCTACTACTGCAGCTATAATAGTTCTACTGCTACTACTTCTACTACTACTACTAAAACTATTTTACTTCAATTGAAACTACAACAAATATACCACTACTACTATATTAATGCTAACTCTACTACTAAATATACTCTACTAGCTATACTACTACTACTACTACTACTACTACTACTACTACTACTACTACTACTACGACTACTACTACCACCACTATCACTACTACTACTACTACTACTACTACTATTACTACTACTACTACCACTGCTACTTCAACTTCTGCTAGTAGGCCTACTACTAGTAGTACCACTAAACCTACTACTTCTACTACTACTACAACCTCTACACTTCTATTACTACTGATTCCACTGTTATGTACGTGAGTTAAACTCGTCCAGCATTTAATTTGGGAATCATAGGTTTGCCTTTAATTAGTTTTGATGCTTTAATTATCACTGGGCTTAAATAAGTTGAATGGCTTTAAACAAGTCATGTCCCACTAGTGGTGCATATTATGGCGGCAGCCAATGTGATTAGAGTTAAGAAACGATAACTGAAATCAATAAAAACTACCCTTTCTTTTAAAGTGATTATCATCATCCTTAACAATCATTTGAGTTGCTTGTCTCCTTCATCTTAATATTGGACCCTAATGGAAACTAATTATTATTGCTAGAGTGTTCCAGCTTATGGTAGAATAAATAAAAGAATAAATTGTTTAATCTCTTGCAGGTAAATATCTACCAAACCACCAGGACTCGCATGACCACAAGAAGACTCCAGTGCAGACTAGCCCAGGTATGATTATGTTATGGCGCCGTATTTATTCTAATTTACTATTTACGTTTGGTGTGCTCCTTGTTACTTTTTTTCTGGAAAAGCGTATATACAAAAGTCGAACTGTATTTCAAGGATTTTCGTCTATACTATTCTAGTATTCAGGATGACCAGAATGTTAATGTTTAAATACAGGATTTTTCTGCTCCCTGCCTTCAATTGGCAGGACAAAGTATCAGTTTGAAAGCCAACAGGTTATTACAAGCAAACAAGGCAACCTATCAAAGTTTTGAAGAATTTCTACTATTAGCGTATACTGGCACATTATTGCAACGGGGCTTTAATACGCCTAGCTCTTTCAGTAACGTGTTTCTGAAATTTGCTCGCTCGCAAAAAGAACCACTTAAAAAAAAAAGTATTGTGTTACGTTATACAAATACAATGTGTTTAAGATAAAGGGATTATTCGGGTTTTTGTGTAAGGATTATCTTGCTTTTTTGTTATGAGCGAGCGAAACGAACAGGATAAAACACTTACTAATTAAGGTACGAGTGTCGTTTATACATCAATATTTCCTAGGTAGGAAAATTATGAAAATTGTATATGCAGGTACCTTGTTGCTTAAAGATATTCGCGTACCTTGTTTCCCGAAATTACCATGTTTAGATTTTCGGGAGCGAGTGATACTTGCGAGCAAAACACACACTTTATATTCTATATATTTTGCCACAGAGAAAAAAAAACATGCTTTGATTTCATTCGTTCAACTTACCTCAAAATCTGAGTGTAAGATTACAAAATTACAGAATGCTGCTCCTCGTATAGTGACCCTTTCCAACAAACACAGTCACATCACACCAGTTCTAAAACCACTCCTGCCATTAGTTGCCCATGAGTTAACGCATTGACTAACAAATTGAATATTGTTTTAAATCATGGTTTTGTCATGTGTATGCATCTAATTTGATGTATCAGATAAAAGGGGAAATAATGATAATGTCGATTGCTACATTTGCGAGTCTGTGACACTCTGTGTTTGTTCTTTTGCAATCCGTGTTTCGTCTGAGGTTGACCTCTGTTGTGAAAGTTCTAATTGTCAAAATTATTATCATTGATACTAAAATCAATGTTGTATAGTAAGTAATCATATTGTCTATAAGCCATGACTCATTTTATCTATTTTTGTTTGTTGTTGTTTTATTTACACACGGTTTTCTCTTTGATTACAATTTGGCTTTACTCCTCCACTTGTTCTTTCAGGTGATGCATTTATTTAATTATCGATACATTTATTATCATATATGTAAAATGCACAGGAGCGGCGGAACATCTTTTAAAGTGGGGAGGGGCACCAACTAGATAGGGCACCTTGGTGAAAATAGGCACCTACATAGGGTAATCTCAAAGTGGAAAATATGAAATGAGACATTGGTATATAACCCTATATTTTAATCAACACAATGTAAAAAGGATCATCTTCAATATTGTCTCATCACGTAATCCAAGATACTGCTTCAGCATAACGCTTTTAATTTGTGTATTATGGTTTGAAGGCTCATTTGCGTTTGAATCTTATTAGATAAATATTAATGGGGTTTGAACATAATTATCATGAAAGAATGAATATTAACTTTAAGGTTGCATCATTTATAACTATTCCGAGCGAGCGCAGCGAGGTAGCTTCAGGAAAAGTCGAGAAAAAAGCCCTCAGTTGATTTGAAGTAGAAGGAAATGTGACGGAGTTAATGAGATATAATTTTGTTTAAGGGAAAGAATCGTGGCAAAACAACTTGGCTTGGCAGGAATTGTGATTTTGTCTCTTGTTAACGCAATTGACATGTCCCGCGCAGTTGCCTTGATTTGTAAAAGTCCCTCATTGCATACACCTTTACGTTGTTAAACAAAAGGGAAAACGATTACCTTGACATTCTCTTAAGTTATGATAATTGTTTGGTTGGAGGATGCCTCTTTTTAGCATAATAAGTAGAATGGTAGTTTAAAGAGGCTAACGTTTGAGCGTGAAAAGAGCATATATATTAAAGTTACCATGATTTATCAATAGAAGGGGCACTTTAAATCAATAAAGACAAGCACGATCATATTGTTAAATAGGGAGCAATTCATTCCCATGAAATGTGGCATTGTGGCCCTTGCCCCGGCTATACAGGTAGTACACCTGTTAGTACACATACTCCAACATTTCGAAGCCTCAACCCCCGCACACACACACTGAGAAAGATAATTGCTACATTACCATGATGACTGCAGACCTGCTGATATACAACATTGATTTTTGTCCCACTATAAAGAAGCTACGTTCATTCTAAGTTTCATAATCTTTACCTTTGTGTATTTTCCCAATAGGTATGGCGGCTCATGGAGGTATTGCCGATGATCTTCTCTTCAAGCTGGCTGAAGACATCGAGACGGGTGAGCAGATGGAGGCCTTAGGACGAACACTCGGATTCAAGGTCGCAGAAATCAATAGATACACAGAGACCAACAAGATAGAAGGACGGGTGACTTGCAAGGGAACACGTGACATGCTGTTTGACTGGAGACAGACCGTGGTGCCTTGCGACCAACATGTCAAACTGAAACAAGCTCTCATTGACGCTAAGCTGATCATGCTTGGTGATAAACACCTCAAGGGGACACAAAGTAATCGAGGTGGGTCTATATCCGTGCTAGAGTGTTACAACTTACAACCAATTCTTTCAACTGTAAATTGTTTTAAGAACGTAAACTTTAACCCAGTATAGCCCGGGCTATTTTAAAACTGTATAGCATGCATGTGTAGCCCTCGTTACTTTTGCAAGAGTAGGGTACCAAAAATAGATATAGATGAGATGAGTCTGTAAAACAGGAGGCGAAGAAGAGATGTGTGATGGTTAAACTCGTGACACGGACTGCCTTTAATAACAAGTAATAATAATATATAACACATAAACAAACTCACATAATCAAAACACAAATACACTACTATAGTTCCTATCTTACTAATATATAGGTTTACATCCAAACTTAGCCATTAGATGAAATAGCAAAGGAAATATCAACAACATATCCGTTTCCCATTATAAACAAACACAGACTTATCATCCACTAGAAGAGATAATATATAGTAACTATTAACTTAATAACAAATACTCGAAACGTATAACTGCGAAGATAGCCAATATCCCTTTAACCCGACTAAACCTAAATAAAGTAAACAAGACGATAACAAATCTGTACTAACTAATTATAACGAAGAAACTATAATTAACCCAACACGAATAGACTAAATATAATTATACATGTCTGACTAATAATACACAACTGGAGACTATTGAAGGATATATATATATATATATATATATATATATATATATATATATGTGTGTTATTCCTTCGTAAACCCGACATATATTCTGCAAATGAATAGTAATTGATGTCCTCTATATTAATTCATACTGTACAGGGCGAAGTAGATAAATAAGCGTTTTGGACCATAATAAAGCTCACTCATACATATATAATAGTGACGGCTAAAGCATATTTGCTTCAGCTACTAATACTATAGTACCTGCTTTATACAGATTACAGAGTTGAGACAAATAAACCTAAAAAAGCCCAAAGTTCCTCTTTGTCAAGGTAATACTTGTACTGGTACTATTAGTTAAAAGTTGTAATCCTTTCTTTGTTCTCAACGATGCGCTCAATCCCTACACACCGTGTGAACGTACATAGTCTAATCACGCAGACACCAATGTATCGTAGATAAATGATTATAAAGTTATACGCCAATTCCACACCAATCCCTGGTATATCGGAACACATATTAACATGTTTATTATCTTGGCATGATAATGTAAGATCATAAACAAAATAAACGACATAATAACTAGATACATATTATAAGAAAGTACGGACTTATAGACTAGCAAAATCTGGCCGGTTCATTGTCAAATCAAAGGTTATCTCCTTCTGAGATGGAGATCTCTCAAAACGTTATCAAATCGAATATGGAAAATCGTAATAATATTTCCCCAACTAGAATATGTCAAATGCTAACTAGAATCACAATAGTGGTTCATAAACGACAAAATATTGATTAGCTCATATCTTTAAGTAAGAAAGCTAAATAGTTATGTACAATGTGAAATATATATTCGCGGGTACCATTCACCCATACAGTATAACGCTTCACAAATAGTTGTAAGAAAGCTAAACTTTCTTAACTTAAATTCTTTCCTTAAAACAACGATATCTACAAATGCGAACATCAGAACACATCCAATCATACATCAGTACAACCGCACAAAGTTATATAACATGATAATAATGATTTACTTAAATATAAGTATAATACAAAATATGGTAAATTACCTGTAAAACAGGAGGCGAAGAAGAGATGTGTGATGGTTAAACTCGTGACACGGACTGCGAGGAGTCAAGCGAGTTCACGAGTTCAAGGTGTATAGAAACAAAGGAACAAAGTAATGTTGCGGGGTCACGTGTTAAAAGATATTTGCATAAAGTGAGTCATGTAATCCAGCATTTTATGTGGAAACAGGATGTTGGTATGTGACTAGTCTTTATAGAAAAGTCACCTGGTTACACTCTCCCTTCCTTCGAAACAATGCCGTCCCGGCATATAAAACAATTTATTAAAAAAATATATAAATAATTAACAAAATCAACATTCTGAATAGAATCACGTTATTGTAAAATAGTGTTTAAAAAAATTTCTCCTATACCATACCTAACCTAGCCCTAGCTACATTCATACCGGGACTTTTCCACCGTGCCCACAGCTTCTTCCCAGCCTCTAATTTTGTTTGATAAACGGAAAGATTAAGGAGGTGACCGAGAGTATTGTATTGGAGCCGTTCGACAGGTCGACGCGTCCGTCTACTGCGTCTAATCGGGGTTCCGTGATCGAGATCTTCAGTGGGAGTTTGCTCACTTGAAGAAGGAAGATTATCTAAGGGGTGTTGGTTATTTGAAAGAGGAGGTTCATGAGCGTGGGATGAGTCATCGCAGGGGGCTGGATTATCAGCGGGAGGTAGGTCATCTGAAGAAGGGAGATCATCTATTGGGTGTGGATCGGTTATGGGAGGTGGGTCAATCGGTGGGTCAGCGGGGGTTAAGTCAATGATGGAGGGTGGGTCTTCAGCAGGGCGTTGAGGATATTCTACGCCCTCCGGGAGGATCGGGACTCTACCAGTTTCCTGATGTCGATCATGATGGGCTCGGGCTGGACCAATTACTTCAGGCACCCGAAGTAACAGATCTTCTGTTTCTTCGTTATGAGAAGATTCCATCCTTGGTCCCTCAGTCTGGTCAGCCTTAGGTCGATTGGTCGCTATGTTTGGTTTGGGGGTAGTTTCTTCAAGGGGCAGGAACATACAGGGGGTTAAAAGGTTTCGATGAACAGTCCGCTCCCGCTTCGTGTCTGGTCGTTGGACCACATACACTGGCAGCTCGGGATGTTTACTCAACACGATGTAGGGTGTTGACTCCCATTTGTCTGCCAGCTTCTGTCCGCCTGTGGACTTGTCCATGACCAGCACACGATCTCCCGGTAAAAGTGATGTCAGTTTGGCCTTCTTGTCGAATTGGACCTTCTGGCGATCTTTCGCCACCCTCGATTTCCCTGCCGCCAGATCGTAGGCTGATCGGAGACCTTCTCGAAATCGAGTGACATAATCATCATATCCATCATCTTCACTTTGTGATAGAATGCCGAAGATGACATCCACCGGGAGATTTGGGTGCCTGCCAAACATAAGATGGAAGGGAGCGTAGCCAGTAGACTCATGTTTCGTTGCATTGTAGGCATGGGTCAGATGGCCAAGATGGTCCTTCCAACTGGCCTTCTGCGTGGGGTCTAGAGTTCCGACCATGTTGATCAAAGTCCGATTGAAGCGCTCCGTTGTTCCATTCCCCTGCGGATGGTAGGCAGTGGTCCGGCTCTTTTTGATCCCCGCCACTTTGCAGAGTTCTGCAATGAGGTGGCTCTCAAAGTTTCTTCCCTGGTCTGCGTGTATTCTGCGGGGAAAACCATAGTGAACAAAGAAATTCTCCCACAAGGTCTTAGCCACTGTTGTAGCGAGCTGATCCCTTGTGGGGTAGGCTTGTGCATACCTGGTGAAATGGTCAGTCACCACCAGGACATTCTCGTAGCCACCTTTAGATTTATCCAACTTCAGGAAGTCAATGCACACCAGTTCCAGCGGTTCAGATGTGTGGATGCTCGAAAGGGGAGCACGGTTCCCTGAAGTCGGTGTCTTCCTCAGGCAGCATCGCCTACAGGTGGTACACCAGGCATGCACATCTTGTGCCATCCTTGCCCAGAAGAAACGCTGGCGAAGATTGTCCAGAGTTCGTTCAGCTCCAGGGTGACCAACATCATCATGGAGGTGACCAAGAACCAGTTTGTGGTGACAACGTGGGAGTAGCAGTTGATGACGCAGTGTCCCAGCAGAGTCCTGGTACTGCCGATGAAGAACTCCTGACTTTAGTTCTAGGCGTTGGTATTGCCTGAGGATGAGCTTAGCATCTGGAGAGCACACTTGAAACTCCTGCTTGGTAGGTTTGGAGCCTCGCTCCACATATGACATAACTACCGACAGATCAGGATCCGATCTTTGCTGCCGAGCAAGCGTTTCCACTGGAATGATGTCGATGGAGGGTGTTCCCGTCTCACTTTCACCTTGGTTGCCTGGAGAGCCTGGGTTAGCTACACCGGCTGCCAACTGGAGAGCTGTGGGATGTATCAATCCAGACGGTTGCAATCCTTCTTGCAGAACGGCTGATACTGCTAAATGGCTGCAGTCGACTTGCACATCTTGAGTTGGTACTCCAGCCGATGCCTCTGGCAACCTTGAAAGAGCGTCTGCTGCGGCGTTGAGCCTCCCACTTCTATATTCCACACTGAAATCAAAGTCTGCAAGTGCTGCAACCCATCGCTGGCCAGTTGCATCCAGCTTTGCAGAACTTGTGACATATAGGAGTGGATTGTTGTCTGTCAGGACATGGAATCGGCGACCTAGGAGATACTCACGAAACTTGTCTACCACGGCCCATTTCAACCCCAGGAATTCGAGCTTATGAGCTGGGTATTTGCTCTCGGATGGTGTTAAAGCCTTGCTTGCGAAAGCAATTACCCTCTTCTTACCATCCTGGAGTTGACTGATGACTGCCCCAAGGCCAGAACCAGACGCATCAACCTCAAGAAGGAATGGGGTCTCAAAGTCTGGAAAGCCGAGTACTGGAGGAGACGTTAGTTTCGATTTGAGTAGCTCGAAGGCCGCTTCACATTCTTCAGTCCAATTGAAGGGAGGGAGGGGTTTCCGGGTAGCCTTGCGTCGACCACCTCCTTCTGTGAGCTGAAACAATGGCTTCGCTGTTTTCGCATACCCTGGGACAAACCTCCTGTAATAGCCTGTGAATCCCAAGAACCTACGTACGTCCTTGCTGTTCTTCGGACGAGGCCAATCCGTCACAGATGAGGTTTTCTCAGGGTCGGTCTCGATTCCCTCCTGACTGATCACATGACCCAGATACTTGACCTTGGTCTGAAGGAGGTGACACTTCCTAGGCTTTAATTTCAACCCTTGTTGACGGAGCCGATTGAAGACAAGTGTCAGGCGATCAAGGTGATCGTCGAAGGAGCTGGAGAAAACGATGATGTCATCCAAGTAGATCAATAGAGACTCGAACTGTTGGTCCCCTAGGCATGACGTCATCAGGCGCTGGAAAGTTGCTGGAGCATTCTGGAGACCAAACGGCATCCGGATACATTCAAAGAGTCCCATGGGGGTTGTAAATGCCGTCTTTGGTCGATCCTTCTCCGCAACCTTTACCTGCCAATACCCACTCGTTAGGTCCAGGGTGGTGAAATACTTTGCATTCCCAAGGGCATCGAGGGCCTCGTCGATCCTAGGCATTGGGAAAGCATCCCGTCTCGTCTTGCTATTCAGGTGACGGTAATCTATGCACAGACGGATGGAGTCATCCTTCTTGCGTACCACCACAATGGGAGAAGCGTACGGGCTATGACTTTTCTTGATTACTCCTGCCTGTTCCATCTCCTGGATGTGTCGTCTCACCTCTTGGAACTGAGCAGGGGGAATTCTCCGGTAGGGAAGACGGAATGGATCTTCATCTACAAGTGGGATGTCATGTTCGATGTCCTTAGCCAACCCATAATCAAAGTCATGTTGTGAGAACACGTCTGAGTATTCAGCAAGAAGATGCTCCAGTCGCAACTTCTCTTCTGGAGTAATGGGGGAGCTGGTTAAGTCGAGTTCAGGGAAGCTCGCTGAGGTCTGTGCCAGCAACGGGGAAGGTCCTGAAGGAGGTGTGAGCTGATCCGTAGAGGCTTCTTCGATGGCACACACCAGGAAAAGTTGAGCCAGAGGGACATTCTTGCCGATAGTGATGGGTCTATCGGACACATTCAAGACTCGAATTGGTATGTAGCGACCCGGAGACGCATCTACGAGTGTCCTTCCTACCATCATCCGAGATCCCTTGGTTGGATGCCCAATTGGCTCCACTATAGCTGTACAGCTCGGGCAGTTCCTGGCTACCTGGCACATAACCTCCACTTCCGAGCCCGGCTCAATCCTTCGTCCTCGACCACGGTGAACTGCTATTCCCAGATTTCCCCGGGCGTCCCCTGGTCGACGGCTTTCGATTGCAGAGCAAGCAGCCGACCATGCCTTGTTCTGCCTCTCCACTACCTGCAGGTATGTCGCACCGTGTAACCTCACCTGGTCTTGCTGGGCTAGCCTGATGAGATTTGTGCCGATGAGGGCGTCGACACCGGGTCCATAGCTTCCTGGGGGCACGATGAAGGCTGGGACTTTGGAATAAGTGCGGCCCAGGCACTCTACCTCAAGAAGGATAACTCCTCCATGGGCCAATGGGTGGCTTCCAGCGCCTCTAATCTGTACTGGGGAGGGAGTAGGGGATAAAATACAAAGGGAAGGATGGGAGGAAATGAAGGAGGATGAAACAGTAGTCACCTGGGAGCCCGAATCAATTAGTGTAGAGGCGGGTACGCCATTGATGACCACCGTGTCCAGGTTTGTTGGGCCGATCACTGGTATAAGTTCTGGGTCGATTCTATTCTGCTGGATACTAGTACTTAATAAACTATTATTTGGTAAACTATTACTTAAATCAATTTTGCCCGCACTCCCTTTCTTTAACTTCGGTGCGGGCCGAACCCGTTTAAACGACCCGCTTGGTGTAGGGCGTCTCCTTGGCTGCCGGTTATGTCCGAACTGGTCGGGGCTCTCCTCCGATTGGGGGGAGTGCTCCTCCGATTTGGGCAATCTCTCATCCAGTGTCCCTTCTGGCCACACCCCCAGCAGTCCGATGAAGGGCGCGTAGATGAAGGGCGCGTAGATGTAGCTGGCTCTTTTACCTCCAAGGCCTTTAATCTTCTGTCCAGGGAAGCTACCCGCTCATCAGTTCTTCCCTGCTGGTCCCGGATATCCGCTACCAGCCTCAACACGTCCTCCGTGTTCTTGGATATTTGAGCGAGCCTCCCCTGGGTTTCACCTGGATTGTTAGGAGATGCCTGCTGAGCGTAGACAGCTGGCCTCCTTGCCTTGGTATGGCGCTCCCTTCCGATACGTCGGACCTCCTCCCGTAGATTCCTAAATGTCATCACGCGAGGCCTCATTGGTGCGAGACGAAGCCGCAGATCCTCCTCCCTAAGGCCTCGCATGAACTGGGTGCACAGAACCGAGTCCATCTGTGCTCCGGTTACGGCTGTCGGGAATTCTCTCTGAATGTCTTGGAAGAGCGACTGCAGCGCGATGGCATAGGATTGAGCGGTCTCGCCGTTTCGCTGCATCCGCTCGTAGAAGGCGGCGAATGGGTCCTCCGTTGGAGTATCCCCATACTCTGCCTTCAGTTCCTCCACTGCATCGGCCGCCGTCTGCTCTTCCAGGGGTAAATTAAGAATAAGCCGACGTGCTTCCCCTCCTAAATTCCTCACAATTGTGGAATACTGAAGAGAGGGTGGTGTACGGCTCGCAATGAAAAAGTAATCAATGTCCCTAACCCAATCTTCAACAGATATTTTGGATTCCCTCCCATTGAAGATAGGGACTCCCCTCACTTGCGTAAATGCTGGTCCCGTAATTGTGGGTGGCACTTCCGGTTGGGCGGACAGGTTGAGTGGGGCATCGAACATGAGTTCTGGTTCTGCTCGAGTGGCCATTATGAATTGTGGGTATTATAGAGTTTTACGAAGAAAATCTTTAAATCAAAAATATGATAATGTCAGAGGTATAAATTATATCAGGGGGTAGAGAAGCTGTGGACAGGTCGTGATTAATGAAATAAAATAAAATGGTTAGATGTAGACATTTATATCAGATAAGATAAAAATCAGATTAAGACAAACGGCACTCTCCAATCGTAAATAAGACGAAGAAAAGAAAACATTAGATTAACAGGCTAAAAACAAATTGGTTACATTCGACTGAATTTTGAAACGACAATAAATTATATAAATAAATAATATCAATTAAAACAATTATAGATTATTCCCTTGAGTGATGTCTGTGCTGATCCATCCCACAGTCAGTCCAGATCCTCGTCTGCTAAAGACCGTCGTCAGTTCCGATCCTTCCCACAGTCAGTCCAGATCCTCGTCTGCTCAAGTTCGGCGTCTCCCTGTCAATGTTGGGACACGGTCGTGTGTCCTTCTTCCTTCGCAATAGTGCCGTCCTGTTTTTAAAAGACTGACAATCCGTCCGATCCCTGCCGATTACGCCAAATGTAGCCCTCGTTACTTTTGCAAGAGTAGGGTACCAAAAATAGATATAGATGAGATGAGTCTGTAAAACAGGAGGCGAAGAAGAGATGTGTGATGGTTAAACTCGTGACACGGACTGCCTTTAATAACAAGTAATAATAATATATAACACATAAACAAACTCACATAATCAAAACACAAATACACTACTATAGTTCCTATCTTACTAATATATAGGTTTACATCCAAACTTAGCCATTAGATGAAATAGCAAAGGAAATATCAACAACATATCCGTTTCCCATTATAAACAAACACAGACTTATCATCCACTAGAAGAGATAATATATAGTAACTATTAACTTAATAACAAATACTCGAAACGTATAACTGCGAAGATAGCCAATATCCCTTTAACCCGACTAAACCTAAATAAAGTAAACAAGACGATAACAAATCTGTACTAACTAATTATAACGAAGAAACTATAATTAACCCAACACGAATAGACTAAATATAATTATACATGTCTGACTAATAATACACAACTGGAGACTATTGAAGGATATATATATATATATATATATATATATATATATATATATATATATATATGTGTGTTATTCCTTCGTAAACCCGACATATATTCTGCAAATGAATAGTAATTGATGTCCTCTATATTAATTCATACTGTACAGGGCGAAGTAGATAAATAAGCGTTTTGGACCATAATAAAGCTCACTCATACATATATAATAGTGACGGCTAAAGCATATTTGCTTCAGCTACTAATACTATAGTACCTGCTTTATACAGATTACAGAGTTGAGACAAATAAACCTAAAAAAGCCCAAAGTTCCTCTTTGTCAAGGTAATACTTGTACTGGTACTATTAGTTAAAAGTTGTAATCCTTTCTTTGTTCTCAACGATGCGCTCAATCCCTACACACCGTGTGAACGTACATAGTCTAATCACGCAGACACCAATGTATCGTAGATAAATGATTATAAAGTTATACGCCAATTCCACACCAATCCCTGGTATATCGGAACACATATTAACATGTTTATTATCTTGGCATGATAATGTAAGATCATAAACAAAATAAACGACATAATAACTAGATACATATTATAAGAAAGTACGGACTTATAGACTAGCAAAATCTGGCCGGTTCATTGTCAAATCAAAGGTTATCTCCTTCTGAGATGGAGATCTCTCAAAACGTTATCAAATCGAATATGGAAAATCGTAATAATATTTCCCCAACTAGAATATGTCAAATGCTAACTAGAATCACAATAGTGGTTCATAAACGACAAAATATTGATTAGCTCATATCTTTAAGTAAGAAAGCTAAATAGTTATGTACAATGTGAAATATATATTCGCGGGTACCATTCACCCATACAGTATAACGCTTCACAAATAGTTGTAAGAAAGCTAAACTTTCTTAACTTAAATTCTTTCCTTAAAACAACGATATCTACAAATGCGAACATCAGAACACATCCAATCATACATCAGTACAACCGCACAAAGTTATATAACATGATAATAATGATTTACTTAAATATAAGTATAATACAAAATATGGTAAATTACCTGTAAAACAGGAGGCGAAGAAGAGATGTGTGATGGTTAAACTCGTGACACGGACTGCGAGGAGTCAAGCGAGTTCACGAGTTCAAGGTGTATAGAAACAAAGGAACAAAGTAATGTTGCGGGGTCACGTGTTAAAAGATATTTGCATAAAGTGAGTCATGTAATCCAGCATTTTATGTGGAAACAGGATGTTGGTATGTGACTAGTCTTTATAGAAAAGTCACCTGGTTACACATGGATCAAGTGAAGTGTATAGAATGGTACTACAATGGTAATAATATTTTTTTGAAAAATTCACTCATTTGCATATTTATGGTAATTTATGCAATAAGGTCATGAAGTTCACATCTTTACCCATAAATCATATATTCTTCATATGTAAACATTCGTTTTTACTATATATATTCTTTAGACCATTTTAATTAATAATACAACAAGAACATTTGGAAGAGCCTGGTTATTACATATGTTATCTACTGTTTTGGCAATTTCTTATGTATTTTATTGTTTTTGTTGTTTTATTTCATTACTTACCAAAAATCAACTATTTTAACCCCCCCCCCCAAAAAAAAAAAAAAAACACCTTAAACTATGAACAAGACCAAATAACCAATGTTTTATATCTTTTTTGAAGAAAAAAAGAAAATATTTCCATATGTTTTTTACACTGGAAAATCACGAAAATTAGCGATTTTCGGGCTGACATACAAAGACAAAATGTCACGTGACTTCGTAACGGTAGGTTCGATTTTCGAAAAAATTGTTTCACAAGATGCGCAAGACTCGAAAGAAAACAATTCTTGAAATTTCAGCGCAAGATTTTTTGGCGTTAACAAATTATCGTGAAAAATGTAGAAGGGGTGGGGGATTTTAATATGAGGCCCCCCCCCCACCGGTCTATATAGGGTTAAGGCAAATTCCAATATCAGTGACGTGGGGGCACTGGCACCAAATATGAAGATGGAATTGGACGGGGTTGTTTTATGTTATGTTCCTTCACCCTGTGTCTCTCTGTCTATCTATTGTTTTGTTTAATAGAGGTTCGGTAAAAAAAAAAAAAGGAGATCAGTATTTCAACTTTCTCACTTTTCCAAAAAACAGGAACGTTCATGGGAAAGAGGCAAATCTTTGAAAGAAATAATTTCAACGAGATTTAAAAAAAAAATACCAAACCCTAAATTACGTCGTAGTAGGTCTGGTAAGGGGGCTGATACATCGTGGGATTGTAATAAGACATTTAGTGATATATATTTTACTTGTATCATTTCAGATATTTACAGTGAGAAGATCTCGGAATCCTTGACTGTTCAGCAATGTCGCGAAAAGTTGGAGAGTAGGTACATAAATAAATTGTGCAAAATTCAAATGAAGCCGTGGGATCACAATGATTATGCTGAGTTTGAAGATATGCACACGGTTGTCACAATGGTGCAGAAGGACGCTCATGGAAAAGACAAGAACAAGAAGGAAATACTCCAGGGTTCTGTTGCTGACATATTTTCAACGAAAGTAAACGGCAGACTGCCAGCTCGAATCCTCATTTCGGCCCCCGCTGGACGAGGGAAGACCACGGCTGTTGCTAAGATGGCTTACGATTGGGTTCACAGAGAAAGGGGATCAGCATTAGAACACCTGCCACTTCTGTTTGTTGTAAAATTCCGAGACACAGATCAGCTTACATCGATCGGAGAAGCCATCAAATCTCAGCTTTTGAGTGATGTTGATGATCTCACACCAGAGGGTTTGGAGAGTTTCATCAGAAAGAATCAGGGAATCTGTCACATCATACTAGATGGACTAGATGAGTATGCGGGTATTACTTCTTCAAAACGTAGCCCAGAGAGCAATATTGTAAGTGTCGTCCGCTGGGAGGAATTTCCAGACTGTCGGGTCCTTGTAACAACACGCCCTCACCTAGAGAACTTCTTCAATCAAGCGGAACTTCCAAGGGTGTACACAAAGATGTGGATCGAAGGATTCTCGAGAGAGAGCTCACGAGAGTATATCGACAAGTTCTTTGCTTCGACTTCAAATCCTTGTGGTGGAAATGGACATGGTCTGAAGGTTTACCTTGATGACCAGCCACTGATTAATGAACTTGCCAAAACACCACTTTTTTGTCTCATGGTGTGTCACTTATGGAGCGAGGGGGTTTTAAACACTGAAATTGCAACTCAAACAGAATTATTAGACAGCGTGAATGAATTTTTGATGCACCATGCCAATGCCCGAGCAACACCAACAGACATCATTACAGAAAAAGAACTAATCGAAATCATTCGTAAACTGGGTAAGGTTGCTCTAGCTGGTCTGATCGATGACTCAAAAAAAATAGTTTTTACGCCCCATGATTTCCAAAGAGTTCCCGCTATCCTTGATAGGGCATGTGAGCTTGGGATACTATCCAACACGACGATTGCAACGAAAAGGCTCCCACGATCCCACGAGACCACATCCACGAGCATTGAGTTTTATCACAAACTCGTTCAGGAACACTCGGCTGGGAAATACCTCGCTGCTAAAACGAAGAAATATATGTTACGACTGAAGATTTCTAAGTTGGACAGACTACTGCACAACTTCAAGGCAAACATCGGTGACTATGAGAATCTCATCCGATTCGCTGCTGGCACAGATAACGGCCTTTGCATACGAATAATGGAGGCGCTCCTTTCCAACCGTTTTTTGGATGAGAGCGAGCGATATCGCATTCTTATTGACTGCTCATCAGAGACCAAGGGTACAGAAGGAAACGTGTCTTCATTGGTTCAACGATGTGTAACTGCACAGAGTATTGTTCTTAAGTCACCGACTGTCTACACCGTCGTTGGGATGCAAAATCTTCCAATGGAACTAAAAGACAAGGTATGCACATTTTCATTTCACAACATATGTTTACAATACTAATTTCATAAAGATTGATTAAGTTTCCTTCCCTCTGCTATAACTATAAGTCAAAGGGGTACGATTGTTTTAATAGATTATTGATTAACATTGACGGCGTCTGTATAAATAATTATGCAAGATAAAATTATCAAGACGTATGATTCTTTATCCTATTATTTGTTTCCATCTTTGCCCAATTACGGCCTTGATCAAGGTACTTCATTCCAGAAACAAGAAAAAGTGAAGTTTTCTCAAATGTGCGTTTCTTTCAGCATTGGGGCGCCCGGAAGTCACTCGGGTAACCGTAGTATAATAAAAAAAGACCATATGCAAATTTTCTGTACTTTTGTCGGAAAAAATATATTTATCCAGCACAATGTCGTCTCTTTTTGCGTTGGAGAAGAGCAAATAGCGAGTTTCAAATCACACTTTGGCCGCTCTCGCAAGCTCTCACTCGTTTCCCTGTGGTCAAGAGACTTTGGGGCAAGCGGTTAATGAAAATACTAATCGTTAGCTTTCTTCTGGTATCAAACTTGTTTCGGTTAATTGTATACTTTTTTTAGGAATAAAGGAAACAAAAAGGCTCGACCAATAACTTATCAACGTCTGAATTGACCTATTGACCTTTAATTCCCTGATGCAAGCGCACTAATGACGTCATCTTCGCTAAATCGTTGTCTTTTATCCTAAAATGCGACACTTTCACAGTGTTTATACATCTTTTTTTTAATTATTAGTAAGATATAACATAATCACTGAAGTTTTGGGTTTTATTTAATGAGTAATTTTAAAATAAGAGCCATTTTACTGTTATAATTTACTGGATCGTACCATTAAAGTCGCAGGGTAGAAAGATGCATTTTCCAACCGCGCCAAATTTAATTTACGTTCCGACATTCTGTTAAATGGGTTCGTGTTGTTAAGAATCCACTGCTTTCTGCTCCACCAAACGTCCACATGCGGAGTCGTTTATCAACTAAATTGTTCAAATTTATGGATGCTTCCTAGCTTCCCAGGTGTTTGTGTTGCTGTTGAAGCATTTCATTCACCTGCTATCATTCTTTGTACTCCAATTGCCAGAAGGCAAATTTCATTTTGGTTTCATAGTTTCATCGGAGTCGTTTATCAACTATATGTATTCAAATTTATGAATGCTTCCTCCCCAGGTGTTTGTGGTGTTTATGCATTTCATTCATCCGTTATTATTTTTTGTACTCCAATTGTTAGAATACAAAATGCATTTTGGTTTTATAGTTTCATGCAATAAGTAAGTCAATAAAAGAGTATGTTCTGCACAATAAAAACAATGTGTGTCCCTATTGTACAATGTAATATGTCCCCTCATTTTGTAATAGTTAATTTACCCATTCACATAATGGAACTACCTGCCCGATGAAGCCAGTGGCCTGTGACCCCTGAGCACTCAACACCATGTGGGAGTCAGTTCGTGGTCAAATTCTTTTATGAGACAAATACAAGCAAACGTTTCCATACGGGGAAAATGATTAGACTGAGTCAAAAAAAGCAAGTAGCCTATGTAAAACAAAGGATCTATATATTTAACATTATGGAAGAAAATACATCTATGACTTATTAATGTAAAGGAGTAGGGAAGGGAGCTTCCATTACTTCAGCGAATAATATGTTCAGATAGAGTCAGGCTGCAATCTCGTTTGCTTTAATGATTACCACCAAAACAAGACATTAGATAGTTAAGAATCTAGCCGATTTCATTGTAAATATTCTTCTTCACCGCGACCCCCCGCCCCCCCCCCCCCCCTACCTGCTGCAAGCCGAAGATGACGTGATCTTTGGACTTCTACCCCCGGCGAAAAGGCAGGGTGTACTAGTTCGTTGATAATGCCATCTTGGGCGGCTCGAAGTAAGTGCAGAGAATATTATAGAAATGAAAAAAAGAACAGGCCACATTATGGACTAGAGATGAAATAGATATCTTCATCAACCTATCAATGTTCTGACTATTTGTCTCTATCTCTCTTTCTCTACATCACCTGCCTCTCTTCCATTCTATCTCTCTCTCTCTGTCTGAACACCAGGTTAGGACAGTAAAGCTTGAGGGTTCTACTCTAACAACCGACGTGACGAGTGGACTATGGTCCTGCCTCAAAGACTTTTTGATGTTAGATATTCTCATCATCTCAGACTCGTCTCTCAGTTTCCCTCCATCTCCTCCGGAGCTTCTATCAGTCACACAGCTATCAGCTGAGAGAGTAACGTCACAATGCTACACAGAAGTGCTCTCATCGATACCTGGAGTGAGAGATATCGATGTCTCTATCGATGTTACAGAGACGAGCAACACTTTTCAGATCACCACCGGGCCTATGATCATGGCTAGGGCTATGGATGAACAGTTCTGTGTTCATATTAGACTACACGCATCACTCACCACAGACAGGAAAATTGAATCAGGAGAGACAATTGGAGGGATTAGTCTTCTATTTGAAGACCAAACCAAAAAAAAACAGCGGCTGAATGTGTCCGGGGTGAGGGGCAGAGACGAAGAAGCCTTGGTGGACCTGTTTGTCAAGACTAAACAACTAACGTACTTGAACTTGGGGTATGTAGATCTAGATCTAACGTTAGGTCTAAATCTTTATTCATGTATGGTGGTGTGACCATAGTTCGCGCGTGAACTTAGTTCGCTATCTCAGGGATCTCAAGTCAAGAAATCAGTAAAATTTCGAAAATTTGATATCACTATAGACTCTAGGTCTAGATCTAAATGGAAATAGAGAATCCTAAAATTACGGAAAGAAGACATTTTCTATGGAATTGGAGGTGAAATTAGTAAAATATTGACAAAAGATCGGCAAATTTTGCAGTCTTTTTGCGTCCGTTCTGAACAAATATGAACTTGCCAACAAGGGTCTGTAGGCCCTAGACTCTAAATCTTTATTTTAAGAGCAAATGTCATCAAAATTGTAAATAACAAGTGGTACCCACCAGAGGCGGCGAATTATTTTCATGACCGGGGCGACAAAGTGCGAGCCTCAGGGATAGACCCAGTGAACGAGAGGGGTGAAGGTGACGGAAGTGACTAGGCTAGGTCCTATCCCCTTACACTTTCACATGTTTTTGAAGTTTTGTTGTAGACTTCTAGACCCTAGGCCTATTAAAACATTACGGTATTGTAGTAGAGTAGAGGTCTATACAAACAAGCAATATACTTTTTTCACACTTCCCCTTTACATTGCCGGTAGGCCTAATTAGTGTGCAGTCCGAGGCGAAGTGTTGTAAATATTTAGACCTCTAGAGGTCTAGGCTAGTAGTAGTAGGCCTAGAGAGTCTAGACTAGGTAAATATTAGTAAACTTTAATTAGATCTAGGCCTAGACCGGTCTAGAACTAGGTCTAGACCCTAGTCATGTAACGAAGGACCTTGAGTTTGACTTAAATACTATTTTTAGAAAGATGTACACCATTTCCCTTTAGAAAACAGGCTACAATGTTTGTATAACCAGGCTGGAAGGGATTCCTAAAAAATAAAACTTAATAAAAAGAGCGAGCGGAATATTAATTTTGTTAGCACTGATCTAACTCTATTTCTAGGTCTATCTATAGACTAACTCTTAATCTTGTAAACTTACAGTGTGAAATGTGAACTGTGCTTAAGTGATACCAACGAAAAACAAATTTTCCGCAATATTTACTTGTACATTTGAAGGACATTATGCGAGGGATTGTAGCTAGCGACCGAGCGAGAGGATTTTCGCATTTTTATTAGGCCTAGAAGTCTAGGCCTAGTCCAAACAATGCACTCTTGGGCCCTCCAGAGCCTAACAAAGAAAAAGTGTTGCAGTCTGTAGTCTAGTCAGCATTTGCTATACATTGGGTGTGCACTTTTTCAAAGTTTCCGGTGGGGGGGGGGGGACGATCCCCTCCCCCTTAACATTGCCGCCCCTGGTGGTAGGCCTAACTGATTGTATGATATTTTTCCTTGCAAAATATCCAATTATCTTACATTTGATCGATTGCATTTTTCGATAAAACAGATGTAAACCTCCGTGCACGAAGTATTAAAGTGTAGTTGTTGTTTATGACTTTTTCCCGAGTTGCAGCGCGCACGTACGTACGCCAATCCGACATCGAATTTTAGATCGCGATATCTCCGGAATCCTTTGGCGAAAATTGTTTGTAATAGCACCAATTTGTAGTTAAAAACTTTGCCGTCCATTCGCTAATAATTGATTAAAAAAATGTGTGTAAAATAAGGGAAATAATGAATCAAATATCAAATTTTCTAATATTTTCAAAAAACTCTGCGAACTTTTTTTTTTCAACGGAAATTTTTTGTGTTCATTTCGCTTTTTTATTTTAAGTCGGCATGAACCACAGATAATGTATTAAAATGGTGTTTTAAGGATTTTCTCACTATTATTGATATCATTATCATGATTATATTTGTTATTATCAATACCATTATTATAATATGGTTATTATCATTATTGTTATTGTTAGTATTGTTGCTTTCATTTACCTCTGTAAAGAGGGGATGCATAATTCACTTGCATTCTTTATTAATGTAATATTTTTTCCCAATATTTGCTTTCAAGAATCACATTATTTCCCTTATTCCTTTTCAAATATTCTTTGTAGGAGTGGAGGTGGTACTCTACACAAAAAGAACAACGTCCAGGTGAGTGACTTTTGCTATACAGGTGCATGCATTTCACTTTGAAATATTCAACAAAGGGATATCCTCTGAATTTTACTATTAAAGGGAATTGCAAAACAGTTGCATTTTTTGTTGTGGAAAGAACTCAATTAATACTCAAAATATGAACGTAATACTTGTAAGTTCGGCTTCACTGACGTGGGATTCTGTATGTCCACACGTTTATTCTCAATATTTAATTCGATGTAAATAAAAGTGACAAGTTTGTCTGTTTATATTTATTGCAGAATACTAGGCTTGAGATAGAGCAATGCCAGCTATCTACTGAGATGACCACAAAGTTGTGGTCCTGTCTTAGATCCTTCACCTCACTGACCCATCTCACCATCTCAGACTCCTATCTCAGTTTCCTTCCATCTCCTCCTGAGCTTCCATCCGTCACAAAGCTATCAGCTAAGAGTGTGACGTCACAAAGCTATGAAGGTCTGCTCTCATCGCTTCCTTGCTTGAGAGAGATCGATATCCATATCGATGATGCAGAGAGAGACATAGCTCAGATCACGGCTTGTCTTCGTCGGACCGGAGGGCAGCAGCTTACACGCATCGACCTTGCATCACCGCCATCACTCCCATCAGAGAAGCAGAGTGTATCGAGAGAGACGATGAGAGGACTGGGTCTTCTGATCAGAGAACAAACCAAGAACCTGCAGTCGCTTGATCTGAACTGGGTGAAGTGCACAGACGAGGAAGACTTGGTTTACCTCATCGAGTGCTGCAAACATGTGAATACGATGTCAGAGCTGAGGTAGGTTCTTGTTCTAATCTTGTATAAAATAGATTAAAATCCTACTAGACGATCCTGTTTAGTTAGTTTGCAGTGAGAAAGCATAATGATACGAATGCGTCAAGGGGTGCAAAGGTTAAAACGTGGGCGTAACCTCCAATTAGGATGGGTTTTGTATTGCTCTCAATTGTTATTTTAGAATTTTCATTTTACAGTTGCAATAAATAGATTGAATTTGAATACATGTATTGAAAATCCAAAATGTTGATATACAGTTGCATGTATTATTATAAACCGTCGGAAGGTAAAATAATGTAGACCTAATAAAAAAAAAAATCATATCCTGATAATATTAATTATCATTATCATAAATTGTCATTATTATTATTATTATTAGGTCTATTATTATTGTTATTTTGCCATCATTATCATCATTAATTATTATTGCGTTTACAACTGTTAATATCATCATAATGTTATTATTGTCATTATCTTATTAATTATCATCAGTATCAATATTTTCGGGTTGCAAGTAAGTGTTTTATGTTTAGGCAGAATGGCGAATCACTGAATACCGGCATCGAATTAAACAGTTTTGTGCTGTAGCTGCAATGAACCGTTAAAAGCAAACTGTCCTTTACATCGCTTTTTCGGATGCATCGTCTAAAGAACATCAAGTTTCATGAGGTGGCATGTATGCCCCACCCCCCCCCCCGACCGGTTTGCGTGTTTTCCCCTAACCTAGCCATCCTAGAATGCATATTAATATTTGAATCTATTAATATTTGCGTTGGTACGGTGTTGTGGAGATCAAAATTAAATCGGCCAGATTCTGGACTATAAACCAGTATGTCGCAATGATTATGGACAAGTTACGACCTGGGTAGTCATTCGTTTACGGTAAGCCTCCCAATTTTTGTCGCAATGTCATTTATTTTAAGTAAACTGAGCTTTGCACTTATAATTTTTGTATGAAATCCTATATTTGATAAATTATCGCATCAGATTCTGTGTGTGTGCGTATCATGAATATTGATGACTAGCGCATGACGTATAGGTTCCTATTGAGCCAATCAAATGCAGCGACAGGATGGCTAGGTTACGGGAAAAAAGACGCCCCCCGGCCATCGTCAGCTCTTACTCTTCGACTCATAATTTGTGAATTTTCGAAGCTTAAGCAATGCCAAACTAAGCCTAGGGAAATTACAAATTTTCCCCTTTTCTCCCCCTGGAGGTTTTTTCATCAACAAACATTAATTTCGATTTAAAAAATCAATTTTTAAGGCTGAATAACTTTTGGCTTAAAACTGATGCTCGTGAGCTGTTTCATCGAATCAAATTTAAGCTAGAATTCATTTTATATTTTAGGTTAAATGTAAAGGGCTCTGCAATCAAGGCTAGTCGATTTTGGGTCATTCAACCACAACATTCCGTCGCTAAACTACTTTGAGCACGAAAAAGAAACCGTTAAACATTTTTTATGCAAATGCCCACTCTTTCTTATAGAAAGAGCCATGCTTATAACAGAATATGGCATAGAAAACGAAAAAGTAATCCTAATACTCCTGAAATCAACAGACATTAATCACCAACAGGCTCTGGTCAACTTCGTAATTAGAACTAAAAGGGTACACCTGTACCCCTACTAACCACCTTGCACCGCACATAATTATTTGAGCCCATATGTTTCGCTTTTTATAGTGAGTAATACATGAAGAAGAAGAGTGAGAAAGAAAAAAATCTTCATGTATATAATCTGTTTTTTATTGGTTTTCGGACAAAATTTTGAAGAAACGCGGTGGAGACGACTAGACATATTGGTGGACGTCGGAGGGCCTAGGCTCACAACGCACCGTGTCCGAGCTGGTCCTTGGGCGTCCTATATAGCCAATAAGCCTTTTGCTCGCCAACCACTGAATTCTTCAACATTAAACAAATATTTAGCTTTTAAAAATCAAATTTATCCAAATCTATATATCAAAAAAAGTAAATCTAATTTTAAAGGAATACAAATCCTAAAAGAAGAGGCGTAAATATTCACTTCTGAATGATAAACGCCTATAAACTAAAACAACGACAACAACAAAATCAACCACAACATTGCGTCGCTAAACTACTGCAAGAGAGGTCCTCGAAAAGTAAGTAAATTCCGTTCTGTTGATGCAAAAATTGTTATTTTGGTAGAAGGAAAGTATTCCTCTCAGTTTTAACCGAAAGATATTTGAAATAAATATGAACTAAAAGCATTCCCCAACTGAGCTAAACTTATTAAGTTAACTCTTCGAATTGCACCGGTTCATGCATTTCCGTCCCATTCATATAGCCTACATTCATGCATGTTTAAATGTATAATCTACTTGTCTAACGATGTTCAATAGGCCTATTTGTTTAGGACATGTAATAAAATAATATAGATTTAGTCTAGTTTATTCTTGCATTTGAATACAAAATAAGTCTACGACGGCTTTAGGAATCATCGCGTTGCATGGTTTTGCCGATAAGTTAGTGCTTATAATTGTAGATTTATTTAGGCTTAGATTCCGAATCTACTTTGTTTTTTGCCGGTAGGCAGTGCGGTAGCCCTTGTTTCATGTTGATAATAACAATCAACGAGATCATTGCTTTAACGTTAACATTTTATGTAAGAAAATTGGACTCCACAGTGTCAGACCCAAGACCAAGTTAGATCTTGATTAAGATCTTAATGTAGATTTAGTCTGCATGATTACTAGATCTATTGTAGATGTAGACCTAGTCTCTGCACTGCACCCTTTGTGCAGGACTAACTTACATAAGTTGGAAGTTAGAGTTAGTCCTAGATCTTGGCTAGGCCTAGACCTAAATATAGTCTAGACTCTACTTGTATTTTTGTGACATATAAATTAACAGGAGTTAGACCTAGTCTACATCTAACAGTAAACATTTAGATTTTAGACCAGATGTAGAATGTTATGTAGGTCTAGTACTAGTAGGCTCATGTATCAAGCTCTATATTTTGTTTTTCTTCTTCTTCAAGACCTACTTAGATATGAATTACCAACTTGTTGTTGAGTTAATAGTCTTGATATTCATTTATGATAAAGGGTTAAGATACCGGATATTGTATTTTACAATAACAAACTGAAAATGCTGTGTTCTTAATTTAAGATGAAGCCAACCATGACAAGTAAAAAAAAAAAAAAGACAAATTACTAGATCATCCAGATTTGATAAATATTGTACATAGCATGGGGCAGCAATTAAAGTATAAAGATGTGGTTGAACAAATTCTAATAAGCATATGCATAATGTAAGCTTTAACCTGTTTGTTATATACCAGTTGAGGTATCTCTTTCCCTTCGATTCACCAGAGGGAATTTGTTTATCAAATCTCTGTACAATAGGGTTTGGTTCAAGATCAGATTATTCAATATTGGGATTACACTGCTGTAGAGTCAGATTGAAAATGAAAGCTAAAGTTTAAGATCAACACATTCAAGATCAAGATTTTAAAGAAATGTTTGGGATCAAAATCAAAATCAAGATGAGTCCAAAATGTGTATTATAAAAAAGGCTCCACGTTCTATAGTCCAATTAATACAATTATCACATTATCTAAAACATTCAATGTGGTCAGTGACATAGTGGTTTGACCCAAATACATTTAAATTACAATTAGAATCACTGATGAAAATGTACTTTTGTTCAGTTGAACACATTAGATTAGGTAAAGTAACAACTATTTTTCTGAGAAATATATTTGCTCTCTTTATGGTATATGTATATCTCTGTTTTAAATCTTAGGTTGCAGAGTAAAGATCTGTGGCATTTACATGAACTGCAAACTCATGGCATCTGGACTTTTCATACCTAAGGTCTTGTCCATCTTTTCAAGTTGAAAAGTAAGCAGTATGAGTTTACATAATTGATCTTATCAGTATGTTTTGCGCCTGTCATCATTGCCATGCTCCTACAGCAATCAATAAGAAAGAAAATTTTTAAAAAGTAAGTACAGTTCTCATAGTCCTTGTTAGAGGTCTGATTCCGATCATACCCAATCTATTGTAAAACATACACAAATGGTTATGATTTTTTTTCTTTTCCAAAGCCTAAAAATAAATTATTTTTTCCTCTTTTCTAACCTAAACTGCTTTCGTATCAATATTTCTAAAGAATATTCTTTATCCCTTTACTTTATTTATTTTCCAATCAAAACAATTAACATGATAAGAAATACAAAAGTTGTAGATAGATTGACAAATTAAACAAGTATTTATTGATTTTGTTTAATTACATAACTTTCCATTCTAGACTGCAGAGCCTGTATCCCCTCTAACATTATGCTTCATATGGATCATCAGCCAGCCTACAGATACAAGCTCCCTTTTCCAGCTCCAAGCAAGAGGGACCACAATGCTAAACAGATCGTGGACTGGTCGCTTTCTCATTTAAGTACGACTTCCAGTGAAACAGATTTTAAAATTAACTCATCTGAAGATATTACAAGTGCTCCAGTCAGCGTACTAAAATTTGCCATCGAGTATGAGAATATTGGTAAGATTTCATCAAGTAATGTTTAAAGGAACACTCAAAGCTTTCTCCCTTTCTCAATCCTCCTCATATAATTACATAATTATCTTGATTACACTTAGGCAACCCTTCACAAGGTCCATTTAGTAACAGCACCAGACAGAGGAGAGGAGAGAGAGAGAGAGAGAGAGTGAGACTGGAGCGTTTTTAATATCTTCAGATGAGTTAATTAGAAAATCTGTTTCGCTGGAAATCGTAGTTAAATGAGAAACCAACCAGTCCACTGCAATGATAATTCCAAGAATTATATTCTTTTAAACAGAATTGTAGAATCTTACGGAAAAAAGAAAAAAAACTAATTACAGTTGAAAGATAAAACTAAAGTCATAATCCATATTAAGTTAGCTAAGTAATTTAAGCCTGCATTTTCTAGAAATATCTTGCTAAGTGCTGATGCTGATCTAAAAATCTATGATTCTGTCATGGAGGTTATTGTTTTTGAACTTACATTACGTGGATAAAACCGTTCATGGTGATAAATATTAAAATATCAAATTAGAAATTTCAAAGAAGCAAATTCATCTGAGCAGTAATGGACCAATTTGAGGGCCTATTTTGATCTCTTCCTAGAGGTTCTGTTGGCATGACCATGTGTCAATAATTCCCTGTTGATGCCTCAATTGTACATGTATATTCTTAGCAATTGCACAAGAATAAATATAAAATAAACAACCGAACATTGTAATTGCAGTGAAATTAGATATGTCAGACAGGAAATAGTATAAGAACTCAGATTTGTTTTAGTCCTTAGAAAACGTTAAAAGCTGATAGAAAAAAGAAGATAATTAACTCCATCTAGACAACCTATTGTATAAACACAACACATTTTTACCAACTGCATGACCTTACTTGACAATGTGTATTACCCGTAGAATAACAACCATATTAGTTACAGCAATCCTCACCATAAATGTTACTCTTTTTAACTCCACCAATATACCTCGACTAGACAGTGGCAGATATTAGCTGCAATAGTTTTGTGTAATTGTGTCATTGAAAATGTTGTCATTATATCCCTTGAAATTGCTATTGCTCATCATTTATAAAATGTAGATTTTCATACATTAAAGCATAAGAATAGCTATAAGACTTTAAAGCTTGACAAATTTGTGTAAATGTTATTTTGTATTTGAGCAATGTATTGTTTGTCATTTAATTAAAAAAAAATGAGTTATGAAAAAAAGGAATGGATGAGATTGTGCGCTAACGCATATTTTAGTAATAATGAAATGATGATAAAGGGCAATGATATATGATTCAATGATGGTGTGTTTATTTAAATGATCAGATAAACTAGCAGTGAATTTGTTAGAAGTCAGTGGTTATTATTTGTATTTTTACTTTATTTATTAATTATTATTATTATTATAAATGTTTTATTGTTGGGAGGAGGCAGGGGTGTGAAAGAACAAAACAATCACTTTGAAAGGGACAGAAAGCAAAGAGTTGTGATATCAGTGTGGTTGTGTGTTAAAGAGAGAGAGAGAGAGAGAGAGTATGTGAATGGAATAAGGGCACAAATTTATAAACAAATAGATAATCAATGGCCCAAAATTTACCTTTAATTTTGTACAAAATTCTCCATTCTCTCCGATACATAATAAAATTGTTAGCCTTCATACGCCTTTTGAGCAAATCAATGCTTGAACATATCGGATTAATAATGGGATGATCTTTGTTTTAATTCGTTTCATTTGGAGAGGGTTACTCTCTCAGTATTTAAACACGGCCTAAAATCGAAATCAATATTAGGCCCTTAAAATTTATCTGATCACTTTTAATATGAATTATAGGGCCTGATGAAACACCCCCCTTCCCGGAATTTGTAACTTTTGTCGCTAAGCAAATTAAATGAGGCCTACAAAATCAAATCGTTCATGGGAACAAAAATCTGATATATAAATCCCAACATGAAAATACTAAGAGTATTATATTTTACGCATTCTCTGTCTGTTTCTCTTTCTTAATTTTTCTGTTCTTTGTATGTCTCTCTACTATATATATTCCACTCTCTCTTTATATATATATGTATATATATATGACACCCCCCCCCTTCTTTATCGCTCTCTGCTTCTTTCTCTTTACTCTAACATCCAACGCACCTTACCTCCATCACTCTGTTTTCTAAACATAGGATATACCACTGTGGAACTAGAGAGGGCGGTATACTGGAATCTCATCTCGTAGGTCTCCATGCATCACTACTCGGCGACCTCTATGTGGCGGTTCAACATGTAAGTATCGCTCAACGGTGTGTGCACTGTACACTTTCACTATTTCTCATTTCCATCTGTATCATGACTGCTATGATGTCAATAATGTTCTGTATTACCGTTTTTAATATTCAATTTCTAAATTGATTTCCATTTTGGGCCCATTTTCTTTGTTAACGTTTCCTTAGTGTTATTATTTTTCTTCTTGTAAAACCATTCCCTTCTGCTTTGTAAGTTTTTTCAAACTGTTTTATATTTTGAGTTTTTGTATCATACTCTTTTGTCTCTGTCCCGGGTCTCTGTATTTATTGTTGTTGATGATTGTTATCCCATTTCCTAGACACCAAATGCTCAAGAGAATATCGAAACGTTGCTAAATGAAAACATTTACATTTCCTCTCTCCCATGAGTTCCTATTACGTTTTTACACGTACTTCATTTTTTTTCTCTGTCTGGATTTGCACTTCAACATTCTATCAAATATTTCATCAAATATTATCTTTGTTTTCGGTGTTGTTTCGATGGTACGATTTTTAGTATGATTTATTATTTTTGTTCCTTGCATGAAATTGAAAAGTTTCTTTCTTTAAACCATTTCATTGTTGTTGGTGTTGTTTTTGGGGGGAGAGGGGGGGGGAGGGGGGGGGGTGCTACTATCGTTATCATGAGCTCGTTCACTTGATCCTTATTTTGCTGTGTTTTGGTTCATTTCACTTTTTTTCTCCATTAAATTGTTATTTTAAGTTGTGCTACCACTATTAAACCATTTCTTAAGTTTGTACCAGTGATTATGTATGTGTTTAATATTGTATGCTTTTTAATAACCCCCCCCCCCCCACATGTTGCTCCCCGGTTGTCTTTTTATCTCTACTTGGGGCGTTCTTTATCTGCATCAGAGTCGGCGCTCACGGGGAGGGGGGCACAATGCCCCCTCTTTTTTTTTCTTCAAGTACACACAAAGCGCTTCCTTTTACGGAAGAAAAGTGTTCATTTTTATTGTGACGCTGTTCTTTTTCAATAAGTTTCCCTTCCCCTTTGATATCTGCCCCTCATCAAATTTGCAAGGTGCCTTTTACTTTGACATATTAACCTTTTCCTTTCTTATGAATTCCCTTTTCCCCGTTTTTATAACTGCCCATTTTCATTTCTGGTGAATGACTTTTGTACAACTGAAGGATTGACTGATAGGTTTATTGAGAACATTCCATGATCTTAATCATACAACTAAATTGACATGAATAACAATAACAATTATGAACGTGTTTAAAGGTAATACAAAGTTTTGGTATGGGGTCATGAATTGGGTTAAAATTAACATATTGGAAGCATGCGATCATATACAAGATTCAGTGATCGTTGTCGCGGTTGAAATCGAGTCTAAAGTTATGAAATTGTAAATAATAAACTATTTATGTTTCTTAGCTCCCTCCCAAGGTCAAAATATTAATTGAGCCAGAAAACAATGTTTCTTTACTAAAATCTACCGATTAGCAATTCCCGTTTGGAAATTTTATATCACAACTACATATTCTGAGATTTTCGTGGTCGCAGCTACCATTGTACGGCCGTAGGCGCTATTTGAAATTTATAAAAATATACCGGGAGCACCGGTAAATTTTTATATTTAATTTTTCTCGAAAGCAAAAGTGTTTTAGGGGCTAAGTTTTCGAGTGCTTATAATACATCCACGGGGGCACCCAAATATGTCAAAATGGTAAAGAATCACTATCCACCCAATTTTCAAAATTTCCAAAACGTTGTAATACCTTAAAAAAAATATATATGCAAATTGTAAAAAAAAATATATATAGACCATGTCAATTGTTCAATATTAATGAGAAAGAGAAGAAGCGAAAGGCAGAGGAGAGAAGAGATTAGTAAAAGAGTAGAGAAAAAAGCTAAGCAGACCGACCGAGGAAGAAAAAAGGTTGGAGAGCCAGAGAGGTAGAAGAGGGTTGATAGGAGAGGGTAGGTACATCATAGGTTTATATATTGACCATATGTCATATCTGTCTTTACTTACACGGAATATCTATACATGTATGTATAATTTATAAACATATATATACCTGTACAACAGGTAATGTATAACAACACTTCTTGAACACTAAATAGGAATGACATGAACATAATCGGGTAAAGGAAGAACAGGAATGATAGAAGCGGAAAGAGGGAAACTGGCAAAGGAATAGAATGAGATCAAGAAGAAAGCGAAGAGGGAGATAAATCTAAAGAGAGAGAGAGAGAGAATTTGTAGGTAAGTAGTAATGGTATATCATAGGAATAAGTAGTTCGCTATGTTATTATTCATTCATAATTTTGTTACATGCAAAGAATATATACAAAAAGATATATTAATTTGTTGACGTAATGCAACATTAAATTATAATTAAATAAATAGATGGGTAGGAGAGGAGAGAAACAAAGAAAGTGGAGAGAGAGGAGGACAAAACTAGCAAAGAAATATGAAGATATTTAGAAGGATACAGAGGGAGAGTGAGAGGTATAGGAAGGAGAGGGAAAGAGGGGGCGGAAGAGGAAAGTTAAAAGTAAGACAGATTGGGGACATGATGGATCTCTACGATGCGATTCGACTGCAACTAATTCTTTCCTTTTACAGACAATATTGAGCAACTGTTACAAAAACATTTAATAATCCTCTGCAACCATTGTGCAACCGTCTGAAAATCACTAAAAACCCGTAAATGAATTAAAATCGGATGAGTATTTTTTAAACATTATCTTCAGTTATATATTTTGCGACCATGACAGTACATATAGGGTCATCGAAGTTCACGAATCTTCATGCGTAGAAAGAGAGGGTGAGAAAGATGAAGAGAGAGGGAGAGAGAGGAGAGGTGTAGTCGTCTAGTGTTTACGGCAACAGACTTTGGATCGGTTCGAGTCCCACTGCCGCAGTAATCTACATTTGTCACTCTCCACCTAGGTGTTAAATGGATACACGGTCATCCTCGTATAAAGCGAATGTGAATGTGGTAGTAGCTTATGTGAGCTTGTAAAATGGCGCCTGTGCTGGAATTATCCCCATGGAGCGAAGCGTGTGCACTTGCATGTGCAGATTAGCAATTTAATACAATGACGGGCTAATAATAATTACAGTGTAAATTTTAAATGTTTATAAATGCGATTATAAATGTTATATTAAGCGCTACTGGTGTGACTTTTATTATCATTATTATTATTAATATTATTATTATTATTATTTTCATTATCCTTGTTATTAAAAACACAGAGGGTGAGATATAAATGAATGGTAATTTGAGTATATGTATCAAATACAATCGTATCCATTTGTATTGAAATTAAATTTCGCAGGGTATATGTAAATGCTGCTAACAATAATTGTTACATCAATTACGATATATCGATCTCACCAGATACGGTAGGATACTACTGCTGAATCTTTCATCTCTACACTTAGACTCTCTTATCATATTGTTGTGTCGGAGCAGACGCGGATCCAGGTGATGTGTCGAGCGGGCCTTGGTCCAAAAGACGGGCCCCCACCCCTGGCAAAAACAAAAATAAAAGAAAAAGATGGTTACCACAAATTTACCCTTTTTTTTGGTGCTCAAGGGGGGGGGGGGTGCTGAATTGTAAAACAGTTTTCACTACCCCCCCCCCCCAGTAAATTTGCTATTTTGTTGATGTAATGATGTCTGGGAATTGATTTCGTTCTTTTCAGAATGATGTTACTTTCTTGTTGTATGCTGTTAACACAATTAGGGTTCCACATAGCTAATAAGTCATTTTTTGCTTTTTGTTTATACAGGACTCCTAGTATCGGCCCATTATGACTCAGGTCCAGCAAATGAAAAAAAATCATGATAACCTGGAAAGGGGGTTACCCATTACGCTCTTTTCCGTTTCATCTTTATTCAACATTCCCTAGCTAGAGGATAATTGAATTCGATAATGCATTTGGGAAAGATTTTACAATAATATACATCTTTACCTAGACACGTATAGGAAACAGAATCCAGAATTCTTTAATAAAACTGACATTTATCAAGGTGGTCAGTGGAACAACCATCTGTAAAAAGACGTCTAAAATGTTGGTCTTATCATTACCCTTAGGTAAAAAAAAAAAAAAAAAAAATCGTTTATATGTAAAATTCAATGAATATGTAAACAATGCACTTCTATGTCGTTGAATATTCTTCTTCTTACCGTAATTCCATTATGTTTTCTCGTTCAGGATGAGTCCTCTGGGTGGCAGTTTTATTATATTACCAACACTGATTGAACCACAGTGCAGCTGCAGCTGACATAGTGCATTGCCTTGTACCTGACATCATTATTGTTCTCACATTGGATGAGTTCCAGTGATGACTACACACTACCCGGTCAAGTTGACATGCTGCATTGTCTCATACCTGATATATACCTGATCTACTTCCTGGTATTTATTAACCCAGTTCCTACCGGAAGCGGGTTATGTTTGTATTAAAGCTATGGGAATATGTTACATCAGTAGTCAACATGTTAACTTCCAGGATAAATGAAGTTACATTTATTTAGACAATGTAGGTCCCTGCTAACCAGCTTTATGCAGTGTCATTGGTAATTATGTTATTGAATGTAACTCTTGCCTCATTTCCATCATCGTACTTGGAATAATTTCACTCCTTATTACAGTTTTTCAAATTATCTAAGCAGCATGTTGTTTTACATTTAGATATAGAAACACTTATGTACAAATGTGTTGTTTGTACTTTTAATGAATCAAGTGTAATGATGATCGACGATGTAGATTCATATAAAACCCAGCTGTATCGGAAATATTAGGTATACGTTTTATTCATTAACTTTTTTTAAATTTGTTTTGCCTATTCCAATTTTTGGGGAAAGCTATTTAAACTTTGAAAATAACTTAAATCTGCAATGAGACTATTTATCTAATTTTTGTACAAACATGATACTTGAATATGGGATGATTTTGATGGCGAAATACTGCAGAAAATGCATGCTTTAATACAGCTATTGTGGATCTATAAACATGTTATTTTACACGCCCTAAACACTGAGTACCCCCCGCCCCCATGCGATTGGGGGAGAGATGAAGGAAAAGGAAACAGAACGTGAAATAATGCATGTAGTATATTTTCGGGCAACAGGTCCTCCCGGTTTTGCCTCATTTTACCGGGTTTTGTTCGATTAGGATAATATCATACTTCAACGATCTATTTGTTAATGGCCTTGTATTACGTTTGGTATTATTCATTATATTTTCGGAGCATTTATATTAAAAAAAAATGCAATTCATGTCAGTACTTCACATCACCATTGAAATGTGAGAGATATACCCTATGAGTCCCATGGAATGCATGAAGCTAATTAATGTACTTGTTGTAAAATTGTACATATCTTTATTATGAACCAACTGTTGTATTATATGTACTTTATATGTATAAATGTATATACGTACACATATTATATCATTCATTATTTCGACAACTATACCTTGGATTGCTACTAGAAAAGCACTATTTATTGTAATTAGGTTTGTGTGACGAAAGAATTCACGAAGTTCATACAAAAGATGCATATATGTGTTAGAAGATTAAGTAATTGTAAGCTTTTGTAAGTGATAATTCCACTATGTAAATCATTACTGGTACATACGAAACTCAAGTAACATTATTACTTTTTATTATTTCATTATTTATTGATATGCAATTGTATCATGTATCAGGATTGCCCTATAGATGAAGTAGAATGCTTCATTTGTTATTCACACAAAAACAGTACACATCTTACTCATCTAATGATTTAAATATGATAACAAAAAGGAATACAATAAGGTGAGGCTCGAAATTAATGGTTCTCTAATAGTGGTGGTTTAAAGGAAAAATTGTTATGAATTCAAATGTGTACGTGTTCTAAAAAAAGGGAAATAGAAAACAAAAATAGCAAAGACATAAAATACAATGCATATAGTAATCATTGGTTTTACTACAAGTCTACGACAGTTAAAACTTACATGTATGATAGTTGTACTAGAAGATGTACATAAACATTGAGTTATCAGGTTGTGGCAAGTGATCAATCTGGATCTTGATTCCTGAAATTGTGGTAAAAGCAAACATGAATGTTACCACAGATGTCCAAACAATATTACAATATTGCAGAAAAAGATTATTCGTATAATATCCGGAATGCACTATCGTTCCCATACTGGTCCCATCTTTAAACAAATTATTTTCTTGAGATTCAGTGATATCAACTTGCACCAACAGGGTATTTTCATGTATAAAAGCATGAATAACATCTTCCCATGATCCCATCACAATTTAGTGATTTTATCAATTTTCAATGCAACTCGGAAACCAATACGTATAATACGAGAAGCGCAGCCAACATTCATCTCCCTAAACATAGAACCCGAAGATTTTAATTTGACATAAGATACTCTGGGCCAAAATTTTGGAACACCTTACCATCTATTCTACAAAAATCGCTTTCCTTGCAGACTTTTTCCCGTAAGGCAAAAATGTATTTAATTGCTCGATATTGATACCCTTTCTTGTATTTATGTGTGAAATGACCTCTTGTGGAATTCAATGACATGTTTTGTATGTTTGTATTTTGATCGCTTACGTACATGCCTCAGCTGTTGCTATTACCATATGTATATTCCTAGGACAATGCTGTCGGATAAAGCTGTTGTTTGTTTGATGATTTTGCTTGTTTGTAATGATATGTACCCGCTGTCTATTTCAAAATTATAGTGCTTCGTTATTTTATTTTGTAATCACAGACACATGCACAGCCCAATTGAGGTAACTTTCTCTTTATAAGTGAACATGCCTTCCTATATCCCATTTACTATTTTTATTCTTTCCTATCAACTTTCTGTTATATAAAATGTAATTTTCATAATAATATCTATGATGTTCTTTCGGTAACTGTGTTAATTTATTATGGGCGTTCCCAACTCAAGCTATGCTTTCCGGGTTTTCGCCTCCTTCCGTATCTGAATTATTTACTGTATACTTTATGTTGAAATATTTGTTACATATATCATGTATAATACACATTGTGTTTCATATTGTACTGTTGAGAAGGAAATAAATGTTAATAAATACAAAAATACAAATACAATAATATTGATGACTCTTTCATTATGAAGGGATGCGTTGTTCTAGCGCCACCTTGTGACTGCTTTAGTAATAAACCACATGAAAACTGTGCAGTCGATACCCAGGAGACAACGTGTAACTGGTGCATTTCTTATCGTCCCTTAGGTATAAAGGCTATAAAATGTTGACAGTTGTAATCACTACACTTTAGGGAAATTCAAATTGGCCACACCGGTAATGTCACTGTGATGTAGTGGTGAACTATTTTCCCATTTGCTCCAAAACTAAAAAAATACGACCATTTCATGTATTTTTTAAATGGATGACTCGGAGGAATCTTTTCAGAGGACTTGTAATAATAGGCTATCTACGATGCGTTTTTAGTAGTGCCCCAAGGGAGAGGGCATATGGGAGAAAAATTGAAAAATAATATATTTGGTACACGACAAACGGGACAGTTGTCCTTAACTACGTCACAATCCACTGACAAAAGTGCCGACGTGAGAAACGCATATATCATATTTCAAACTTGCATAACTCTTTCATTATGGATTAGATTTTTTCTTCAAATTTTCGTCATTCAGATTGGCTTATTTTTCTACTTTCATTTACAACTGAGGATTGGATTGCCCCCTTCCCCATGCCCATATTGGAGGGATGACGTAATAAAGAAAGTTTATCCTGAGTGTGATGGTGGGCATTACCAGTCCGTATATACTATCTACGCATGAGTAGAAAATGTTATTAGTACCAAACGCATAGAGATGGCAACTGAAAGTTATGTAATCATTATTCATACATACAGGCCACGAGTGAATATATAAGAATACCGGGAAGGGGTAAAAAATAAAAAGCGTTGGGGAGGGGTGGGGAAGGTTGAAGAAATTGATTACTCGAAAAATGCACAAAGGGAGACTTCTAACAATGGGAAACAATCAAAACCATCTATACACAGAGTTTGGCCAACTTGGTTTTAGTAGGTCACGACATGGCTTGTATTAATTTGTTTAGTGCTCGCCCTACACAACAGTATTCGTAATATTCGGCCAAACTCGATCCGGGTTGGCCAAATTGTTCTATAATCAACGGCATTAACTCTTTATGCGCCACTTAAAAACCCCCCTGTGCCACATTCTTTTAGGGTCACACATTTCGAGGGAATCTTTATTGACTCTGCTGAATCAAGAGGCTATAACTCTTCACTGGATGATCATGATGAAAAATATTGTGCAGCAAAGTTGTAGACCGGAAAACGTGCTTTTCGATGAACCGTCATTTGTTATATTTTGAATTATCATTTTTATAATAATCATAATTATATAATGTTTAATTTTTCTTATTTACGGCAGTTTTTTATCCCTCTAGAATTTCTTATTTAGCAATGATAAGACATCTTCAAATCGAATCTATTAGAAAGGTGGACTTCTTACCTTTCTTTACATACCTTGCTCAAGTATTCTAACAATTCAGAAGGTTAGTATTTAGGTTGTTGAAGAAAAGAAGTTCAATAGGGAGAGACTTGAAAGTACCCCGCTCAGCCACCCTTGACAATGGGCTAATCTGCCCATTGAAATCCCTATTACCCCAGGTTATTGTCAATGTCCGGTTTAGCGGGGCATGAAAAGGGACGTCGTGGGGATGTTTTTCTTTGTTGTGCCATGATAAGTCAATAAGAAATAAGAGAATGTTATTGATTTTGCCCACTGGTATGAGCATGTAAAAATGGTATAGGCATAATATATTATATGTGATATACATGACATAATCAGCATCTTATTGAAATGTCTCATTATGAATGTTCACCGCATCTGTTCTCTCACCTTCTTTACCCCTCAATAAAATTGATTTCAAGTACATTTATCACAGCCATAGATATACAAAGAAAGAATGAATCAATCTTAAAATATAAACTATATTGCATTGTTTTCCATTTACTTTATTGTGAGAGAGCTTATTATCAGAAATGATTGACGAGTGGAGTATGCAATGAATAAAATATGGAGAACGGACGTGAGAGACATTATGAGAGAGAAATAGTGATATGAAATGAAAGGACTTTACTGTGAATAAAGATTATAAGAGAAAGGGATAAAGATGACGGCAAGACAGGATACATATTGATACGAAAATAACAATAATAATGTGATAGAGATGACGGAAAGAAAGAGAGTAAACACTGATAGCATAAGAATGAATAAAGATAATAAGAGAAAGATATAGAGATGACGGCAAGACATAGGGTACATATAGATAGGAAAATGATAATAATAATAAGATAGAGATGACGGAAAGAAAGAGAGTAAACACTGATAGCATAAGAATGAATAAAGATAATAAGAGAAAGATATAGAGATGACGGCAAGACATAGGGTACATATAGATAGGAAAATGATAATAATAAAAAGATAGAGATGACGGAAAGAAAGAGAGTAAACACTGATAGCACAAGAATGAATAAAGATAATAAGAGAAATATATAGAGATGACGGCAAGACATAGGATACATATTGATAGGAAAATAATAATAATAATAAGATAGAGATGACGGCAAGAAAGAGAGTAAACACTGATAGCATAAGAATGAATAAAGATAATAAGAGAAAGATATACAGATGACGGCAAGACATAGGGTACATATAGATAGGAAAATGATAATAATAATAAGATAGAGATGACGGCAAGAAAGAGAGTAAACACTGATAGCATAAGAATGAATAAAGATAATAAGAGAAAGATATAGAGATGACGGCAAGACATAGGGTACATAATTATAGATAGGAAAATGATAATAATAATAAGATAGAGATGACGGAAAGAAAGAGAGTAAACACTGATAGCATAAGAATGAATAAAGATAATAAGAGAAAGATATAGAGATGACGGCAAGACATAGGGTACATATAGATAGGAAAATGATAATAATAATGAGATAGAGATGACGGCAAGAAAGAGAGTATTACACTCATAGCATAATAATGAATAAAGATAATAAGAAAAAGATATACAGATGACGGCAAGACATAGGGTACATATAGATAGGAAAATGATAATAATAATAAGATAGAGATGACGGAAAGAAAGAGAGTAAACACTGATAGCATAAGAATGAATAAAGATAATAAAAGAAAGATATAAAGATGACGGCAAGACAGGATACATCTTTCTTTCATTAGTTTTATTCATTCTTATTCTATCACTGTCTACTCTCTTTCTTGCTGTCATCTCTAGCTCTTTCATTAATTTTTATTCATTCTTATTCTATCAGTCTACTCTCTTTCTTGCTGTCATCTCTATCTCTTTCTTTCATTATTTTTATTCATTCTTATTCTATCACTGTCTACTCTCTTTCTTGCTGTCATCTCTATCTCCTTCTTTCATTTTTTTTATTCATTCTTATTCTATCAGTCTACTCTCTTTCTTGCTGTCATCTCTAGCTCTTTCATTAATTTTTATTCATTCTTATTCTATCAGTCTACTCTCAGGGAACACTTTTATCACTAGAGTCTTCGTCACTGCTCGATTCGTCGGAATCAGAGTCCATGCTCCATGCTTCCATAGTAACAAGATCTCGAGCCTCCTCTACACTAAACACACGTTGACGTTTTCCAGCAGGTGCCATCGTAACATCAGTAAAAAAAATCCAAAGAAAACCGCTAAATACACGGTAATTTCGAATGTAACACTATGAAGAAAAACAGTTTACCGGAAAGTGTGCGATGTATACAATGTAAACAATAGTAAACGCAACGCGTGGCTACACACTGCGAGCGGTATTATGAATGTCTAATTGACTCGTATACATCTGTGCAAAAATGCGAAGTTGGCACGCCTACGTCCGTGCAAATCGGCGAACAAAGCAAACAAAGAGTTAAAAGGGATTGTTGTTGAGCGCCCTCTAACGATGTTCCTCGCTATAGGATTAGGCTACGAATAAATTTCCGAAAAAAACTCGTGATCAGCACCAACACAAAAACACGGAAATATCACATGGTGAAATATTAATCTAGAGCTCATTAACAGTAGTTTCGTTAGCATGGTCAACTGTTTTAACATGTTTGTTTGATCTTCGATTTGTATTACTAGTTTTAATTTATTTACGACTCTGTCGAAGGGAGAGAGAGAGGAGAAAAAAAGGGAGAGAGAAAGAGGGGATATACAGAGAGAGAAAGAGAGAGAGAGAGAGAGAGAGAGAGAGGGGCGTGGTAGGGAAGATATAGAGAGAGGGGGATAGATAGAGAGAGAGAGAGAGAGAGAGAGAGAGAGAAAGAGAGAAAGAGAGAGGGTGTATGCAAGAGAGGGAGAGAGAGAGTGAGACTAGAAAGATAGAGAGAGAGTGAGTGACGGGAAGGGTATAGAGGAGAGAAAGATAATGTAAGAGAGAGAGATAGAGGGCAGGAGGGGGGGGGGGGGTATAAAGAGCAGAAGAATTATATTCGAACTTGTTTTAGAATCTTGCCCACTGAAACAAACATGTAAAGACAAGTTAGAACCATGGAACAAAAGCGTCGCGTTTACTTGCTGCAATTTTTTTGGGGCAACACCGCCACCCCTCCCCCCTCTCCCCCTCCCTCTCCCCGAGTTCCCCTCCCTCATGTTCGCGGCATTGAAAACAAATACATCAGCAAATTGGAACTCGACTACACTTGATCGATATAACTATATGCATGCATCATAAACTCAGCATGTCTTATGCAGGTATGGATCATAATAAGATTCTCACCCAACCAGTCGTTATGATATTTAGTCGAGGTACTCTATTTATACAGTGGCGTAGTCAGCCTATTTTAAATGTGTGCAGTTAAATGAGGGGGGGGGGGGGGGGTCCTGCAGGTCTTACTCGGAAAATGAAATGATATTTTCAAACCCTGATTAAGTGGGTTTGAAAGAATATAGCTATAGTGGGTCACATGGCGGGCCGGGGGCTAGGCGGCCCTCACAATTTGCAGTCCTTAACAAACAAAGAAAAACAAAAGAAGATGACATTTGCCCTAGTACAATTGACTTGTTTTTTCAAAAATCCTTTTCGATTGTTTCATTAGAGTAACTTTCACTTCGCCGTTTACCCCCCCCCCCTACTCTTTCTACCTCCCCCGTCCCCTCTCACTTCCTTAATCTTTCATTCCCTCCTTTCACTTTTTCTTTATCTATGTTCTTCATTATACTTTGACTTTACCCCTTCTTCTTACATTTTTGTTTGGTTTTTCGGCGGTCTTTATCTTTCTCTCTCTCTTTCTCTTTCTTTTCCTTTCTCTCTCTCTCTCTCTCTCTCTTTTTCTCTCTTTGTCTCTTTGTCTATTTCTTCCTCTCTTTTCTGACTTTCTTTCTTACTTTCTTTCTTTCTTTCTTTCTTTCTCTTTCTTTCCGTTTCCCTCTCTCTGACTCTCTCTCTTACACATACACACACACACGCACGCACACACATGTGTTTCTGCATGCCAGAAATAAAGGACTCATTATGTACACATCTGTATTTTCAACATGTTCAAAAACATTATGTTTGTCTGAATATAACATTCTGATCACGATTTGAAAAATAACCCCATAGCCAACGATCTAGTAATTACAAAACAAACATTTTCAACATGCGAACGGAGCATATCCGATACCTAAAAGGTCATCAAACTTTGAATAATTTAGATGGACGTTTTGCGAGTGGTCATGGAGGTGAATGTATAAATGTTATGGGTGTCCTCGGTTTAATACCGTACACACACACACACACACACCCTCCCCAAGATTCGGGATGGCTCGTAGAATATTAAACTTACATGTTCTGGTATGGATCCCCCCCCCCATTCAAATGTGTTTAATGAGGGGGTAAGTTCATTTGAAGGAAAATTAGTAATTATTATAGTGCCTCTAACTCGTCATTTTAACATGATAACATTTGCTTATCTCACGCAAACTAAAAAGGTCCTTTAGAAACGTCGTGGGATTGCACGAAATTGCGCTCAAACTCCCTTCAAAACATTGCTTGCAATCAACTAGAACGACTATTAAGCCTCATGTACGTCTCAAACATATAGTTGAGTACTAATTAGGCAAATAAGAATTGATGTGCACTGTGAAGTTTGGGAATAATGAAGAACATATCAGAATCAATCTTGATGAAAATCACATGCACTGCAAATCGACAGTATAATATCTACATTTAGTGAAAGCTTTTGAGCTTTGGTATGCCTCTGCCCACCGAAAGTGGTGCCGGAGGCGTTATTTGTGCGGGTTGTCCGTCCGTATGTCCCGCTTTCGTTGTCGCTATATCTAAATACATGATTTACAAAATCACAAGAAAAAAAAACAGAAAAAGGAACGAATCAATAGTAAACTTGTTTGTATTGTTTAAAATTAACGTAATGACATAAAATTGGTGATGTGAATAACAAAGTTCTGTTTGTCTAAAGTAATGCTTGCATTTCCATAATTTGATTAAACGAATTCGTGTTCACTTGCTGCCTGCTGTAGCAACAAACAGAGTTGATAAAAGACTTAACTCCGTTTCATTGACGATCAGCCATGCATGGAGTCTTTCGTCTTTTTAAATTGTTCGTGGATCTACCTTTGAAGGACTGCCAAAAAACGTTACCACCCCCCCACCCACGCAATCACAATAATGTCTAGGTTACGAGTTGTATGACGTCACCATCACGTGCAAAAGTTAAACCAGTCACTAACATCGACTTGATCCCGTTCGGTTGGACTAGCTCACGATGCATGTTATTTCTTCCTCGTGGACCGCCATTATAGTGGTTTTCTTGGAGCTGGGTACCGCGATTTTGAGAATTTTTCGAGTTTACTCTTATAATTATATCAAGCAGGCTTATTGAGCACATTAGATGATTCAAATGCAATCGAATCCGGACAGTCAAAACATGACTTTCATAGTATCAAAAGACAGAACTTGTTTCAGGAGACTAATGTTAACATAATTAGTCTCATCATTCTCCCAGTTGACATTTACTTGAGCCGTAAGCACCGCCGTGTTAAGCAGGGATACTTCTACACGGACTGCCATTACGGACTATATCATTAGACGTGTAACCAGTAGTTTATAGTTCATTATTCATCGATTACTAAAGGTAGTGAATGACGTCATTAATCTGTATTCAAAGGCCTACTGATATACACGGAAGGTGAGTAATTCATTTATTGTTTCATATTTTAGAAGAAAAAAACAATTATTTGTATTAAGAGTAATAGAAAAAGACTGTTACAGTAAAGTGTTGGCTTGTATTAACTGAAATTAAAAAATAATGATGATAGTGATAATTATTTACTTTTAAAACAATATTTATTTATTCGTTGATTGATTTGAGTATACAAATTACCAGCAGCACCGACTAAATGAGTCAACATAAACATATTTAATGTAATGCTTCCTAGTTCCAAGATTTTTTCTGACTTGTTTTTCAATTACAGATCGATCTATCGATCTTACTGGGTGTAAGCCACTCATATGTTTAAAACAATATACAAATTGATCTTAACAACAGTATTATAAAGTAGAACTTAAGTAGAGTATACAAAAAAGAGCATCAATAGACATAATGCGCGTGATATCACATCAATATTGAAATAAAGATAAAGGTACAGAGGGAGATTATCGAATAAAGGGAAAGAGAGAATTATAGAGAGAGAGAGAGAGAGAGAGAGAGAGAGAGAGAGAAAGAGAGAGATAGGGAGGAGAGGGGGAGTAGAGGATAAACTGACACAGTGAATTCAATGATTGATGTTTTGTTTATCTGTGTGAGAATAAAGGAAAATTAAAGTGCGGAGAAAGAGAGCCGAAAGTCAGAAAGAGAGAGAGAGAGACAGAGAGAGAGACAGAAAGATGTTGAATAGACACTCGTTTTCATAAGTATGTGAAAATGAGTATTTGCATAATTTTTGACATTATAGTGCGTCCCGGAACAAATGAAACCGAGAATTAACGATGTTTTATCATAACTTCATCTCAATTATAATTAATAAATGACACATATTTGTAAAGCTTAGATAAAAGACTTGATGAACGATTTGTCAACTATGTTTGTTGCTACGGCAGGCAGCCAGTTAAAACGAATTCGTTTAATTAAAATATGGAAATGCAAGCATTACTTTAGACAAACAGAACTTTGTTATTCCTGGCTCATTTTGCCTGATTGAGCTGTCATATGAGAGGGCAGAAAATGAACTTTTTTGAAAGGTGATTTCCTCTTTGAAATGCAGATACCGCCCGAAATTATTTTTGGTAAACCTCTCTTCAAATTGTTTTTGAATCACTTATGCATAAAATATGCATCATATGAGTTGCATTAAATGAAAGAAGTGTGTAATTTATTAATTTTAATTGTGATTAAGTTATGATAAAACATCGATAATGATTGATTTTGTTTTTTCTGCGACGAACTTTATATAAATGTATTTCGTTTTTCTTTCTTCTTTGGCATACAAAATAACTGGCAGAGTATAGTGGGGCGACGGCGCACCTTTCCAAGGAGTGGAGTAGGGGGGGCGAGGGGCACCAATAAGAAAGGGGGGACGAGACACTCACAAAGAGTAACCTTCGGATTAAAGCATAAATCTCATCTCCAAACTGCAAATAGCTCCAATCAAAATCAATAAATAATAAAAGAATAATAATAATGGGTTTTTGTAAGGCGCTCATGTCAGTCAGATTTGACCCTCATGGCGCTCCCAATTAATATTACCCTGGCTGTAGCACGGCTGCCATACGGCGCTCTAGCATTTCAAGAAATAAAATCCTACCACGTACCCATTTACTTTACCTGGGTGGAGTGTGGCAAATGTAGAGCAATGTCTTGCCAAAGGATATTAGTGCGGCGGCAGGACTCGAACCGTGGACCTGGTGATCGACAGTCCGGTGACGTATCCACTCGACATCATCATAGCTGTACAGATATTAACAGAGAATTATAGGATTTCCCGGCCAAATTCGCGTGTTTGTCATTCGAATTCATTTACTTTGCATTTAAGTTGGCGCAGATCGGCTTTGCCATGCCAATTGTCATTCAATTTTCCAGTTTTTGTATTTAATTTAGGATTTCGGTCGAAGGGTTTCATAGATCTGTTATTCAATTTAGAAACTGCTCAACTAGCATTCAAATTAAGATTCACTTGTCGAAGCGTAATTTTTATCATTCAAATTAACATCTGTCATTCGTATTCGTAATATTTGTATTCAAGTTAGGAATGTTAGGGGAAAGAATTGCAACAAACTTTTATAGTTTTTAAATAATGCAGTTAAAATGCATGATTTGCCATTGGGGTCTAAGCTGTTATTCCATTTATTTATTTTCAGGACAATGCAGATGGGTGTAGTCAGACATAAAGTAAAGAAGGGGCGAAATCAAGGGATATGGCATTTCTGCACGGGCATGGTCATATACCCGGGAAAGGTGGGGGGTACCCTCAATCGCCCCTTTTTAACTACAGACTCGAAATTTTACAAAAGTAATTCACATCATCTCTTATACCCAGCACACCCCTCTGTTTTTTTTTAAAGAGTTTCATAGTTTACTATCCCGCCAGCAGATCGATGGCTAGAGACATGGCTAAATATTCATGTTCAAATTGTTGACTCTAGTCCCTACCCCAGTCACAATATTCTACCCTTCATCCATAATGAAATTATGATAAATTTATGATGAAACATAAGACAAATAACTTCCTTACATGAACATTTACAATTATACTGAGACCATCAGGTCCGTAGATGCAAGTCGTTTTTCTTCTTCTTAACAATCAAACTTAAATGCTGATGAATATCAGATAAATCTAATATTAAGTGTATGTGTATAAATGCAAGAAAATGAAATATGATGAAATACACATGAAAAAACAATCTTGAAAGAAAAAGAATGAGCTATAAAAAGTGTGTAATAAACGAGAAATGTATATTGACCATCAATTTAAGTGCACAAAGTGCTAATTTGAATGCTACGAATGAATTAAAATGCTAAAAGTACACCATCGCGTTTTTAGAAAATCTTGTTGCGCCAAATCGAATGACCAAATAGTGAAAGAAGCACAATGTTCATTAATTTGAATGAAACATACGTAGATTCTAACGAAAATTCCATAGATTTGAAAACTAGAAAAGGGAATAAAAACCTGAGTTATACCTGACTGCACTAAAACCGTCGAATTTGAACGCAAGACAAATTAATTTGAATGACAAACTCGCGAATTCGGCCGGGAAATCCTATATTATCCCCAACTTGGTTCAACCCGTGCACATAGTTGATATTTGAGGTAAATTTCAGATATGAAAGAGTGTCAGTGTTGGATTTGCGAAAGCCAGTGATTTTCGCTGCTGCGCTGATGAAAGTGAAGAGTTTCGCCTAAATGTGAATTATTTGAACGTCACGTATACGATTTTGATTAAGGCAGGAGAACAGCACATACTCTGTGTGCAGTAAGATGGCCAATTTATCGAGCTGTTCCAAAATGTCAATAACCTAGCACAAAATGAAACTGCTAATGTCAAGTGCTTAAACAGACTATCCTTGTAGGAATAGAGAAAGAAGAAGAATGGTGGTAAAATTATAAGACAACATTGTCTCTTGAACTATTTGTTGGAAGGAAAAGTAGAAGATACAACGCCGTTAAGGAAGCCGAGAACACCTCGGAGAAAGACATACTACCTAGATTAAAATAATAATGCAGAAGTTTAATAGAATGGCAGATATGGTGGAAAATATTGTAGTCAATGTCTGATCTGGGGGAAGATACCATGAACACATTTAGAAAGGAAAGACGGGCTAAAGTATGTTAATTGAAAATGGGCACTTATAACATTTGAAGAATTTTTTTGGAAAAGGTCCTCTATTGGAAAAGAAAAAAGACCCTCACGAAAAATCTAAATGGGCATTTGTCAGAGTAAAAGCGAGCAGTTATCAGATTTTAATTGGGACGATTTTCAGAGGTGAAAGAAGGCATTTGCAAGTAGGGCAAGGGTTACTTATTTAAAAGGAAATTTGGTACTTGTCATATAAAATGTCGCAATCATCAGATTGTGATAGTGGCACTTATGTTAGGTAATCAGGGGGCAAAGAATAGAATATGAAAACAATTATCAAAAAGGATATTGGGCTCTTTTCCGAAATAAAAAGGGGTATGTTTGCGGGTACTTGAAAAGTGGGGAGGGGGGGGGGGGGACTATGCCTCATACACCCCTCCCTCTACCGTATATCTACCTCTAACATTAAATATATTAAGTCAAAGCCAGCAAACGAATTACTCAATGACCACATTAAACTTGAATTGTGACGAAGTGCATTAATATTTTGTTATCAACATCAACATTTAAATGAACTGTTTCGCCAGACGTATGTGATTTGAGTTTGTAAAAAAAAAAAAAAAAAAAGTATATTCATAAACTACTGGCCATAGTTGTTGCTCAAATCGAAAAGATTTCTTTTCAATATGTTTTTCAATGTTCATTTCATTTCTAGTTCAATCAATCAAGTAATACAGTTATAGTGTATAATCAATCATATTGAGCAAATATATTTTGACATCTCTCTGTTATCATGTGTGATGTGAGTCTAGGCACCATTTTATTTGCGTTTGTTCGTTTGTTTGGCTATATTGTTGGCTGTACATGTTTTATGTGTACCTTGGTGTACTGCAATGTTAACATAGCGGGTTGGGGATGTTTACACTTACAGTACAAAGCCGTATTTTTTTAATCGGGAACTTACGATGGAAGTAATGGCTATGCAACTACCCCCAAGGTCATATTAAACCTCCCTGGAAAAAACCCTGCTCAGGAGTGTGACTTTTCTAAGACCGCACCAAACTCAGTGGTTTTTCCCCGATGTAAATTCTTGAGAAACTCAGGGGGGGGGGGGGTTTAGGGAGGATCATGGCCGCCTTAAAAACCAGTGAGGAGGGAATTTCTATGAAAAGGGCCTTCTCTTCCCTTCGACAAGTTTCAACCTTGTAATGAGTTGAAACGTTTTTAAATACCTAGTAACTCTCTATCAATCCCAGAGGTTTTGCACCAACTCTTTTTCTGAACATTTTTCTTGCTTGTAAGATTTTTCTTTCTTACATATTACACATGTATATATATCCATTGATCTTTTACTTTGTATTTAGTGTTGTGTGTGTGTTGATATGGGTGTTTGTGAGTGTATGTGTGAAGGCTCCTCCTCTACAATTTGATCTGTTCACTTGTTTGTTGTTTACTTATGTCCTCATGAACTTGAGTTCTATTACCTTGTTATACTTGGTGGTTTCCCATCAAAGCCCAAATTTTTATCATGGATGACAATGTTCAAGATTACCTTGATCATGTAGTCAGTGACTGCAAGTATATGGACTGTAGTGATTTTCAATGTAATAACTTAAGTAAAATATCCATTATGCATATAAATGCGAGAAGTCTTTTTAAGAATTATGAAGACTTTTTAGTTTTCTTGTCATGTTTAAAACATAATTTTTCTGTGATTGGAATTTCAGAAACCTGGTTCAAGCAAACAACAAATACGTGTATGTTTGACATTCCTGGATATTCTCTTTTACAAGTTTGTAGATCTAATAAACGAGGTGGTGGGGTATTATTGTACGTCAGGGATGGTATTGATTATAAGTTGCGTACTGATTTATCGGGCGAGCATGCTGGTTTTGAGTCTATTTTTGTAGAAATAGCCATTGATAATGTGAAATCCATTGTTGGTTGTGTATATAGAGCACCTGATAATGATATTGCTTCTTTCATTCATTCTTTTGATTATCATATGCAGGTTATTGGCCGGGAAAAGAAAGATGTCTATCTTATGGGTGATTTTAATATTAATTTATTAAATTGTGATTCTGATGGCAGAGTAAAAGACTTTGTTGATTTTTTAACATCTTTTGGTTTATTTGCTTTGATTACTAAACCGACTCGTATTACTTCTACTACTTCAACATTGATAGATAATATTTTTACAAATTGTATTCAAGATGATTTTGCTTGTGGAATCCTTTGTTCGGATTTGTCTGATCATATGCCCATTTTTAGTATTAATAAAGGGAAGTCTCTTTCAAATGAAAAGGTAAATGTTACAGTTTTTAGACGTGTGATTACAAATGAAAGAGTTCAGAGATTTAAGCAAGATCTTCTTACTATTGATTGGTCTCTTCTTTATAGTCTTATTGATGTAGATGACAGTTATAATTATTTTTTAAGAATTTTTGGTAACTTGTATGAATTTCATTTTCCTCTCGTTCGGTTGAGTAGGAAAAAGAAATGTAAAAAACCCTGGATCACCCAAGGTCTTCTGAAATCTATAAATCATAAAAATAAGCTTTATTGTAAATACATTAGGCATAAAAGTGAGGCGAATAGAAAGAAATATATAGACTATAAAAACACCTTGACTAATTTAGTCCGTAATAACAAGAAAAGTTATTATGGTGATGTATTTAAAAGTACACAGAGGGATATACGGAAGACTTGGTTTCATATAAATGATTTACTTGGGAGGGGTAAAAAGGATCCAATACCAGATGAAATGTACCACGGGGAAATTCATTTAAATTCAAATCTAGATAAAGCTGAATATTTTAATAAGTATTTTATTAATTTGCCTGCAAGGATAAGTAGAGAAATTCCACCTGTGCAGACATTATTTGAAGATTATTTGTTGCCTCGGGATAACCCATCCTCTCTATTTTTTAGACCAACAACTGTGCATGAGATTGTTAATTTTGTCTTAGATTTGAAACCATCTAAGTCATCTGGCTCAGATGATATTTCTCCTAGAGTTATAAGAGATTGTATGCATGTTATTGCAGGTCCGCTTTGTGATATATTCAATAAGTCAAAGTCTCAAGGGTTCGTTCCTGATAAGTTAAAAATAGCAAAGGTACTTCCAGTTTATAAAAAGAATGATCGTAAATGCATTGAGAATTATAGACCAATTGCCTTGTTACCAATATTTTCAAAGATTCTTGAGAAATTAGTCTACAAAAGATTAAATGAGTTTTTACTTCTTAATGATGTTTTGATCCCCCAGCAATTTGGCTTCCGTAAAAATTGCTCCACTACTATGGGTGTTTTAAATTTGGTAAATACAATAATATGTGCAATTGACAGCGGGAATTATTGCCTTGGAATATTTTTAGACTTGTCAAAAGCATTTGACACAATTGATCATGATATACTCTTAAGAAAGCTCAATCATTATGGTGTTCGAGGTATAGCATTAAATTGGTTTAAAAGTTATTTGGAAAATAGATTACAATTTGTTGTCGTTAATGGTGCCAAGTCTCAATCTAGCAATGTGAAGTATGGTGTACCTCAGGGATCTGTTCTTGGCCCATTGCTGTTTTTGATTTACATTAATGATATTATTAATTCGTCTCAATTATTTACATATTCTCTTTTTGCTGACGATACATGTTTGTTATATTCTCACAAGAATGTACACTCTCTTATGCAGTCAGCTAATACTGAAATCTGTAGACTCTTTACATGGTTTTGTTGTAACAAACTGTTATTGAATACTGGTAAAACTCAATGTGTAATATTTAGGTCTAGAGGGAGGAAAATCCCTGAAAATATTCACCCCTTAGTTGTTGGTGGTCAACAGATCAATCGCAGTCAACATGTGCTATTTCTTGGTGTTACGGTTGATGAATATTTATCATGGAAAGAACATCTTGATAAAGTATGTACTAAAGTGTCTCGCAGTACCGGAGTAATATCCAAACTTCGTTATTTCCTCCCCCAATACACCTTAGTTACTTTATATAATGCTATTATTATGCCTCATTTGATGTATTGTAATATTGCTTGGGGTCACACATTTAGGACCCATGTACATAAGTTGCAAGTACTTCAAAAGAAAGTTGTTAGGTATATAACAAATTCAGAATATAAAACACCTAGTACTCCTTTGTTTTTGCAACTGCATATTTTGCCTTTTGATGAATTGGTATCTCTTAATTGCTTAATATTTATGTTTAAATGTCAATCACTCCAGTATACATTTTTGACTAATGTGTTTGTGGAAAACTCTTCCATCCATCATTATCATACTCGTCAGAGTAGCCTTGTCCATCAGTCATACGCCAGGACCCATACTGCCTTAAAATCATTTAGAACTGTCTGTGTTAAAAAGTGGAATAAGTTACCCCTTAATATAATTAGTATTACTACATTGTCTCGGTTTAAAATATCTTGTTCAAAACACCTTTTCGACAGATTGCTATCAGATACATGAATGTATTATAAAACAAGATGAGGTAGCCATGTATGAAGTGTACGTTATGTGTGTGTGTGCGTGTGTGTGTGTGTGTGTTTGTGTATGTGTTGTAATTGGGGGGTGGGGGGTATACTCATCTGCATAATTTGTTATGTTGTTACTATAGTTGTTACATTGTTACATAAACATGATTTATACTCGTTGTAAATATGTTGCTCCTTGCCATTATCTGCCATTATATACCTACTGTATAGTCTACTATGTAAAGGGGCCCCGTTCACAAGCTGTGCTTCACTGGGGTCCCAAACCTATCATTCTTGTATTCCTTGCTGTTATATCTTATACCATTGTTTATGTTTGATTTGGTTTGAATAAACTTGAACTTGAACTTGAACTTGAACTCTATACGCAATGGAATTTTCATGTATTAATCGAATGTAACGGTTTCAGTAGTACTTGCCTGTATTTTAAACATGTTTCATGCATAATTATTCACGATTCATAATATAGGTAACATTACTGGTTGAAAGAAATTACATTTTCGAGTCACAGGATGACTGTTTGTTTATGTACATACTTTTAAAGCAAGATTTATTTTTAAGAATTTGCATGACATTGTTCTAAATGTCTCGGGCCCTCAATTGTTTTCAATTGCATTCGGTTACAATAAGGGAACTCCTTCAAAAGTAAGAAGAAAAATGTAAGATTTGAAACCAGTTTTAGGACCCGAACAGTCGCGAGAAAAGGTCATGAAATATTCAAGTGAGAGCTTGGTAAATAGTTAGGCTATTGACCCATAAATCTATTATGCCACGCAGGGATTGAGAACGTGACTAATCACACGCAAACTACAAAGATGACTCAGAAAGGACGCACAATTTTACAAAATGATATTTACACTTATTTTCATATTTGAGGCAGGAATAACATGTGTGTGGTTCAGGCTAGATGAAACTATACAAACTATACTACCCAAAGTCGGAAGCGAGTAGAATGATCTATGATTGATTGATTGATGTATTAAACGAACTGCGTGTTATTCCAAGTCAGTGTGGCATTGTCAGTTCCAAAACTGCTTTTCACAAGGCCCCTTGCCTACATCGACTACATATCCAGTATGTGTTAAGATCGAATATAAGATAAAGGTGATTGCTAATTGTTATAATTAATCATGATGTAAGACCCAAAACACAAAACAAACCCTACTCCTAACTTATCCGTCGAGATCGATCTTTACGCTCTCAAAACTTGATTTGTTCATCTTTGTAAGTTCAATATTGCAGATCCTTGCTCACACTAAATAAACATTGGCATCTCTACTACCCAGCAAGTGAGCATCTTTTATTAAGATTTGAACAAATAATGCATTTTTGGGGAAGTAGTGTTTTACAGTAAGAAATATAGTCTCTATTAGCAGAAGGGCATGATGATGGTTCCAATAGAACCACCGTTATGAATTTCTAAAGATTTCCTTTTGCTTTCCCCACCACCTCAACCTCCAATAAGCAAAACAAAGATTTGGATGGCTCGTTGAACATCACACTGGCGTATTCCACTATGGACAATTGTTTTTCCTTCAATGTGTTTGATGCATGTATTTCAAGAGAGGTTACTTCTTCTACAGACAAATAAATTATGGTCATAATGCTTTAAACTCTATAGATTTTAACATGGTACCAAGGGGTGTAGACCCTTATTTATCTTACGCAAACTACAAAGGTCACTCAGAAAAGACGCGGGATTGCACGAAATGATATTTCCATTTATTGTTATATTCTTTATCAGGCATAAAGCAAATATAATCTGCAAATATCTTTCATAATTCTGTTATTCATTAACTACTAGCACCATGTAAACGTAGATTTGTCAGTTTTCCACGTCGTAACTAGGCTACCTGCTTTGACATGTTAGTTGAAGGCGGATAATTTATCCACCTTTTGTCCTAATGATGGCTTGGAAGTAAAACTTATCATATATTTGCATTTTCCACTTTAAAATATATATTATATTATTATACTTTAATATATATATAGATTTTGTTAAATAAATATGCCAGAGGCTTCAAGATTAATGACGGTTTCCAGTGCATAATAAGTCCACATCCGGTGTTAAAAGGGTTGCCATGAAGCTTATCAAGATCAGAAAAGGGGTTATTTTGTAAAGCCATTGTTCTGCACAGAGCTATCCCGCCGTCATTTGGTGTCTGTTGTTTTGTGCAAATTTCCAAGTGTGGCAAATGAGCGACCTTGTAGAGAGGAAAAGAAAGCAACCGAAGTGTTACGATCAGAGGGTGAAGTGATGAACCTACGTGGTGTAATACACACAGAGAAGGAGGGGGTTGGTACAAGGACCTTCCCGGCCACTTTCTGTACAAATTCTATGAAGGATTGTACACTTTATTACATAAAAAAAGATTCTAGAAAAAGATTCCATGGTATTTTATAGTTAATGCACGGCATCCATGCTAATACTCTTGCTAAAAATATTACAGAATAGGCCTATAGGGGGAATGCATTACTCGATAATTCATTTGATTAAAACAAATATATATATATATATCTTACATGCTTTTTGTTTTAATGTCAAATGGGTGGTATATAGTAATTATTCGTTAAAGATAAACTCCAGTACTGGTAAAAAAAAAAAAAAAATTCTCACAGAATCAAACGAAAATTACACTGAATGTTCAAGATTACAAATAAATGACATGTGCCAAACAATTTTGGAAGAAAATGTATACTGGCTGAGTAATGAGCATAGAAAGACAAGGAAATCAAGGTAGTACTAGCCCCGACACCATGTGTGTTGTCCCATATATAGCTTTCTATGTGAGTGCATGTTACTTTACCAAGACTCGGTCAAATTTATTATGATTTTGATGACTCCAGAACCTTGCAGTGCACACCAATACTTACATGCTACATACTCAACTGTTTCTGATCCTTTCCACACCTTTTCTTTCATTTTACCAGTACTAAAGTTTATCTTTAATTAACGTATTTACGGTTTGTTTGGCCAAATATAAAGATTTATACCGGAATTTAGACGATAGCCTAAATATAACAACCTTCGTTTGTTTTTACTACACATTCAGAATATGTTTTATAACTTCTTTTGCTCCTCTCCAACCCATGCGCGCGCGCACACACACACACACACACGCACACACGCACATGCGTTTCTGGCTTAAATAAAGGACTCATAATGTATACACATCTGTATGCTCAACATGTTAAAGGACATTATGTTTGTCTGAATATAACGTTCTGAGAACAATTTGAAAAAAAATACCTCATAGCCAAGGATCTAGTATTAAAAAGAAACATTTTTCGCATGCGAATGCAGTATCTTTATGCTATGGTCACATTACCCAAAAGTAGACTGCTCGGCGGCCGAGCGGCGAGTTTTTAACCAATTCTGCCCGGCGGCTGCCCGGCCACCGAGCGGCGGCCGCCCAGGCACCGCTCGTTTTTAGGGCATCGCTCGGTCGCCGCTGAAGTTTTAGCGCGGAGTTAAAATTTGGGCGGCGCCTGCTCACTTTTCACTCGCCGCCCAAAATACGCTCGGTGCCTGGGCGGTCGCCGCCCGGGCACCGACCTAATCGCTGGGCGATGCCTAATTCCAGCAGCGACCGAGCAGGCTACTGATCGGTCAGTCGCTGCTCTGATTTGTGACCATAGCTTAAATAAACGTACACAGTAACTAAAAGGTCATCAAACTTTAAATAATTTACAGGGTCCTGAAAACGAGGACGTTTTGCGAGTGGTCATGTAGATGAATGTATAGATCTTATGAGTGTACTCGGTTTGGTACCGTACACACCCACACACCCTCCCCAAGATTCGGGATAGCTCGTAGAACATTGCACTTACCCTTTCTTGTATAGATCCTAATTGGTTCCCACTCAAATGATTGATGCATGTGTTTAATGAGGGGTAACTTCATTTGAAGGAAAATAAGTTATTATTATAATGCCTCTAACCCATGATTTTAATATGATACCAAGGGATGAAGGTCTACTACCTTGCTTATCTTACGCAAACTACAAAGGTCCTTCAGAAACGATGCGGGATTGCACGAAATGATATTTACATTTATTTTGATATTCTTTATCAGGTATAACGCAAATATAATCTGCAAATATTTGTGATAATTAAATTATTCATGAACTACAGAGTACAATCACCAATTAAAAATAGACTTGTTTGTTGAGGCGGGATGGAATTATATAAAACAAAGTAATCAAGAAGAACAGGGGTTGAAGGAATGAGGAGGGGGACTCAAACTCCCCTAAAAACTTTGCTTGCATGACATCCGAATATATATAAAAGCCTAATGTTACATCTCAAACATAAAGTTGAGTACTGATTAAGAAAATAAGAACTGATGTGTACTGTGAAGTTTTTTAATAATGAAGAAAAGAAATTAGAATCCATCTCGTTGAAGATCACATGCACTGCTCATCGATAGTGGTATATGAGACTACATTACATGTACACAAGCGTGCCAAGTTTGGTGAAAGCTTTTGAGTTTTGTTATGCCTCCGCCCACCGAAGGTGGCACCGAGGGCAATATTTTCTCGGGTTGTCCGTTTGTACGTCTCTCCGTCCGTCCCGCTTTCGTTATCGTTATATCTCAAAACATGAAGAAAAAATCAGAAGAAAACAAAAGGAAGAAAAAACGAACAAATCAAAAGTAAACCTTTTTGTATTGTTTCGTAAAATTAACGTAATTACGGAAAATGGGTGATTTGAAGAAAAAAAAAAGTGAATTAAATGACGAAAGTAAGAACTTTTTTAAAAGGATTTTACAAAGATCCAAATATAGGGCTTAAATGATTGAACGCCCTTTCCCATATTCTGCTGTAACCCGATGCAGTATCTGATAGTGCTTTTGATAGCGGCCTCCTCTCTCTTAACAGACGAGGTTTGTTACAGTGATACATCTTTGTACATAAATTAGTGAAAGGAAATTAATAGCAAATTATGTCTTTGGACTTGGGGTTCAACGATTTACCTTGTCCACGCCGTAACCTTTCCTCTCTCTTTCTCTCGCTCTCTCTTTCTCTCTCTCTCTCTCTCTCTCTCTCTTTCTCTGTTCTCTCTATCATTCTTTTTCTCTGTTTTCTCTTTCACTCTTCCTATCCCTCTCTCTCTCTTTCTCCGTTTCTCTCTATCACTCTCTCTTTCTCTGTCTCTCTCTCTCTCTACACACACACACACACACACACACACACGCACGCACACGCACGCACACACACACACACACCCGTTTAATTTGTTCTTCCCTTCTCTCTCTCTCTCTCTACTTCCTCAATCAATCTATTTCTCTCTCTCTCTCTTTCTCTCTCACTTATTTAATCTCTCTCACACGCAAAGTCACTCCCTCACTCAATAATGTTCGCCTCTCTCTTTCTTTCTTTTATTCATTCTCAGACTCATTTATTCCATCTCTCTCAATTCGCCTGCTTTCCTTAAACTGGAACATCACCGCGTCAAAAAGTGTTTGAAGTTCCAGGGGAAATGATCTACCAAATGTCCGTGGGTCTACCTATCCAGGGCTGTCAACATACATTACCACCCCCCCCCCACACACACACACACACACACTAACATACTCTCACATAGTGTCTGGGTTACGATATTTATGACATCACCATCACGTGCAAAACTGAAACCCATCACAAATATTGACTTGATCCTGTTCGGTTGGACTGGCTGACGATGCATGTTATTTCTTCCTCTTGGACTGCTATAACAAGTGTCTCTTTCGAGCTGAGTATCACAATTTGAGAACTTTTCGAGTTTACTTTCATCATTATATCAAGCAGGCTTATTGAGCACACTAGATGATTAAAATGCAAAAGAATCCGGACAATCAACAAATTTCAAAAGACAGGAATTGTTTCTTGAGACTCATGCTCAAATAATTCTCATCATCCTCCCAGTTGGTTCTACTTGAGCCGTAAGCACCGCCGTGTTAAGCAGGGATACTTCTACACGGACTGCCATTACGGACTATATCGTTAGACATGATTATCAGTAGTTTATAGTTCATTTTCCCTCCGTTATTATTACATCGAAACAACTCGTCGTTCCTCTAAACTAAATGCAGCGAATGACGTCATTGATCTGCATTTAAAGGCCTGATATACACAGAACGTGAGTAGTTCATTTACTGTTTCATATTTTAGAAAAATAATTATTTGTATTCAGGATTCATAGAATTAGACTACGGTAAAGTATTTACCTGAACTACCTACAAATAGTAATAATAATGATGATGATAATTATTTACTTATTAGTTCATTCATTTATTTATTGGTATATTAAAACTGACCAGCAGCACCGACTGAAGGGGTCAGTGTACAACTAGAATAATATCACATATACAAAGGGATGTCAACAATAACAATTAGCAGCTTGTCTTAAGGCAGTTGTGAAGGAGATATCTCATTTGAAATTTTCTAATGAATTTCTCCTTCCTTTTTTCACAATGTGCTTAAAGAATCTTTGGTGCTTGCAAGAGTGTGTGGAGTTTGTAACTGATAATATCTCAAAGGCGATTCACCTTTTCCAGAGCATCAATGGTACTATGCCATTGGTGCATAATCAAATATAAGTCATGGGGGTGTTTCACAAAGATCTAAGTTGAACTTATCTCTAAGTTGGACTTAAAAATTATGAAAAGCCGTTAGCATCTTTGAAAATATTTTGTAAAAGTTACTTTGAAAGGCATAAGGTGTTGATTCAAATCATTCATGTTTTCTATCATCAAGGAGATTTCATGTTCTGGATGTGGAGTTTATAAAAAGTCTAAAATAGTTGAATTTCTGCTTTTGAATATATTTCATTTTAAGGCTCCAATGGCTGTCCATAATGTTTAAGTCCAACTTAGTGTTAAGTTCTACTTAGGATCTTTGTGAAACACCCCCCAGGACGTGGACCGCGACTCCGATCGAGGAGTGAAAACTCTGGAACTCTCTGTTTGGTATATAGTCGTCCGGTATTGATCTGACCTTTTGTTTACATCAAATTCCTTGCTAATTTATTGGTACCTGTCACGGAGTGATTCCATTGCATATTCGACCCTTTTCCTTATAAGCCCCTGATTCTTAACAATTTCTTAAATCGTTTAGACCCCGTCTGTCTTATACAAATTATCAAAATCTCATGTTATTTCACTAATAACTTTGAACCATTTGGTGCCTATTGCTTTGTGCAAATGTCCACGTGTGGTAAACGAGCGACCTTGTAGAGAGGAAAATAAACCAACCAAAGTGTTACGATAACGGTCTGCATTGCAGAGGGTATAATACACAGGGAGAAGGAGGGGGTATATAGAGGGGCCCTTTCCGGCCACTTTATGTACACATTCTATGAATGATTGTACGCTTTCATATTTACATCTATTCGCCGGCAATTCACAAAGGGGATTTGTATTGATCCATAGTTTAATAGTAGACCAGCCAAACACACAACAAAAGACTCTAGAAAAAGATTCCATGGCATCCATGCTAAAACTCGTGCAGAAATACTGAAGAATAAGATAGGTGTGGTTGCTGTACATCACCCAATAATGCCCAACAACACAAAATCACTTTTTGTCTGGTCTACTACATTGTATATACCTTTTAGAATTTTATAGGTGGTAGTAATATTCGTTAATTTACTCATTTACGATTTGTTTGGTCCACTATAAAGATTTATAAAGGAATGTAGACCATGGTCTAAATATAACCGCCTTCGTTAGTTTTGACTAAATAATCAGAATTTTGTAGATAACTTCGTTTGCCCCTTTCCAATCCGCGCATAACCACAAACACACAAACACACACATATGCGTTTCTGGCGTAAATAAAGACTCATTATGTACACATCTGTATGTTATTACATGTTGAGGGACATAATGTTAGTCTGAATATAACATTCTGAGAACGATTTGAAAAATTACTCCATAGCCAAGGATCTAGTAATTCTAAAAACATTTTTGCCTGCGAATGGAGCATGTATTAAAATAAACGTACACGATATAAGTATACATTTCCTCTCTCTCATAAACACAACACATAACACGCACTCGCATAATCTATACCTCATCCGCTCACACAACACATACACAATTTTGTTCTCCCCTCCCCTGAATCAATCTTCTCTATCTCCAACTCACTACAACTAAATCTCTTTCTCGTATACACACATATGAAGAGCTTGCAACAAAAAGGCGCTAAATCCACCCCGGTTAATTTCGAGAAAATCAGTGTTTTTTAATTGCACACATTTGTCTCTGTTTATTTATCAAATCTATACTACAGGTGGAAGAGCTAACGGATTTAGCGCCTTTTGGCAGAATTTTTTTTGTACAGTTAATGTTGAGTTGTTTACTGACATTAGTATATCATATCCAATCCAATCCAATCCAGGTATTTGTATAGCGCCAATATCTAGTTGCCTCATCAAAGGCGCTGATGAGACTGAAAAAAATACCAAAACTGCCTGTTCATGATTCTAACCGAGAAAGACAAAAAAGCAGTGACTAATTGTAAACAATCTGAAATAGGTATGTCTTTAGTTGAGTTCTGAAAGTAGATAACTGGTGACAAGAGCGAAGGATTTGGGAAAGACCATTCCACAATCTTGATGCACAGGCAGTAAATGATCAATCCCCTATAAGAGAGCGTGTTCGAGGACTCTCAAGCAGGTATTTATCTATATAGAAAGATCCCATTTGTGTGTAAATGCTCAGAATTGTATATTGACTATACTTAACTATACTTGAAGCATGGTGGCCCCCTCCCCCTCCCCCACTAACCACACACACACACACACACACACACATACACACATACACACTTTTTCTTCTTTTCCATATTTTTTCAATATGAGATGTCATTCAAAATAAATCATTACATAAAGAATCAATGTAAATAATTTCATACAAATACAAAACTTAATTTCCTTTTTTTAACACAAATAAATTATTCACAAAACAGTGAGCAAAGAAGGAGAATAATAGAATGAATAGATGACTATAATCCGCTATAAAATCATAAGCGTTTGATACACGCAAGGAACTGATGTGGTCGACGGATGCTCCTAACATGATAAAGACAATATTTTTTACTTGTAATTTCAATTTCAATTTCTGGTCAAGATTATTTTTGTATATTAACTTTGCAAAGAAATTTTCAAAATGTGATAAGATTTGCTGCGGTAATTTGAATAATAAAAGCACCTTTCTTGTTTCAAGATACCAATACTTGGATCAAGTGACATAAATCTTTGCTCTAGAAAGAAAAGATTATGTATTGCCTGTATACCATTATTATGTACTTCACAGGAAATGGAGTTGATACTACATAATGTATTCTGTCTATATCATTTATTTTCCACAGCATTATGGAGCCTTTGCAGGAAATCGAGCTGATATCACTAGCTGAAGACATAGGTCCGGGCAAATACTCAAAACTGTGCAACGCCCTGGGGTATACCTATGCAGTTAGTCAATCACACATCGTCAAACATCTGAACAACGTCAATGAAGCTCTGGTGGAGCTCCTCATCAAATGGAATAACAATCAAGCAGACAGCACCCAGACTCGATCCATACTAGCAAGCAAACTCCATGAATTACGACTTCGTGATTTAGGTGATAGACTATCAGAAGGTAAAAACTTATTTGAATTACACTGGGCTCATAGAAATACATGTTTATATATATATATATATATATATATATATATATATATATATATATATATATAAAGGTCCTATAATACTGCCAATATTATTATGAGAGGAAAAATGAATCGGGAAAAGTTTCATGCATTGAATCAAGTTGTTGATTATCTTGCTCACATGTTTTCAAAGTGAACGTCTTTTACACGTGATTTTCAATAATACACCATTAAAAGCATGGTGCGTATAGTTTACGAGTAACATAATGCATCCCATAGACAACAAATCGAGCCCAAATATCGAGTGAGAAAACTCCCTAAACTCTTCATGGATTGTCGGCCCCTAGCCGCATAAGTCGGGGAAATTATTATGTTGACATGCTACATCATTCCGAAACATTATTTTATAGATACATTAATAATGACCATATAAAAAGGCTGCCATTCTTACTATTATTACCACGCCTGATTGTTACTACTACTCTAATACTACTACTACTACTACTACTACTACTACTACTACTACTACTACTACTACTACTACTACTATTACTACTACTACTACTATTACTACTTCTACTACTACTAATCTACTTCTTCTACTACTACTATTAATAGTACTACTACCATAGCTACTATACTAGTAATACCAATACTACTACCACTACTACTACTACCACTACAACTATAATAGTTCTACTACTACTACTACTACTACTACTACTAAAACTATTCTACCACTTCTACTGCAATTGAAACTACAACAAATATACCACTACTACTATATTACTGCTAACTCTACTACTAAATATACTCTACTAGTTATACTACTACTACTACTACTACTACTACTACTAATAGTAGTACTACTACTACTACTATACAACTACTACTACTTCAACTCCAGCTAGTACGCCTACTACTAGTAGTAGTACCACTAAACATACTGCTACTACTACAACCTCTACACTTCTATTACTACTGGTTTCACTGTTATGTACGTGAGTTAAACTCGTGCAGCATTTAATTTGGAAATCATGGGTTTGCTTATAATTAGTTTTGATGCTTTAATTACCACTGGGCTTAAATAAATGGCTTTGAACAGGTCATGTCCCACTAGTGGTACATATTATGGCGGCAACCAGTGTGATTAGGGTTATAAAACTAAAATCAATATAAACTACCCTTTCTTTTAAAGTGATTATCATCTTACTTAACAATCATTATTCATTTGAGTTGCTTGTCTCCTTCATTGTATAATTGGACCCTAATATAAACTAATTCTTATTGCTAGAGTGTTCCAGCCTATGGTAGCAGAAATTAAAGAATACATTGTGAATCTCTTGCAGGTAAATATCTACCTAACCAGCACGACTCACATGAGCACAAGAAGACTCCAGTGCAGACTAGCCCAGGTATGATTATGTTATGGCGCCATATTTATTATAATTTACTATTTACGTTGGTGTGCTCCTTTTTACTTTCTTCTGGATAAGAGTATATAAAAAAGTCGAACTGTACGATTAACACTTTTGTTGCATACTCTAACTTTCTGTACGGTTGCAAAACGAATAATTATAATTTATAAAGCAAGTCAAATTCAAGGATCGCGTGTATACAATTCAAGTTGTCAGAATGACCAGAATTGTACCTAACAACAAGCGACCAAAGCAACCTAACACATTTTGAAAATTTCTACCATTAGCGTTCGGGCATATTTTGGAAATGGGGGCTGACGCCTCTTGCCCAAAACCTGTAATAAAATTCGCTCGCTCGTGAGAAGTCAGAAGAGCCACTTCGTATTGAATTTCGTCATGTTATATATACTGGGTTTAATATAAAAAGATTATTAGGGTACCTTACTGCAAGGATTATCTTCCTTCTAAAAGTTATGACCGAGCGAAGCGAACAGGATAAAACACTTCTTTAAAGAATGTTATTTAACCATCAAAATACACTTGATAGGAAAATAATCAGAATCGAACCTCATTCCTTAAAGATATTCTGGCACCTTGTTGCCCCAAAATTAAGTTTCGATTTTGGGGAGCGAGTGCCGCATCCGAGCAAAAAACACCATTTATTATTCTTATCTTTTGCCACAGAGAAAGATACCCAAGGTTTGATTTTATAAGATTTTGGAAATTCCTTTTTAATAATAACAGAATGCTGATGCTAGTATAGTGACCCTCTCCAACAAACACAGTTATATCACACAATTTCTCAAAGCACTATTGCCATTAGTTTTCCATGAGTGAAAGCATTGACCAAAACATTGAATATTGTTTTAAATCATGATTTTGTCATGTGTTGCGTTGAATTATGCATCTCATTTGATATCTTATAGCAAGGTGGCTATAGGGAAATTCGATAAAAATATCCTCTCAGTTACTTTAAATAAGGAGGACATTATGTGACGAAGGCTATCATCAATAATTTGTTGTGGGGAGAGGAAGATGAAAACAAAATTTCGTCTCTTTTCATCGCGATTGACATATCAATAGGAACACTATTGATAAGGAAAAAAGGACCCGAGAGAGGGTCACTTGTCAAAATTAAAAGGGGTCCTTCGTATGAAGCAGCATTTATAAGGTACTTGAACAAATACAGTACGCCCCCTCCTCTGGGAGCCCTGCCTCTGGCAATGCATCACGAAAAATGAAATAATTATTACGTGAAAGGCAGCAATTAGGTTTATTGGCCATTGCCCGGACCGTTTTCGAATTCATGAAATGTCTTGTTTTCTTTGGGATTTTTGTATTATTATTTTTTTTTAAATTTGTAATCTTTTTCTCTCAAAATTACCTTTGTTTCGATTGTCAAGATCCTACTTCTCTGCTTAAACACAACAAAAACACTCAACAACTTCGAAGCCCCAACCCCTGCACCCGCTGAGAAAAAAATATTTGCTACATTACCATGGTGACTGCAGACCTGCTAAATTTACTGTCTAACTATAAAGAGGCTATGTTTATGATGAGTTTCTTACTCTTATTTTAATTTTGTTTATTTTCCCCATAGGTATTGCGGCACATGGTGGTATTGTCGATGATCTTGTCTTCAAGCTGGCTGAAGACATCGAGACGGGTGAGCAGACACAGGCCTTAGGACGAACACTCGGATTCAAGGTCGCAGCAATCAATAGATACACAGAGACCAACAGGATAGAAGGACGGGTGACTTGTAAGGGAACACGTGAGATGTTGTTTGACTGGAGACAGACTGTGGTGCCTTGCGACCAACATGTCAAACTGAAACAAGCTCTCATTGACGCTAAGCTGGTCATGCTTGGTGATAAACACCTCAAGGGGACACCAAGTTATCAAGGTGGGTCTATATCCGTGTTAGAGTGTTACAACTTACAACCAATTCTTTCAACTGTAAATTGTTTTAAGAACGTAAACTTTAACCCTATATAGCCCGGGCTATTTTGAAACTGCATAGCCGAGGGAGGTGGGGAGGGGGGGGGGGGGAGGGGGGCTTCTAAGGCCTCCTAATATCTCGCCGCGAAAATTTGCAAGCATGGGTCAAGTGAAGTGTATAGAATGGTACTACAATGGTAATTTCAATTTTTTGAAAAATTCACTCATTTGCATATTTATGGTAATGTATGCAGTCACGTCATGAAATTCACATCTTTACCCATAAATCATATATTTTTCATATTATTTAAAATTCGTTTTCACAATATATATATTCTTTAGACCATTTTAATTAATATTACAACAACATTTGGAAGAGCCAGGTTTGTTATTTATTGTTTTGACAATTTCGTATGTATTTGATTGTTTTTGTTGTTTTATTTCATTAATCACTATAATTCAACTATTTCGACCCCCAAAACAGGCACCTTAAACTATAAACACGACCATTTAACCAATGTTTTATTTCTTTTTTGAGAAAAAAAAAAGATATTTCCATATGTTTTGTACACTGGCAAATCACGAAAAAGGGCGATTTTCGGGCTGACATACAAAGACAAAATGTCACGTGACTTAGGTCACGATAGGTCCGATTTTCGAAAAAATTATTTCACAAGATGCGCAAGACTCGAAAGAAAAAAGTCTTGAAATTTCAGCGCAAGATTTGTTAACAAATTATCGTGAAAAATGTAGAAGGGGTGGGGGCTTTTAATAAGAAGCCCCCCCCCCCCCGGGCTATATAGGGTTAAGGCAAATTCCATTTATAAGTGGCATAGAAAGGGTGCAGGAATCGAGGCGGGGGCACTGGCACCAAATTTGACGATGGCATTGAACGGGGTTGTTTTATGTTATGTTCCTTCATCCTGTGTCTCTCTGTCTCTTTATCTTTTGTTTAAATAGAGGTTCGATTAAAAAAAAGGAACACATAAGAATTTCAACTTTCTAACATTTCAATATCGATTTGGAGACGACTTTTTTCCTGACTGTTCTACGGTCTAATCGAGAAAAAAAAACAGCAGCGTTAAGTTTGTGTCCGGACCTTTACTTTTTTGGAGAGAGGCAAATCTTTGGAACAAATAATTTCAACGAGAATTTTAAAATAAATTACCAAATCCTAAATTACGTCGGAGTGGGAGTGGAAAGGGGCTGATAAATCGTGGGAGTGTTTATAAGACATTTAGTGTAATATTTTTGTATCGTTTCAGATATCTACAGTGAGAAGATCTCGGAATCCTTGACTGTTCAGCAATGTCGCGAAAAATTGGAGAGTAGGTACATAAATCAATTGTGCAAAATTCAAATGAAGCCGTGGGATCACAATGATTATGCTGAGTTTGAAGATATGCACACGGTTGTCACAATGGTGCAGAAGGACGCTCACGGAAAAGACAAGAAAAAGAAAGAAATACTCCAGGGTTCTGTTGCTGACATATTTTCAACGAAAGTAAACGGCAGACTGCCAGCTCGAATCCTCATTTCGGCCCCCGCTGGACGAGGGAAGACCACGGCTGTTGCTAAGATGGCTTACGACTGGGTTCACAGAGAAAGGGGGTCAGCATTAGAACACCTGCCACTTCTGTTTGTTGTAAAATTCCGAAACACAAATCAGCTTACATCGATCGGAGAAGCTATCAAATCCCAGCTGCTGAGTGATGTTGATGATCTCACACCAGAGGGTCTGGAGAGTTTCATCAGAAAGAATCAGGGAATCTGTCACATCATACTAGATGGACTAGATGAGTATGCGGGTATTACTTCTTCAAAGCGAAGCTCAGAGAGCAATATTGTAAGTGTCATCCGCTGGGAGGAATTTCCAGACTGTCGGGTCCTTGTAACAACACGCCCTCACCTAGAAAACTTCTTCAATCAAGCGGAACTTCCAAGGGTGTACACAAAGATGTGGATCGAAGGATTCTCGCAAGGAAGCTCACGAGAGTACATCGACAAGTTCTTTGCTTCGACTTCGAATCCATGTGGTGCAAATGGACATGGTCTGAAGGTTTACCTTGATAAGCAACCACTTATTAATGAACTTGCTAAAACACCTCTATTTTGTCTCATGGTGTGTCACTTATGGAGCGAGGGGCTTTTAAACACTGAAATTGCAACTCAAACAGAATTATTAGACAGCGTGAATGATTTTCTGATGCACCATGCCAATGCCCGAGCAACATCAACAGACAACATAACAGAAGAAGAACTAATCAAAATCATTCTTAAACTGGGTAAGGTTGCTCTAGCTGGTCTGATCGATGACTCTAAAAAAATAGTTTTTACGCCCCATGATTTCCGAAGAGTTCCCGCTATCCTTGATAGGGCATGTGAGCTTGGGATATTATCCAACATGACGATTGCAACGACAAGGCTCCCACGATCCCACAAGACTACATCCACGACCATTGAGTTTTATCACAAACTCGTTCAGGAGCACTCGGCTGGGAAATACCTCGCTGCTAAAACGAAGAAATATATGTTACGACTGAAGATTTCTAAGTTGGACAGACTACTGCACAATATCAAGGCAAACATCGGTGACTATGAGAATCTCATCCGATTCGCTGCTGGCACAGATAACGGCCTTTGCATACGAATAATGGAGGCGCTCCTTTCCAACCGCTTTTTGGATGAGAGCGAGCGATATCGCATTCTTCTTGACTGTTCATCAGAGACCAAGAGTACTGGAGGAAACGTGTCTTCATTGGTTCAACGATGTGTAACTGCACAGAGAAATGTTCTTAAGTCACCAACTGTCTACACCGTCGTTGGGATGCAAAATCTTCCAATGGAACTAAAACACAAGGTATGCACATTTTCATTTCACAAAATATGTTTACAATATAAATAATTTTATAAAGATTGATTAAGTTTCTATCCCTCCGCTATAACTATAAGTCAAATGGGTAAGATTATTTTAATAGATTATTGATTAAAATTGACGGCGTATTTATATTAATGCAAGATAAAATCATCAAGACGTATGATTCATTATCCTAATTTTTCCATCTTTGCCCAATTATGGCCTTGATCAGGGTACTGCATTCTAAACAAATAATCCTACACTCTTATTTCTACGGCGTCAAAAACTAACTCTGAAAGTGTCAAATTTGACTCGGATTTGGCGCCAGCTGGGAGTCAACTCCATCCGAGTCAACACGACTCCGATTTCCGAGTCAAATATCTTACTCGGATTCCGAGTCACGTTCCGAGTCATTTCTTGGCGTCAATTGAACTCGGAAAGTGTCAAATTTGAATAGGAAATGGCGTCAGTTCGGAGCCATCTATTCTGTCAGTGTGAAATAACACGGATTTCCGAATCAGGATATATAATTTTGGCTCTGATATGGTGTCCTTTCCCATATTTAAAAGTAACCCATGTTGATGTTGTAGTGACTCTGATTTTGTGTTATTTGCCATCAAGTCACATAATTCGAATCACCCATAAACTCACTAATCAGTCATTCTCAAAAACAAAAACAAATTTCACAATTTTCAAAAATCTTTGTCTCACATATGAAAAAGCTTAATTTCAAAATGCGCTAAATCCATTTTTCATCGATATCGAGCTTTTTACACGAGGAGTAGGTCTCTCCACATGTGCATCCAATTAAAGGGCTATATAAGTTGGCAAAATTCATTCAGGAACATAAAAAAAATGGATCACATCAGGATTTCATCAGTGGAAGAAGCGAAAGTGGTCAAACAAAAAAGTTCAAGTGATTTACTCGAAATGACTAAAAGTGGATTTAGCGCATTTGATATGTAGCTTACAAGCAGATGGTTCGAGATTATTTTAGCTGCCATATCTCCGATATAAAATATGCAATAATGTAGGTTTAAAATCCAAAAAAAAAAATTGTGCCATGCTTAGAACGAGCTTGTGCTTGAAAGTTTTAATTTTGTATGACAACCAGCCATTACTCATCTTCCTCATCAGAAGAAGCATTTTGATACCATTTTCCGTTTTAAAGATATTCAAAACATTTTGCAAAATATCCGTAGCACAGTGTGTACAGTGAGCACATATTTTTAAAATAACTCAGACATTTCATGTCCCGTTTGAAATATTTCATCTATTGCAATTAGATCTATTTCTGAAAATGTGACAAACTATAGTAATTTTATCAACTTCAATTTTCGACATTTCTTATGTGGTACATTTTCTGAGAATGACTAATACACTCTAAAAGCGACGGAACCAGGATTGCAAGAGGAGGCAATGGACAATGCAATTGGTTTGGAGCACATTAAGTATCAATATTTCTTATTAATTGCCCCCTTCCCCACCCCCTGGTTGCTTCACCTTTCTCCAGATTCATAAAACATATTTTGAACTTTAAAAACGAAATGAATATTGCACGGATACATCCAGCATATTTCAATGAAGTATAACAACTTGAATTTATTTACAAAATTAGTGTAAGTGTGTCTGCAATGCATTCACGATGTGCATGCACAAGTACAAATTTAACATGGATTACATTGGAGTAGGAACATTTACATCTTTATTTACATGCAATACCACATATTATTGATTGCATATAGGCAATAAATAAATTGAAAATTTCAAAATATATAGGAGACCCCATACATGTCATACTTTGTATGTAATTTGGATTACATTGGAGTAGGAACATTTACATCTATATTTACATGCAATACCACATATTATTGATTGCATATTAGCAATAAATAAATTGAAAATGTCAAAATATATAGGAGACCCCATACATGTCATACTTTGTATGTAATTTGGATTTCATTGGAGTAGGAACATTTACATCTATATTTTCATGCAATACCACATATTATTGATTGCATATAGGCAATAAATAAATTGAAAATTTCAAATTATATAGGAGACCCCATACATGTCATACTTTGTATGTAATTTGGATTACATTGGAGTAGGAACATTTACATCTATAAATGTGATGTAAATATTGATTGCATATCGGCAATAAATAAATGGAAAATGTCAAAATGTATAGGAGACCCCATACATATCATACTTTGTATGTAATTTGGATTACATTGGAGTAGGATCAAATTTAGGATCTCATATTTCAGCTACGAGAATGTCAAACTCCCTATATAACAACCTAAATAATTAAAAATAATTGTTACTCTGATATGTATTGATATGGTTGATAATACGCTGAGCATTAACATGAAAATTAGTAAAATTGCATTTACATTATGGACAATTGTGAGGCGATGACATCGACATCAAGTTGCCTATTTTATTGTTCATTGGTTAAAGGTAATATAAAGTTTTGGTATGGGGTCATGAATTTGGTTCAAATGAACATATTGGAAGCATATGCGATCCTACAATATTCAGTGATCGTTGTCCCGGTTGAAATTGAATCTAAATTTATGAAATTGTAAAGAATAAACTCTTCATGTTGTATACATGTAGCTCCCTCTCAAGGTAAAGATTATAATTAAGCCATAAAACAATGTTTCTTGACTAAAATCGACCAAATGGCTATTTACGTTTGAAAATTATATATCACAACTACATATTCTGAGATTTTCATGGTCGCAGCTACAATTGTATGGCCGTAAGCGCTATTTGAAATATTATCAAAATTTACCGGGAGCACCAGTAAATTTTGATATTCAATTTTATTCGAATTAAAGCAGAAGTGTTTCAAGGGTTAAATTTTCTAGTGCTTATAATACACCCAAATGGGCATCCAAAGATATCAAAATTGTAAAGAATCACTATCCAGCCAATTTTCTAAATTTCCCAAGACTTTGTATTACCTAAGAAAGGTTTGAGGAAAAAATGTGAATTTTCAAAATGTCAGAACTACTAATTTGTATCCGATTTTCTTCATTTTTGCACTGTTGTTAGGGGAAATTTCCTACACTTTCTTTTGAAATTATGCAATCCTAAACTTGAATAATAACGCAGTAGGCTAAAATAAGTAGGACCCATGAAAGTAATACAGATACAATTTTGCTGTAATTAGTCTTCCAAGTAATTATTCATACATCTCAGTAATAAAGTAATAATAATATGCATACCCTTGCATCATTCGGCAGTGTAAAACAATGCATCCCCCAAGGCTTTATCTTTAAGTCCCTCTGCACTAGTTTGGCCAGGAGGGATTAGACCTCCCAGCATGGTCACTGACAGGTGGTTATCTCATCAACTCAGCTCTCAATTAACATAAGACAAAGAGGATCATGGGGATCAACATGCACCGCTTAGGCATTGTTTTCTATATAGAGGGAGCAAGTAGCTACAAGTAGTGCAGTGGGGCTTGTCAAGATGATTAAACTGATATAATCCTGCCGTAACATTTATTATTATTTTTGCTCTAAAAGTCAAGAAAAGGGGACCAGAATTGCATATAATTTTTAGGATAGCTCTAAAATAACATTTCCTTTCCTGTCAAAGTGATATTTCACATAGTTAAAAGTATGATTTACAAAAGGGCTACAGTCCCCGGTTAATCCTAAACCTTTCAATGCTCACTATTTAATAGAAAAGCTCGCATTGTCCTGCTCGCAGCTGATGGAGGCTTCCCTGTATCAATCTTGTAGACTGTCTCAACAAGGAATTGAAATACATGAGACAGCTCCCATGGAAAGTCACACCAAAGGACGTACGTTGCCTTTACCACCATCTCAACTGCGTGCAAGACAGATTTACACTGTGCAGCCTGTCTTTCAAACACAACGAAGGACTGCTCACATGTGGCCCCACTACCAAACATAAGGGCAAATGGCTGATTCTGCTGTAGATTTTCTAGGTAGTGTGGAATGTTGGTGCCCACCTTTACAAAAGAAAAACAAAGCAAAGAAACATTCACATTAATTTAATAGCAGCTGCATTATATGCAATCAAACGTCTATTTCAAATGGTATGCCTTAATTAATTATAATCCCAAAAAAATATCCTCATTACATGTACATACCTCTGACGAGTCTTCCCCCCTGTTGCTACCTCCAATCAGTAAGTCAGAATCGCAATAATTCCTGCTTTAGAAATTCCAAGGTAACGGTGATGCACAATTCAAGGATGCCAGTTAGAATTGATCAGATGGCCTGATAATCACCTAGAATGAGCTATTTTATACACAAACAAACATAAACTATGGTCTGAAAATAAATCGCCAGGGTCTGAATTCAGGCTTTTGCCTGAAAACTGGCATCCCTGACAATTAGAAATACTTGGATTTATTAAATTTAAAAAAAACCCCAAAAGAATAACAAAATGAAGTTGGCAATGCAACGGTTACACCAGGCCAACATATGCATATATCTATCTTTCTGCCAGAATGATTTTCAAAAAACTTTGGCAAAGGTTAAGAGTCAAAAATATATTTTCAGAATCGATGTTCTTAATAATTCTTCATAACATGATAGCCATTCACTGACAGAATTGATAGAATAGAGCATAGGATACCAAGTAGAATTGGCTCAATTGTGACAATCTATGAGTGTATACATGTATGAAAAGACTACTCCTTCTAAGCTAAAGTTTGAATTTGATATATTCAACATTCATGAAATGTATACCAAATGAAAGATTCACAGTTGGCTGAGGGCAATCTCAATCCACAAAGACAAGGCACCAAAAGCAGTACTGGATAGGAGTTAATTAATGTGTCTGGGTGAAAACCCATTTGCGCCAACATCAACTATGCTTTCCCTGATTTGGATTCACTGCACAATGAGCAAGAAAGCCTTTTGTAATATGATAATTGAGTTGTTCCAAATCAGTTTCAGCATGTAATCATATGACTGGGCGCGAATGGGTTTTGACTCTTTTCAAACAATGGCTGGTGTGCGCTCAACTTAACAGCAAAATTGAAGAAAAAAATTACCAAACAACAAAGGAGTTAATGGCTGCTTTATCCATAGTACATTCTAAAAAAAACACTATATTCAGAGATGCCAACCTCTTGACACCAAAAAACAGACTGAGTATCCTAAAAAATCAGATTTTGGAGAGAAAAATCAGATTTTCACGAAAACTTGACACTACCAATGGCCGGTTGGCCCCAGGCCAGTAAAATTTCAAAAAAATGTGATACTGGTACGTACAGTCAAGTAAAATGTTTGCTCTTTCATTAAAATTTAAAAGAAAATTGTAAAGCAAATTTTTTGTTGGGGCTGCGGGGGTTTACTTGTCATGTTTTAATGCGATTCCGTGGTTTTATGGGTATTTTTTTTTTTTTTTCAAAAATCGTATTTTAAGAGGTGATATCGTATTATCGTATTCCACTCTTTAGTCTTATTATCGTACTAGATCTAAATATGATTAAATCGTACTGGTTGGCAGCTCTGTATGTTTATCTCACATTTTTAAACAATACTCAATATAAAAAGTGGGACATTTTTCTGACTCTCACTGTATAGGTCTAGATCTAGTTGTAGAGGATAAAACAATTGTACTTACTGCCTGGTTTCAAATCAATGAAAGCTCGCCTTGCATCATCAAGGACAGCCCGTGTGGTCCTGCCTTTGCCCGTCTTTCTGGTTCCCAATGGCAAAATGAAAGGGAGTGCCAGCAGAGCAGCTGTTGTCACTTCATCATCTATTATTATTAAGCAAAATACAAATAATATCTTCATGGACAGCTACAAGACAGGTTAGAGAGAACGATAATGTATAGGGCCTATAAATATCTAACTTAGATAGACTTCTATAGAATCTACTAGAGTAGATCTAGAGTCTATGGATGGGACAGTGTTAGAGGTGAAAGAGGACTTCAAATACATATGATCAGGGCTCAAAATAAATTTTTGTCCACGGGGCTCTTCCAAAATTGGTTCATCGACAAACTTCCTTTGTGAATTCGGGCCTTTAAGTTTGCACAAATCGATCCGAGACTATACTCAGCTCAGTAAGTGTTAGGCCTACGGTGTTAGGGCTAAGTTCACATCTAGCGTAGACGGCCAACAATGTCAAACAAACGACAAAGTTACAGTAGGTCTAGGCCTACGGCAGACAATTTGCCCTTATAGTATACGGTAGGTCTAGTTCAACTAGATCATAATAGACATGGGGGTTTAAGGTATGATACTCACCTAAGAAAGCGTCCTTGAACTCCTCCAGTCCACATTCCTCCAACAAATTGCAAACAAATTTGTCCATTGTAAAAATGTACCGTATACCATACCGCGTCGATCATACCAGCGCGCTATACGGGTACAGTACCGGTACTAGTGCGTGCAGCGCAGCTAGCTATAGCTAGCTCGCGCTCGCTCAGCTGAGAAAAAGTATAAATTCGATATTCGCGGGCGCGCACAAGATTAGGACGCCGATACGTCATGGGATACGTGACTTCTATTGACTATTTACATTGCGGATATATCAGGTACTCGGTGCGGAGTCAATTTGGCGGTACCGTGTGCCGAAGACTCAGAATGGCGGTAGGGTCTACCCTATATCTAACCCAGTTTCGAGTCAGAATCACACCAAATGGAGTGAAAAAACACTGACTCGGATCTGGAGTCACATTTTTGACTCGGCAGGAATAAGAGTGTAGGGCCTATTCTTATAAGGAAAATGATGATATTCAGCCAATAAAAGCAAGTAGCCTATGTAAAACAAAGGATCTCTAGAGTTAACATGGAATAAAATACATCTATAACTTCTGATATAATGATAATGACTTAATGATAATAAAAACAAGACATTAGATAGCTCAGAATCTAGCCGATTTCATTGTAAATATCCTCCTTCACCGCGACTCCCCCTCCCCTTCCTGCTGCAAGCCGAAGATGACGTGATCTTTGGACTTCTACCCCCCCCCCTCCCCCGCGAAAAGGCGGGGTGTATGAACTAGAGATGAAATATATATCTTCATCAACTTATCAATGTTCTGACTATTTGTCTCTATTTCTCTTTCTCTTCACCGCAACCCCCCCCCCCCCGCCTCTCTCTATCTCCCTCTCTCTCTGTCTGAACACCAGGTTAGGACAGTAAAGCTTGAGGGGTCTACTCTAACAACCGACGTGACGAGTGGACTATGGTCCTGCCTCAAAGACTTTTTGATGTTCGATACTCTCATCATCTCAGACTCCTCTCTCAGTTTCCCTCCATCTCCTCCAGAGCTTCGATCATTCACACATCTATCAGCCGAGAGAGTGACGTCACAATCCTACGAAGAAGTGCTCTCATCGATACCTGGAATGAGAGATATCGATGTCTCTATCGATGTTGCAGAGACGAGCAACACTTTTCAGATCACCACCGCATCCAGGCCTAAGAATCAGACTAGGGCTATCAACATGGATGAACAGTTCTTTGTTCATATCAGACTACACGCCTTGCCAGCACTCACCGCAGACAGGAAGATTGAATCAGGAGAGTCAATTGGAGGGCTTAGTCTTCTATTTGAAGACCAAACCGAAAACCAACAGCGGCTGCATGTGTCCGGTGTGAGGGACAGAGACGAAGAAGCCTTGGTGGACCTGTTTGTCAAGACTAAACAACTAACGTACTTGAATTCGGGGTAGGTAGTCTAGAGCCTGTCTAGACCATAGGGTATAGGTCTAACGTTAGGCCTACTAGGCCTACCATATTATACTAGATTTACTAGGTCTAGATCTAGGTCTAGATTATACTAGGTAGATCTAGATATAGACCTAGATCTGTATCACGTATGGTTGTGTGACCATAGTTCGCTATCTCAACAAATCGGTAAGATTTCGAAAGTCTGATATCACTTAGAGTCTATGCCTGTAATGGAAAGAGAAACCTAAAATTACCGGGAGACGATTTTTTTTTTTGTAATGGAATTGGAGGTTAAAGACTCTAGACCTAGATCTAGATCTAAATAGACTAAGCCCAGGCCTAAGCAAAATATTGACATAAGATCGGCAAATTTTGCAGTCTTTTGCGTCCGTTCCGAAAAAAATATGAACTTGCCGACAAGGGTTTGTAGCCTAAATCTTTATTTTGAGAGCAAATGTCATCAAAATTGTATTAAATAAAAAAAAGTGGTACCAACCAGGGGCGGCGATTTATTTTCATGACCGGGGCGACAAAGTGCGAGGGACAAGGGAGCATAGATCTAACGTTAGTGAACGCCGAGAGGGGCGAAGGTGACGGAAGTGACTAGATCTAGACCTAGTCTATATAGTTTTGCTAAAAAATGTAGGCCTAATGTTTTAATCCAAACAAAACTTCAACAAAACTTAATCTTGTAAACATACAGTGTAAACTGTGATTACGTGATACCAACGAAATACAGATGTTCTACAATATTTACTTGTAAATTCGGAAGGACATTATGCGAGGGAGCGTAGCTAGCGACCGAGCGAGAAGATTTTTGCATTTCTATTAGTCTAAACGCTGCACTATTGGGCCCTCCAGGGCCTAACAAAGAAAAAGTGTTGCAGTCTAATAGTAATTAGGCCTAGGGGGCCTATTTGCTACTTTTGTGTGTGTGCACTTTTTCCAATTTTCCGGGGGGGGGGGCGCTCTCCCCCTAAACATCGCCGCCCCTGGTAGTAAGTGATTGTATGATATTTTTCCTTGCAAAATATCCAATTATCTTACATTTGATCGATTGAATTTTTCGATAAATCAGATGTAAACCTCCGTGCACGCGCACGAAGTATTAAGGTCTCGTGGTTTTTATGACTTTTTCGTGAGTTGTAGTAGGCCTATATAGCGCGCACGCCAATCCGACATCGAACTTTAGATCGCGATATCTCCGGAATCCTTTGACGATAATTTTGTTGTAGTTAAACCAATTAGTAGTTAAAAACTTTGCTAATATAGGTTTTCCCGCCCAACTTCGTAAACTTAGCATCCGAATTAACGTTACGTTCATTCAAGTTCGTGCGAAATTGAATGACTATGTAGATCAACATTCAAAAAGCTAATTGCGGCGTTCAATTTGATTTAGTAGCATGCGATTTCATACTCTTGTCACGGAGACGTGCAAAACGAGCATTCAATTTAGAAAAGCATGCAAAGAGCATTCAAATTCGTGCAGGACAGACGGTGGTATGTATTCGAGCGGCCGTATTCGAGCATTCAATTTCGTGATTAGGCATCCATATGTGACATTTGTGCATTGCTTTTTATTTGATGTTAATTTGTCACTTAATATACTTCTGTTTGAATAATTTAATGCTAAGTTTACTCGTATAGGAATGATTATGCGTATTCGTTAGCAGATATCTTTTACACAGGTAACTGTCCCCAGAGAAGGTGCACAATGTGTGACTTCTCTTCTAAGAACAAGCTATATAATTATACACATATCCTAGACAGCTAGAGTTGAGCTTTAGACATGGACGTGATGAAAACAAAATACAATGATGAACAAAGAAAAAGATGTAAAATGAAATGAAAAGAAAGAAAGATTACCTACCCAATCCAGATTGATAAAAAAATAAAATAAAAAATAACCTCATTTATAATTAAAGATATGAAGACATGACTGTATAAAGAAATGTTTCATCAAAAATAAAGATCGACAGAAAGAGAAAATATTGAATGCAAATAAATATATCAGACAAATAAGAAGATTGTATAATGTGAAATCATGTCAGAAAAGATCATAGAGAAAAAGAATAATAATGAACATGAAAAAGTGAATATCCGAATAAACATCGAGCCTCATCCATTATGAGGTCTAGTTTTAATTTGAATGACCCGATTGCGAAAGAGGTTGCCCACAGACGAAAATGAAACCGCAATTCGCCAAAGATTGTCCTCCCACTCAACTTTGGCGAAATTGAATGACGCTAACGCATTTCCAAATTGACTGAACCAAACGTTAATTTTAATGTGCTTGTTTCGAAAATTCGGTGACTCGAAACAAAATTGAATGCAAAAAGTTTAAAAATGAAACAGGGGAGCAACAAGTGGATACAATTTGCTCGAACATGAATGCACGTTAGTGAAATTGATCGCTGCTTTGACGAAATTGGCCGGGAAAAACTATAGTTGAAATAAATAAATTTGTGTAGAATATGAGAAATCATGGATCGAATATCACAGTATCTAATATTTTGAAAAAATCTCCGCGAACTTTGGTCACTACAGATGTTTGTGTTTATGTCGCTCCTTAATTTTAAGAAGGCATGAACACCAAATAATGAATTTAAATGGTATAATTGTATTTAATGGATTTTTTCATTATTATTAATATAATTATCATGATTATATTTGTGATTATTATTACCACTTTATTATAATATGGTCATTATCATTAGTGTTATTGTTAGTAATGCTGCTTTCATTCACCTCTTTAATATCGTTTCCTTGAATCACATTCTTTCCCCATTCCTTTTCAAATATTTTTTGTAGGAGTGGAGATGGTTCTCTAAACAAAAAGAACACCGTCCAGGTGAGTGACTTTTGCTATACGGGTGCATGCATTTCGTATTAAAAAAACAGTTGCATTTCTTGTTATTTAAAGAACTCAAATAATTCTCGGAATATGAATGTAAGACTTGTATGTTTAGCTTCACTGACATGGAATTCTATTTGTCCACACGTTTATTCTTAATATTTAAATCGATGTATATAAACGTGACTAGTTTGTCTGCTTGCATTTCATTGCAGAATACTAGGCTTGAGATAAAGCAATGCCAGCTATCTATTGAGATGACCGAAAAGTTGTGGTTCTGTCTCAGATCCTTCACCTCACTGAACCATCTCACCATCTCAGACTCCTCTCTCAGTTTCCCTCCATCTCCCCTTGAGCTTCCATCCGTCACAAAGCTATCAGCTGAGAGTGTGACGTCACAAAGCTATGAAGGTTTGCTCTCATCGCTTCCTGGCTTGGGAGATATCGATATCACTATCGATGATGCAGAGAGAGACATACCTCAGATCACGGCTTGTCTTCGTCGGACCGGAGGACAGCAGCTCACACACATCAACCTTACAACACCGTCATCACTCCCATCAGAGAAGAGGAGTGTATCGAGAGAGACGATGAGAGGACTGGGTCTTCTGATCAGAGAACACACCAAGAACCTACAGTGGCTTTGTCTATCCAGAGTAAAGGGCACAGACGAGGAAGACTTGGTTGAACTTATCGAGTGTTGCAAGCATGTGAAGACCATGAATCATCTAATGTGAGTTTATTGTACACATCTTTAGTCAGTGAATAATATTAATAATAATAATAATAATCATCATGTTGGTAGCCCTAAAAATAATAATGATAATTGATAACAATAAATATAAAATTAACAATAATAGTTATAATACCTGCAATAACCATTGATGATAACCTGATTTTAATGCTAACAGTATCAAACATCTTGAACTTCAGATGGTATTTTTGCTTTAGTTTTAAAATGGACAATCGACACATAGCCTTTAACTAAAGGCGCTTAATTTGTACTTTTGTTGTGATTTTTTTTTAAATATATCTGTTTTATTGGATGTTTACTATCGGATTTAATAACTTCGTTCATGATTTCAAGAATAGATTGAGAGTCTGTCAGCTGGAAAGTAGCAATTTCGCCAACCTCTTCATGACAGGGTATACATGAAGATGACATGAATTTCTGAAAGCTAGCAAGGGGGCTGAATGCCGTCATGTTTAGTACAAACATGTATGTGTATCATTTTCACGAACAAAATTGGCTGGAAATATACCAACAAAAATTCTCAACGATCATCTTGCATGTCTTGCATCTTGCGTCTTGCATGTGTTCAGCTGGTTTGTTTTGTTTCTGTTCATCACATAAGGCCCTATACTCTTTGTTCTGATCTATTTAAATGACCTACTAAATTCCTCCATAAATTTATTGTTTGCAGCTGAATTGACCACTCTTTTCCACTTGGAAAATCTTGTCTTGATTTAGTAGTAATAACTGAGGATATCTCAATAATCTCAATAATATAATTGTCAACATTAAGAAAAAATAAATGTATTAGTATGAAGTCAAAACGGATGTCTGTTACTGTCGAAGGTCAGTCTATATGAACGATCATATTTTTGAAAGAAGTGCATGTTTCCTCGTGCGTTGGGATTCGTATTCATATGCATTTCACTTCGGTCGATCATGTCAACTCTGCGTGTATTGTACCCTGCATAGAAATAGAAAATCTGTACGGAGTGCGACATTTTGTTCTGATCAGGCTACTTATGTTACTACATCGTTCATTTATTAAAACATACATGTCTATATCACATGGTCTTTGAGTGTATGAGTGAACGTTTTGTTACAAGCATAAATCATGTGTTATGCAAACACATAACGAATTAGAAAGGAAAATGGGCATCTGTCAAAGTAAAATGATCACTTATCAGATCTCAAAATGGGTATTTCTCATACCTAGAAATCGGCACTCATTACGGATGATAAGGGGCACTTCGTAGAAAGGAAAGGGACACGTGCCATAGTATATAACAGGGACACTCTATATCGCACTAGAAAGTGGCATTTATTACTAAGGAAAATGGGTATTTCGTCAAAGTAAAAGGGTCAACTATCAGATTAGAATAGGGATAATTATCACAGGTGATAAGAGCATTTATGCGAACGGGAACGGGGCACTTATTGGAAAGAAAACTGGGGAATTGTCTGTATAAAAATTGAAAAAGAAAGGGCACTTACAAAAAATAAGGGGGCTCTTTTAAGGTACTCGAAGAAAAGGGACACCGGCTGGAGTGCCGCCTCTGTTGCCTGTTTAAAAAAACAATTTAAACAACCAATGCAAAGCGTTGCATCCCCTCGCGAGGTACAATGGCTTATATACGTAAGAGCAAGTTACCTCCATTATACAATACTATATATACTGCAGCTTTTTCTCATGTACATAATTATCCCTTTTTGCATATTTAATGAGGTGTGACCTTTGGCCTTTGACGTACATATGTAAACAAATCTTTGAATGAACGATTGTTACTTACCACTAGTAGAACTGGAGGTTACTTGTAGATGCCGAAAAGCAGGAGTAGTCTACTAGTGGAAACAGTGTAGGTTGACTGGACAAATAAAACTCGACACTTCTACTAAAGTAGGGTAGCTCAGCTAAAGTGTTCGAAAATGCAGTAATGTCCCCATGCAATTGTATAAAATGATATCAGAAATCCTAATTAACTAGATGACTTGAACTAACGAAAGGAGAATAACTAACACGTAAGTTGCTCGTAAGTATCCGTGACGACTCGTTACAAATCGTGGAACTTTGCCTTAATACATCGCGATAACTCGTAACAACTCTTAAATCGGTCGTAATGTAGACCTACATAGTGGCCAAATCTCAAGGATCCGTGAAAGATCCGTGAATTTGTGCGACCCGTAAGGACTCGTAAGAAAAATCCGTGTATGTGAAGGGGGTGTAAGTTATACCTCGTGGTTGCAGAAGAATAGGGCACGCATTAGCCTCTTGTCGATGGCCCTCGCTTTGTTGGAGTCCGTAAATTCTGGCGAGCGAAGCTAGAGAAGCTAGAGAAATCGAGCGCGAGCCTCGCTCGCGCTCGGTTTCTCTGGCTCGCTTCGCTCGCCAGAATTTACGGACCCAACAAAGCGAGGGCCATCGACAAGAGGCTAGGCACGCATGGAACCGAAGACCAAATTCGGTCTCGTGGGCGGCCTATTTATGTTGCCACCTATTTCTTCATACTTCATACCGTTAACCCAAATAATGCCAGGTCATTTATTTTCGTGTTGATTTTATACAAATAATATTCAGGTGATCGGTACACTTCAACCGTACATGCACTCATCTACAAATGGGTGCAATTAACATCTTCTTTCCATTCCTCTTTTTATACGCAATTTACACTTCATTTATATGTTGCAGGCTTCTTGGCTGTGGGACAAAGTCAGACGGTAGACTAAGACATCACATCACTGGTCTTAACAAGTCAGAGAAGTCTCTCAGGGTGATTGCCTTGCATGTAAGTTACATACTAAGTATCATCTGGGTACACTTCAACCGTACATGCACTCATCTACAAATGGGTGCAATTAACATCTTCTTTCCATTCCTCTTTTTATACGCAATTTACACTTCATTTATATGTTGCAGGCTTCTTGGCTTTTGGACAAAGTCAGACGGTAGACTAAGACATCACATCACTGGTCTTAACAAGTCAGAGAAGTCTCTCAGGGTGATTGCCTTGCATGTAAGTTACATACTAAGAGTCATCTGGAGTTGGATCCCTCAAGTGTGGTGAAACGCTTGTATCAGACAGTAAAGGGAAAGCAACTGCACTGAACGACCAATTCCAATCAGTTTTCACACTGGAGGAATACTCGAACATTCCAGATCTTAGACAACCCGTGTTTCCTTCAATGGATCGCATTGAAATCTCTGTGGAAGGCATTGTCAAGCTACTGAAAGCTATAAATGTAAGCAAAGCCACAGGACCAGATGGCATACCAGGAAGGATCTTGAAGTTCTTTGCTGAAGACATTGCACCGATCCTGACCTTTATCTTTCAACAATCTCTAGATACAGGAACAGTACCATCTGACTGGCGTCTTGCAAACATCTCACCAATTTTCAAGAAAGGAGACAGGAGCAAGGCCTCCAACTACCGCCCTGTATCAATCACGTCCATCTGCAGTAAACTGCTTGAACATGTCATTTTCAGCAATATCATGGATCACTATGACGAAAATAATATTCTCAATGATGTTCAGCATGGCTTTCGTCCTGGCCATTCATGTGAGACCCAGTTGATCATTACATCTCAAGATGTTGCACACTCTCTAGACCAGAAAGAGCAAGTTGATGCAGTTGCATTAGACTTCTCCAAAGCCTTTGACCGTGTACCCCATAACCGCCTCCTCCATAAGCTCCATCACTATGGGATCCATGACAACCTTATCAGATGGATCAGGGTGTTCCTAACTAAAAGGTTACAACGTGTTGTTGTAGATGGAGAGTCATCTGAATGGGTTACAGTCACCTCTGGGGTACCGCAGGGCACAGTTCTCGGCCCACTTCTGTTTATATCCTTCATCAATGACATAGTAGATGGGATCTCTTCCAAAATCCGACTCTTTGCTGATGATTGTCTTCTATACCGTCCGATCACTGATGTCACTGATAGCCAAGCCCTACAACAAGATCTCAACAGGTTGCATTCATGGGCTAACACATGGCAGATGAAATTCAACACCGAGAAATGCTACCACATCACATTCTCCCTACGTCGGAAAGCCATCACCACGACATACACGCTAGGAGACACTCCTCTTGCGTTGGTAACAGATCTCCGGTATCTAGGACTGATTTTCTCATCCAACTTGTCCTGGCAAGGCCACATGAACAACATCACATCCCGAGCCAATCGGATGCTGGGACTAGTCAGCAGAAATCTCCGCAAAACCTCACAAAAGATCCGCCAACAAGCCTACTTCTCTCTTGTTAGACCTCATCTGGAATACTGTTGCTCGGTCTGGAACCCTCACACAAACAAGCATATATCCAAAATCGAGGCAGTACAAAGGCGAGCAGTAAGATTCACCCTCCAGAGATATCGTCGTATGGCCAGTGTCTCGGCCATGATTCAAGATCTGAAATGGGAGAGCCTGGAGAGGAGAAGAAATGGTGCAAGCCTCCACCTCATGTACAAGATCCAAAACGACACAGTAGCCATCAATGCACACCATTACACAGCCCCCATGATTGCCAGCAACACACGACAGTATCACTCAAAGAAGTTGCTGACTATCCCATCCCGCACCCAGCTCTACCAGAACTCATTTTTCCCTCGGACAGTAACTGCGTGGAATGCACTTTCAAAGATCACCCTTGACGCTACTTCACTGGAGGGCTTCAAGGGAGCGCTTCCACCAAGCATCTAGACCAAGAACTAGATAGTTTATTCCTCAGCACTACATCCTGACTTATGGATCCTGCTGAGTATCGTCGTAGAAGTAGAAGTAGAAGTATATCGATTGCTACATGAATACAAGGGTTCTAGGACAATTACCCCCTGGACAATCACCCACCTCCCTCCCCCTGGCAAAATCCCAACTGGACAATTACCCCACCCTGAAAATAACCCCCTTGGACAATCACATATCATTAGACAGTGTAACATAAATGTATTTAAATGGATATCATGTGTATAGCGTGTTTGTAAAAATATATTGGCATCCTGTTTATTGTTATATTTTATACAACACCTACGTGGATCCTTGTCATTTGATTGGACGATTGTTGGTCACATGATATTCAATAGATGGTATATTGCACGGTCGTGCATTTTTGGTTATATGCAGACTGCGTACCTCTCTGCTGCATGTGCGCGTATCCCTGCGTGTATCTGACGCGAAGGCAATCTGCATGTAATCGAGAAGGCTTGACTCGAACTTTAATTTATCTTTATAAGGAGTAAAGCATAATTTGTTGATTAACGTTCTATTAGGTCTTCTTCGATGTTGTATACAAAAAATAATGAATGTTTTTCATTCGTTTAATAGTGCAAATATCTTCATTCGTTGAAAGATTAACGTTAATTCTATTCAACTCGACTGACGCCTCGTTGAATAGAATGTTAATCTTGCAACTCATGAACATATTCGCACTATTGAACCCATAACCATTCATTATTTGTATAATATTGGATGTAGGTGCTGCATGTACATGTTAACTACAAGATTATAAGATTATGCTTCCGATGACCCTACATTTACAAAAGCTTGAAAATAAAATTGAAATTAACATTAACACAAACCGTGAATGACCGGTATGTTTGGAGCCATTCACCAACCCACCGGTCGTCATATCATGCAATTAAAGAGACAGGTTGACGGTCCAAATGAAAATCAGCCATTCGCAGATCAGATTCACATGTATGCAAAACAAAGAGATTGATTTATTGGCCATATATATGTATATTATCTGTACCGTTTTATTTTAAGCAGGCTTACCTCTTCAGTTTACAAACTGCTATCCCTGAGCGCCCTACACAATAAAAACAACGTATATACAATATCTATGGACTTGATAAGTACATATTGAACTCATAATTGCATAACAAACAAAGATAAGGAAAACAAAGGTTAATAACATAAGAAAGACATAAAATAAATATAAATTTGTAAAGTGTTACTAATTTTCAGCATAGTATGATCAAAACATACAGTTGATACATTATCTAATACTGTCCAAATACTAATTACAGCCGTTGAAAGCAAAATGAGGTAATATACTGGAGAATGTTAAATTGAGATAGATTGAGTGAGAGCAAATAAAGCTGGTAAAGATAGAGCGAGAGGGGAGGAGAGAGAAAGAGAGGGAGAGGGGGAGGGAGAACAATGGAGTACCAGGGTATTACAGGAAACATGAGTCAGCAAACATTGTTCCCCCTAGAAAAGTGTACATGTACGCTACAGAATACACGGGGAAAATGGGAGAGAGGTAGAAAAGGAAGAGGAGGAGAAGGAGGATGGAATTGAGAAGGAGAGAGAGACAGACAGAGGCGGAGATAGACAGACAGAGAAAGACAGAGAAAGACAGAAAGAGATAGAGAGAGAGAGAGATCATATATTCCTGGACATGTATTGATATAGTAATCATTTACTTTGCAATGTCTCCAGATAATTATGTGGGAGCCGCCACTTAATTCCTCTTAAATTTTAATTCACATGGTAGTACTAATGTAATTCCGTACGTAACAATGGAATCACTTAAATGCCGAGCACAGATTACTCCCATCACTCAAATGTTTTAAAACAACTGTTTGTATGGGTGTAGGACAAAGTACGCCCGAGAACAACCACCCTCCTGAAAATTACCCCCTGTGTTTAGTATGTAAGGATCGAGAACTGGCATAAGGACTCAAAGGGGTGAATGGATTAAGAAAACATTGAAGAAATTATAAAAAGACGACCCGTTTCTTCAGAGAGAGAGAGAGAGGGGGGGGGGGGGTGGGGTTCAGTGATATTTTTGTTGACAGGTACAGCAATATACAGTAGATTTGCGGGTGCACCATGTGAGAGAGAGACGACGGATAGTCAACCTGTTCGAAACGTCGAGCCACTCATCCTCTCCAAGCGCTATAGTTCTCCTGAGAACTATACGTTAAGAAAGATAACAAACAGTCCTTTTCAGGACTACCACACCCCCAAGAAAGATTACTGAGTCAGAGTCCTTTTCAGGACTCCTCAACACTCTCTCTCTCTCTCTCTCTCTCTCTCTCAAATGGTGCACCCGCAAATCTACTGTATATCTACATCACCATGCAAGCCGACACCTACAAGCAGCATCTAGGTACATGTACAGCAATATTTTAAGAGAATATAAATAATACAAATGTTTCTGTTTTTGCTTCTGAATTATAATGTCAACTTCATAAAGCACGGGGCCTTCCTTAAATGCTACCCATTTTCAATATTTGTTGTTTATTATATGGCTAACATATCAAATTACTTTCTAATTCCAGGATAATGGTCAACTCCTCGTAGAGAAATGCCAGCTATCTACCGAGATGACTGCCATATTATGGTCCTGTCTAAGATCCTTCACCTCACTGAACCATCTCAGCATTTCAGACTCCTCTCTCAGTTTCCCTCCATCTCTTCGTGAGCTTTCATCCGTCACAAAGCTATCAGCTGAGAGTGTGACGTCACAAAGCTATGAAAGTCTGCTCTCATCGCTTCCTGGCTTGGGAGATATCGATATCACTATCGATGATGCAGAGAGAGACATACCTCAGATCACGGCTTGTCTTCGTCGGACCGGAGGACAGCAGCTCACACACATCAACCTTACAGCACCGTCATCACTCCCATCAGAGAAGAGGAGTGTATCGAGAGAGACGATGAGAGGATTGGGTCTTCTGATCAGAGAACAAACCAAGAACCTACAGTGGCTGCGTCTATCCAGAGTGAAGGGCACGGACGAGGGAGACTTGGTTAAACTCGTTGAGTGTTGCAAACATGTGGAGACGATGAATCATCTAATGTGAGTTTATTGTACACATCTTTAGTCAGTGAATAATATTAATTATACTAATAATAATCATAATGTTGGTACCCCCCCCCCCCAAAAAAAAAAATAATAATAAAAAAAAAAAATAATAATAATAATAATAATAATAAATAAATAAATTTAAAAAAAATAAAAAAAAAAAAAAATAATGAGTATTGATAACATAGATGATATAATTAACATTAATAGTACCTGTAATAATCATTGATGATAACCTCATTTTAATGCTAACAGTATCAAACATCTTGAACTTCAGATGGTGTTTTTGCTTTAGTTTACATAGGGCAATTGACACATAGCCTCTAAATAAAGGCGCTTATTTTTTTTTTTTTTGTGAATTTATTTTAAATATACCTGTTTTATTGGATGTTTACTATTGATTTAATAACTTCGTTCATGGTTCAAACAATAGATTGAGAGTCTGTCAGCTGGAAAGTAGCAAATTCACCAACCAGATGACGTGAATTTCTCAAAGCTAGCAAGGGGTCTGAATGCCATTATGTTCAGTACAAAACATATATGTGTATCATTATCCGGAACAAATAGGCTATAAATATACCGAAACAAATCATCTTGCTGTCTTGCATGTAAGTGTTCAACGGTTTTATTTTGTTTCTGTTATCACATAAGGCCCTACTCGTTGTTATGATGTATTTAAATGACCTATACATGTACTAAATTCCTCAATTAAAGATTGTTTGCAGCTTAATTGACCACTTTTTTCCACCTGGAAAATCTTGTCTTAAATTAGTAGTAATAACTGAGAATATCTCAATAATCTCAATAATATAATTGTCAACATTAAGAAAAATTAATTTATTAATATGATGCCAAAACGCATGTCTGTTACTGTCGAAGGTCAGTCTATATGAACGATCATATTTTTGAAAGAAGTGCATGTTTCCTCGTGCGTTGGGATTCGTATTCATATGCATTTCACTTCGGTCGATCATGTCAACTCTGCGTGTGTTGTACCCCGCATAGAAATAGAAAATCTGTACGGAGTGCGACATTTTGTTCTGATCAGGCTACTTATGTTACTATATCATTCATTTATTAAAACATACATGTATATATCACATGGTCTTTGAGTGTATGAATGAACATTTTGTTACAAGCATAAATTATGTGTTATGCAAACACATAACGAATTAGAAAGGAAGATGGGCATCTGTCAAAGTAAAATGAACACTTATCAGATCTCAAAATGGGTATTTCTCATACCTAGAAATCGGCACTCATTACGGAGGATAAGGGGCACTTCATAGAATGGAAAGGGACACGTGCCACAGGGTTCTTGTTAATAGCCGGCAACCGGCTATTTTTTCCGGCTGTAACGGCAATCGTAGCCGGCTGTCGGCACCATAAAAAAAAAAAAAAAAAAAAAAATCGTAGCCGACAGAGACTGATGGACTAGAAGTTGAAACCCACAGTGCTGCAGCTCAGAATGATGACAAGCCGACGACAGTCACCAGGCAAAGTGAAGAAGGTGCCAGTGGGCAAGATGAAGCTGAAGACCAGGAGGTGAAGTCCACCCTTGACATCCTAGGTCTGGATGAGGATCTTCTTAGCCAGTCCTCAGATTCAGAAATGGAATGATCATTCACTATGTAATTATTGCAAAAAGTTTCAGGCTCAGGTACATGAATATTAAACATGTGTCACATTACATTTCAATATGCGAGAAAAGTTTAATACATTCTGATTGAATTGACAAGATTTTTCCTTCTAAGGTCTCTAGAATCTGAATGGGAGATCTTGAAATGCTAGGGGCTTGCCTTCAGGGGAGACTCCCCTCCAGACTGAGGCACTGCACCTGGACCCTGCTGGGGGCGTAACACCCCCAGACCCCTGTGACAGCTGTCACATACCTGCAAACCATTTACCAATCCAATTTTGTCATATTTTTTTTATGTGTGTTCCAATTTTTTTAATTTTTTATCGCAAACGATTTTCTTCACTGACAAGGTCCTGTAAACGTCAGTTAACCGTTTTTGCCCAGGACTACCTTGTATCATTATCATGTAATTCAAAATTGTAGATTCATCACAAATATGATTGATTTATCAGAAACAATAATGGAGCATTTTCATTTCATATTGTATATCATATGAAAAGTAAGTTATTCAGCCAAAATATTCATGATCTTTATCATTAAACTATGGCTCATACAGTGTGGTCATATCTTCAAAAATAAAGCTAAGATAGCACCAGAGAGCATCTAAAACCCTAAAGCTTCCAGGGCCCTTGGGCGGGCCCTGGACCCCGGCCGCAAGGGACTTCGCGCTTCGCGCTCGTGATGTGCTATGGCACTGTGCCATAGTATATAACATGGACACTTTATATCGCACTAGAAAGTGGCATTTATTACTAAGGAAAATGGGTATTTCGTCAAAGCAAAAGGGTCAACTATCAGATTAGAATAGGGATACTTATCACAGGTGATAAGAGCATTTATGTGAACGGGAACGGGGCACTTATTGGAAAGAAAACTGGGGAATTGTCTGTATAAAAAGTGAAAAAGAAAGGGCACTTACACAAAATAAGATGGGCTCTTTTAAGGTACTCGAAGAAAAGGGACACCGGCTGGAGTGCCGCCTCTGTTGCCTGTTTAAAAAAACAATTTAAACAACCAATGCAAAGCGTTGCATCCCCTCGCCGGGTATAATGGCCTATATACGTCAGAGCAAGTTACCTCCATTATACAATACTATATTTACTGCAGCTTTTTCTCATGTACATAATTATCCCTTTTTGCATATTTAATGAGGTGTGACCTTTGGCCTTTGACGTACATATGTAAACAAATCTTTGAATGAACGATTGTTACTTACCACTAGTAGAACTGGAGGTTACTTGTAGATGCCGAAAAGCAGGAGTAGTCTACTAGTGGAAACAGTGTTGGTTGACTGGATATATAAAACTCGACACTTCTACTAAAATAGGGTAGCTCAGCTAAAGTGTTCGAAAATGCAGTAATGTCCCCATACAATCATGTACACAAATGCTATCAGAAATCCTAATTAACTAGATGACTTGTACTAACGAAAGGAGAATAACTAACACGTAAGTTGCTCGTAAGTATCCGTGACAACTCGTGACAAATCGTGGAACTTTGCCTTTATACATCACGATAACTCGTAACAACTCTTAAATCGGTCGTAATGTAGACCTACATAGTGGCCAAATCTCAAGGATCCGTGAAAGATCCGTGAATTTGTGCGACCCGTAAGGACTCGTAAGAAAAATCCGTTTATGTGAAGGGGGTGTAAGTTATATCTTGTGGTTGCAGAAGAATAGGGCACGCATGGAACCGAAGACCGAATTCGGTCTCGTGCGCGGCCTATTTATGTTGCCACCTATTTCTTCATACTTCATACCGTTAACCCAAATAATGCCAGGTCATTTATTTTCGTGTTGATTTTATACATTCTAGCTGCACACAAATAATATTCAGGTGATCGGTACACTTCAACCGTACATGCACTCATCTACAAATGGGTGCAATTAACATCTTCTTTCCATTCCTCTTTTTTATACGCAATTTAAAAATTCATGTATAATATGTTGCAGGCTTCTTGGCTGTGGGACAAAGTCAGACGGTAGACTAAGACATCTCATCACTTATCTTAACAAGTTAGAGAAGTCACTCAGGGTGATTGCCTTGCATGTAAGTTACCTACTAAGTATATCGATTGCTACATGAATACAAGGGTTCGAGGACAATTACCCCCTGGACAATCACCCACCTCCCTCCCCCTGGCAAATTACCAACGGGACAATTACCCCACCCTGAAAATAACCCCCTTGGACAATCACATATCATTAGACAATGTATTTAAATGTATATAATGTGTATAGCGTGTTTGTAAAAATATAGTGGCATCCTGTTTATTGTTATATTATATTGGATGTTGGTGCTGCATGTACATGTTAACTACAAGATTATAAGATTATGCTTCCGATGACCCTACATTTACAAAAGCTTGAAAATAAAATCGAAATTAACATTAACACAAACCGTAAATGACCAGTATGTTTGGAGCCATTCACCAACCCACCGGTCCGTCATATCATGCAATGACAGGTTGACGGTCTAAATGAAAATCAGCCATTCGCAGATCAGATTCACATATATGCAAAACAAAGTGATTGATTTATTGGCCATATATATGTATATTATCTGTACCGTTTTATTTAAAGCAGGCTTACCTCTTCAGTTTACAAACTGCTATCCGTGAGCGCCCTGCACAATAAAAACAACGTATATACAATATCTATGGACTTCATAAGTACATATTAAACTCATAATTGCAGGAGGATGGAAGTGAGAAGGAAAGAGAGACAGACATAGGCGGAGACAGAAAGACAGAGAAAGAAAGAGAAAGACAGAGAGAGAGAGAGAGAGAGAGAGAAAGTGAGAGAGAGAGAGAGATCATAATATTCCTGCACATGTATTGATATAGTAATCATTTACTTTGCAATGTCTCCAGGTAAGTATGTGGGAGCCGCCACTTAATTCCTCTTAAATCTTAATTCACATGGTGGTACTAATGTATTTCCGTACGTAACAATTGAATCACTTAAATGCCGAGAACATATTTCTCCCATCATTCAAATGTTTTAAAGCAACTGTTGTACGGGTGTAGGACAAAGTACGCCCGAGAACAACCACCCTCCTGAAAATTACCCCCTGTGTTTAGTATGTATGTAAGGATCGAGATCTAACATAAGGATTCAAAGGGGTGAATGGATTAGGAAAACATTGGAGAAATTATAAAAAGACGACCCGTTTCTTGAGAGAGAGAGAGAGAGAGAGAGAGGGGGGGGGGAGGGGGGGGGGGGCAATGACATTTTTCTTGACAGGTACAGCAATATTTTAAGAGAATATAAATAATACAAACGTTTTTGTTTTTGCTTCTGAATTATAATGTCAACTTCATAAAGCACGGTGCCTTCCCTTCAATTCTTCCCATTTCAAATATTTGTTGTTTATTATATGTCTAACATATCAAATTACTTTCTCATTCCAGGATAATGGTCAACTCCTCGTAGAGAAATGCCAGCTATCTACCGAGATGACTGCCAGATTATTGTCCTGTCTCAGATCCTACATCTCACTGAACCATCTCAGCATTTCAGACTCCTCTCTCAGTTTCCCTCCATCTCCTCCTGAGCTTCCATCCGTCACAAAGCTATCAGCTAAGAGTGTGACGTCACAAAGCTATGAAGGTCTGCTCTCATCGCTTCCTGGCTTGAGAGAGATCGATATCCGTATCGATGATGCAGAGGGAGACATATCCCAGATCACGGCTGGTCTTCGTCGGACCGGAGGACAGCAGCTCACACGCATCACCATTACAGCACCGTTCTCACTCCCATCAGAGAAGAAGAGTGTATCGAGAGAGACGATGAGAGGACTGGGTCTTGTGATCAGAGAACAAACCAAGAACCTGCAGGTGCTAGGTCTGTATGGAGTGAAGGGCACAGACGAGGAAGACTTGGTTTACCTCGTCGTGTGCTGCAGACATTTCAAGACGATGTCAGAGCTGTGGTAGGTTCTTGTTTAAATCTTGTATAAAATAGATTAAAATCCTACTAGACGATCCTGTTTAGTTAGTCTGCCGTGAAAAAGCATAATGATACGAATGCTTGAAGGGATGCAAAGGTTAAAACATGGGTGTAACTTCCAAGTGTTTGACTGAAAGTTAGGATGGGTTTTCTTTGTTTGATTATCGCTCTCAATTGTTATTTTAGAATTTTAATGTACAATCGCAATGAATAGATTGAATTTGAATACCTGTATTGAAAATCCAAAATTTTGATATACAGTTACATGTATTATTATAAACCGTCGGAAGGTAAAATAATGTAAGTCCATTTTGACTTTAAAAAAAATCATATCCTGATAAAATTAATTATCATTATCATAAATTGTCATTATTATTATTATTATTAATATTATTAGGTCTATTATTATTGTTATTTTGCCACTACTATTATCATTATCATCATTTATTATTATTGCGTTTACTACTATTAATATCATCATCATGTTATCATTGTCACTATCTGATTAATTATCATCAGTATCAATATTTCGGTTGCAAGTACGTGTTTGATTTTTTAGGCAGAATGGTGAATCACCGAATACCGGCAGCGAATTAAAAGGTTTTGTGCTCTAGCTGCAATGAACCGTTAAAGGCAAACTGTCCTTTTTAAAATTATTCTACATCTTTTTTTTGATGCATCGTCTAAAGAACATCAAGTTCCATGAGGTGGCAGGTATGCCCCCCCCCCCTGCCAACGTCAGCTCTTACTCTTCGACTCAGAATTTGTGAATTTTGAAGCTTAAGCAATGCCAAGATAGGGGAAATGACTCATTTTCCCCTTTTCTCCCCCCTGGAGGGTTTTTCATCAACTACAATCAATTTCGATTTAAAAAATCAACTTTTAAGGCTGAATTACTTTTGGCTTAAAACTAATGCTCGTGAGCTTTTTTTTTTGACTCAAATTTAAACTAGAATTGATTTTAATAAATATTAGGTTAAATGTAAAAGGGCTCTGTAATCAAGGCTAGTCGGTGTTGGGTCAATCAACCACAACATTGCGTCGCTACACTACTGCAAGAAAGGTCCTCGAAAAGTAGGTAAATTCCGTTCTGTTGATACAAAAATTGTTATTTTGGTAGAAGGAAAGTATTCCTCTCATTTGTAACCGAACGTTATTTGGAATAAATATCAACTGAAAGCATTCTCCAACTGAGCGAAACTTAAGTTAACTCTTCGAATTGCACCGGTTCGTGCATTTCCGTCCAATTCATATAGCCTACATTCATGCATGTTTAACTGTAGCCTAGTTCTACTTGTCTAACGATGTTGAATATTTGGTTAGGACATGTAAGAAATATAGTTTATTCTTTCATTTGATAACAAAATAGGTCTACCACGGCTTTAGGAATCATCGTGTTGTATGGTTTCGTCGATAAGTCTAGTGCTTAAAATTTAGATTTAGTCTAGGCTTAGATTCCAAATCTAGGCCTAGATCCAGGCTATACTACTTTGTTTTGTTGCCGGTAGGCAGTGCGGTCGCCATTGTTTTGTGTTAATAATAACAATTAACGAGATCATTGCTTTAACTTCAACATTTTATGCTAGAAAATACGACTCTACGGTATCAGACCGAAGACCAGGTTAGATCTTGATTAAGATCTTGATGTATCATTTAGTCTACATGATACCAGATCTAGGATAGATGTAGACCTAGTCTTCACACTGCACCCTTTGTGCAGGACTAACTTAGATAAGTTAGGAGTTAGAGTTAGTCCCTGAGTCATAGATGTAGTTGACTACTTGTATTTTTGTGACATCTAAATTAACAGGAGTTAGATCTAGTCTACGTCTAACAGTAAAAAGTTAGATTTTAGACTAGATGTAGAATGTTATGTAGGTCTAGTATTAGGCTCATGTATCAAGCTCTCCTGTTTTTTTTTTCTTTCAGAGTCAGAGATGGAGTGGACCTGGACATTTGAGTCATATCCAAGAAATAGACCTCTAGTCTAAAACTTCTCTCTCACCGTGTCTTCAACGTCTTGGACTAACTTCTCATCCTACCTTGGCCCGAGGAAAGGGTTTGGATCTGCATAATGTAATCCAGTTCAAGGTACTGCAGATTCTACTGTGCTAAGTGGCCTTTTGATGTGATTTTCTTAGCAAAGTTTGAACACCGACATTAAAACGGTGAGGGTTTTTTTTTTTCTTCTTCTAGACCTGCATAGATATGAATTACTAACTTGTTGTTGAGTTTATAGTCTTGATATTCATTTATGATAAAGGGTTAAGATACCGGATATTGGATTTTACAATAACAAACTGAAAATTATGTGTTCTTAATTTAAGAAGAAGCCAACCATGACAGGTAAAAAGAAACATAGATAAATTACTAGATCAGCCAGATTCTGATCAATAGTGTATAGCATAGGGCAGCAATTAAAGTATAAAGATGTGGTTGAACAAACTCTATGCATGATGTAAATTTCAATCTGTTTGTTATATACCAGTTTAGGTAGTTCTTTCTCTTCTATTCACCAGAGGGTATTTCTATCAATTCTCTGTACAATAGGGTTTGTTTCAAGATCAGATTATCTAAGATTAAGATTAGACTGCTGTAGAGTCAGATTACAAATGAAAGCTAAAGTTTAAGATTAGCACATTCAAGTTCAATATTTTAAAGAAATGTTTGGGATCAAAATCAAAATCAAGATGAATAAAAAATGTGTATTATTTAAAAAAAAGTTCCACGTACCAAATATCACATTTTCAAAAACTTTAAATGTGGTTAGTTACGTGACATAGTGGTTTGACCCAAATACATTTAAATTACAATTGATCAGTGATGAAAATGTACTTTTGTTCAGTTGAACACATTAAAGTGACAACTATTTTTTCTGTGAAATATATTTGCTCTCTTTATGGTATATGTATATCTCTGTTTTAAATCTTAGGTTGCAAAGTAAAGATCTGTGGTATCTACATGAACTGCAAACTCATGGCATCTGGACTTTCATACCTAAGGTGTTTTCCATCTCTTCAAGTTGAAAAGGTAAGCGGTATCAGTTAAAATAATTGATCTTATCAGTATGTTTTGTGCCTGTCATCATTGCCCCTAGAGCAATCAAGAAAAACAATTTTAAGCAAGTACAGTTATCATAGTCCTTGTTAGAGGTCTAATTACGATTTTACCCAAACTATTGTATAAAACATACAAAAAATGATTATGAAAAGATTCTTTTTTGTTTCCAAAGCCTTAAATAAATTATTTATTATCTTTTCTAACTAAAACTGCTTTCGTATCAATATTTAAAAAAATATGTTCATTATCCTTCTTCTTGATGTATTTTCCAATAAAAGAAATTGACATGACTAGAAATACAAAATTTGTATAGTCTATAGATTGAAAAATTACACTAGTATTTATTAATATTTGTATTACATAACTTTCAATTTCAAATTCTAGACTGCAGAGCTTGAATCCCCTGCAACATTATGCTTCATATGGAACATCAGGCAGCCTACATATTCAAGCTCCCTTTTCCAGCTCTAAGCAAGAGGGACCACAATCGTGGAATAGTCGCTTTCTCATTAATTACGACTTCCGGTGAAACAGATTTTCAAATAAATTCATCTGAATATATTAAAAGTGCTCCAGTCTGTGTACTACAATTTGCCATCGAGTATGGAATTATTGGTTTGACAATATTTCATCAAGTAATGTTTTAAAGGAAGTAAACAAATTAATGATACTTCCAACAATTCTATTCTTTTAAATAGAATCGTAGAATCTTGGAAAAGAAAGAAGAAAACAACTATTTACAGTTGAAAGATAAAACTGAAGTAATAATCCATATTAAGTTTAATAGCTCTGCAATTTAAGCCTGCACTTTCGAGAAATATCTCGCTTAGTGTTGTTGCTGATCTAAAAAGCTATGATTCTTTCATGGAGGCTGTTGTTTCTAAACTTACATTACCTAGATAAATCCGTTAATGGCGATGAATCTTAAAATATCAAATTGGAAATTTTAAAGTAGCAATTCATAGGGGGCAGCAGTGGGCCAATTTGAGGGCCTATTTGGAACTCTTAGTAGAGTTTCTGTTGGCAAGAATTTGTGTCGATAATTACCTGTTGATACCTGAATTGGATATTCTTAGCAATTGCACAAGAACAAATACAAAATAAATAACCGAACATTGTAATTGCAGTGAAAACAGATTTGTCCGGTAGGAAATAATATATCAACTCGGATTCATGTTGTCCTTAAAAAATTCTCAAAGCTGATAGAAAAAAAATGATGATTAACTTTGTATAGACAAACTGTTGTATCAAGAAAAACCCATTTTCATCAACTGCATGACCTTACATGGCAATGTGTATTACCCTTATATTAACAACCATATTAGTTATAGCAATCGTTACGACAAATCTTACTCTTTTAATCTCCACTAATGTACCGTACATGTACCTCGACTAGACAGTGGCAGATATTAGCTGCAATAGTTTTAACAACCGGTTGTCACTTAAAGAGCAGTACTTTCATTTGTGTCATTGGAAATGTTTTTATTGTATCCCTTGAAATTAATTGCTATTGCTCATCATTTATAAAATGTAGATTTTCATGCATTAAAGCATAAGAATAGCTATAAGACTTTAAAGCTTGAAAAATGTATGTAAATGTTATTTTGTATTTGAGTAATTTATCGTTTGTCATGTAATACGAAAAAAATGAATGGATGAGATTATGCGATAACACATAACTAGTAATTATGAAATGATGATAAAGGGCAATGATATATGATTCAATGATGGTGTGTTTGTTTGATCAGATAACCTAGCAATAATTTTGTTAGAAGCCAGTGGTAAATATTTGGATTTTTTACTTTATTTATGTATTATTATTATTATTATTATAACTGTTTTGTTATGGGGGGGGGGGATGTAAAAGAACAAAACAATCACTTTGAAAGGGACAGAAAGCAAAGAGTTGTGATAGCAGTGTGGTTGTGTGTTAATGAGAGAGAGAGAGAGAGAGTATGTGAATGGAGTAAGGGCACAAATTTATAAACAAATAGATAATTAATGGCCCAAAATTAGCCTTTAATTTTGTACAAAATTCTCGATTCTCTGATACATTAAAAAGTTGTTAGCCTTCATTTACGGCATTTACGCCTTACAAGCAAATCAGTGCTTGAACATATCGAATTAATAATGGGATGATTTTTGTTTTAATTCGTTTTATTTCAAGAGGGTTACTTTCTCAGTAAAAAAAACTGTTTCATTGAGAAACCCTCTATTAATACACTGAGAGGAAATTGAACTACGTTTAAATACATATCACATATCATATCATGGATTCTTTTTCTTAATGTTTTTTTTTTATACACCAGAATATAAACACGAACAAAATTATAGAATATAATATAATTCCTTTCAAATAAAAAAATTAATGCAGGAAAGCTGAAATACTCGTTCGGTTTCTTTATTTATTTACCGAAATAAACAGTCTCTGGGATAAAAAAAGAAAAAAAAAAAAAAAAAAAGGAGATGAAATTGATCTTATAATGTATATGGATCACTTCCCATGTCCCTTTTGCAGCCAACATCAAATTCTGTAGAACTTTGCAGGAATTATGAATATGTCATATATGTCCTATTTGTGAGATTTAAACGTAGCAGTGTCCTAATATTCAAATTATGCACGGAAACCCGTTTACTTGCTAGACTTCACTGTCAGACATGCACTATTGAGTGACTGACCGGCTTTTTTCATCTTTGGTAATAACATACATAACATGAACTGTAAAGGGTACATGAGGAATCGTCTACATCAATAACCCACTGCTTGTAATGGCCAAAATTTAACTGATTAGGTCAGCGGCCTAAGTTAAGCCTGGCCTAACTAAACCGCGGACTACGTTAGGCCAGGTTTAACTTAGGCCGCTTTCGAGAATACCACCCTAAGAGTATCATATTTTACGCATTCTCTGTCTGTTTCTCTTTCTTAATTTCTCTGTTCTTTGTGTGTCTCGATCTCTACTCTATGTTGTTGTTGTTTGGTATTATCGGCGTTTCATTCTTTTTTAGAATATTTACGCCTTTCTCCTTTTTTGTAATACTATTTGTAAATTCGTACTCTTCTCTTTTTTTTGGATAATATAATCTCAGATCTACTGGTCCATGAAAACCCCTCACCGCAATTGGCACCTTCCTTCCTGCCAGAACGGCGAGGTACATTGCGCAATCTTCTCGGCCATCATTGGCCTAGGCAACTCTGGTGCCGGTGAGAGGATTCTGGGGTATATCTTCAGAGTATCTTAATTGTTTGGGGTTTACCTTCCTCAATCCGTCTTTACTCTTTCTTTCCTTTTCTCTTCTAGTATTTTTCTATTTTGTAAAACCTTATTTTTCTATCAAAGTAGGTATCAACATCTTTGAGCATTTGGTTGTCATGCGATATGTGCAAAAAAAATAAAAAATTCTAGTAGGGACACTCAAAACGCCTCGTTCTACGAACGAAGCGGATCAATGCTCTCTGTGTCACACTTTTTGTTGATTTTAGGAGTTTCATTATTTCGTTTGGGCTCGTTATATCACTTTCCATTATCAGCATTGCTCTTTCTATTGTATATTTTGGACATTCCATCAGATAGTTTGATGAAACAAACTGTGAGTGCAATTGGTCTATACGATGATACTTTATGTGGTTCTTTGTTAGGTGTTTTGATTGGGACAATAATTGAGTGTTTACATTGCCTTGGTATTTGCCCCGAGCTCCAAATTTGATTTATCAAATTTAGCATGGTCTGTTTTGCTGATTTCGTGAGTTTTTGGTATATTAAATATTTAATATTATCGTGTCCGGGGGTAAGAGGAGGAATTTTGACGTTCGATTGCTGCTTCTAATTCTGATAGTGTGAAATTGTCGTTTAGGACTGAGGGAAAATTTTCTCTATATTATTTGCTACGTGAGTGTACAGTTGGGAGCTAAGGTCAACTTTGTGTTTAGTTACGTAAGTATAATCTTCAGCTATCTTATTGACCTTTTCCTGATCGGTAATATATTCTATATTATTTTCTTTTAGTGTTGGTAAGCATTCTTTTTTTTTGGTATGATATTGTTGTATCTTTTTATCATTTTCCAAATTTCTGAAGTCGGAGTGAATCTATTAAGCCTGGAGCAGTATTTGTTCCAATGTTGTCTTTTTGCTTCTCTTATTGTTTTCTGTGTAAGGGCTTTCTTATTTAGGTATTCGTAGAGATAATCTTTCGTCATGTATTTGAGGGCTTTATTTTTGGCTTTGTTTCGTTCTTTAATTCTCTTTTGGCAGTCTTCATTCCACCATGGATTGTGTGGTTTATGGTTTTTAGTTACTGTTGGTATGGTTTCCTTCATAATTTTCTTTGTGACGTGTATGAATTCGTTGTAGTATTCTTATGTGTTTTCATTTGGAGTTATATTGGACAGTTCTATGTCGCATAATTGTTCAAATGCTTTCCAGTCTGCTTTTTTGTAACTAAGATATGGTTCGTTTCGTTTTGTATATTCTCTTTCATGTATTTCTTCTACAGGATGTAGATTGATTTGTATTTCTATAGGGAAGTGATCACTTTCTAACTGATCTTGCTTTACATTCCACTGACATCTATAAGCTATGGAGGGTGTTGCTAAGCTTAGGTCTAGACAGGATAATTTTTCCGTATGGTGATCCATTCTCGTACCTGATCCATCGTTTAGTATGATAATATTTATTCTTCTATGATGCGGCCATTTACATCGGTAGTGTTACTGCCCCATAATGAGTTATGGCTGTTAAAGTCTCCTAGGATTAGCAGGTACTTTGGGATAGCATATTCTGGAATGATGGCCTTAAGGGTATCTATGTCTAATCGCTGACATGGATTGTAATAATTTACTACTGTCATGCAGGAATTTTTGAGGTGCAGTTGAATAGTTTGCAATTCAAAGGTATTATGGAGTGTTATATTTTTGAAATATACAGAGTTGTGTACGTAAATGGCGCATCCGCCTCTCACTCCGGTTTTTCTGTTGCGTGGTATACATGTATAATTTGGTATTAATATATTATTTTCTGTCAACCACGTTTCTTGAATGCACAATATATGGTAAGGGTTATTCCTGCGTGACAGTAGCAATTGAACTAGTTCGTCCCCGTGCCCCCCTTGGAGACCTTGGGCATTCCATAGTAGTATGGAAAGTGCCGCCATGAAAAGGAGAATTTTAATTATGTTCTCCATGGTGTTTCATTATTTCTAGCTCTTCAGGTAATATATTGAGACATGTCTGGGCTTCTGCGAGAAATTTGTTCATCTGTTGTGTTCGTGGGATGTCTTGTTGCATTATTTCTATGACACGGAAAAAAAACATTAGGAGATCCAGGGAGATGTGACTTCTCTCTGGGAGATCAGTGTTCTTGGCTGTGGTAATGATGTTGGGTTTACCACCACTGTTGGAATGTTGCATTCTCCACTGTTTTACACATACGGAAGGGGTAATCAAACTTTCGCTTTGATTGGTTTCTATTTCAATGTATTGTGTAGATTCTGTATTTGGTCTGCTTTGTGTGGGAATTTGTTTACTCTTTGTTTCTTTCTTTTCTTTGCTTGTGGGTACTTTATAATTGCCGTTTGTGCTCGATTCCTTAGAGTTAGTTTTTTCCTCTACTTTTGTTGCCTCTTTGAAATGTTTCGTGGCTTCGGCATAACTTATTTTCTTTTCCAAGCGGATTTCTTGGACAATTCTTGCGTTTTTGGCTTCGATGCATCCTTTGAATGCTGCTGAGTGGTTTCCTTTGCAGTTAACACAGAAGGGATTGGATTTTCTGGGACATTGGTCGAAAGGGTGGTCTTCTTCACACCTGACTGAGTCGTTGCGATTTTTAGGGGACCCAACACACAAAAAAGGGGTCCTCTTACCCCCCCCCCCCCCCCCCTACCCCGCTTATTCAGCGACCTGCCGAGTCGTTCGATTTTTGGGGGACCAAAAAAAAAAAAAATGTGTCCTCTTACCCCCCCCCCCCCCCCCCCCCGCCATATCAGGCGGACTTTGGGAATGGGTGTTGCTCCCAAGTTAATTCTGTTGGTTAATGTAGCATACAGTGCAGTGCAGAAAAATGCCCGAAAATATTGCGTACCTCTTGCTGGCAATCCCAATACACAAAAACAATTCAAATACTATACGGAGTTGGGTCGGAAAGAGATAATTGGTTTCCTTTCACTGAGACCAATCGCTTGTTCACGTGATATATTTCGCGCCAAATACAAAATTGAACGTGGTTTCCGACAATCAGAGAAACAATTTTGATATTTTCCACAAATTAAATTCCGAAGAGTAGTATGATGAATTTACAACATGTATATTCCAGAGAGACTGGGGTTGGCAATCCAAAAAGAAAATTGAGTACATTTAGTGTCAATTGAAGATTCAATTCAATTCGATCGAACACCGGAGCTCGGAGGAGGCACGTCCGTAGCAGACGGTCTGAGAAACGGTAGTATTCCTCTCTGTTGATATATATATATATATATATATATATATATGACCCCCCCCCCTCCCTTATCGCTCTCTCTCTTTCTCTAATTCTTTTTCGTTAGTCTAACACCTTACCCCATCACTCTGTTTTCTGAACATAGGTTACAGTGTTGTGGAACTAGAGAGGGCGGCAGAGTGGAATCTCATCTCAAAGGTCTTCAAGCATCATCATCTGGCGACCTCTCTGTGCATATTCATCATGTAAGTATCGTTCCACGTTGTGTGCTCTGTACACTTTCACTATTTCTTATTTTCATCTGTATAATGACCGCTATTATGCAAATATTGTTCTGTATTATCGTTTTTAATATTCAATTTCTAAATTTTCTTTCCATTTTTGGCCCATTTTCTTTGTTAACGTTTCCTTAGTGTTATTTTTTTTTCTTGTAAAATCATCCCCTTCTGCTTCGTAAGTTTTTTAAACTGTTTTATATTTTGAGTTTCCTGGCTTGGGAGATATTGATATCACTATCGATGATGCAGAGAGAGAGACATAGCTCAAATCGCGGCTGGTCTTCGTCAGACGGGGACTCTTTTGTCTCTGTCCCGGGTCTCTGTATTTAGTGTTGTTGATGATTGTTATCCCATTTCCTAGACTCCAAATGCTCAGAAGAATATCAAAACGTTGCTAAATGAAATAATTTATATGTTCTCTCTCCCATGTGTTCCTATTACGTTTTTTTACACGTAATTCACTTTGTTTCCTCTGTCTGGATTTGCACTTCAACATTCTATCAGATATTTAATCAAATATATCTTTGTTTTGGGTGTTGTTTCGATGGTACGATTATAAGTATGATTTATTATCTTTATTCCTTGCATGAAATTGAGAAGTTTATTTGTTCAATCACTTCATTGTTGGCTCTTTTTTTTGGGGGGGGGCGGGGTGCTACTCACGTTATAACTGGAGCCCATTCACTTGACCTTGCTGTGTTTCGGTTCATTTAACTTTTCATATTATTTCCATTAAATTGTTATTTTCAGTTGTGCTACCACTCTTAAGCCATTTCTTAATTGTACCATTGATTATGTCTCTGTTTAATGTTGTATGCTTTTTAATTCTGCCCCCCCCCCCATGTTGCTCTCCGGTTGTCTCTTTCTCTCTTTTTGGGGCGTTCTTTATCTGCATCAGAGTCGGCGCTCATGGGGAGGGGGCACAATGCCCCCCTGTTTCTTTTCTTCTTCAAGTACACCAGAAGCGCTTGCTTTTACGATAGAAAAGTTTTCATTTTTATTGTGCCGCTGTTTTTTCCTCAATAAGTGTCCCTTCCCCTTTTTTATGTCCCCTCATCAAATTTGCAAGGTGCCTTTTACTTTGACAAATGACCTTTTCCTTTTTTATGAATTCCCTTTTCCTATTTTTCTAACTGCCTATTTTCATCTCTGATGTATGCACTTTTGTACAACTGAATGATTGACTAATAGGTTTATTGAGAACATTCCATGATATTTCATTCCTTTGACTTAGCCAATGGGTTAACAAAATATTTCCAAATTGTAAAAAAAAGATATATATAGACCATGTCAATTTTTCAGTATTAATGAGAAATAGAAGAAGCGAAAGGCAGAGGAGAGAAGAGATGTAGAAGAGTAGAGAACAAGGCTAAGCAGAGCGACCGAGGAAGGAAACAAGTTTGGAGAGCCAGAGAGGTAGAAGAGGGTTGATAGGAGAGGGGAGGTACACCATAGGTTAATACTTTGGCCATAGCTCTTATAGATCACATATCTGTCTTTAATTTACACGGAATATATATACATGTATATAACAGGTGACGTACTGCAACACTTAATCAATACTGAACAGGAAAGAAATGAACATAATAGGGTGAAGGAAGAACAGGAATGATAAAAGCGGAAAGAGGGAAACTGGCAAAGGAATAGAATGAGACCAAGAAGAAAGCGACGGGGGGATACAGTACATCTAGAGCGAGAGAAAGAGAGAGAGAGAGAGAGAAAAAAAAAAGTTGTAGGTAAGAAGTATTGGTATATCATAGGAATAAATAGTTCGCTATGTCATTGATATTATTCATTCATAATTTTGTTTCATACAGAGAATATATAAACAAGATATTTCAATGTAAAATAATTTCACGTACTGTATCATTGAATTATTAAATAAATAGATAGGTAGAAGGAGAGGAGGAGGAGAGAAAAAATAAGAAAGGGGAGAGAGGGAAGGACAAAACTAGCAGATCAATATGATGAGATTTAGAAGGATACAGAGGGAGAGGGAGAGGTATAGGAAGGAGAGGGAAAGAGGGGGGGGAGGGGTTTAGGAAAGTTCGAATGTTAGGAAAGTTCGACATGGTGGCTTTCTATGAATAATGATACGATTCGACTGCAATCCATATAACTATTTATTTACTTGTACAGAAAATATTGAGCAACTGTTACAAAATACATTTTATAATCCTCTACAACAATTGCGCAACCGCGCAGAGAGAGAGAGAGAGAGAGGGGGTAGGGGGAGACAGACGAAAAGAGAGAGGAGAGGTGTACAGTGTATACGGAAACGGACTTTGGATCACATGGTTCGCGGTTCGAATCCCGCAGTAATCTACATCTGTCACTCTCCACCTAGGTGTTGATGGGTACCCGGGCAAGCCCGTATAGAGCGAATGTGAATGTGGTTGGAGCTTGTGTGAGCTTGTAAAATGGCGCCTGAGCTAGAATTCTCTCCATGGAGCGGAACGTGTGCACTTTCATGTGCAGATTAGCAATTGAATACAATGATGGGCTAATTATAATTACAGTGTAAATTATAAATGTTTATAAAAAGTTAAAAACGATTATAAATGTTGTATTAAGCGCTACAAGTTTGACTATTATTATCATCATTATTATTATTATTATTATTATTATTATTATTATTATCATTGTTATTAAAAACACAGAGGGTGAGATGTAGATAGATGGTAACATAATTATATGTATCAAATACAATCGTATCAATTTCTATCGAAATAAAAAGAGATTTGTTTCCCAGAGTGTATTAATTACGATATATCGATCTCACCAGATATGGTAGGACACTACTGCTGAATCTTTCATTTCTATACTTAGCATATTGTTGTGTCGGACTAGGCGCGGATCAAGGGGGGGGGGGGCTAGCGGGCCTTGGCCCCACCACCCCCCCCCCCCCCCCCCCCTCTGGCAAAACAAAAGACAGGCCTCCAACCCTGGCAACAAAATAGTGCTCGCTACCCCCACCCCCCCCCCCTCCACTGAGCGAAATATCAAATTTCCGGGGGCAAACAAGAAAACAAATAGTGCTCCCCCCCCCCCCCCCCCTCCCTACTGAGCGAAATATCGGCCGGCGCGATTTTCATATTTTCCGGGGGCAAAAAAAGAAAACAAAAAAGTGTTAGGACACTACTGCTGAATCTTTCATTTTTACAGTTACACTCTCTTAGCCTATTGTTGTGTCGCAGTAGGCGCGGATCAAGGGGGGGCGCACCTTGTCCCCCTTCCCCCCCCCCCCCCCCCACTGAGCGAAATATCGGCCGGCGCGATTTTCAAATTTTCCGGGGGCAAAAATGAAAACAAATTTGAAGTGCTCACTACCCCTCCTCCCCCCCCCCTATACAAAATCTTGGATCTACCACTGCTGCTGGTCACCATTACATACCAATATTTGGCTCGCATGATTTCAAATTATCATTTATATGTAAAATCCAATGAATATGTAAACAATGCACTGCTATGTCGTTGAATATTATTCTTCTTATCGTAATTCATTATGTTTTCTCTTTCAAAATATTTAATTTAGAAAGGTGTTCTTCATTACCCATACTGATTGAGCCACAGTGCAGCTGTACCTGACATCATTTGTTTGTTCTCACGTTGGATGAGTTCCAGTGATGACTACACACTACCCGGTCAAGTTGAAATGCTGCATTGTCTCATACCTGATGTATACCTGATCTACTTCCTGGTATTTATTAACCCATTTCCTACTGGAACCGGGCTAGTTTTGTATTCAAATTATGGGGAATATGTTATTAAAATCAGTAGTCAACATGTTAACTTCCAGGAGAAATGAAGTTAAATTGATTTCATCTTCATTTCTAGATAATGTAGGCCCCTGCTAACCAGCTTTATGCATTGTCATTGGTAATTATGTTATTGAATGTAAATCTTGCCTCATTTCCATCATCGTACTTGGACTAATAGCACTCCTTATTACAGTTTTTTTTCTCAAATTATCTTAGCAGCATGTTGTTAAGATTTAGAAACACTTATGTACACATACGTTGTTTGCACTGTTTTATGAATCAAATGTAATGATGATCTACGATGTAGATTCATAAAAACTCAGCTGTTTTGGGAAATGTTGTGAACATATTTGAAAAGGATTAATGTCCTCTGTTAAGACATTGATCTACATTTGCCACACTAAACCCAGGTGATGTATATGGGTACCTGGCAGGAATTATTTCCTTGAAATTCTAGAGCGCCGGGGTAATAATTGTGGAGCGCCAAGAGTGTCAAATCTGACAGACATGAGCGCTATGCAATATACAATATACATATATTTTTGTTTGCCTTTTCAAAAAAATTGGAAAGCTATTTGAATTTTGAAAATAATTAAAATCTGCAATTGGACTATTTCCCTAATCTTTGTACAAACATAATACTTGTATATGGGATGATCTTAATGGCGAAATACTGCAGAAAATGCATGCTTACAGCTATTGTGGATCTTTAAACACACTTATTTACACGCCCTCAACACCGAGTACATCACCCCCCCCCCCTTTTTTTCGATTGGGGGAGAGATGAAGGAAAAGGAAACAGAACGTGAAATAATACATGTAGTATATTTTCGGGCAACAGGCCCTCCCGGTTTTGTCTCATTTTACCCGGTTTTGTTCGATTAGGATAAAAATCATGATACAACATTTTATTTGTTAATGGCCTTTTCTTACGTTTGGTATCATTCATTATATTTTCGTAGCATTTATATCAAAATAATGCAATTTGTGTCAGTACTTCACGTCACCATTTAAATATGAGACATATACCCAATGAGTCCCATGTAATGCATAAAGCTAATTAATGACTTGTTGTAAAAATGTGCATATCTTTATTCTGAACCAACTTTTGTATTATATGTACTTTATATGTATAAATGTATATACATACACACATTATATTATTCATTATTTCGACAACTACACCTTGGATTGATATTAGAATAGCACTATTTATTGTATTGTAAATAGGTTTGTGTGACGAAAGAATTCACGAAGTTCATACAAAAGATGCATTTTGTGTTGGAAGATTAAGTAATCTTGAAGGGATAATTCCATCGTGTTAATCTTTACAGCTGCCTTAAGTAACTTTATTACTTTTCATTATTTCATTCTGTATTGATATGCATTTTACACAAAATATGTGGTTGATCATTGTTGGAGTGTATACCAGTTGTTTCTATCATATATTTATGATGGCACTTGTATCATGTATGGGGATTGCCCTATAGATGAAGTAGAATGTTTCATTTGTTATTCACACAAATACAGTACACATCTTACTCATTTAATGATTTAAATATGATATGATGTTGATTTTTATGGGGCGTAACAACGATACAAAAAAGGAAGAAAAAAGGGTGATGCTAGAAAGAAATGGTTCTTTAATAGTGGTGGTTTAAAGGAAAAATTGTTATGAATACAAATGTGTATGGGAATAGAAAACAAAAATAGCAAAGACATAAATATACAATGCATATAGTATCATTGGTTTTATTACAACTCTACGACAGTTAAAACTTACATGTATGATATATGTACAAGAAGATGTATATAATATATACATTGAGTTATCAGGTTGTGGCAAGTGATCAATCTTGATCTTGATTCCTGAAATTGTGGTAAAAGCGAACATGAATGTTACCACAGATGTCCGAACAATAAATATTGATGATTCTTTCATTATGAAGGGATGCGTTGTTCTAGCGCCACCTTGTGACTGCTTTAGTAATAAACCACTTGAAAAACTGTGCAGTCGATACCCAGGAGAGAACGTGTAACTGGTGCATTTATTATCGTCCCTAAGGTATCACAGATATACACTTTTGAGAGTTTTAATCACTACACATAATGGAAATTCAAATTGGCCACACCGGTAATGTCACTGTGATGTAGTGGCGAACAATTTTCCAATTTGTTCCAACACTAAACAAATACGAAAATTCCATTTACTTTTTATATGGATGACTCGGGGGAATCTTATATTTTCAGAAGACTTGTAATAATAGGCATTCTACGATGCATTTTGAGTAGTACCCCAAGGGAGAGGACATGATGGGAGAACAAAATGAAGAAGTTATATTTTGTACACGACAAACGGGACAGTTGTCCTTAATTACGTCACAATCCACTGGCAAAAGTGCCGACTTGAGAAACGCATATATCATATTTCAAACTGTAATAACTCTTTCATTATGGGTTAGATTTATTTCAAACTTTCACCATTCATATATTGGTTTATTTGTCTACTGTCATACAAATGAGGATTGGATTGCCCCCCCCCTTCCATCCCTTGCCCATAGTGGAGGGATGACGTAATAAATACAGTTTATCCAGAGTGTGATGGGAGGGGGAGGCATTTCCAGTTCGTAGATACTATCTGCGCATGAGTAGAAAAATGGTATCAATACCAAACGCGTAGAGATGACAACTGTTATGTGGTCATGAAAGTTATGTAATCATTATTCATAGAGGTCAGGAGTGGATCTAGAAGAATACATATATTGGGATGGGGACGGGGGAGGGGGGGGGGGTTGTTTTTGAAGAAACTGATTATTCGGAAGTGCACAAAGGGGGACTTCTCAATGTTTTTAAAGATATTTTGAAAGGTTCAAAACCATCTATACACAGAGTTTGGCCAACTTGGTGTTAGTAAGTCACGACATGGCGTATATTCTTTTATTTTGTGCTAGCCCGGCCAGCAAAACAGTATTCATCATATTCGGCCCAACTAAATCCGGGTCGGCTAAACTGTCCTACAGTCAAGGGCACTAACAAGGGATCGTTGTTGAGCGCCCTCTTACGATGTTCCTCGCTATAGAAAGATAAGGCTACGATTAGGTTTTCGAAAAGAAAAGACATGTGACCAAAAACCCTGAGAATAACACATGCTAAGATTTTAAGCTAGAGCTCATTAAATATATTTGTTGTTAGCATGTAATGCTCAAGTTTCAGTTTTGAGCTCTTCCTTAAACGGTATACTTTTAATCTGACAGCTGAAAAAGCATGTGTGTTCTTGCACGTACACAACCAGGGGATAGGATTCTTTACAATTTTGATATATTTGGATGCCCAGGTGTATGTATTATATCCACTAGAAAATGTAGCCCCTAAATCACTTCTGCTTTCGAGAAAGATTGAATATAAAAATGTACCGGTGCTCCCGGTAAATGTTGATACATTTCAAATAGCGCCTACGGCCGCACAATGGGAGCTGCGACCATGAAATTCTCAGAATGTAGTTGTGATATATAATTTCCAAACAGGAATAGTTTATCGGTCGATTTTAGTCAAGAAATATTGTTTTGTAGCTTAATTAATATCTTGACCATGAGAGGGAGCTATACAACATAAAGAGTGTATTATTTACAATTTCATAACTTTAGACTCGATTTCAACCGCGTCAACGATCACTAAATATTGTAGGATCGCATATGCTTCCAATATGTTCATTTGAACCAAATTCATAACCCCATACCAAAACTTTGTATTACCTTTAAAGGAGACCTCACCCCAAGAAATATTCAGAGATATTCATTGTATTTTTACCCTTTAATCTTCAAGTTCCCTCACCAAAGTGTATGAGAGAGATATAAAGCAAGGTATTCTTAGCATTATGAACAGTTAACCAACACGACATGGGCATCGCTATTTTCATGATTACGTGACGTACTAAAACGAACTCGTTATTGACATGTATGGATGTTTCTTTTCTGCGTGTGTGTGGCGATGGAGCATTTCATTAACCTGTTTATCTATTGAACTAAAATTGTAAAAATTGCATAAATACATTGATTCTCTTCTTCGGTGAAAATTTCGCATAACTAAAATAGATTAGTCAAGTGCTATAATTTTTTTTGGAATGAATTATTCCCCTGTTATATTAGCTATGATTTGTCCTTATTGGAAAGTAAATGGTTTGCAATTGAATTGAAAAGTCTTTTCCATTAGAGCTTGGTACAAGTTCGCCTGTTATCTTACATTATCAAGAATATGGCTGCGCCCCCAAAAATGTTGAAGGTCATCCCTGATACAATGCAGGGGTGCACATGTACACCAATGTTTAAAACTTCCGCTTCAAGGTTACCCTTTGTAGGTGCCCCCTGCATTTTGCACTCGGTGTCCTTTCTCTTTTAAAGACTCCGCCGCCCCTGCCGTGCAACATTGAAACCCGTCAAGAATACACATATCTATAATGTTAATCCATGCGAGTGAGGCATTTTTGAATTTATTTTATTGTCTTCATTTTGTGATGACGTTCAACTAGACTTGCTAACGCTGTGTACTCTTACTTCAGATGCGGCACTCCGAGGGGGGGGGGGGTACTAAAAAAGGTACCCCCAAAGGGCATACGTTTGTGCATAGGAAAAGTGTACCTATTCCCTTGTAATATGTGCACGTTACACATTCTTATAAATGCCACTGACCACCTCTGATAAGTGCCGCTTTTACCTCTGATAAATGCCTCTATTCGATTCTGAGAGGTTCCCCTTTTACTTGTTAGAGGTACACTTCCATTAAGTGCCCCTTTGATTTTGACACGTACCCTCTTTTTCCTAAAGGGCATACGTTTGTGCATAGGAAAAGTGTACCTATTCCCTTGTAATATGTGCACGTTACACATTCTTATAAATGCCACTGACCACCGCTGATAAGTGCCGCTTTTACCTCTGATAAATGCCTCTATTCGATTCTGAGAGGTTCCCCTTTTACTTGTTAGAGGTACACTTCCATTAAGTGCCCCTTTGATTTTGACACGTACCCTCTTTTTCCTGTGATCAGTGCCCTCATTTTTTTCTAAAGATAAGGTCCCTTTCCCCTTCTCATAAATGCCCTTTTTCACCTCCGATAAAATAATGCCCTCATTGAAATCTGACAGGTGCTCCTTTTCCTTAAACAAGTGACCCCTTTCTTTCATAATAAGTACCCCTTTCCCTTCGATAAGTGCCCCTTTTCACGTTGACACGCACCCATTTTCCTGTATTATGGCCCGGTAACACTATGACGTTTTAGAGCAGCTTATAGCTAGCGTATGAAAAACCATGAAATAATGTCAAAACGTTGGCATACGCCCCCCCCCCCCCAAAACATTGACAATTATGCAGCATGAATAATTTCGGCGTATGCATAACGTATTGAACGTATACATATCGTATGTCTAAGCTATCACTAACTTATGACATCGTATGACAGCGAATCACAGCGTATGGCCAACGCATGCCCAGCGTTCTCGACCTATGCCCAACATAAGAGTAGCTTATGAGAAAACTATGCGCAGAGCGCTCGGCGTGTTGCCGAAGATCACGTGAAGTTACTTCTAAATAACTTCAATATTACTTTACATGCTTACAATTTGAAAAAAACGCCTATACTACGCCAGTTGTACGGTAGAAACACGTTCAATAAGTTACTTCGTCGTCAGACATACGTTGAATACGTCTGAATATGTCAATATGCGTTGCAGATACGTCAGATATAGGTTAGATATAGGCTAGAAGTAAGTTACTGATAGGTTATCAATAAGTTAGCTGTACGGTAAACCTTCACGCCAACATATTTCGACGTATGAGTTACCTACCCCTAACGTATTTACCGTGTGTCTAGCTTATGTGTAACGTATGCCTAACGTATGCCTAACCTATAAGGAGGACGTCGGCATACGCCTAACATTTTTGAGCCTGCACACAAATTTATTTCAGCCTCTGCGTACAACGACGTATGCCAGCTTATACCAGCGTGCTTTTAATGTATACAACTTATACCAAACCTACCCCTAACTTATGTCAACGTGCACTAGCGTGTCGGTGAAAATTCACATACGTCGGCATACGTTACTGCGTTCCCTTCTTAATAATAGCTCCATTCCTTCCACATAAATACCCCCTTTACACCTCTGATAAGAGCCCTTTTCCCTTCTTAATAATAGCTCCATTCCTTTCACATAAATACCCCTTTTACACCTCTGATAAGAGCCCCTTTCCCTTCTTAATAATAGCTCCATTCCTTTCACATAAATACCCCCTTTACACCTCCGATAAGAGCCCCTTTCATTTCGCCACGTGCCCAATTTATATTTCTAATATAATTATACCCTTTTGCCATCTGTCAAGTGCCCCTTTCCATAAATGCCCCCTTTCAGCCCTGGTAAATGCCCCTATTACAATCTGATAAGTGCTCCTTTATTCGACAAATGCCCCCTTTTCATTATCATAACTGCCCTTTTTGCATCGTTGTTGTTCTCTGGAATCATATAATTGGGAATAATAATTATTGACGTGTAGTAGCACAATTAGTAATAATAGCTATAATTACAACTACGACTCCGTAGAATCGCCCTTTTTCGGGTAGGTGAAATCTTGTGGCATGCACTCGATCAAAGGAAAGCAAATCACAATAACAAGAGTCTGGTCTATTTGTTATAGGCTATGTAAAATCGAATACTTGTTTCTCGTCAGTTTTTTTGGTCGACAATGAGGCGTGGGTGTTTGCATATTTTGTTCATACTTCATATTTTGATAAGGGGGTCGCACATACAAATGCTATAATGCATTGCTTCATATTAACCTATGCTTATATAGTCGTCTACGGCAAAATATTTTGGGTAAAGACAATAAATAAGAAAACTGAAGTTTATTAAATATTTGTTTGATTAAGTAGATCTATATAGCGCACAAATAGATAGTCTTTAAAATTTTAAGAAAAGTAAGCAAATCATAATAACAACACTACAATAGAGTATTTTTTTATGAATGAGTAGCTACGATATACAAATCAATCTTATTAGTACTATACATGTTTCGTTTAAACAATTTAGAATACTATGTTATTTTTAGTTATTTTGAGTGTCTGTTTGTACATGTGGTTTTGGGAAGCAGTTACGTTTAAATGAATGTGAACAAATCAAGGCCTCCCTGAAGTTCAGTCTGTAATGCCCTCTTGCGCTGCACTAAAATGTGTGATATTCCACCACTTGTTAAGACTAATTATGGAGGAGATTCAGGCTAATTAAGTTCACATACCTAGTTTGTATTGTTTTGGGGTTTATATAACGACACTCTAGACAAAGTTCCCAACCCCCAGGCCAAATAATAATAAATATATAAAAATAATTATGGATATGGTTCAGTATGGAGATCTAAGAGATCTACTTGACACTACACCATTTGACACAGATGGGACTAATCTACTTGACACTACACCATTTGACACAGGTGGGACTGATCTATCTGACACTACACCATATTTTGACACAGATGGGACTGATCTATTTCACACTACACCATTTGACACGAATGGGACTGATCTACTTGACACTACACCATATTTTGTCACAGATGGGACTGATCTACTTCACACTACACCATTTGACAGGGATTGTACTGATCTACTTGACACTACACCATTTGACACAGATGGGACTGATCACTCATGAAACCGTGATAAACTTTCATGCATGTTTTGAGACCTTAATAAAGTTCCCCGTTAACTACAACTTTATGTTAGATCTACACCTAAGATATCACCGAATTAAATTTGTATCTGAAGCTAAACATATCAAATAACCAAAGAAAAGACAAAAAAAGGAGGTGGGCGCCGAAAGAATGCTTGCGGGAAAGAGAAACTAGGAATACTTTTTACTTGGCCTTAGTGTGGAAGAATACAAAAGCAGCAATGCATGTACCCTGAAAAGAATATCTCTTTAAATCGTTCACGCATAATTAATTTCCTTGTGCAGTGTAGTGAGGTAGTGATAATATCTTTTTATTGACACTCGTTTTTATAACTATTCGAGATATGGCGTGTTTCAATTTATTTCGCTTTTGGCATACAGAATACAGTTCACAATGACAATCTCTCTCTCTCTCTCTCTCTCTCTCTCTCTTTTCTTCAGCCATCCATCCAAACATTATCTTACTCTTTCTCTCTCTCTCTTTCTTTCTCTCTAAATAAATAGCATACATTGTGATGCAGAATATACAGCAGCCTCTATTTTTAAAACCAATTACTGCAGTCGAAGTTAGAAGTCAAGTTTTGCTAATCGCTACCGTAAAGGATTGATGTCATGATGTTTTCCAGTTAAATGCATTCAATTATCCTCCTATATCACATCCACTGACAAATATATGTAACCTGTCATTATACACTGCCAAGGTTCCAGATGAATTTGAACAACAATCGTTGGCCATTGCTGCTCTTTAATACAACGATGACGTGGATATTCACTCTTTCAGCTTGAACTCATAATAATTCGTGTCACAGTAGATTCCGCTCTGTTGATTCCATTGTTCGGGGGATTTAGCAGAGAGCGAAAACAGTATATTATCACGATACCGACGATGTGTTATTATTATTCCTGTTTCTTCATCGTCTCATCAATAGTTTTGGAATATTTGTAGGACAATAAACGAGATTGTGGTACCTGTTTGTATCACCACACGGCAAAGGACACTGAATTTGAACCCCGGACCATCCCCATACTCCTTCCTCCCCTCTCTCTCTCTCTCTCTCTCTCTTTCTCTCTCTCTCTCTCTCTCTCTCTTTCTTTCTCTCTCTCTTTCTCTCTCTCTCTCTCTTTCTTTCTCTCTCTTTCTCTCTCTCTCAACATAATCGGAGAAATGCACACGCCCGTTTTTGTTTGGTAGTGGAGTCCTCCCCCTAGCTACCCCATTACATTTAGGGCTACACCACTTATTTACATGATTTTCTACCTTATCCCAGATAGTAATTTTACAGATCCCAGATCTTACAATAAAAAAACAACAACTGAAAACAAGGATGATGAAGTTAAATTGGTAAAGGCCTCTTGTTTTCAACGTTTACCCAGGTTTGTAATTGACTGGTCTTTTGTGTATGATTTACCATAGTGATTATGAAAACGTGGTATTTACAAGACAGAATGTTTGTATTAATTGTGTACATGATAATGATGAAATAGTTTACACTGTCAGCATCAATAGTGTAAATATCGATCTCCATTTAAAGGCGCTTCAAATAATTATTATTATCCCTTGGGTTAATCGTCTTGATTTGTTGTAATTAAATGTCTTGATAATAGGCAAAATGCCATTAATTATTGTTTTTTAAATTAGTTGGTGCTGGAGGAATAACATGAACATCTTGTTTGCATGATCACATTGATGGCTTACACGTTCTATTTCCAATGTTTTCTTTATGACTTTGAGTAGTGCCTCTTTTCCTTCTCATAAGTGCCCATTTTCACCTCAGGAAAGAGCCCTATCCAAATATGATAGGTGCCCTTTTTAATATGACAAGGGGCCCTTCCCCCTCTCATAAATGCCCCTAGTTTAATATGATAGGTGCCACTTTTACTTTGACAAGTGCCTCTTTCCTTTGCAATAAATGCCCCTTGCCTTTGTTATTAGTGCATCTCTTCCCGTTTAATATTTGTGTTCCTTTACATCTATAATGAGTGCACCCTTTAGATATGACAAGTTCCCCTTTTTCTTTTTAATACATGCCCCTAACCCCTTTTTTTTAGTACCCCCATTTCGGGTGCCGTAAGTGTCCATTTTCACCTATCTGGTAAATGCCCCCTTTACTTTAACACATGCCCCTTTTCCTTTCTGAGTGGACTTTTCCCTTCTGATAAGTGCCCCATTTCCTTTTCTATCAAGTTTTTCTTTCATCAATGTGAAAAGTTTCTGTTGGTAAGTCACCCTTTTCCTTTATATATAACTCCCGTTTAGTAAGTATATTTTTGTCTATATTTCCCATTGTCGCCTACAAAACGTGTCATATAAAAAGAGACATATCTAGTTTCAAAGAATTGGAGTAGCTTTGTGTAGTAAAATGTATTCTTTTTCTACAGCCACGAAGATAGCCGTGGAGGAAGAAGGCACAAGCCCTTAAAGAACTAACTGTGCCCTTTTTAGAATATAATCGTGCTCGTTTTCAACGCTATCAAATGTCCTTTCACTACACTCTTAGAAAAAAGGTGCAAAAAAGGGTGCAAAATAAGAGTTTGCACCCTTTACATAAAAATGAACCCTATTGAAGGAAAAGGGGTTCAAAAAAGGTGCAGTATAAGATTTTGCACCCTTCCCACAAAAATGAACCCTAACAACCCAAAAAGGTGCAAAATAAAAGTTTGCATATTGCATGCATATTCATGATTACTTTCCACGTGTTCACATAAAAATACATTTATCATATGATTTGTTAAGCAAATTATGACAATGCACATCAATTGTGTGATTTGTATTTTCCTTCGGCAATCATTAACAAATAGATTATTTTGTCTGATCATGTTACAATTACATTCACGTTTTAGCAATATATATATATTGATTATATGATTACTAACTAAGAAACATCATGCATGTTTAATATGTATATGTGTACGAGCAAATGTCACTAGTATTCCTCGATGATGGGTGCAGGATTGCACCTTTTAAAGGGTGCAGAATTGAACCCCTTAAGGTGCTGCTATTGCATCGGTTTGCACCCCTAAAGGAGCAGGATTGAACTATTAAGGGTACTTACGTGTCTCCTAAAAGGTGCATTCTGGCACCCTCCTAAAGGGTGCAGGATTTAACCCCTAAAGGTGCTGCTATTGTTGCATCGGTTTGCACCCCTAAAGGTGCATGATTGAACCATAAAGGGTACTAACATTTCCCCATAAAGGTTCAATCTGGCACCCTTTTGAAGGGTGCAGGATTGCACCTTTAAAAAGGGTGCAGGATATAACCCCTAAAGGTGCTGCTATTGTTGCATCGGTTTGAACCCCTAAAGGTGCATAGTTGCACCATTTTTTCTTAGTGTGTATTTAAGTCGTTTAATATAAGAAGTGTGTCTTTTTTACACTAAATGTTTCCCTTTTAGACTACGTTGAGCTAATCCGAACACCTACCCCCGGACAACTACCCCATAAGATAGTTGTCCGAGGGTAGTTGTCCTAGAGGATGGTTGTCGAAGGGGGTAGTTACCTGCGGGTAGTTGTTAGGGGGTAGTTGTCCTAGAGGGTGGTTTTCCTAGGGGGTAGATGTTCTAGAAGCTACGTTGAGATATGTTGAGGTTACCAATTGTATATAGGTTCCCTCTTCTTCTTGGGGGGGGGGGGGGGGTGGTGCAACCCGAATCTGAAAGACTCTCCGCCACCCCTGCAGTGTAACGTCGAAACCCGACACGAATAATTATCTTTATAATGTTTATTCATTCGAGCAAGGTATTGACAAAATAGATATTCATTTTCCTCAACCTGATCGCGGTCAACTAGACTTGTTGACGCTGTATGTTAGTACTTCCTCGTATGCTGCTTCATGTAGGTCTCTTCGAAACAGGGAGTCGACTTTTGATACTTTACATACTTTCTCAACTAAAGCGAATTACATCGCATTTGGCGAATGAGGAGATTTCAATGCAAGCAAAACTGGACACTTCAACATTTGGCTGGAATTGTGATTCGAAAGACTCTTGTTTAAGTTTTCTTCGTTCTCACACGTTACACCTATTTGAGCCGTTAAAAGAACGTCGTACGCGTTAGGCGGGGCCTTAGTACACGGATGATTATCACGGACACCATCCTTCGAAGTCCTAACCAAATGTGTATAGTTCATTTATTACTCAAGTATCTTTACATCGAAAACAACTCATCTTGTACCTCAACTAAAGGCAGTGAATGCCGTCATTGACCTGCTCTTAAAGGCCTACTGATTGATCATACAAATAGAGTGAGTATTTCATACTGTTTTTAATATGATATATTTTTAGGTATAGAAGTGCCCTTTTCACCTCAATATTATTTAGAGGGCTTTGTTATTGCTATTTAATGTTTGAGTGTTAATGTGAGAGTGGGTTTGTACATGTGGTTTTGGGAGGCGGTTGTGTTTTAATGAATGTGAGGAAATCAAAACATTGCAATTGAGAACCAAACATGCTCGTAATGTCCATATACATGTCAAGTTCTCAAATGTGTCTGTTTGGTGGTGTTATTGTTACAATACAGGTTGTTCGATAGTATGTATTTTCAAAAAAGTAACAGATTATCTTGAATAAATCTGCACTCTATACCATTCAACACCAAACGGTAGGCCTACATATACAGTTACTATTCACTTGCCATGTAGTTTCTATACCCTAACAAAAAAGCAAGAGACTAGAATAGTTCTGGATGCCCTCTTGCGCACGCCCTATACAGCCAAAGCAGAGGGCGAGTCGTCGTCGTCGCCAATGCGCGCTGGAAAACACTAGGGTCACGTCTAGTTAGTCCAATTTTTGTTAATGGTGTCTTCAAATCGGCTTTATAAGGGGGAAAATCTATTGAAGAAGAGATTTGAAATTATCGACATTTTTGAAACACTTTAAATCGTGTCTTCCAATCCTGTAAAACGGGGAAATTCACTAATAGAGATTTTAGTTATTAAAGGCATATACCGTAATAAAACAACAGAAAAAAAGAAAGAAAGACGTTTTAAGCCGAAGTGGAAAAGGAAGATGACCACAAAGTACGATCTTCTCTTTTTATATTTTCCCTCCTATTAAGTTTTTATTCCTCACTTTATTCATATGTCAGTCTTTACAACATTTTCTTTCTACATGTTATTATATCCCTTTATTTCCCTTCTATTTTTTCTATCATGTAATTTTGATTTCTCCACTCTTTTCTTTCTATCTTTATCACTGTTAAAGAGACTTGGTAGCATTGTTCAGATGAGAGAACGTGGTGCTTATGTAGTGACGTCAATGCTAGATGTACAATTACAGATTATCTGAAAGTTTGAGTGAAAACAGACCATTATTAATGATAACAATTGGGAAAAACTGATCTGATCGATTCCTCGATTCTCCCAACTATATTATTACAATTTAATTACATTTTTAGTGAATGTAAATCGTCACAAAGCAATGAATTGGCTCTATATACTATTCCAGATATTTAAGTGTTGACATATTCTAAAAAGACTGTTTTATGTCTCATTTCATGGAAAAACGGTAGGGAAATTTCAAAAATGTTTGGGAGAAATTACTCTTAAGAGCGTCTCGCAGAGTGACGCCTTCAGAGAAAATCATAAATATCTTTGTGGTTTAATAATTTTGTTCAGGATTCTTTGCACTTTAGAGGGTTAGTACAGTAAAAGGAATATAATAAGTAACATTTCATACAACAATAAATTATGCAGTTTTTTCATTACCTTCAACAATGTTACCGAGTCACTTTAAAGGTTAACAAATTGATAATTATCAAATTTCTGAAGGCAAATAATGCATTCTAATACCATCAACATGGATTTCGAAAGTAATATAGTTCTAAGTTGTCTTTCATCAACTTGATAAATTTCACTTTGAAATTAACTCTTGGTATCTTAAACGATTTCAAGAAAGCATTTGACACAATTGATCATAATTATGTATTAATAGGTAAACTATGTGATTGGTTCATTCGAGGGTTACCTCTTAAATGTTTTACGGACTATCTTAGTAACCGATTTATGTTTGTTCAATGTGGTTGAACGTTATCTGAAAGGAAGAAGATAAGATGTGGTTTTCCACAAGGATCCGTATTAGGGCAAACTCTGATTGTATCCATATAAATGGTCTGCCATCACTTACTAATTAATTTCGTTTTGGCTGTTTGCCGATGATTCCAACCTATTTTCATACTTTTCCAGATGACTAGGGTAAAATTGATGTAAATAAAGTGAAAAACAACAAAAGATAATACAAAATAGGACATTGGTATCAAACTTGACATTTTAATCGATGAAAGCGAATTTCATGTTAATAAGTAATATGAAGAAAACAATAGGTATAAATGGTAAACTGAAAATTGATGAAAAGGAAATTAAAGAGGTTGATTTTGCCCTTTTTGTTGATGGACATCTTCTTTTGAATTGACATATTCGTTTTGTAAATCAGCGTGTGGGAAAGGAAGTTGGAGTACTATTTAGATTTCCAGATTGTGTTCCTAGACGTACTTTGATATTATATAAGGCATTTTTACATCCCACATTTCTTGCGGAATAGAGATGTTGGGAAGCAGTTATAAGACTAGCCTAAGAAGCATATTGTGCAGAGAATGGCATTTTGTGCTATAACATTAGTTGAATGGAGAACTCATGCAACTCCACATTTGAAAAGCTTGCGAATCATTAATGTATTCAATTGTCATGATTTATCAATGTCTACTTTTGAATTTGATCTACTTATTAGCAATTTGCCTTATATTTCAATAGAGTGCTCTGAAATTATAGAGCACAGCTATTCGAAAAGACAAAAATAAGGTGTACAATTACGTCTTTCAACATTAAGAACGACACAATGTAAATTTACATGTCTTTTGTGGGCAGTGAATTTGGGATAAATTACCTAGATTTATAAACATTCGATTACATATTAACAGTTTGTTTATTGTAAGACGTGTTCAGAATGTTTAGTTTTTAAGTGTCGATCCTAATATTTTATTTATAAGTTTTGCTTTATTTTGTTTTCTGAACTTTTTTGTACCAAAATACTTTGTTTGACTGTAAGGGGTAAAGCCCAATGTCTCATGGGAATGATTATAGAGAAAAGCAATATTCGGATTGTTGATAAATTTGAGTAACAATCGTTCGCCAGTGCCGCTCTTTATAACAACCATGATTTTGTAATTCACTCTTTCAGCTGGGACATCTAATAATTCACGTCACAGTTAATTCTACTCCACTGATTCCACTGTTCGAGGGATTTTGCAGAAAGAGCAAGAAGAATATTTTCACGATTACCCACAATGTATTATTATTATTTCTTCATCGCCTCTTCAATGCTATTTGAAAAAATATTGTTCTGACAATAAACGACATTGTGGTACTATTTTTCATTTACCGTCACAAGGCAATCACGTGGCAGATAAATGCTTTAGTACTAGGTTAAATAATTTGAAAGGAAACTGAATTTGAACCCCGGGCTGCACCACTACCTCCCCCCCTCTCTCTCTCTCTTTCTCTCCCTATCTTTCTCTCTCTCTCTCTCTCTCCCTCTCTCTCTCTCTCTCTCTCTCTCTCTCAATATAATGGAAGAAATGATGCACGTTCCCCCAACCCTCTTGGAGCTATGCCACTGACTTACATCTTTATCTAGTTTATTCCAAAGATTAAGTCTTACCATTAAAAACACCCTGGAAACAAGGGTGATGAGCAAATACTGTTTATAGCTACCGTTTCCCAAGTTTTGTAATGTGCTGTTCTTTAAAAATGTAAGATTGTCCATAGTGATTAGGAAAATGGCATACGTTCCACATGGATGTGTTTTTTAAATATTAAATGTCTTGACAAAAGACAATAATATCAGTATACCCTTATTTCCATCTTTCCCGAGTTTTGCTTGTTGATTTGGTACTGGAGGATTAACATGAAAAACAATAAACTTATGGATTTGTTTACACGATCATATTTATGTCTTTGACATTCTATTTCCAATACTTTTCGGAATGTTTCGAAGACAATATAATTCTTGTCGTTCATAGTTTTATCTAGCTTTAAGTGTCGTGATATGTTGGGGGAAGTAGTCTTAGCAGCATTTAATGCAACAATCGCTCTTTTTCCCGTTGCTATAAGTCCCCTTTTTACTCTGTTGAGGGCGAGGAGGGCCCCCTTTTTACCTCTGGTAATTCCCCTTTTTACTTTGAGATGTGCTCTTTTTCTATAAATGAATGTCTTTTTCCCTTTGGATAGTTGCCCCCTTTCCTTTGCCCATAAAATGGGCTTCTAATTCAAAGCGATTAAGAACAAGTTTTCTTTAATTTCACCCAAAGCTGGCTCGCTACGCGCGCTCGTTCGTATAATTATATAATTATGTTTCTTATTAAAGATCTTTTCAGTATTTCATGAGAAGATTGTGCTTAAAACCCCATCAGGATTTGTTTTCCCTCTTTATATGATGTATATAGATGTATTTTTTTGGCACTGCGACCTCACGAATCTCAAAATGTTTGCTCGCTCGCTTCGTTCACTCGCAAATAAACATTCATACCATGTATGATGCTTGAGCAGTATCTTGGACCATGTAAAGAGAGAAACAAACATTGAAATCATCCCTGATAATGTAATAACAATGTAGGGGTATATACCATTGTCTAAAATGAACATCTTTTCGCTTTGAGGTTTCCCTATGTAGGTGCCCCTTTTCCGGAGAGTGCCCTTTTTTGTGAGACCAGATATGAAAAGGGGCACTTATGTAAATGAAAAAGGGGCACTTATGATAAAGGAAAATGTGCATTAGTTGAAAGAAAATGGGCACCGATTATATTTCAAAGGGGGCATTTATCGGAGGTGAAGGGGACACTTATCTGAAGTTAAAAAAGAAGTATTTTCTCGTACTTGAAAAGGATCATTTACAAGAGAAGGGGCACTTTTTATGGGGCACTTATCATTAGGAAAAAGGTCACATATGAACATATGAGGTGCGCTCATCCGAGTTAAAATGGGGGTAGTTATTAAAAGGTAAAGAGGCCCTTCTTACAAAGAAAAAGGTGCTCTTGTCAAAGTAAAAGAGGCACCTCTCAGATTTGAATAGGGCAATTAGCAAAGGTGAAGGGGGCACTTATCAAAAGTGAAAAGAGTCACTTCTCGTACCTGAAAGGGGGCACTTACTAGAGATTAAAAGGGCACTTACGAGAATGGAAAATTGACATTTATTGCAAGGAAAATGGGAACTTTTCGAAGTAAAAGGGGCACGTATCCAAATAAAAGGGGCACTTATCAGAGTTGAAAAGAAGAAGGGCCACTTGTACAAATTAATAAGGGCACTTGTGAAAGTAAAATGGTAAAGCTTACGCCATAAGTGGTTGTCGTCCAGGTTTAGTACTGGTTCAAACAACAGAGCCCCTACACGAGGTTAAAAAAGGAATAATTCAAGCAACGGACTGGAGCAAAGCAAATTCAGTGTTTGTGGCTTTTGTGAGCACCACTTAATTTCTTAACACGTAATCTGTTTCGAACCAGCAACTTTGACAACTTAGCCAGCATGTCAGCACGTACACCGATAGATATAGTATCTGATATCGACAGTTGTTCCGCTGAGATCGAGTTCTGCTCTACTGATCGCTGTGTATAGGGAAGGTTGACACGTGTCAATTTTATCAAAGACTTCCCCATACCAGACGATTGCTTCTGTCTAGACGTGACTCTCTGGTACTCTTTTGTTACACGGTCTTTACCATACTCAAATGCAAAACTTCAAACATGGAACTTACATGCATTCCAAAGCCCAACCCTATTAAACCCCAAGCGGGGTTCAAGCTTTTGTCCAAAGTCTCGTTCAACAAAGGAAGTTAGTCTGACAGCTACAGTCTCTCCTTTACCAACGTTATCATTGATCCAGGTTTTGGGTTAAAGATAAACTTGAGTACTGGTAATGCGATTGCATTGTGAAAAAAAAGGTGTGGAATGGATCAGAAAAGTTGATCATATAGCATATAAGTATTAAAGTGTGTGTAATGCAAGGTTCTAGAGTCATCAAAATCATCATAAATTTGGCAGAGTCTTGGTAAAGTAACAATCACTTACACAGAAAGATGTATATGGGACAACACACATTGGTGTCGGGGCTAGTACTACCCTGATTTCCTTATCTTTCTATGCTCATTACTCAGCCAGTATACATTTTGCATAAAAATGAGTATCGAGCTGCGAGTGGGGGCGGACGTGTTACTGCTGAGCTCCCTTGTTTCTCATATTTTTTCCGTTTTGGCGTTTGTTTCTATGCTGTGATTGGTACTAAAGTGATGATCTGGACGCGTACAAGCCATTTCTAGGATGAGTCTTTTGATTTAGCTTTTTGATTTTCATATATTTGGTGATTTAGTGATCAAATTTTGGTTTTTTGATAGTGAAGGAAGTCAAAATTGCAGTTGTTTTTGCTGCGCGTAGTGCTAAACACCTGTTGTTAGTGACAACATATTGCGCACTCTGTTATTTGTTTTATTACTTCTTAATTTTTAATTGCGCATATACACCTGCGCCAGCGCCTTTCAATTGAAGTACGCGCAGAGGAATTATCCTTTATTCATGTTACAATATGAACATTTTATGTTACTATTAATATGAAATAATATGAATAATAAATAAATAAATAAATGAATAATAATAATAATAATAATAAATAATTATATTACTGGATTTGTAAAGATATATATATTACGCTTTGTACTGATATGTGCGTTGGGTGTGTTTGAGTGCTGATAATATTATTATAGTTCACAATTTGGTGTTTATTCAATTATTGTTTCTATATTTTCCTGTTTTACGTGATTAACTTAATCATAATTTGTTCTTGAATCGATTGGGTGAGTGGTACATACGCGGTATTATTTTATTTTACTTTTAGGCTCTGCATAAGCTCGGCTTGTTAGAGCTCTTGTGAATAGTGTGCCGCGGGGTTTCATATCCTTAAACTGCTGGCGAACAGAGCAACAAGACCAAGCTCTGTAATTGTTAGGTTTCTCCAATGGTAGGTTTGTCCAATAATGCCGAGTTTGTGCCACGGAACTTAGTCGGACATTTCGATTATATTCTTGTCATGTCATACGTCTTTATCTTCTTTTTTTTTTATTTTTTTTATTTTTTATAGTTTAGTCTACCTTAATTGCTGATACCTCCTTAATATATATATACGATAGACTATCATTAATTCTGCTGCATTACCATATAGCTTACTTAAAGGTCACTGCAGATCAAATCAATTGATTCATAATATATTATAATCAGTTACTCAATTTATTATTTAAATTAGTTTGATATCCTAAGGTAATTCGATCTGCCCTTAATCTCCTTAATATTCTTGCACTTATTTCGAGAAAAAAATCTTTGTTTCTCTACTATAATCAGTGTTTTTATCACAGCACTGAATAGAGATATAATCAATAAAGTAAGGTAATATTTTGTTGGTTCAATTAGTACTCTTATCATAAGAGTAATTGTAATCGCCTCATTCTTTTAATAATTGTTAATTGGTTTTGCCATGCTTAGTTGTAACCACTGCCCTGTGGTTCAGGTTCTCTTTAGAATCTAACTAAGGCTAAGAGAGCAAACCCTAACAGAAAACCATGCTACCGTGACAGCATTGAGGGCGATTGACGATACGGAACTCCCGACATCCTTCGACCAGTCACTGCAGGGTCTAGTGGTTCACACCCGTCCTGGTTTGTCCTCGCCGGTGTGAAACTGCCACCAGTTCCCCGAGAGAGTGCCGGTAGTAACTTGCAAGAGCTACCGGTACTTATCCACCTTTGCAAGCAGCCTTCACTATGCGCAACAGTATGAAACTTCATACCGGTTCGGTCGTCTTCCGGGTTAACAAGGACCGCGCTGTTAGATCAGGACTTCCGTCGACAGTGCCAAGTATGCTAGGAAGCAAACAAAAACAACAACAAAAAGATGACACCAGCGGAATTACTACAATGACGTTTGGACAGTGGAATGTCAGGACACTCCTCGATCGGGAAGGAACTGGCAGGCCAGAGAGAAGGACTGCCCTTGTAGCCATGGAGCTGGAGAAGTACAAAATTGACATTGCTGCTCTGAGTGAAACACGTTTCTCCGAGTCAGGTAGGCTCGATGACATGGGCTACACATTCTTCTGGAGCGGCAAGCCGGACGGGGTACGACGAGAGGCTGGAGTGGGATTCGCCATCAGAAAAGAGATCTTAGCGAAGCTCACAGAAATGCCTAAAGCGGTGAATGATAGAATTATGACAATGACAGTACCACTGATGAAGAAGGGAAATGCTACTCTCATCAGTGTATACGCACCAACCATGACGAGTCCGGATGAAACAAAAGAGAACTTCTACAATCAGCTTAGACGAACGTTGCGGGACACCCCCCGGACTGACAAGCTGATATTGATGGGAGACTTCAATACGCGGGTAGCGTTATTTTTTTATGCGGCACAGATTGGGGCATGGTGCGTGTTAAACCTATGGGAAGTACGTTCTTTCCCTTCTGAATAGTGTCTGCACGCCGAGACTAGTCATGTTTCAACTTTCGACGAATCGACACACGTACAGTCATGCACGCTGTCGAGGGTCGCGGAGAATTGCGCCACTTTTCGAAGTCAATTGCGCTGCCGCTCTATCGCTATACGCATAGCACTGCGAAGAAGTTTGAATATCCATCGCGAACTATGTCATGATGTGTTTGGATAACGTTCCTCTTCGTTTAAGGGTAAGTTTTATTGACTAATTATTGTGATATTCTCCTTATTGACGTGCTGCCTTCTCTTCAGATTTCCAATTTCATTTTAATTGTTGATGTAATGATTTTCCATACGGTACGTGGATTACATGTAACACTATTAAAACAGACTCTAGCCTAGTCTAGGCCTAACTAGGTTAGAGTAGGCCTACTACTAGCAGCTAGCGTGAGGGTGGCACACATCAATGCCAATGAATGGGGTTTTGTAATAACGGCACTCAAAGAATTATGCCGACACTTCATCCCAAATTGTCCGTTAATTAGCTAAACACTAGGCCCTAGGTGTAGTGTAACCTATTTTTGTTATAAATTTGTTCATAGGCCTAGCCCTAGGGCTAAGTTTATAGATTCATAATCAATATTTACTTCTTCATTTCTTGTCTGCGTTTGTGTGTGTTTGTAAATTGTAATCATTTTATTCTTTGACTTTTGCACATGCAGGCAATATTGCCAGACGATCTAGTTCAGGACATACATGTATGTTCCTTCGATGATGATGATGGTCCCAACTTTTCGGCAACCTTTCGCCTGAAGACGAAAACAATTGATAGTTGGCAGCAGTGGCTTTCGGCTTTTCAAGAGACTAAAGTCACATGGAGGGTAAAAACAACCATGCCAGCATGTGGTCGATCTGTGATATTCAAGGTAGGACACCAACCATGTCCATTTCATTAGATTGAATTAATTATACTTTTTACCATTACCATCCTGTTGTATTTATTTATGTCTTACTATTCCTGAACAACAACTTTTTTGTTTTTTGTTTACTGTTCTTGCATTCTTTGATATGTTTAATGTCACTACATTGTTATTTATCTGTGACCAGTGAGCAACAAATTTCCATGTAATGGACAATAAGATAGATAGATAGATAGAAATGGTTAGTAAAAAGATCATCGCAGCCAATGGCTGAATTGCGATCCATTTCACAAGGTTATATACAATACAATTGCAATTCAAATTGAAATAACACAAGATATGACATAAATCAATAATCAAACATATAGACATTTCATAAAAATTCATTGATTGTATTCATTTTTGTTAAAAAAAGAAAGAGATAGGGAGAGGTGTAGGAGAGGGAGAGTTGGAGTGATGACAAAGAGAGAGGAGAAAAAGAGAGAAAGGAAGAGAGAGAAGGGGGACGAAAGAGAGAGACGGAAAGAGAGAGAGAGAGAGTGAGAGTTGAAGAGAGGAAGAGACAGACGAAGGGTACCCTATCATTACAGATGAGGGGAGATGGCAAGAAATGTTCAGTAATGCAGAAAATTGAGATAAAAACTATCAAAATTCATTCACATAGTTCAATCATGGACTGTGAAATTCTAAAAATACAATTTATATATAAGTAAAAGGTCAACTATAGGCAATCCATACTTCTTAAGGCAACAAAACATAAACAACTTCCTATTACACCTTTTTGTGAGATCGGATACATGACTATCCCACTTTAGGTTTGATTGTAAAATTATTATTAAATCAATTCAGTTCAATTTATTAAATTCATTTTTGTCAAATATTATGAACTTAAATGTTATGTTTTATGTTGTATGTTATGTGATATAGGTTATGTGTAATATGTTATTTAAATACTGTTGTGTCAAATACTTATAATATTGTAAAAAGGTTATTGTAATTGATTGTCTTGGTTATTGAAAATGAAATGTAATTGTAAAGCTAATGGAAACAAATGCTTCTTTTTTCATGTTTCACTTGTCCTGTGTATCTTTCGATATGAAGTCATTTTTTGTATTAGCGATTGCATAAATTTTGTATTTTTATTTTGACTCTTCAGAAACAGTACAGATGCCAGCACGGGCAACAAAGAAACAAACAGTACTCACATTTCCACCCAAAAAACACAAATTGTGTATCAACTATGACAGTGACCATCAGGAAAACCGAATATTCAAGGAAAAGGCAGAGCAGGTGGGTAAAACTCTAGCATTGCATATTCATTTTTACAGAGGGTCTAATTACAATGATTATCCTGTTTAATATCAATATATGACTGATTCAGTTCTATTTTATCAGTCGGAGGGGGTGGGGTGTAAAATCTTGCCTTCAGGGTGCCGTTGCATAAAACTTGCTATTATAGAAACTTTTCATGGAATACTGGATTTTGATTGGCTCTTGAGCAACGTTACCATGGTAGTTACCATTGAATCATACCTAAATGAAAGCATACCTAAATCATACCTCAATGAAAGCCCTACATAAAGTCTGTGTGGGAAAAAGCAACAAACTTAATATTTGATTTAATAAATTGATTTGTTTCTGATTTTTTCCAGCAATGAGTATTACAATACTGTAGTGGACAAATTTACCTTTAATATTAATTCTGCGAAAAGGGATTAAAAAACTTTTTAACAGAGAGTGGGATGTTTATTGAGAAGTGAATACCGGTAAGCTATCTGACCATATCTGACTATACATTACCATTCTATACTTTAAAAAAAATGGGGAAAAAATGAAAATAAAAAATAAACATTCTATGCTAATGACTACCATTTTTTTTCTTCTTTTCTTTTCATTTTTTTTCTCTTTTTTTTCTTCTGCATACAGGAGTTTAGATACCCACATGCCGGAATGGCCAACTCAAGTGGTGATAGCCTGGAACCACAACCATGTATTGGACATCCCCGCCTCACTCAAATACAGGGATGTGGGTGAGGATGCAGTGAAGAACCTTCAAGAACTGTTCGAGCAGGGGCATTCTCCACAAACCGCTCTCACCATATTGCATAGTGATATGCAAGTTGATGACCCCGAGGGATATATCACAAAATCTGCCGACAGGGCTGTGTGTCCAGACCTTCAATTTTGTTATAGGTAAACAATTTTTCCTATCATCATCATCATTACCATTCATTATTAAATGTTACCATTAATGATAACGCAGTTGATAAAATATCTGATTTAAAATGTATAATACAAATAAAAAGGAATAAATATTTCTCTTTGCTCAAATTTATTTCAAAATGTTTGTTCCAGTTGTAATTCCATTTAATTTCAAATGTCAAATACATTCAATTAAGACCAAGTATTGCACATAACGGCACACAGTGGAGGTGCCTTGGTCAAGTGGTCTAAGGCCCTTGACTGGAGATGCGAGAATCAGGGTTCTCTCCCTGGCATGGCACTTGATTTAACTCAAATACTCAAGTAAATAAAATTACAATTATTGCAGGTTCTCTGTGACACTGTTGTACAGAAGTTGATATGTCCAAGGATACTATCTGGCTCATGACATATATTGAAATGCTTCCTGATGGTCTTTCCTTATCGGTTGCCTGAGAAATTTGGAATAATGAATGATATGTGAGTTTGTGTATTGTGTTTTTTTCTACACTGCAGACTATACTACCACATTTTTAAACAAAAATATGGAGCTGGGAATGGACAAGAGATGATTGATGCCATTGAAGAGAGAGTGTTCGCCCCATACAACGCTGAGATGGGAATGAAGTGTGTGTCCATGACCAAAGAAGATGACCACATCATCATAGCCATTTGCACACCAATGATGAGGAGGGTGCACACAACAAGACAGAGTGGAGAGATGGTGTTCATAGATTCAACAGGTATTTCAGGCCTAGTATTATTATTACAATGATATGCTTACAAGTAATTTGAAAAGTAAGATATATTCTTTTGCCGACATGTAACCTTTTTAGGTGGCTTTGATCTTCATGACTCCAGCCAAATTGTAACAGAATATGGTAAAAAAAATTCTTTCCAAATTGACTTGAATTGCAATGGAAATCAACATTAATTTTTTCTCACTGGATGTAAAGTGGAATAAATGAGGTATACATAATTATGTATTATTATTATTATTAATAATGTAGTGAACAAAATACAATACAGTAAATCCTAACAGTCAATAGTGGGTCTGGCTTATCATGCTTATGAAAAATGGATACCTCTTGCGAGGTTGGATGCTTTATTACAATCACCATTTCATACTTAGTGTCAGTGGTCATTATCTATAGAGCCTGCTGGAGAAAGATCTCATCTTGTGCAAACTTGGCCCACATTATACATGTAATACTATAACTCTAATGCAATTCATGCAGTACAAAATTGTTGATCATGTTATGTGGGTCTGTACATTAACTGTTGTAATGACTTCAGAACTCATTTTGCAGGTAATATTGATCGCCATGGTAGCCGATTATTCATACTCTTGACACACAACAGTGCTGGTGGTCTACCTCTGGGTATGATGATAACGTCATGTGAACAGCAGAGTGTGATAGAGAAGGGTTTGAACCTTCTCACTGAGGTGATGCCTCCTGATTGCTTCAATGGTAGAGGAGCTGCTGGGCCGAACATCTTCATCACCGATGATTGCACAGCTGAGCGGACAGCACTGCGGAATGTCTACCCCTCCTCCACCTTGCTGTTGTGCATATTCCACGTCCTTCAAGCAGCATGGCGCTGGTTGTGGGATAGCAAGCATGGAATTCCCAAAGGTTCAAGACAACCCTTGTTCCAGAACATCAAGCGCATAATGTATGCATCTACCCCCGAAGAAGCTGCCACAATACACTCAGATGCTTCTGAAGACCCTCTTACATTAAGGTATTACAGTTTGACTTCAAATATTGGCCTAATCATAATCCATGGAAATAATAGAAACAAAATATATGTAAGCAGAAGTGATCTGATTGTATTTCAATGAAACCATGATGCATTATATGATGTAGTGATGAATTTATTAGATTTCAGATTTTTTGGAGTAAAGAGGTGAAAGGTCACACATCTGTTTTAATATAATTTCAGCTAATTACAGTGACAAACTGCAAACTTATATGATATTTCAGCCAAATTCGGGGCACTTGTATACTATGATGCAACAAAAAAACTGATTGAGACTAAGGTCTGTTATATCTAAGGAACCTTTATCATGAGATTGAGTAAATTCATGCATAAGGCATACATTTGCCTGTACAGTGCAACATTTTTCATACCAATAGAAACTGTCAGAACACATTTGAAATGGACATTAGAATTGCACACACAACAGTGCCTTAATTGTTTGTAAATTTGCTCATTCATCTTCTAATTTCATTGTCTACAGATATCCGAAGTACCTAGAATACCTGAACGCATTGTATGAGAGGCGAGCCTTTTGGGCACTGTCATTCCGATCATCCCTTCTTGTCCGCGGAAACAATACGAATAATTACGCGGAAGCTGCGATGAGGGTGCTAAAAGATAACATTCTTCACAGGACCAAAGCCTTCAACATCCCTCAACTAGTGCACTTCATCTTGTCTCGCCTTGGACCGCATTATCAGAGAAAACTTGTTGCTGTTGCAAACCAGAGACCCATGATATCTACTCGAATGAAGCCTACAAGCTGCAAAAAGGAAGATATCTCAAAGGTATAAAGTTATATACTTTGGCATGATATCAAAGTTGTTGATTTTGTACCTGCACCTTGAATGGCATAAGATTTGATCCAAAAATTCAAAATTGTGATTTATATGTTGTAAACTTTTAGAAATATAAACGATAAATCATTTGAAAGATTGGGCCATTAATCACATTATATTTTGTAATATTAATGTAATTTTCAAATACTGGCATGCAGTAGCTTTTATGTTCTAATTTTGAATTTGGTAGACTCCAACCGTATCACAGATTGCTTTACAATTATCTAACTGCACTGGTGTGAGTTTTTGACCTTGTACGCTTTGATCAGCAGGTATTCATTTTCAAAAGGTGATAAATGAATTACACCTGGTAGTCAGACTATTTTTATGAGTTGTATAAAAATCAAATTCAGTGAGCAAGGCGTCGCAGTATTGCATGTTGCATTAATGATTTATGTGAATCTTTACATTATAAATGATTTTAGATTATTTGGTCAATAAGTTCATGTCAGGGTGTGCAAATAATGGACACAATTATTTACAAAATGATTGCTTGATCCTTCCAAGTGCTAATTTCATGCTACTTTTGCACATTTTTAATATCACTTCAGACTGGAGAGATGACATATGAAGTGAAAAGTAGTGATGGCTCCAGTTCCTATTGTGTGGATATGAGTGTGGGAGTGTGTTCCTGCCCTGCTGGCGTAACTGGAGATGCGTGCAAACACCAAGCTGCCATTCACTACCATCTCAAGGTTGCAAGTGATAATTTCCTACCCAGTACACCAGAAGAGCGAGCTATCATGCTTAACATAGCAACTGGAGGTGAGTTTTTTTTTAATGTGAAATTTATAGTACTCATGCATGTAATGAAGCTACTTTCCCCTTTGTTATAACTTGTTGAACTATAAGAGGATTATAACACACATTTTCCATACAGGGAGCCAAACATGCAAGCCTATATACCTTAATTAGGCTTTCATCGAAAGGGTGCGCGGCGCGGTGTGGTGTGCTCAACGCACCCATTCGATAAAAGAGGAGGGGGGGGGGCTTTTCTGGAAAGGGTGCGTTGAGAGCGGAGTACCGTTTTAACACACCCTTTCGATAAAAGCGGGGGGGGGGGGGGGCTTTTCTCGAAAGGGTGCGTCGACTAGTCTTTCGCATCAGTCGTTTAAAATGAGGATCTGGGTCAGAAGGTAATGGAATGGTCTTGATTACAGATCGAGTGGTCTCTTTCGTTATTACTATGTTGATGGGGGAGACAGAGAGAAGGGAAAGGGAAAGGGAAGATAAAAGGAAAGAAAGAAGAATAAGAAGAAGAGGGAAACGGGGGGGGGGGGGGCGAAGGGCTCTTGCCTCCTCCTCCCCCCCCCCCCGCCAAAAAATAAATAAGAGAGAGAGAGAGAAGGGAAAGGGAAAGAGAAGATAAAAGGAAAGGAAGAAGAATAAGAAAAGAGGGGCTCTTGCCTCCCCCCCCCCCCCCGCCAAAAAAATAAATAAGAGAGAGAGAGAGAGAGAGAAGGGAAAGGGAAAGGGAATAAAAAAGGAAAGGAAGAAGAATAAGAAAAGAGGGGCTCTTGCCTCCCCCCCCCCCGCCAAACAAATAAATAAGAGAGAGAGAGAGAAGGAAAGGGAAAGAGAAGATAAAAGGAAAGAAAGAAGAGGAAGAAGAAGAAAAGAGGGAAACGGGGGCAAAGGGCTCTTGCCTCCTTTCTTTTCTTTCTTTTCCTTTCTTTCCTATTCTCCCTCTTTTTTGTTTTTGTTTTTCTTTCTTTTCTTTCCCTTTCCCTCTCTTTTTTCCCCTCTCCCTTTTCTCTTTTTTCCCGACGGCAGCGCAATTTTACCAACAATATCCTGACAAATGTCGCACCCCCACACCCCCTTTTGGAGACGCCCCTACCTACGCCACTGTTGGCGACCACAAGGCTATCAATACAAATTAAGACATATTAATGAAGATTCTTTTTTAATGTTGCAGAGAGTATTTTCTCTATGAACTTGTTTAATGGAAGGACAATAAATAATATTAAAAACATGATTACTATAGCGGTATAATGATGAGAGAGATGATTTAAGTCATACTTTTTTTAATATCTCTTATTTATTTTTTGGCGGGGGGTGGGAGGGAGGAGGCAAGAGCCCTTCACCCTTCCCACGTTTCCCTCTTTCCTTCTTATTCCTCTTCTTTCTTTCCTTTTATATTTTCTTTCCCTTTCCCTTCTCTCTCTCTCTCTTATTTATTTTTGGCGGGGGGGGGGGGGGGAGGCAAGAGCCCTTCGCCCTTCCCCCGTTTCCCTCTTTCCTTCTTATTCCTCTTCTTTCTTTCCCTTTCCCTTCTCTCTCTCTCTTATTTATTTTCTGGCGGGGGGGGGGGGGGTGAGGAGGAGGCAAGAGCCCTCCCCCCCCCCGTTTCCCTCTTTTCTTCTTATTCTTCTTTCTTTCCTTTTATCTTCCCTTTCCCTTTCCCCCTTTCCCTTCTCTCTGTCTCCCCCATTAACATAGTAATAACGAAAGAGACCACTCAATCTGTAATCAAGACCATTCCATTTTATTTAATACATTTCCGATTTACTTAAATTGGCAACTATTACCTTCTGTCCCAGATCCTCATTTTAAACGACTGATGCGAAAGACTAGTCGACGCACCCTTCGAGAAAAGCCTCCCCGCTTTTATCGAAAGGGTGTGTTAAAACGGTACTCCGCTCTCAACGCATCCTTTCGAGAAAAGCCCCCCCCCCTCTTTTATCGAATGGGTGCGTTGAGCACACCACACCGCGCCGCACCGCACCCTTTCGATGAAAGCCCTACCATTATGCTCGAATTATAACTTGATCAGTAATTATGTTTATGTAAAGTTCTTGTATTGTACCTCTTTTCTTTTTCTTTCCTTCCATCTCTTTTTCTTTCTTTATTTGACTTGCTTGTTTTTTTTTTAAAATCCCTCTATTCAATATTTGTTTTTGATCTTCTTCTTTCTTTTTCTTTTGTCTTCTTTTTTTTTTTGGTCTTTTTCTTTTCCCTTCTTTTTTCTTTCTTCCTTCTTTCTTCTTCCCTTTTTTTTCTTCTTCTTCCTTCCCTCTTCATTCCATCATTGTTGTTTTTCTTTTCCTTCTTTTTCTTCTTCTTCTTCTTCTTCTTCTTCTTCTTCTTCTTCTTCTTCTTCTTCTTCTTCTTCTTCTTCTTCTTTTTAGGTTTATATATATATATATATATATTTAGAAGTATTTGTTTCTGTTTCATGAAATATAACAAGAACCATTAATTTGTTTGATTATAGGTGATGCTGCTGCCCTACCACATAACTGGCTAGGTGCACTTCAAGACGATGGTATTGCTCCCCTTGAGGTTGAGGGAACCACTGACCAGCCAGATGAACAACTGGAAGAAAGACCACAGAGAGACTCCCTTGAGGTTGAGGAAACCACTGACCAGCCAGATGAACATCTGGAAGAACCTATTTCCTCACAAGGTTAGTTTTCTGTTGCATTTAATGAAATAGTAGTTGTCAAAATTGTTCCAAGTAATTAACTAATGTCTAAGGAAGGAATGATTCAATTTTGAGTTCATATCTAGATTTTAAGTATATTGTCATTGTTAAGATTTCACTCATTTTCTGGAAAAATGACAGTGACTAGATGGAAGCAGTATGTCTTTTATTCATTTATGTATTAATTTCTTCATGCCTTCCCTAATCTTCGTAATTTATTTTATTTATTTTTTTGGAGGGGGGAGGGGGAAGTAGGTAGTTATAATACTCCATCTGTACACAATTAGTTACCTCTTGATGCATGCCCCTAGACAGTACACTTACTCTCCCTCCCATATTAGCAACATATTGACTCGTTCCCAGATGAATCACCTCTAAAAACTATACCTCCCCTACAAATTTATTTGATGAACATCCCTGAAAAAAAATCAGTTACATGCATTTTTTCCTTATCCCTAGGTAGTTGTCAGCTGGAAAATATATAGGAAAGATCTGGACATAAATCCCTACACTGTTTATACATTCTGTTTGATAAAGAACCAGTACAGCTGTCCCCATCCCATAAGCATGTAGTTTATTTGGGTTTGTTCTCCCATTTTGATTTCTTCAAAAGACACAAAGTGGATGAAGATAGTCATATGAAGTTACTGTAAGAAATGGGATAAATTTGCACTTTCCTTTTTGCCTGTATTGAAAGGAGGTAGTTGTTCTGGGGGGAGGGGGGCAGGGGAGGGTAATTGATGCATGTTGTAACAAAATAATCTGATTATCATCATTTTCATTTTTCCACAGATGGTGACACGTCACAAGAATGTGCAAATCTGGCAGTGATGTTCGACACACTGAAGAGAAAGCTGGAAAATAATCCAGAGACATTCAAGGAGCCAGTCAATGCCATGTACCATACTTTCCAAAAGATGACTGATAATAATATGGTGTCAGCCATGTTCATGTTTGGAAAGTATGGGACAACTAACTTGGCTCCCCGCAGGTTCCTTGGTTCATCATTAGGATCACACGGACCAAACATTGGTGTACAACCAACTGCGATTGCACGACGGAAAGCTGCAATGGGGGGAAGGAGACGTCTGACATCTGGCAGACCAACCAAAGATGCTGCTGTAGCTGAACATGGCTACTCTAGGACGAGGTCAGAGCGTGTGCTGGGCGTGCATCAAACAAAGAGATCCAGAGTTGCCGCTCCTCACTCGCTGAGTCATGCTACAAGCATGAATGTAGCTTTGGGGAAAACGCACAGTGCGCAATAAAAGTGTAATTGGCAAATTAAGTACACTCAACTAAAAAAAGAAGAAAGTAAATTCACTTTCCCATTCAGATTTTTTACAGAAGCTTCAATGAAAATTCAATGCAGCATTATAGCATGTATCAAATTAAAGGAAATGTTATGGCCATTTAAGCTAGTAGGTGAACCAAAAGAAAAACTTTAGGAATGAGTGAGCACATTTGATTGATTATTTTTTCTTCCAAGGTACAAAAGTAAAAATTGCAAAAATTGACAGTTTGTCATTCATTGTAAATGCCCTTCTACAACAGTGGGAACGATAGATCAAACTTACACATTGAGAAACTTGGCTAAAATCACACAATTGAGCCTTTATTCTCTGTTTCTACTTCCAACCCCCCCCCCCTTACCCTACAGCCTGCCCCTCCCCTCACCATTAAAAAGAACAGAAAAAAGAGAGAAGCTTTTGCTATATCCAAATTTCAAATATGTTTTTAATGCTACTTGTAAGTGGGTCCAATGGTCTCGTTACCAAAATGTTTGTGGACAGTGTTAAATGCAACATATTCCCTACATGTTCATTTTATTTTATTCCCACAGTGTGTACTTGGGTTAATTATGAAAATTTGATTTTCCTCCTGTCATGCTTTAAGATAGACCTGTGATATATATTAATGCTCTGACAATTTGAAATGATTTTATTTCTGAGAATTTGTAACTATGAATTGTCATAGTAAAATATGGGTCAGGCCACATTATAAATAACAATACAGGTATGACATTGAAAGATTGATGAAAAAATTATGTGATGGCCCCAAACTACTCTGTATAACTGGCTTTAAATCTCCATCTGTTCAGTTACCAGTTGCATCAAAACGTTGGAATTGATAAGATTACCATTATTTGCATATTTTCATGAATTTAAAGTGAGGCTTTAAAAATCTGTGCACTCAGTAATTTTAAAATGCCTACACAGCTGTAAAGTTTTAAAACTTGCCACTAAGTATTCTAATGTGTAATAATTGTTATGCCTCCGTTACGAAGTAGCAGGAGGCATTATGTTTTCGGTTTGTCCGTCCATCCGTACGTCCCATTCTCGTGATCGCGTTATCTGAAGAACCGATTGATGGATTCCTGCCAAACTTTGGTCATGTCCCATAGGAAAGTGAAAAGTATGCCGCAGACCTGCCGCAGACCTGCCACAGATCTGCCGCAGACCTGCCGCAGACTTTTAGTCTGCGGCAAAGAGTATGCCGAAGTATGCGGCAGAAAGAAATTTTGCTGCAGACTTGCCGCATACCAGTATGCCACAGGAACAGTCTGCGGCAGATCTGCGGCAGGATGAAATTTTGCTGCAGACTTGCCGCATACTAGTATGCCACAGGAACAGTCTGCGGCAGATCTGCGGCAGGATGAAACTTTGCTCCAGACTTGCCGCATACTAGTATGCCACAGGAACAGTCTGCGGCAGATCTGCGGCAGGGCGAAAAAATTGCTCCAGACTTGCCGCATACCAGTACGCCACAGGAACAGTCTGCGGCAGGTCTGCCACAGGAAATCCCATTAAAGTCTAATAGGGCCAATTGAAACCAATCATCTCATGCATATTCATTATTACTTTACACGTGTGACACGAAAAATACATTTATCATGATTTGTTAAGCAAATTAAGACAATGCACATCATTTTTGTGATTTCTATTTTCCTTTTGCCATTATTAACCAATAGATTATTTTGTCTGATCATGTTACAATTACATTCACGTTTAAGCAATAGATATATTGATTACTAACCAAGAAACTATGATTACTAACCAAGAAACAATATACATATTTAGTATATATATGTGTACGAGCCTGTGTCACTTTAAATGATACTCTTGAATACACTTCAAATGATCAAAGTGATGAAGTTAATACAATTGAGAATAGAATATACCTAATTGGTAATATCGACATACATATTGGTATTACCTAATTGGTAATATCGATATTGCCAATATCGATTATGAAGTATCAATCAGTTTATCACTGGTTCTTCTACATGCATACTTTATTGCCACGTACTGGATATGAAAGAGTATGCGGCAGGTCTGCAGCAGGTCTATATGAGATATGAATATTCATGACGAAGAGTCTGCGGCAGACCTGCCGCAGACTCTTCATCATACTGAAAGAGTATGCGGCAAGTCTGCAGCAAGTCTGCGGCAGACCTGCCGCAGACTCTTCATCATACTGAAAGAGTATGCGGCAAGTCTGCAGCAAGTCTGCGGCAGACCTGCCGCAGACTCTTCATCATACTGAAAGAGTATGCGGCAAGTCTGCGGCAAGTCTGCGGCAAAACTAATTTGCATGTGAAAAAGATGACTGTCTGCGGCAGGTCTGCTGCAGATCTGCGGCAAGTCTGCCGCAGGAGTATGCGGCAGGCTCATTTCTTTCCTATGGGGTATGTATCTTGCAGAGCCGATGAACTGATTAGATTTCGGGGTCACAACGCCAAAGGTCAAAGGTCACAGGGCTCATTATGTATGCAAAAACAGCTCGTGATCGCGTTATCTCAAGAACCGATTGATTGATTCCTGCCAAACTTGGGTCATGTATGTTACTTGCAGAGCTGATGAACTGATCAGATTTTAGGGTCATGAGGTCAAGGTCAAAGGTTATGCGGCTCATTATGTATGCAAAAATAGCTTGTGATCGCATTATCATTAGAACAGATTGATGGATTCCTGCCAAACTTAGATCATGTATGTATCTTGCAGAGCCAATGAACTGAGTAGATTCTTGGGTCATGAGGTCCAAGGTCAAATGTCATGGGCTCATTATGTATGCAATAATAGCTTGTGAACGCACTCTCATTAGAACTGACAGATGGATTACTCTTTAACTCAGGACGTCTTGCAGAGCCAATGAACTGAGTAGATTTTAGAGTCATGAGGTCAAAGATTAAAGGGTCATATATGTATATGAGAAATTGCTTGTAATCACAATATTCTGAGAACCTGTTAATGGATTACAATGAAACTTAAATTTGACAAATTTCTTCTGTTTTGGTTTGTAAACTGCTATGACGGAGGCATCATTTTCGACTGCGCGCAGTCGAAGTTCCATCTAGTTAGACATACATGTATGACCTATCCTGAAACTATAAGGTTCATAAATGAACTTATTAATCACTTTTGTAAATGGTACGGCTTTTAGCGATTCATCCTTGTTTTAAATGAAACTTTTAGATATTCATCAACTTGACTCACAGTGTTTGTCAGATGAGCAAAAGAGCATACTTGTATGGGGTTGTTTCCTTAAGTGATCTGTATTATAAATCACAGCCTATATGATATCATTAACAGTCAAATCAGTTGGAATGTTTAAGACAAAATCTTAAAACTTCATACTGTTTGGTTTATAATTATTATTATTATTATTATTATTGATAATATTTGAAGTAGTAGTAGTAGTAGTAGTAATACCATTTTCATTATTATTATCAATATTATTGTTGATATCGTTCTTGTTATTACTGTTCTATTAATATTACAATTGTTCCTATATTTGTTTTTAAATTTTCTTAAATTACTTAATTCCTTTTTTATTTATTATTATTAATCGTATCAGACATCTGAGCGGGGCAATTTTTAAATGTTATTGCCCTCAAGGTTTAATTTGTATCATTTCTTCAAAATATAAGATCACTGCTAGCTATAGCCTTGCAATTTTGCAAATGGGGTTTGCATGGCACTCATTCGTGCGATTATACGAAGACATAATTAATGTCAGACAGTACAAGAACGACAATTAAAGGAAACACAAGAGTCAGATTTTTGTTATAGTGTTTTATGTCAATGAACAAGAGTGAGCATAAGAGAGAGAGAGAGAGAGAGAGAGAGAATGTGTGTATGTGTGTGAGCGAGAGAGGGAGAAAGATGGGGGTGGGGGGGTGGGAGAGGAGTGGATGGATGGCGGTGGGGAACTTTTGCAAGGAGTAGTTGGGCATCATGCCATCTGAAAGACCATTAATTATTTTCCTTTTCCATGTGAAAAACGAAATAAACAAAACATTAGCCTAAACAAATTCTTGATAACATGAGCCCCTTCTGTTTTATAGGAAAGAATAAGACAATTAATAGTATTCATAACAGAATTTTTTTTATTTTTTATTTTTTTTATTGGACATTGTGCTGTCATAAAACATGAAATAATGAATTACATAGCTGTCTGATGATGAACCTTAATTTACATTTTTATAAGATCCAACCCATTGACAGAAATTCAATTACAGTATCGTTCAAAACGTTTATCAAACAAGTAATGCAGCATGGCCAACATGATGCATGATGTATTTGAAAGGTGTTGTGGAAATGTCACACTATACTCAGGGATACCCTGCTATACTCTTGCATTACAGCCTTACAGGCATAACATATTTTGTAATACATACACACAACCAAAGCAATTAAAAAAGCATCGTGATATTGAAATACTGGTACACTGTTTAACATGTAATGTGTGTGCATGCGTGCAGCGCTACTTCATCACGCACACGACCACTATTAGTCTGTAAATCAAGACCCCTTTTTAAAAAAAGCCCCAATCTGTGCCGCATAAAAAAATAACGCGCCCGGGTAGGACGAGACTATGAGAAATGGCAGTCGGTGTTAGGCAGGCACGGAATCGGTAAATGCAACACCAATGGTGAGCTACTTCTAGCGCTGTGCTCTGAGTTCGAACTCCTACTGACAAACACCGTGTTCAAGCAGAGGGAAGAACACAAAACCACCTGGATGCACCCTCGCTCTAAGCATTGGCACCTGATTGATTACATCATAACAAGACAACGAGACAGAATGGATGTTCACAGCACAAGAACTATGCGTGGAGCTAACTGCTTGACCGATCACCAGCTACTAAGATCAAAGATTGCATTTGCTTTACGTTCAAAGCGTAGGAAGCAAGGAGCTACTAAACTTGCAAAGCTGAACACAGACCGGCTACACGTCAACACACAACGGCTAAAGCTAGAGCAAGATATGGAGAAAGCTCTGGCGACTTGGGGAGTGCAAGAGGGAATGACAGTTGATCAGACCTGGGCATCACTCAGCAAAGTAGTATATGACACAGCGAGCAACACCCTCGGTAAACCAGAGCGAAAACACCAGGACTGGTTTGACCCAGAAGACTCCGAGCTTCTGATACTCATGAAGAAAAGGAATGAAACACACCAACGTGTATTACAGACTAGAAGCACCAGGTCAACCACCACCGCGTACAAGGAAGCCTGCAGACACTTGCAGAGGTACACACGGAAAATGAAAACCACCTGGTGGGAGAAAAAGGCAGAAGACCTGCAGCGCTCCGCAGACAATAATGACATGAAGTCCTTCTACACTGGACTGAAAGAAGTCTGGGGCCCCCAGACTAGGAGTACAGTTCATCTCAAGTCCCTGGACGGTAACACAGCCTTTTCAGACAACAAAAGGGTGCTTGAACGATGGTCGCAGCATTTTGAGACACTACTCAACCAGCCAGGAGATATCGAGCCTGCAGCGCGTGATAGGATCAACCAGCGACCTGTAGTTACTGCACTCGATGATATTCCAACACGACAAGAGCTAAACCTGGCAATTGCCTCCTTGGGTGATGGCAAGGCACCCGGATTGGATGGGATACCAAGCGAGATATGGAAGCACGGAGGAGCCACACTAACCAACAGTTTACTAATGCTGATACAACAAGCATGGGCAGAAGGCTCCGTACCTCAGGAATGGAAGGATGCTAATATTGTCGCCATCTTCAAAAAAGGAGATAGAACTCAATGTGGAAACTACAGAGGAATATCGCTATTGTCAATAGCAGGGAAAGTTTTTGCCAGGATCCTTCTGAACAGATTGAATACCCACATAGCACCAGATATATTGCCGGAGACGCAATGCGGATTTAGGAACAACCGCAGCACAGTAGATATGATCTTCTGCCTCAGACAACTACAGGAGAAGTGCATTGAGCACAACCGATCCCTCTATGTGGTTTTTGTCGATTTCACGAAAGCCTTTGACACTGTTGGTAGGACAGGTCTTTGGGAACTACTACGAAAGTATGGATGTCCCGAGAAGTTCACCGGAATGGTAGAGTCCTTACATACGGGTATGATGGCTAAAGTCAAGGAAGCAGGCGAAACATCCCATAGCTTCCCTGTAAGTAACGGTGTAAAACAAGGATGTGTGTTGGCCCCTACGCTGTTCTCCATCTTTCTCTCGGCGATGCTGGAGGAGGCCTTTGCGGACTTTGAGGAAGGCGTTTACATACAATCACGTCAAGACGCCGACCTATTCAATGTCGCACACTTCAAAGCTAAGACGAAGTCTACACAGATTCTCGTGAGGGAACTCCTCTTTGCAGATGACAGTGCTCTTGTTTCTCATACACCAGAGCAGATGCAACATGTTATAGATGTATTTTCATCAGCATCAAAGAAGTTCGGTCTACAAATAAACATCAAAAAGACTGAAGTACTATTCCAACCAGGTTCAGACCACCGAGAGGAGGAGGAGATCCTAGTGGATGGGACAGCCCTAAACCAGGTAGATGACTTCACTTACCTCGGCAGCACTATATCCAAAGACGGACGCATCGACTCTGAGCTGGTGAAAAGAATGTCAAAGGCCAGCAGTGCCTTTGGAAGACTGCGAACCAGGCTATGGAACAACCATCATGTCTCAACAAGAGTGAAGTGCAAAATCTACAGGGCTATCGTCCTATCCACTCTCTTATACGGTGCGGAAAGCTGGACTCTCTACACAAGTCAAGTAAAGAAACTTCACGCGTTCATGATGAGACACCTTCGAGCAATCATGAGAATCAGTTGGAAGGACAAGGTGACCAACAAAGAGGTACTAGAGCGAGCAAACCTTCCTTCTATGGAGGACCTGCTCATCAGGAAGAACCTACGATGGACAGGCCATGTCATCAGGATGCCCTCTGAGAGGTTACCAAAGCAAGTACTATTCTCGCAACTACCCGCTGGCGAAAGAGGGATTGGTCGTCCACGGCTTCGCTACAAGGACACGATCAAGAGGAACCTTAAGCGGAGGCAAATTGAAACCAAGACTTGGACAACTGCTGCAGGCCAGCGAGCTGTATGGAGAACAGCTGTAAAGTGAAAATGAAGGCGGTCATTGTCGCTTCGTGACAGACAGCTACTACTACTACTATACATTTTCTTCCAAAATTGTTTTGCACATGACATTTTTTTTGTAATCTTGAACATTCAGTGTAAGTTTCGTTAGATTATGTGAGAATTAATTTTCTTTTTTTTACCAGAACTCAAGTTTATCTTTAACTGAATTAGTTAAATACAGAATGTTTGCTACCAAAAGAAAGCCCATGGTAATTGCCGCCTAAGCATAAAAGAGTATATAGATACTTTTTGATACTTTTTGTTTGATAGATCATCATCAGAGCCGTAGCGAATCAATTTGATTTGCCTATTCGGGGTCCCCCTAAAAAAGCCTATACTCTCTTAAAGGTCCCCCTAAAAAAGCCTATACTCTCTTACCATTTTGTAACAAATTTGGTAGACCATACAAGGAGGAGACATCCCCGGTAACAACTGCTGTAACAAGCAAAACGTGAGGGGTATGACCGACTTGTGAGAGTACGGGTAATCGTCCTGGTCAACCTTCTCGTGGTGGGGACTGTTAACCTGTTGACTCGTACAACAGGGACAAACAGACCAGGGTGGCTAGGAGAGGAGTGTCTCGTCCACCTAGCTTACAACATGAGCGAAACTGTTTCACAATGGAAGTACACACAAACAGCACCAGGGTTAAAGCCCCTGCCTTTACTAACCTGCCAACTCAGCCCGTGGTCCTGCAAGAAGCAGTGAATTATGACGCAACAGCTCGAAAGCCTAACGGGGGAGTTGCTACTGAAGAACCACCGACAAAGAAAGCACCACTACTAACAACAAAAAAACAGATTGGAATTGGCACATGGAATGTGCGTACACTGCTCCAAGCTGGAAGCTTAGACATACTACTACATCAACTAAAAGGATTCCGCTGGGAAATCATCGGCATTGCAGAAACCCACTGGACAGACATGGGAGACTTCACCCATGATGGACACAGAATCCTATGCTCGGGGAAAGATAAAATTCATAGAGAAGGAGTTGCATTGATTCTTAACAAAACCGCCCAAAATGCACTTCTTGGTTACAACCCCATCTCACCAAGAATTATATCAGCAAGATTTGAAATACAAACAGGATCATTGACCATAATACAGGTCTACGCTCCAAACACAGCCAACAGTGAAGAGGAAATTGAGGAATTCTACAACCTACTACAAGCAACGATAGAGAAAGCTCCAAGAAAAGACATTCTTATAGTAATGGGCGACCTAAATGCGAAGGTAGGATCAGACTCCAAGCAATGGAACCAGGTTATAGGTCAATATGGACTTGGGGAGGCCAATCCCAGGGGAGAAAAACTTCTTAATTTCTGTGCAGCAAACGACCTGATCATCACTAACACGCTATACAAACAAAGCAAAGGAAGCCGCCAGTGGACGTGGGAATCACCAGACCAAAACACCCATAATAAAATTGATTTTATTATGATCAACAAAAATTGGAAAAACTCAATTAGTAATGCAAGAAGCTTTCCAAGTGCTGATGTAGGATCAGACCATCAGTTAATTATAACCAACCTACGCCTCAAGCTCAAAGCAAAACCTAGACCGCAGTACCTGAAGCGGTATGATGTCTTTAGACTCAAAGACCCCAAAACCAGGACAGATTATGAAATTGAAATAGGAGGAAAGTTTGGCCCTCTGCTGGGGGAAGATGACACAGATGTGGAAAACCTATGGAAAGAAGTAAAAACAGCCATTAATGAAACCTCACAGAAAGTATTGGGACTTAAAAAATCCAAACAACAAGAACCCTGGATAAATGAGGAAGTCCTCCGACTGAGTGATGAGAGAAAGGAAGCGAAACAAGACAAACAAAGAGACCCAAACAAAAGACCGAGATACAACTTCCTTAACAGAGAAATACGAAGGAAAACAAAAGGCTGCAAAGACAAATGGATACAAGATCTATGCAAAAAAGTGGAAACCTCACGTCAGGCTACCAAATCCAAGGCAGTCTACACAACAATCAAACAAATCACTAAGAAATCTAGCATCAGAATGCAGGCAGTGAAAAGCAAAGATGGAGAAATCCTTACCGAGATGAAAGATGTTAAAGAGAGATGGAAAGAAAGCTTTGAGGAACTGTACAATCACCAGAACCAAACAAATGGAGAAGCTACTAACATACCTCAGATGGCCAGCCTCGAACCGGTTCCAGACATTCTGCGAGATGAAGTAGAATTTGCTGTACGAAAACTCGCAGAAGAGAAAGCACCTGGATTTGACAGCATCACAGGAGAGGAACTCAAAGCTACTGGGCCAACAGGAATCACCATACTTCACAAATTGTGCAACATAATATGGCGGGAAGAAAGTTTTCCGGCTGACTGGGGAAAAGCCATAATAACACCAATCTACAAGAAAAAAGACAAACTCAACTGTGGAAACTACAGGGGTATTAGCCTGCTAAGCCATGCAGGGAAAGTATTCAGTATCATCCTCCAGCGAAGGATCATGAAGAAAACAGAAGAAGTGCTGTCCGAAGCACAAGCTGGATTCCGACCAGGACGTTCCACTATGGATCAACTGTTCACCCTCAGACAGATAATGGAAAAGCGCCTTGAAAGAAATCAAAGTCTCCTATGCTGCTTCATCGATTACGAAAAGGCATTTGACTCAGTCTGGCAGGAAGGGCTGTGGAAAGCAATGAACTTCTTTGGATATTCATCAAAATACATACACCTACTTCAAGCACTCTACCAACAATCAAGCAGTGCAGTCAGAGTGAATGGTGAATTGACCGACTGGTTTAAAACCACAGTTGGGGTACGCCAAGGATGTGCCCTGTCCCCACAACTTTTTAACATCTTACTCGAAGCTGTGATGCTTTACGCTATACATGACACCAAGATCGGCGTAAGAGTACAGGGACAGCTAATCAACAACCTAAGATTTGCGGATGACATAGTCCTTATAGCTGACAATGACAGAGACCTCCAAACAATAGTTGACCTAGTACATCAGAGCAGCTCAAACTTTGGACTGAAAATAAACATTACCAAAACAGAAGTACAAGCCATAAGCAAACAGCCTCAACTATTGAATATAAACGTTGGAGGAGAACAGCTAAAACAAGTAGATAAGTTCACGTACCTGGGAGGAACAATAAGCCAGACAGGATCCTGCTCGGAAGAGGTAAAGCACCGCATTGGAAAGGCAATAGGAGCATTCCAAGCACTCAAGAAAATCTGGGCATCACAAGATATACGCTGCTCAACAAAGGTAGATCTGTACAAAGTCCTGGTGTTGTCTATTCTGTTATATGGTGCAGAAACATGGACATTAAAGAAGGTAGATGAAAATAGACTTCACACTTTTGAGATGGCATGCCTCAGGAGAATCATGGGTGTGACCAGATTTGACAGGCTAAGGAACACACACATACGAACACAATTGAATATGGAAGAAACTATCATCGACAGGGTTGCCACAAAAAGACTGAGATACTTTGGACATATCAACCGAATGAATTCAAAAAGATACCCCCACATCCTTCTCAATGGAAATATACATGGCAAACGCCCAAGGGGAAGACCAGCTAAGAGATGGACAGACTGCATCAAGGCGGACTGCAAAAACAGACAAGTTGACTCCCTGACTAAAGCTACAAGGTTAACAGAAGACAGGAAGGTGTGGCAAGCCATAGTGAAACAGAAGCCATCATACATCCCAGTGATGGTGTGGACGGCTTAAGTCAAGTAAGTCAATTCGGGGCTGTCCTTGCAGGGCCTGCCGGTGTGACTAGCTGTAGATACATGTACTGGTGATTGTTCGCATTTGCACAATATAAAATCATATATAAATAAAATAAGAAATACCTCGGAGCACAATACTAAAATGTATATTGTCAGGGGGGCTTATTACATTTCTTATGGGGCTTCTTAGACCAATATCTTATGAGCTGTTTGTCTACTTTGATGTCATCCATCACTAAAAGCCCTATTATCTAGATTTAAAGCCGAGTTATATGGTTGCAGGGCTCCAGCCTCAGGAAGAACGGCATCAATATTAGTGAGGCTACCCTGGGCACACAATACACTATTATTAAGATTAATCTTCTTATCATTGTTACTATTATCATTATAATCATCACCATCGTTATCGTTACTATTACTGGCTTTTACCGAACAGTAGGGAGAACTTTGCCTTCCATCACAATTGAAACCAAAAGAAAAAAATAAATCAGTTTCTGAAGAAAAAAAATAAAACACCCACACACAAAAAAAAAATCAAAGGGAGAGACAGCGCAACTCTGTAAACCGTCACGAATTCATATATTTATGATGTTAATCCATGCGAGCGAGGATTTGTTTAAAGATTTTATTTTATCACATGAGCCTCATCGCGTTCAACTTGACTTGCTGACGCTGTGAGCCTGATTACTGCCCCTTTTACTATGTAAAATATACCCTTTTCCTCTTCTCATTAATGCCCCTTTTCACTTCTGATAACTGCCCCTTTTATCTTGACAAGTGCCCCTTTTCCCTCATAATAAATTTAATTGTCCCCTTCTGATAAGTGGCCCATTGCCCTTTCTATTACGTGCTCCTTTCATTAATATGAAACGTTTGTTACTTTTGATAAGTCTATCTTCCTTTCTTTACAACTCCCATTTTATCTATACAGGTATTTCCCATTGTCGCTTATAAAATGTGTTCTTTTGCGGTCATATAAAAGAGACATATCTAGTTTTTAAGAATTGGAGCAGCTTTGAGAAGTAATATGTACTCTATTTATACCACCAAGTAAACACACAAATTATATATAGTATAGTCGATGAGGCAGAAGGCCCAATGCCCCAAATGTTAGAAGAACGAACATTCCCCATTTTTAAATATAATCGTGCTCGTTTTCAACGCTATCAAATGTCCTTTCTTTATAACTTGGGAAACATTAATAATGTTAATCTTACATTCAGAACCACCCAGAATGCACCATCTACATCGGTCAAGAACCTTTGTGTCATTTTTTATTGCAATATGTCCATGTCTAACCAAAAAGACCAGCTTTGTAAATCTGTACGATTTCAGTTGAAGAATGTATCACAGATTAGGAAGTATGTATCTGAAGATGCATGTCATGTGATTTGCAGCCATGTTCTTTCCCGGTTGGATTATTGTAATGGGCTGCTTACAGAAGTCCCTCAAACATATATAAGAAGACTTCAAAGTTTACAGAACTGGGCGGCTCGTATTATTTTTCGTTTAGACCGTCGTCACGATGCCATGCCTTTACTAACATCCCTTCATTGGTTGCCAATAAAACAGGGGATTGTTTTTAAGATTCTTTTATTTGTATACAAATTTGTTCATGATCAGGCGCCAAAGTATTTTAGTGACTGTCTTGAGTTGTATCGACATGTACGTACAAACCTTCGCTCCAATGCAGATCAATTTCGATTGACATTTCATGTGGCTCGTAGTAAAGCAGGAGATCGCACATTCACTGTTGCAGCAGCTAAGGAGTGGAATAAACTTCCCTCCAGTATAAAAGCTGCTCCATCAGTGGATGTTTTTAAGAAACGCCTTAAAACCTACTTATTTCCTACTTGATTCGCTATTATTTTTGTTTGTTCAATGTTATGTTAAGATTAGTGGTTATATTGTTATATTCCATATTATTGTAAGCGCTGTGATATAGTGTACTGTGAATAGCGTAGCTAAATGCTTAATAATAATAAGTCATTTTATCATAAGAAGTGTGCCTTCTTTACACTAAATGTCTACCTATTTAACAGCATACATATATTTTGATGTAAGCATTTGTAGGTGTCGCCTTCTTTTTTTAGGAAGTGCCCTTTTTTGTTGGTGCACCCCCACTTTGAAAGGCGCTCCGCCACTCCTGCAGTGCAACATTGAAACCCGTCACGAATACGCATCACTATAATGTTTATTCATGCGAGCGCGGTATTGTTAAGATTTCTATTTATTTTCCTCAACCTGATCGCGTTCATCTAGACATGTTAACACTGTATGTTATTACTTCCTCATTTGCAGCCAGCATCACATTATGTAGAACTTTGCAGGAATTATGAATATGTCATGTATGTCCTATCTGTGAAATGTAAAGGTTTAATAGTTGTGTCCTAATATTAAAATTATGGATGGAAACCGGTTTACTTTCTACACTTCCCTGTCAGACAGTGACTGACTGGCTTTTTTCTTCTTTGGTAATAACAGAAATAAGCTGAAAAGGGTACATGAGCATTTGTCTACATCAATAACCCACTTCTTGTAATGGCCAAATTAAACTGATTGATTCTTTACGAAGCACAAAACGTACGACAATTCAATACAATGGTCTGACAATCAGACTATTACTTACTGGATTGCAACCACTTAAGTCAATTCGACAACTAATGGTCGTTATTTTCCCACTTAAAGAAATTTTCGAGCCCTTTTTAGGTAAGTTCTTTATTAGTATTATATTTCAAATGCCGTTGGACTTTAACCTTTTCATTTTGGGGCCTTGCAAATGGCACATAGTACCTTTACATACACTTTAAAGTGGTATTTTAATACAAACATTTTTTTTTATCTTACTTCTAAAATATCACTAAACTAGAAATTTAAAAAAACAAGAAACCACACAAAGAAGGAGGCGGGCGCAAAAAGAGTGGTTGCGAGGACGAGAAACTACGAATCATTTTTACTTGGCCTTAGTTCGGAAAAATGCAAAAGCAGCAATATCCCCTGAAAAGAATAGCTCTTCAAATAGTTCACGCATAATTGATTCATTGTGTAGTGTAGTGACGTACTGATAATACTTTATATTGACCCTCGTTTTCATAGCCATTCAAGCCATGACTTATTTCAATTTCTTTCGATTTTGGCATACATAACAACTAGTATCCAATTAATCTATCTCTCTTTCTCTCCCTCCTTCAGCCATCCATTCAGTCTTTCTCTTTTTCTTTGTCTGTATCCCGGACCTTCTCTCTCTCTCTCTCTCTCCCTCTCTCCCTCTCTCTCTTTCTTTCTCTCTTATACTAGTCCAATAAACGGTACCATTTACCATGTACATGACCTGGAAAAGTTGAATAGTACAAGGTTGTTGTGTTGATTCGTGTTCTAGATGGGTTGGAGGTAAATTCAGCTTGGTTGCCATCTTGGCAACCTTGGGCAATTTTCTTTATAGGCCTAATTAGCATAATCATCAAATTAGGAAATGTGCAATATGTAATGTGTTGCTAATCTTAATCCGGGAAGCCTTAAAACATGGATAATACCACTTTTCAATGATTTTTTATGATGTGGAATTCATTTATGACACCGGTTCTTATTTTTAAGTAATGCAGTTGTCTTAAGCAGTATAATTATCATAACGAGCTAATTAGAATGTCCAATATATGGAGTTCATTCTCATTATCTAAAAAGCCTGAAAATGGTTTCATGCAACATTTTAAATCACTTTTTAAAGACAACATATTAATTAATGAGAAGCTATTCCTTGTAAATGTAGTACAATTAGCCTAATTAACATAATTAGTAAATTTGCATATTTGCATTTATTGATATAGGTCTAGTTTTATCCAGACAAATTTAGAATGACAATTTTAATATGATTTTTGTTTAATGACTACCAATATTTATCTGAGAGGTTAATCACGTTGAACGAATTAGCCTTACTAGCATATTTAACCTAATTAGCATATAATTAGGCAATTGCCTAATGGCCATGTGGATTTCTGTCTGACAAGACAGAATCCATAGGTATTCATTTTCAATTTCCCACTGTAACAGTGATAAGAGCTGGAAAAAAAAACAGTCATGACAGAGGCCAGTAAGTTATTAAAGATAGAGATAAATGGTTTGGGTCGACTGAAAGATGGTTATGGTGGCAAATATATTTAGTATGTTGTTGTTTTCTTCTTTGAGTATCTGGGACAGATTTAAGAGAGAAGCGATCATGAAGAGTATGAACAATAAGAGGCAACTTTCTGCACTCTCAACATTTGACTATGGAGAGCGAATAATCGTTGAGAGTCAGAATGATGGCATCTATGGACATGGGGAAGCAGATGCCACAGTTTTGTTCTCATCGTGTCACTACACGAGTGCCGTCCTGTGCTCCACACAGGCTCTGGTACGGCAGATCACGACTTCAAGGTCATCTTGTGTGCATGGCTCTGGCAGGATTGGACAGACTAGCAGGTGTTTCATTAATTAGAAGTCTTCGAAACTCCACCACTGCATTAGGAATAGTCGGTAACAACTTCCTATATAGGCAGTTGAGGCTTAAATAGGCAAAAAGGCGAAGTCTCGCTGGAGTCGGACGCGAGGGATTCCTAGGGGCTGAGGGAGCGTTTATGTGGAGTGGTCTGTAGGTGGTCAGACCACAATGGGTCATCCTTTGATTGTGAGGGCTGGTAATAAGGGGCTCTAACGTGTTCAGGAAACTGTGTATGGATTTGAGCCGCTTGCCCAAAGGCTGGTGTTGGAAGAGTGGATGGAGTGAATTGTTTTCTTGTTTGTCCTTTTTTTCTGAGACAAGACCAACCTTCTGATGTGTGGTGGTAAAATACCGCAAAGCAGGGAGAGGTCTTCTACTTTAGTTGGCCTAAGGCAACCCGTGACTGCTCTGCAGGATGAATTTTGAGCTGGGTCAATTTGGGCGCATGGGCAGAAATACTCCATACTGGTGATGTATACTCCGCATCAGAGGAGCAAAGCAAGGGCTGTTGTCCGGAATGTTCTTGCATCAGTCCCATGGATCGGTTGGTCGTTCGTGTACAAGTTAAAGAGCAGTGGTGCAAGCACTCTTTCTTGTGGGAGGCATTTTTTTTGTCTGGACCATCTCCTGCGTTTGCCGTTGAGGACCACAAAAACGCCGGTTGGACAGCAATGTACTGATGTATCTAGTCATTATCGCATCCTTGGTCAGCTCAAATATCTTCCTGGTGAGGATTCTGTGGTTTACGATGTCGTAGGCAGCAAAGAGGTCAATGAAAGCAGCTACGGTGATTAGCTTACCATCATAGCCATCCTCAATGAATTGAGTGAGATTGAGGAGTTAGCCTGTCACAGAAGTATAATAACGTACTGAACCGCTTTACAACAAAGGTGGAAGCAAATCATAAATTATGGCAAACAAGTGTATAATTTTAGAGATTACAAACGTAAATCAATGATATATTATAATTTGAATTTGAATAGTTTTGAATTACCAATACACTGTATTACTGTCAAACAAATATATATAGAACTCGTAAAATTTATCCAAAAGCGATCTAGGGCGGTAGACTTCTGGAACAAAACGTCATATACACATTTTCCTATTAAGTGATTATTACTATTATTACTTGATAAAAATCAACTTTAAACTTATGTACGATACTTTACCAAGACGTGTTAATTTATTCAAATGGAAAATCAAAGAAAACAATTTGTGTTATTTATTACTGTCACAAACCTGGTACGATAATACATGTTTTCTTTTAATGCGAAAATATTTACCCATTTTGGAACTTTATTGAAATATAAGTATGTAACTCCTTCTGTAGAAATTTTAATTCTCACCCATTTGTGTTGTATGTGGTTTTCATGACGCAAAGGGAAATGTTACAGATATTGATTTACTACTTCATTATGCTTGATTTGCATTTTTTAAAGCGAGTGTTGTAAATAAATTTAATAATAATGTAGCAACGTAAATAATAAACAAACACTTTTGATTTATGTTAAAATAGTTGAGGAAAATAAAACTAAGACAACAGATGTGAATATTACTAAGTGAATTAAGATAATTACTGATTACAGGAAATGCATCTACAATCTGCTGTCAAGTAAATACAGATATATAATTTGATCTCATTTAAGCATGATTAAGTGCTTGTTACAAATATTTATGTATGATGTTATTGCGATTTTGTATCTGAATAACGATTTATTTCAACAACAACAACAAAAAAATCATGTACTTCAAACCAAAAGCGATAGCCACAAAGGGGCAGCCGTAGCGATCTAACTCGCTATTTTGAATTTCGCTACTATATAGTTATTAGTCAGAGTTTGTCGCAACAAATTTCTGCTCTTATATATGAGAGTACAAAATCGCTATGTTTGCGAAAGAGTAAAGTCCCCCCGCAAAGTCGTAAGAGTTCTTTGTAATACACTGACATATATAATCACTGGTGTACTGGGTGAACAAGACTCGTATATATACCTCGGCATTTCAGATGGAGAACTGGCACGGGTTTGTTAGTTAATATTACATGTGAGAAGCGTTATCCAAAGAGTGTCCAACTACTTGGCATGCACTTTCTGACAGGATCTGACATTACTTCATATTTCTACGGAAAGGGCAAGCATTCATCCCTAAAACCTCTGTTGAATGGGGATTTTGAGGGACTCGACACTGCCTTAGGCGAACTCTGATGTGATAGCGGCAGGTGAAGCTTTCGTCTGAGCATTGTATGGCCTTCCTGTAAGTACATCCATGGCAGAGGCACTTTACCAGTTGTACACACATAAACGTGAAAGCGGCAAACAAAAAAGGAAGCACCTAGAGTCCTAGACTATAAATCTCAAAGGGTTCCGTTGAAAGATCAAAGATGGGATTCCAGTTCCAGCCATTGCAAAAGGACCCGCAGGACCAAAGAAAGTAATTGATATAATTTCCTCTTATTGCAAGGACGCAGGAAAATCATGCAGCACACACAACTGCAGCGGTCATTATGAGAGACTGTCTTGCTCTGTGTACTGCGAGTAAGAGTCAGGAGTGAACTGTTGCAATCAAAACAAGTCATAAGGTAGTGGAGATGATGAATACATCAACAAAGACTCTCAAGACAAAGAATAATTGGAGTGAATTCCATTATGCAACCAATGTTCCGCTGAGGTTAGATTAAAAAGGCAAGGATTGTAACTTGGTAATTCATTACCTATGCATCTGAGTATCAACACTATTAGATTGCAAAGTAACAATATGTCCAGCTAACAGAAACGAGGAATTCTCTTAATTCTGTCCTCAATACCTAAACTTAAAGAAGAAAAAAAAAACATTCTAAATATATTTGCCACCATAACCATCTTTCAGTCTACCCAAACCATTTATTTTTATCTTTAATTACTGACTGGTCTCTGTCATGACTGTTAATTCTGCTCTTATCACCATTACAGTGGGATTTTCAAGACAATGACAATGTTTGTGTCGGTCATATTTCTATCTATAGCTTGATGTATCATAGTAATTGTTAGGGGAAAGCAATCTCAGCAACATTCCCTGCTGAATTTTAGCAGCAATCGTTCACCATTTAACACAACCATGACGTGGCAATTTATTCTTGCAAGTATGACTCATAATAATTCATTTCACAGTTGATCCTGCTTGGTTGATTCCACTGTTCGGAGTGAACGACGATGTGTTATGTTTCTTATTGGTTCATCGTCTCTATACAAGGCTATTTGAATATTTTGATGACAATAAATATTGCGGTACCATACATAAGAAACCGTCCCATGGTTGTCACATAGCAGATAAAATCACTAGTACAAGGTTTAATAATATGACAGATAGCTGAAACTTAACCGCGGGCCATACCCGCCTTTATGCACCATCCTTCTTTTGGAGCTACGTCACTGACTTACAACTTTATCTAGTTTATCCCAAAGAGTGTGTCTTACCATAAAAAACACCCTGGAAACTAGGATAAAGAAAAAAATATTTATCATAGCTACCTTTTTCCAGGTTTGTAATTTGCTGGTCGATTTACAATAGTGATGAAGAAAAAGAGATATGTTCAACATGGATTTTATTCATGTACATAATTATGATTGAAAACGTTGGTTTATATACATACGGTAGCGTCAAGAGTATTATAGTTCTCTCCGTCAGGGCCCTACAATACTATTATTATCCCTCAGGTTTATTTGTTTGGGTTTTTGTCTTAATCGTTTAACAATGTTAAATCTGAGATGCAGGGCCCTACGTGTCACCACTGTCTTTGATATGGTTTAATATTGAAGCCCTAAAAAATGAGCTTAAAATGATCATGAAATGCCTCCAAAAAAAAATATGTTTAAGTGACCGGTTTTACCATACTCGTTTTCCCCAATGGACTGTACAGTGTGAGTCCAAAACAAGTTTACACCTAGAAAATTGCAAATTATTTTAAAAATCATCTATGAACAGTAAATAGTATACATCTTTAATATGAAAGAGTGTTTTATCCCAAATAATTTGATACCATTTTTGAGTGGTATGTGTTCACGCTTTGATGAACAGGAGGCATTGTTTGCGAGAGTGCAAAAAATCGACTTGCGCCAAAATTGCTTATGTCATGTTTGAATAAAACAATTGGGATTGGGGTATTAATTCAGTCTTTGCAGATCTAAATAACGTTTCATTTGAACGATACATTCAATTCATTCTGTTTAGGCATCACTTTGGCGCAATTCGATTTTTGCACTTTCGCAAATAATGCTTCCTGTTCATTCAAACGTGAACACATACCGCATCAAAATGATTCCAAATGATTTGGGATAAAACACTCTTTAATAAGATGGATAATAATTTACTGTTCATAGATGACTTTAAAAATAATTAACAATTTTCTAGGTGTAAACTTTTTTTTGACTCACACGGTAGTATTAGGAAAACCGTTATTGATTTCGATTTCCAATCATAAATATCTTGATAGTCAGACATGCGATCGGCTTGTAATAGTCATGGGGTTCCTGACTGACCTAAAGGTTTATAATTATCATTGCAGCATGAGCTAAATCAAGAATTTGGTTTAAGAATCTGAGACAAAGTTACCCAATCCTTATTACAATATATTATGAATAATTATTGTCTTCAAGTATACCCTAATTTGCATCTTTCCCAAAATATTTGGTCTATGGGGGAAATGTTTCGTTGGCTAAATCTGGCGGTTTTTGGCTTTGATTTGATTTTTTGATTAGGTTTTGTATAGCGTTTTATTTGTGATGATAACGTAGAATGGACTGGTTATATTGTGTGTACTTTTTTCTTGAAAAGAAGAGCGTTTCTGTTAAAAGAATCAAACGCTTTGCAGAAATCCACAAAGTACACGTACACAATTTTATATTTCTTATTTTTAAACATGTATCTACCAGTTTTTTTAGAGTGAATATATGTTCACTATAGTCCTGCAACCTTTTTTAAAACTTATCTGATTAGCGGTCATTATGTTGTTTTCGTCAAAGTATGTTTGAAGTATATTGTAGAGTATTCTTGAACATAGTTTTGCAAGAGAGCTTGTAAGGGCTATCTCTCAATAATTGGAGGGGTCCTTATTGTCTCCTTCTTTGGATCATATTGGTTTTATGAGATTAATTATCAATACAGCCCGATTTCCTTCTTCTGAGAGTATTAATCGCATGCAAGACTTTTTTGACTGTGATAGAAGAATTAAGTTGTTGTGTATCCAAGGTCATTTGTTTAGAATCTTTTTCAGTTTCAAATTTAAGTTTGTAATCTTTGTTCATTGGTTTTTTGAGATGAACGTACCATTATTTCGCTGTAATAACAATGGACGCATTATCTGTGTATTTTTCTTTCATTCTGTCCACAAGTTCCCAAAAAGATGGAGAGTCTCTATTATCTAATCAGTCGCAATGCAAGTGCCCCCTTCTTTTTTCTAGAAGTGTCCTTTGTATTCGTGCACCTGCACTCTGAAAGCTATTTCGCCGCTACTGTCCAATACCTAAAATATACTGCTTTTGTCGGTCGTTTTATTCGGGAGTTTTTCCAGAGAGGTAAACATGCAATTTGATCAATAACAAGTTCAACCAAAAGGGACCAAGCAAAAAGAACCTCCTTCCAAATAGGCGCCAAGATTGCCAAATCTTATAGGTAAACAAAATCCATATACAACTGACAAGAATAAGTCTGGCAAAAGAATGAATGAAACGTGTGCCACATGTAACTTTGAACCTTGGAATGTTCTAATCCAGTATATCTTAAAGGAAACCGACCCCCAAGTAATAACTTTACTTATTCTGAGAGATTTATTATATTATTGCCCATCAATCTACAAGATTCCCCACCAAAGTGTATGAGAGCGGTATCAAGCAAAACAAAAGGTACAGTTTCTCAGCACGACATGGGCATCGCCATTTTCTTGATAATGTAACGTACTATGCGAAGTCGTTTATCAAGTAAATGTATTCAAATGTATGGATGCTTCTTTCCCAGACGTGTGTGGTAATGAAGCATTTCATTCACCTGCTATTATCCTTTTTACTATAACTGCCAGAACGCAAATTGCATAAATAAGTTAGTGCTCTTCTGGGGTGAAGGTTTCTCATAAATGAAATAGATTTGTCAACTGCTATAGTGTAGTATTTATAAATGAATTTTGTTACAGTAGTGCCCCTATCATTTATTTTTCACCTAATATAATTTGTTATCATCTCAGTTATTATTATTTTTTATTGAAAAGTAAAGGTTTCGTTAGTGTTTTAAAAATTCTTTATAACTAAAGCTTGGTGCATGATACATGTACAACTTCAACAGGTACATCACATTTTCAAGAAAATGGCTGCGCCCATATCATGCTGAAAGGCATCACATCATGCCAGGAATATCTTCATTTATATATATCTTATACATTTTCGTAAGGAATATTGTACATCAAAGGGCAGGAATACATCTCATTTTTCAGAATACCTACACTTATTCTTTGGGTTTAGGTTTCCTTTAAGGATTATGCATGCATTTTGTTATTAAATCATTTAAACCCCGCCTTTATTTATTTATTATGTTGACACATTTGTTCTCTACAGATTTTGTCAGATTTGCTACCCCATACAAATGCATAAAAAAAAAGTTATGTGTTTCATAATTTGCGAGTTTGGTTCTAGAAGTGAAAACAATAAATAACTAGACATATAATACTTGTTTGGAACAAGTATAGGGGGGCTGGTCAACTAAAATTTGAGACAAAATAGAGCAAAAATAAGCGAGATACTGCTTAAAAATGCTTACAAAACAATATGTAGATTCATGACGTGAACGAAATTCACCTTCTATAGGCATAACACGCAAATTATGAAATTTCCAATATGTGCCCTTTAATCGTAATTTTCACTATGATGACGTCATTAAAACGAAAAAAAAATGTTACAGAGCTTGTAGCGAATTGTCTTAGCTACAACATATCAAAATTTGGAGGAAAAACGATCAATATTTACAGAGATACAATCAATTTTAAATAAATATGCTGACGTCATAATATGCATATTCGTATTTTGAGTTCCAAGGCCATTATGATGATGTCACGATACACTTAAAGGCCAAACGAGACATGAAATCATATCTCCAAATCATACTCTATCTAAATATGAAAAAAATGAAGGTCCCGGTGCATTCCAAGGCTATAATGGATTTTGTATAGGCCTGTTTTTGCCTATGTATGCTATGTATTAAAAGAGCTCGCGCGCACGGACATTTATCTTGAATGGACGCTCATCTTGTTATTAATTGTCATAAAGAGATAAACATGGTATCAACTTGTTCGAAAAAATATGAGAAATATCATGAAAGAAAAAAAAGGCGATTCTATGTTTTGTAATGGTGTTACGCGCGAAAACGCGCGCGCATGCGCGTGTGCGCGATTTTTTATAAAATGCTTAAAATGACCTAAAACGTATGCAAAATATATTTGAGCATTTTTTAAAAATTGCGCGCGTACTGACGCGCGGACGTACGCGCATGCGCGCATTTTTTTTACCTGAAATTAGCCGGACTGATATTGACCTTGATCATGATAAATATGAATGAGAAATAACTTTTAGTTATGAAGATATGATCATGAGTTGATTTTCAGAAAAAAATCACAAAATGGCGCCTAGATGACGTCATCAGTCAAGGTCAATGTTGAAAACCTTACCTTGTTTTATCCATATGCCTATACATATGTGTGACAAATTTCAAGATATTTGGTTGAACCATTTCAAAGTAATCTTGTTAACAAAAAAGTGGTTCAAAATAAGAAAAATAAACTAGATTTGTAATACTTGTTTGGAACAAGTATAGGTGGGCTGATCCAACAAAAAATTGAGACAAAATAAAGGGTACATTTGAAATAGCTTTTTGTCTCAGCTACAACATATTCGGAGTTCAGCGTAAATGAAGCTAAAACGACGTAGATATTGCTCGCGAAAGACGGGAATGTAGAATCAAGTTTTGAGAAAAAGTCATGTCCCATAGAGAATACACGCAAAATGTGAAAAAATTAGCTTGCCTCCTTTAATCGCAAAAATACGCCATGATGCCCTTGTCAAAATGAAAAATTGTGACAACTGGATTTGTAGAGAATTGTCTCAGCTAGAACATATCAAAATTTTAAAGAAAATTAATCAATTTTTAGAAAGATACAATCAATTTTCCAAAAAAATGCTGACGTCATAATAGGCAAATTGAAATTTTGAGTTCGGAGGCCATTATGATGACGTCATGAGTTAATTGAGGGTCAAATGAGACATGAAATCATATCTCTGATTCATACTCGCTCAAAATATGAGAAAAAAAATTGGGGTCACAGTCCTTGCATCCTAAAGAGCTATAATGGATTTTGCATAGGCATGTTTTTGCCCATATATGCTATGTATTACAAGAGCTCGCGCGCATTGAAATTTATGTTAAACGGTCGATTATTCAATTATTTATAGTCATAAAGAGACAAACATGGTATCAATTTGTTTGTAAGAATATGTGGAATATTATGAAAGAAAAAAAATGGCGATTCTATGGTGTCTAATAGTTTTACGCGCGAAAACGCGCGCGCATGCGCGTGTGCGCGATTTTTAAAAAAATGCTTAGAATGGCCTAAAACGTATGCAAAATGATTTTGAGACGATTTTGAGCATTTCAAAATTTTGCGCGCGCATTGACGCGCGGACGTACGCGCACGCGCGCGTTATTTGACCTGAAATTGACCGGACGGATATTGACCCTGATCATGATAAATATGAATCAGAAATACCTTTTGGTTATGAAGATATGATCAGGAGTTGATTTTCGTAAAATTTTACAAAATGGCGCCTAGATGACGTCATCAGTGAAGGTCAATGTTGAAAACGTTATTGTGCTTTGTACATATGCCTATACATATGTGTGCCAAATTTCAAATTATTTGATTGAGCCATTTCCAAGTTATCTTGCCAACAAAAAAGTGGTTAGAAATAAGAAAAATATATAAATAATAAATAATAAATAATAAATAAATAAAGGCAATTCTAACGAAATTATAAGGTGGTCTGTACGTTATACAGCCCACCTGACTAGACATATAATACTTGTTTGGAACAAGTATAGGTGGGCTGGTCAACTAAAATTTGACACAAAATAGAGCAAAAATAGGCGAGATACTGCTAAAAAACGATGTCATGTACATGTAGATTGATGATGTGAACGAAATTCACCTTCCATAGGCAAAACACGTAACTTAAGAAATGTCTGATATGTGCCCTTTAATCGTCATTTTCACTATGATGACGTCATTAAAACGAAAAAAATCGACCAATATTTACAGAGATACAATCAATTTTACATAAATATGCTGACTTCATAATATGCAAATTCGTATTTTGAGTTCCAAGGCCATTATGATGATGTCACGATACACTTAATGGCCAAATGAGACATGAAATCATATCTCCGTATCGTACTCTATCTAAATATGAAAACAAATTGAAGGTCCCGGTTCATTCCAAAGAGCTATAATCGATGTTGTATACGCATGTTTTTGCCTTATATGCTATGTATTAAAAGAGCTCGCGCGCACAGACATTTATCTCGAATTGACGCTAATCTTTTTATTAATTGTCATAAAGAGATAAACATGATATAAAATTGTTTAAAACAAATATGAGAATTATCATGAAAGAAAAAAAAAATGGAGATTCTACGTTGTGTAATGGTGTAACACGCGAAAACGCCCGCGCATGCGCGTGTGCGCGATTTTTTTATAAAATGCTTAAAATGACCTGAAACGTACCGGTATGTAAAATAGATTTGAGACGATTTTGAGCATTTTTAAAATTTTGCGCGCGCACTAACGCGCGGACGTACGCACACGCGCGCGTTTTTTGACCTGAAATTGTCCTGACTGATATTGTCCTTGATCATGATAAATATGAATGAGAAATACCTTTCGGTTATGAAGATATGATCATGAGTTGATTTTCAGAAAATTTTACAAAATGGCGCCTAGATGACGTCATCAGTCAAGGTCAAGGTTGAAAACCTTACCGTGTTTTGTCCATATGCCTATACATATGTGTGACAAATTTCAAGATATTTGGTTGAACCATTTCAAAGTAATCTTGTTAACAAAAAAGTGGTTCAAAATAAGAAAAATAAACTAGACATATAATACTTGTTTGGAACAAGTATAGGTGGGCTGGTCAACTAAAATTTGACACAAAATAGAGCAAAAATAGGCGAGATACTGCTAAAAAACGATGTCATGTACATGTAGATTGATGATGTGAACGACATTCACCTTCCATAGGCAAAACACGTAACTTAAGAAATGTCTGATATGTGCCCTTTAATCGTCATTTTCACTATGATGACGTCATTAAAACGAAAAAAATCGACCAATATTTACAGAGATACAATCAATTTTACATAAATATGCTGACTTCATAATATGCAAATTCGTATTTTGAGTTTCCAAGGCCATTATGATGATGTCACGATACACTTAATGGCCAAATGAGACATGAAATCATATCTCCGTATCGTACTCTATCTAAATATGAAAACAAATTGAAGGTCCCGGTTCATTCCAAAGAGCTATAATCGATGTTGTGTACGCATGTTTTTGCCTTATATGCTATGTATTAAAAGAGCTCGCGCGCACAGACATTTATCTCGAATTGACGCTAATCTTTTTATTAATTGTCATAAAGAGATAAACATGATATAAAATTGTTTAAAAAAAATATGAGAATTATCATGAAAGAAAAAAAAAATGGCGATTCTACGTTGTGTAATGGTGTAACACGCGAAAACGCGCGCGCATGCGCGTGTGCGCGATTTTTTTTATAAAATGCTTAAAATGACCTGAAACGTATCTAAAATAGATTTGAGACGATTTTGAGCATTTTTAAAATTTTGCGCGCGCACTGACGCGCGGACGTACGCACACGCGCGCGTTTTTTGACCTGAAATTGTCCGGACTGATATTGTCCTTGATCATGATAAATATGAATGAGATATACCTTTCGGTTATGAAGATATGATCATGAGTTTATTTTCAGAAAATTTTACAAAATGGCGCCTAGATGACGTCATCAGTCAAGGTCAAGGTTGAAAACCTTACCGTGTTTTGTCCATATGCCTATACATACGTGTGCCAAATTTCAAGGTATTTGACTGAACCATTTCAAAGTTATCTGGTTAACAAAAAAGTGGGTCAAAATAAGAAAAATAAATAATAAACTAGAAATTTAATTCGTCATGGGGACGAATTAGGTGGTCTGTCTTCAAGTCTTATGATGTATTATAATATTTACTATATTGAGAAAGGGAGAAGTTATATAGACATGTAAATAATGATGATCATGATGATGATGATGATCTTGATAGTAATGGGGATGACGACGATGATGATGATGATGATCATGATGATGTTGATGATTATCATCAACAGACCACGATGACATCAGACTGAAAAAAATGAGAGAACATTTAGATAGTATATAGTCTCAGCTACAACATACTCAAAAATCAACAAAAATCAAGCCGAAATAACGGCGATATTGCTCGCAAAAGACAAGAATGTAAAATCCAGATTTGAGAAAAAGTCATCTCCCATAAGGATTACACGCAAAAAGTAATGGATCTAGTGATAATAGGGTAATAATAAAGTAAATATGGTTGTTTATTACATTATTTGCGATTGTACGTGTTTTAATATTCAAAGGAGATGGTAGAGTGAATGGTCAAAAAGAAAAAAAAGTGAAGAAAAAAAAATTGTTGGAGACGCCCGGACTCGAACCAGGGACCTCGATGTCGGAAGTCAAGTGCATTACCGATATACCAAAACATTTCCCATAGAGATTACACGTAAACGTAAAATGGAATGCACAAATCCCACTTTGTAATTGAAATATGAGCATGATCCCGGCATCTGATCGAAAAATAAAGGGCACACTTGTGATAGCTTATTGTCTCAGCTACAACATACTCAAAGTTCAGCGTAAACAAAGCTAAAACGACGGAGATATTGCTCGCAAAAGACAGGATGTAGAATCCAGTTTTGAGAAAAAGTCATGTCCCATAGAGAATACACGCAAAATGTGAAAAATTGACATGCCTCCTTTAATCGCAAAAATACGCCATGATGCCTTTGTCAAAATGAAATATTGTGTTGACTGCATTTGTAGAGAATTGTCTCAGCTAGATCATATCAAAATTTGAAAGAAAATTGATCAATATTGACAGAGATACAGTCTATTTTTCAGAAATCTGCTGACGTCATAATATGCAAATTGAAATTTTGAGTTGGGAGGCCATTATGATGACGTCATGAGTTAATTGAGGGTCAAATGAGACATGAAATCATATTTCCAATTCATACTCTATCAAAATATGGAAAAAAAAATTGGGTTCAACTTGCATCCTAAAGCGCTACAATGGATTTTGTATAGGCATGTTTTTGCCCATGTATGCTATGTATTACGAGAGCTCGCACGCACGGACATTATCTTAAACGGACGCTCATTCCGTTATTACTGGTCAGAAAAAGGTGAACAAGGTATCAAAATGCTTGGAAAAATGTGTCAAACATGATGACAGAAAAAATTCAGCGATTCTATGTTGTAAAATATCAGTACGCGCGAAAACGCGCGCCCATCCGCGTGTGCGCGTTTTTTTGCAAAATGCTTGAAATGGCCTGAAACGTATGCAAAATTAATTTGAGACGATTTGGAGCATTTTTATTTTTTGCGCGCGCGCTAACGCGCGGACGTACGCATGCGCGCGCGTTTTTTGACCTGAAATTGACCGGACGGATATTGACCTTAATCATGATGAATATGAATGAAAAAGGCCTTTCCGTTATGAAGATATGATCATGAGTAAAAAGTACCAAAAAAAACACAAAATGGCGCCTGGATGACGTCATGAAAATTTGATGACCTTGAAAATGTTACTGTCACGTCTCATGACAATGGCCTATGTCTGTGCCAAAATTGAAGGAAATTGATTGAACCGATCTTGAGTTATCCTGTGAACAAAAAAGTGTGAAGAAATAAATAAAAATAAATAATAATAATAATAATAACTAGAAATTTAATTCGTCATGGGGACGAATTAGGTGGTCTGTCTTCAAGTCTTATGATAGATTATAATATTTACTATATTGAGAAAGGGAGAAGTTATATAGACATGTAAACAATGATGATCATCATGATGATCATGATGATGATCTTGATAGTAATGGTGATGACGATGATGATGATCATGATGATCATGATGATGTTGATGATTATCATCAACAGACTACGATGACAGACTGAAAAAATGAGAGAACGTTTAGATAGTATATAGTCTCAGCTACAACATACTAAAAAATCAACAAAAATCAAGCCGAAATAACGGCGATATTAACAAAAGAAAAGAATGTAGAATCCAGATTTGAGAAAAAGTCATCTCCCATAAGGATTACACGCAAAAAGTAATGGATCTAGTGATAATAGGGTAATAATAAAGTAAATATGGTTGTTTATTACATTATTTGCGATGGTACGTGTTTTAATATTCAAAGGAGATGGTAGAGTGAAAGGTCAAAAAGAAAAAAAAGTGAAGAAAAAAAACTGTTGGAGACGCCCGGACTCGAACCAGGGACCTTGAGGTCTGAAGTCAAGTGCGTTACCGATATACCAAAACATTTCCCATAGAGATTACACGTAAACGGAAAATGGAATTATCAAATCCCACTTTGTAAGTGAAATATGAGCATGATCCCGGCATCTGATCGAAAAATAAAGGGCACACTTGTGATAGCTTATTTTCTCAGCTACAACATACTCAAAGCTCAGCGTAAACAAAGATAAAACGACGGAGATATTGCTCGCGAAAGACGAGAATGTAGAATCCAGTTTTGAGAAAAAGTCATGTCCCATAGAGAATACACGCAAAATGTGAAAAAATGACATGCCTCCTTTAATCGCAAAAAAACGCCATGATACCTTTGTCAAAATGAAATTTTGTGGTGACTGTATTTGTAGAGAATATTCTCAGGTAGAACATATCAAAATTCAAAAGAAAATTGATCAATATTTACAGAGATACAATCAATTTTCCAAAAATCTGCTGACGTCATAATATGCAAATTAAAATTATGAGTTCGGAGGCCATTATGATGACGTCATGAGTTAATTGAGGGTCAAATGACACATGAAATCATATCTCCAACTCATGCTTTTTCTAACCATGATATAAAAGTTGGGGTCAATTGACTATCTGAAGAGCTATTTTGATTTTTAAAATGGGATGTTTTTGATCAAATTTGCATTATATTGCCCATAGCAGCACGCGCGGATTTTGAACTTTGACGCGCGCTCACGGCCTTATGAAAGGTCAAGAGTGACTGAAATTAATGTAAATTGTCATTTACGGTAAGAGGAATCTAAATCATGTAAACAATTTGAATTTGACCTTTTCCGCGCGTTATGAGCGCGCGCAACGCGCGCGGTGACACTTACGGACGGAAAATTTTGAAATGCTTAAAATGACCTGATTCGTACTCTCCTTTAATAGTTAAGTGATTTTGAGCATTTTAAAATTTTGACGCGCGCGTACGTGCGCGTCATGACCTTTATGTGACCTTTGATGACATGACTTGTTGACCCTTGACCTGAAGTATATGTGATATGAATATGAATGACCTTTGCTTATGCATCATGAAGATATGATGGATAACGTGATTTCACAAAATGGCGCCTGGATGACGTCATGATGACCTGATGACCTTGAAAAGGTTACTGTCACGTCTCATGACAATGACCTATGACTGTGTCAAAATTGAAAGAAATTGACACAACCGATCTTGAGTTAACCGATGAACAAAAAACGGGGAGAAATAAAAATAAATAATAAATAAATAAATAAATAAATAAATAAAGAAAGAAAATTCTGACGAAAACAATAGGTGATCTGTCGTTGACAGACCACCTAACTAGACATGTAATACTTGTTTGGAACAAGTATAGGTGGGCTGGTCAACTAAAATTTGAGACAAAATAGAGCAAAATAAGCGAGATACTGCTTAAAAATTCTTAAAAAACAATATCATGTAGATTCATAACTTCACCTTTTAAAGGCATAACACCCGAATTATGACATGTCTGAAATGAGGCCTTTAATCAAAATTTTCACTATGATGACGTCATCAAAATTAAAAATGGTGTTCATTAAGCTTGTAGAAAATTGTCTTAGCTACAACATATCAAAATTTGAGAGAAAATCGATCAATATTTACAGAGATACAATCAATTTTCCATAAATATGCTGACGTCATAATATGCTAATTCGTATTTTGAGTTCCAAGGCCATTATTATGACGTCATAATATTTGTAATGGCCAAATGAGACATGAAATCATATCTCCGACTCATACTCTATCAAAATATGAAAAAAATATTGGTTTCCAGTTGCATTCTACAGAGCTATAATGGATTTTGTATATGCCTGTTTTTGCCCATATATGCTATGTATTAAAAGAGCTCGCGCGCACGGACATTTATCTTGAATGGACGCTCATCTTGTTATTAATGGTCATAAAGAGATAAACATGGTATCAAATTGTTCGAAAGAATATAAGAAATATCATGAAAGAAAAAAAATGCGATTCTATGTTGTGTCATAGTTTTACGCGCGAAAACGCGCGCGCATGCGCGTGTGCGCGATTTTTTATAAAATGCTTAGAATGACCTAAAACGTATGCAAAATGATTTTGAGACGATTTTGAGCATTTCAAAATTTTACGCGCGCATTGACGCGCGGACGTACGCGCACGCGCGCGTTTTTTGACATGAAATTGACTGGACTGATATTGACCTTGATCATGGAAAATATGAATGAGAAATGACTTACCGTTATGAAAATATGATAATAAATAAATTTTCAGAAAATTTCACAAAATGGCGCCTAGATGACGTCATCAGTCAAGGTCAAGGTTGAAAACCCTTCTTTGTTTTGTCCATATGGCTATACATATGAGTGCTAAATATCAAATCATTTGATTTCGCCATTTTCAACTTATCTTGCTAACAAAAAAGTGGGTCGAAATAAGAAAAATAAACTAGATTTGTAATACTTGTTTGGAACAAGTATAGGTGGGCTGATCCAAAAAAAAATTGAGACAAAATGAAGGGTACATTTGAGATAGCTTTTTGTCTCAGCTACAACATACTCGAAGTTCAGCGTAAATGAGGCTAAAACGACGTAGATATTGCTCGCGAAAGACGGGAATGTAGAATCAAGTTTTGAGAAAAAGTCATGTCCCATAGAGAATACACGCATAATGTGCAAAATTGACATGCCTCCTTTAATCGCAAAAAATACGCCATGATGCCCTTGTCATAATGAAAAATCGTGACGACTAGATTTGTAGAGAATTGTCTCAGCTAGAACATATCAAAATTTTGAAGAAAATTGATCAATTTTTTTACAAAGATACAATCAATTTTCCAAAAATATGCTGACGTCATAATATGCAAAATGAAATTTTGAGTTCGGAGGCCATTATGATGACGTCATGAGTTAATTGAGGGTCAAATGAGACATGAAATTATATCTCCGATTCATACTCAATCAAAATATGAAAAAAATTGGGGTCACCTTGCATCCTAAAGAGCTACAATAGATTTTGCATAGGCATGTTTTTGCCCACATATGCTATGTATTACAAGAGCTCGCGCGCACGGAAATTTATGTTTAACGGTCGATCATTCCGTCATTAATAGTCATAAAGAGATAAACATGTTATCAATTTGTAAAAATATGTGGAATATTATGAAAGAAAAAAAATGGCGATTCTATGTTGTGCAATAGTCTGACGCGCGAAAACGCGCACGCATGCGCGTATGCGCGTGTGCGCGACTTTTTATAAAATGCTTAGAATGGCCTAAAACGTATGCAAAATGATTTTGAGACGATTTTGAGCATTTCAACATTTTACGCGCGCATTGACGCGCGGACGTACGCACACGCGCGCGTTATTTGACCTGCAATTGACCGGACGGATATTGACCTTGATCATGATAAATATGATAGAGAAATACCTTTTGGTTATGAAGATATGATCATGAGTTGATTTTCGTAAAATTTTACAAAATGGCGCCTAAATGACGTCATCAGTCAAGGTCAAGGTTGAAAAAATTATGTGCTTTGTATATATGCCTATACATATGTGTGCCAAATTTCAAGGCATTTGATTGAGTAATTTCCAAGTTATCTTGCCAACAAAAAAGTGGTTAGAAATAAGAAAAATATTTAATAATAATAATAAACTAGATTTGTAATACTTGTTTGGAACAAGTATAGGTGGGCTGATCCAACAAAAAATTGAGACAAAATAAAGGGTACATTTGAGATAGCTTTTTGTCTCAGCTACAACATACTCGAAGTTCAGCGTAAATGAAGCTAAAACGACGTAGATATTGCTCGCGAAAGACGGGAATGTAGAATCGAGTTTTGAGAAAAAGTCATGTCCCATAGAGAATACACGCAAAATGTGAAAAATTGACATGCCTCCATTAATCGCAAAAATACGCCATGAAGCCTTTGTCAAAATGAAAAATAGTAGAAATGCATTTGTAGAAAATTGTCTCAGCTAAAACATATCAAAATTTGGAAGAAAATCGATCAATATTTACAGAGATACAATCAATTTTTCAGAAATATGCTGACGTCATAATATGCAAATTGGAATTTTGAGTTCGGAGGCCATTATGATGACGTCATGAGTTAATTGAGGGTCAAATGAGACATGAAACAATATCTCCGAATCATACTCTATTAAAATATGAAAAAAAATTGGGGTCACCTTCCATCCTAAAGAGCTACAATGGATTTTGTATAGGCATTTTTTGCCCATATATGCTATGTATTACAAGAGCTCACGCGCACGGAAATTTTTGTTAAACGGTCGATTATTCCGTTATTAATAGTCATAAAGAGACAAACATGGTATCAATTTGTTTGTAATACAGACGCGCGCATGCGCGTTTGCGCGATTTTTTCTAAAATTCTTAGAATGTCCTAAAACGTATGCAAAATGATTTTGAGACGATTTTGAGCATTTCAAAATTTTGCGCGCGCATTGACGCGCGGACGTACGCGCACGCGCGCGTTATTTGACCTGAAATTGACCGGACGGATATTGACCTTTATCATGGTAAATATGAATGAGAAATACCTTTTGGTTATGAAGATATAATCATGAGTTGATTTTCGTAAAATTTTACAAAATGGCGCCTAGATGACGTCATCAGTGAAGGTCAATGTTGAAAACATTTTTGCGCTTTGTACATATGCCTATACATATGTGTGCCAAATATCAAGGCATTTGACTGAGCCATTTCCAAGTTATCTTGCCAACAAAAAAGTGGTTAGAAATAAGAAAAATATATAATAATAAATAAATAAAGGCAATTCTAACGAAATTATAAGGTGGTCTGTACGTTATACAGCCCACCTGATAAAGGCAATTCTAACAAAATTATAAGGTGGTCTGTACATTATACAGCCCACCTGATAAATAGATAATAAAGGCAATTTTAACAAAAATATAAGGTGGTCTGTATTAGATACAGCCCACCTGATAAATAATAAATAATAATAAAGGCAATTTTAACAAAATTATAAGGTGGTCTGTATTAGATACAGCCCACCTGATAAATAATAAAGGCAATTTTAACAAAATTATAAGGTGGTCTGTATTAGATACAGCCCACCTGATTAAGTGTAGGTACCAACACATTTTTTTTTACTGCAGTCATTCTCCCTGGAACAGTTGACACTCTTTACACCATGACAACATTTGGCGTTTTATGTCTTTTTTTACATTAATTATGATCGACCATTTCTTGTCAATTTAACCGAAAAATCTATTCCTAAGCATCTCGGTTAACCTTTGGATAACTAGTTTAAGAAAACTATCCATGTAGTTTATCTCAACCCTGTGAAATATCTAACTTTCTTGAAATAGTTATGATTATACAACGCCTACTAGATACTTGCAACCTCATTGGTCAATTATTGATCACATGACATGCGCTAAAAGTACCATTGAACGGCATCATTCTCCAGCCGTACAATTCCGTTTGATCCTTTCGCACCATTGCACTCTGACGTCACTAACTATCTACAAAGTATATTGTGAGCTAAGTGACGTCAGAATGCAATGGTGCGAAAGGATCAAACGAAATTGCACCCCGCGTCACATTAAACATAAAGGTTGGTACGCGCGGCGCAGTGACAATGACAATGACAATTTATTCTTATGTCACCCACATTGGGGTATTGGAGAAGTTTACAAACAATTTGAATTTGTCAATTTAACACTGTGAAATATACGATACAACTAGAATTAATGTTAATCCATACATAATAACACTATCGATAATAGTGAAAAAAATTATGATGATAATGATAATAACAATATTGATGATAATAATATTAATAATAATCAAAAACAAAATGATAATATTTATTAAAACGATAATTAATGACGAAATTAATGCAAGCAATTGAAAAGAGATTTACTGGCACCAGTAAATTGATATCTGAATTAATGAATTACTGCAAATATTCTTGATATCAATTTAATAAATTGATAAGACAAAAAAGACAAAAATAAAGTTAATATTGAACTCATAACATGTTTTTTGCACATACTTAAATTAATGAAAACGAAGCATTATTTTTCGATAGAATTTTATATAAATGGTTTGTTTTATTGAAAATCATCTCGCAGCCCGAAGGCTGAATTGTGTGACTTTTTACAAATTGATAAAAAAATTACATTACAATAAATACATGTGAAATCAGACATTACAAGATATAAATTCAAAATTCGTTCAAGTTCATAGTAAAAATATAAAATATAAAGTTATATATAAATGTGAACATGCAATAATATTTCCACTCCGGTATTCATTGATTTTAAACGGGTCGTGTTTGTTTGTAACAATAGTTGCAATAGATTTTAAAAGTGAATAATTGCGTGATTTTAACAGATTAAAAAGCTCAGTAAAATACAGTGATATATTGGAAATTTACATTTGACAGAAAATAAGTTAAGATTTACAAAGGAAAAAATAGATATACTTTAATGTTAATAGGTTCAAAGCGTATCCTGTGCTGATCGGTTTGTGAACGGGGCCAGCTATTCCAAATCGTTACAATAGAGAAACATACAGGGTGACGGATACAATAGGAGAGAAGGGGGAATGAAAAGGAGAGAAGAAAGAGAGAGAATAGGAGAGAGACAAAGAGAGAGGGGAGAGAGAGACAGACAGAGAGAGAGAGAGAGAGGGGAGAAAGAGTGCTAGAAACGGGGGAGAGAATGGAAGAGGAAAATAAGTTTAGCAGTTACGATTGATACAGCAATGATTTGTCAATTAACTGGATATAATTCGTTAAAGTTAATATCATGTAACAAACTGGAATAAATTCAAATATAATAAGGGGTGAAAAGCGAAAAGTGTAGCTATGTCTGATGATTAAAGTTACATATCATTCAATAGGTCGACCAAGAATGGAATTGGGCTTCTTTTGTATCTATCAGTTCTGCATCTGATTGCAGGATAAGGAGCAACCCTCCTCAGAGATTGAGAATATCTATTCTGGCGTGGGCGTGGCAACCAGTCCCTGAACTGAGGTGAATTTATTAGTGATTTAGCAAATCTTTTGCAAAGTTCTCGCCTTCTATTGTCTAGGGTTTGGAGATTGGTCATTTGTAGTGCATTTTCGTAGGTCACGTACAATGATCCCAGTACAATTTTGAGTGCACGTTTCTGGATCCTTTCAATCTGGGCATTTTGTTGGTTTGTTAAGCCAGGATGCCACACAGGAGCAGCATATTCAACAAGGGGCCTGACATAGCCTGTGTATACACATAGTAAGTCTTTCCATGGTAATTGGAATGGTTTCAGGGTTCTTAGCATATACATGCGCCTATTTGCGTTACGCACCATGTTATCGACATGGCTGTTCCATTTCAGATCTGTTTGTAGTAGTACCCCCAGGGCTTTGATTGTTTGCACCTCATCAAGGGTCTGGTCCCCAAGACTAACATTAATTGGAGGGAGTTGGGTTTTTCCGAAGTTTACTCTCATTACATGACATTTACTGGCATTAAGCTGCATGGCGTTGATATTGCACCATGTGTTGAGTTCAGATAGGGTATTGTGGATTTCTGCAGCCGCACCCCGTGGTCTCGCTTCCGCTATTGTCATGTCATCAACGTATTTCCAATGCTCCAAATTTGAGGATGCCAATGCGTCGTTGATTAGGACTAGGAACAAGATCGGGCCTAAGCGTGTCCCCTGTGGGACGCCCGCGTTCACTGGAGCCCAGGTAGACATGACACCTTGGTAGCGAACACACTGGGTGCGACCAGTCAGAAAGTTAGAAATCCAAGGTACAAGTGAGGGACAAGACACAAGATGGATAAGCTTAGAGATAACTACTGTATGATCAACTTTATCAAAAGCCTTAGAAAAGTCAGTTGTGACTAGAGTGGATGTGGTACCTAATTTGTCGGCCTGCTTCGTTAGAAAATTTACAATATCTACAAGACAGTGAGTTGTTGATCTACCTGGTCTACTTCCAAACTGTTTGGCATCTAGTTTGGATGAGATATCAGACATCAACCACTTTGTTATGAAAAGTTCTGCTACCTTCACAAAGTGGTCTGTAAGTGCAATCGGTCTCAGTTTATCGATTCTAGCAGGCTTTTCCTTCGGGATTGGCACAACAATAGCTTTTTTCCATCTGTTGGGAACTTCCCCTTCCGCGAACGAGCTATTCAAGATGGTAGTAAGTGGATAGGCTATTTCATACGCAAACGTCCTGATCAATCTGGTAGGTACTCCATCGGGACCAGCGGACTTTCCGGGTTTTAGCCGTTGGAGTTCTCGATAAACTTCCCATGGCTGCACAGTAGGGGGTCTCTGAGACGGCAGGTATGATGGCAAGTCGCATAGTTGGAGGGGCCGGATGTTGCTAGCAACATCTACAAATCGCTTGTTGATGGTATCTGCAATCTTCGATGGGTCCGACTGATCATAACCAGGAACGTCAATGGTTGGACAGCATTGCGATCTAGAAGTCATGAGCTTAATATGCTTGTGCCACGAGGTAGGATTGTCCGATTTCAGCTGACTAAGTTTAAACGTGTTTGTACATTATTGGAGTTAAAAAGCTGATCCATTTTCAGTGTATTTGGTCTTTCAATAAAATATTTATCGATGAACAATTTTCTGTCTGAACGAAAGGTAGGGCATACAAACAAGTAATGAAATTCATCCCCAATTGCACAGTGTACATAGCCTCATTTCCCTTGGAGTATTTGAATATCTACCAGCTACAATCGGCAGATAATGATTGCCACAGCGAAAACGACTTAATATTGTCCGATCTCTTTTAATGAGATCGATTAAGTATCTTTCTAAACATAAAGAATGTTTGAAGATTCGATAGTTAACACAATGCGAATTATCGTACATACAAGCAGACCAATACTGAGCATGAGAATCTCTTAATCGACGTTCCACAGTTTGTTTGACCCACTCACAGCTAGTATTTTCACAAATTTCCCGTAAACTAGACTTCCCCATATTGTCCAGAGTCAGCTTGATTTTTGTTAACCAAGGTGCCTGATATATATTCTTCTCAAAGAGTAATTTTTAGATAAGATACACCTTACCAGAAAATTTATCCTGTCCACTATGTACAATCCTACACCAGAAGTTTATCATTCTGCTTTCGATATATTTCTCAAGTTTAAGCCTCCCCAATTTACCAAGTACCATAACATTTGCAGTTGTTTTGTTGACACGCGCGTGGTTGGCTGCCTGCTTAATAGTGCGCGCTCACTATCGGCATTTTCATCAATTGAAAACAAACAAAAAAACGCTGAGATGTAGGCCTAGGAAAACTGTTTTAAGCCCGTTAACGTCCGAGGTGTTGTATAAAACAAATAGTGAATGGTCTTTATTCGTGCAATGGAACAATATTTTGCATTCAGTGAAAGATGAGACGCTCCATTCAACTCGGCGTCTCTTATCTTTCACCTCGTGCAAAATCTTGTATCATTGCACTCATGGCCATTCACTATTTGTATACTTTTGGATAATTACCTGTTTAACACTTGATCGTCTATAACAACTCCTTGGATTGATTTATTCACCATGATGACCCGTGTAATGCATTTTGTTTATTTCCTTCGCAGAACAATGGAGCCTTTACCATATTTACAGGAAGTCGAGATAATTCATCTTTCCAGAGACATACCTCATACTAGTTACTCAGAACTGTGCATCGCCCTGGGGTACTCCCATAATTGGATTCAAACAATTCTCGCAAATCATCGAGGTAACTACAATGAGGCTTTGCAGGATATCCTGATCAAGTGGAATACTAAACAAGCAGATACAAGTCAATCACGATCGATCCTGGCAAGGAAGCTTCATGATGTGGAGCTTGGTGGATTGGGACAGAAATTGGCCGAAGGTAAAAAGTAATCTAGATGTAACTGAATGAACTATATCTATAATTATTGTATGATTGTTTATGATATTCAAAGTAAATGTGATCAGTCTAGCAGTCTTGCTGTATTCAGGTGTATTGTTTGATTTCTGAAATTAAAACTTTATTCGTTTCTAAATAAAAAGAATATGTTTTAATGTTCGATTCTCTCGAGCCATGGATGTATAAATAACATCAGAAAATGACTCTGTATACATTTCCTGTAGGTGAATATCTCTCAAAGCAGCAGGACCCACATGAACAAGTCATAGAGGCGACTCCACTGCACAGTAGCTCAGGTATGATTGCATTACAACATTGATTCTTCTTCGTGGAAAGGGGGGGGGGGTGGAGGGGCTAATACAACGACATTCCATCCAGACTATATATTAGGCATAGCTCCTAGGTTATTTAGAAGAGAAAGGAATATTGATATTTCAATGTTCAGTTCGAATGACAAAATTGCCGATTGGAGATTCACACATTAAGCCTACAGTAGTGATCTCAGTTTGCGAAGGTTCAAACAACTTCCGATTTCTGTCAGACACCTGATAAAGAGTTTCGCTGTTTCTACTTCCACGTAATAAAACATGTTGGAAAAAGAAAAAGAAAAAAAGGATTTATTATGTGAATCTCAAGTTGGCAAATAGGTCACTGGATTGTGACATAGTCCGGGGCAACTCTTCCGTTTGTAATGTAGACAAATTATATTAATTCTGTTTTTTCCATACGTGCCTTCTCCAATTAGGCACTAGACAACAATTATATATGGATAACATAGTTATTATAATTCCTCTTCACTGTTAAAACAAGTATTAAAAAACTGCGGGTTAAAGAATTGTTGATTAAAAAACGTTATAAATGTGATGTTGATTACAATTTACTTTTAATCTTGCGTTGGTTAAAAACAGTGTTGATCAAAACTATTCCTTTTAAACTGTATTGGTTATGTCCAAGTCGTTGGCAAACATTGTAACCCGGCATGGATTAAAAACAAAAATCCCACAGTAATGATCGCCCCCTCCCGGTTAAAGTTTAATCAAAGTTAATAAAGTACTGGTCACGTGACCCAACGGAACGATCGAAGCGCGTAGCTAGCCCTTAACCTTGCGATCGCCCGACACATGCTATACACATGCAACATACATATACGTGTGCAACAAAATATTTAAACACAAAACAATGGAGGGTGTCGCGAGGACGCTGGGGGAATGGAGGTTTGGACGGTCTTATCCCCATGTTTTCAGGAAAGAAATTATTTAAATATTATCATCATCAATTCTAAGATTGTAAGGAAGAATTGAAATAAGGTTCTTGTTCAAATTAAAAACGGTTTGTGTCCCGTAGGCTGTACGTAGCTCGACCAGTAAGTAACTGTTTACTTTATACACCATAATTATGTGAGCATCGCACCATGCACCTGGCTCTCGTTAGCACACCCACACACACACGCACACACACACACACACACACACACACACATTTATCAGTCTGCAAGAACCTTCAACTGTGAAGGAGGCAGACCCAAAGAAGGAGAAGTGTATAACGGATCACCTACCCAAATTGCATGCATGAATAAAGACGTTTCTCTTTATGATGACTACCTTATTTGTTTTCTAATTGTGTATAATTGTTTAAACCAATTAGAAACAAAATAAGATAGTCATCATAAAGTGAAACGTCTTTAATATGCATGCAATTTGGCTAGGTCATCCGTTACACTTACTGGTTGAGCTACAGCCTACGAGACTCTAAACGTTTTTAATTTGAGCAAGAAACATATTTCACTTCTTCCTTACAATCTTAGAATTGATGATAATAATATTTAAATAATTTCTTACCTGCAAACACGGGGATAAGACCTCCAAACCCCGGTACGTTTAACCAACAGTGGTTATAACTGCAACCAACAAATTTAACCAACATCGTGTGAATCAAAACAGAATTAACCTACAATGGTTACGATTTTAACCAACGACCCATGTAAGTTTAACCAACATTGAGTGAATCAGCCCGTAAAAAAAGCATAAATAACCAACACATGGTTAACGTTTAATCTACTCCACTTAAACCAACATTGAGCAAATACATTTAACCAATAAACGATTAAAAAATGTAATCAACCACAGTTTAAATTTTAATCAACAGGCCGTTAGTTAAAGTTTAACCCACAATTGAGTGATTCATATAGTAACTTGTGGTTGATTAAAATTGTAACCAACTTGATTAAAAAAGTTAATACTTGTTCTAACAGTGCAAAAAGGAACTATCCTCCTTAGTAACACATTTGGTCGTTGTTGTTGACATTTTAAGTGTTTTTTGTGTGTATTGGAACAGATGGGAGAGTTGTCCGCCACTACATCATAGTAACACTACAGATTCGGCCAATACACAAATTCCCTTACGTATATTGATTGCAACATTTACAAAGTTATAACGCTCTTGTTATGAACTTTAACGATTTCATTCAAAATAAGCTCACCTGTCTGCTTCTCTCATGTTTCTGCTTTCTGTCAGAGCAATCTGCTATCAAGGTTGGGGTTTTCTTTTCGTGTGTTTCCCGGCTTATACTTCAGGTGGAAGAGGAAAAACGTCGAAACAATGAATATTGATAAAGAAATAAATAAAAGATACATGTGTTTCATCAAGAAGAACAAAACTTAACGAACCCTACTGGGTCGGAGTGTGAAGGGGCTGAGATTGTGGGAGTGCAATATAAATTGTTGTCTTATATGCTTGCATCATTCCAGATATCTACAGTAAGAAGATCTCGCCATCATTGACTGTTCAGCGATGTCGCGAAAAGTTGGAGAATAAGTACCGAAATCAATTGTGCAAAATTCAAATGAAACCGTGGGATAAAAGTGATTATGCTGAGTTCAAAGATATGCACACGGTTGTCACAATGGTGCAGAAGGACGCTCGTGGAAAAGACACGAAAATGAAGGAAATACTCCAGGGTTCTGTTGCTGAAATATTTTCAACGAAAGTAAACGGAGAACTGCCAGCTCGAATCCTCATTTCGGCCCCAGCTGGACGAGGAAAAACCACGGCTGTCGCTAAGATGGCTTATGACTGGCTTCACAGAGAAAAGGGGTCAGCATTAGAACACCTGCCACTTCTGTTTGTTGTGAAATTCCGAAACACAAGTCAACTTACATCGATCGGAGAAGCCATCAAATCCCAGCTTTTGAGTGATGTTGATGATCTCACACCAGAGGGTCTGGAGAGTTTCATTAGAGAGAATCAGGGAATCTGCCACATCATACTAGACGGACTAGATGAGTATGCCGGTATTTCTTCTTCAAACCGAAGCTCAGAGAGCAATATGGTCAGTGTCATCCGCTGGGAGGAATTTCCAGAGTGTCGGGTCCTTGTAACAACACGCCCTCACCTAGAGAGCTTCTTCAATCAAGATGATCTTCCAAGGGTATACACAAAGATGTGGATCGAAGGATTCTCGCAAGAGAGTTCACGAGAGTACATCGACAGGTTCTTTGCTTCGACTCCGAAACCTTGTCGTGGACATGGTCTGAAAGTTTACCTTGATGACCAACCACTGATTAATGAACTTGTTAAAACGCCTTTATTTTGTCTCATGGTCTGTCACTTGTGGAGCAAAGAGCGTTTGAACACTGAAACTGAAACGCAAACAGAATTATTAGACAGCGTGAATGTTTTTCTGATGCACCATGCCAATGCCCGAGCAAAATCAAAAGACGAAATAACAAAAGAAGAACTAATCGAAATCATTCGTAACCTGGGTAAGGTTGCACTAGCTGGCCTAATCGACGACTCTAAAAAACTAGTCTTCACGCCCCATGATTTCCGAAGAGTTCCCGCTATCCTTGATAGGGCATGTGAGCTTGGGATCTTATCTAAGACGACGATTCCAACGACATTAATGCTCCCACTATCCCACAATACCACATCCACGACCATTGAGTTTTATCATAAACTCGTTCAGGAACACTCGGCTGGGAAATACCTTGCTGCTAAAACGAAGAAATATATGTTACGACTGAAGATTTCTAAGTTAGACAGACTGCTGCGAAACATAACAGCAAACATCGGTGACTATGAGAATCTCATTCGATTTGCTGCTGGCACGGATAACAGCCTTTGCATCCGAATAATGGAGGCGCTCCTTTCGAACCGCTATTTGGATGAGAGCGAGCGATATCGCATTCTCCTTGACTGCTCATCAGAGACCAGGGGTACTGAAGGAAATGTGTCTTCGTTGGTTCAAAGATGTGTAACTGCACAGAGTATTGTTCTAAAGTCACCGACTGTCTACACCGTCGTTGGGATGCAATATCTTCCAAAGCAACTTAAACTTCAGGTATGCACGTTTTCATTTGAAAAAATAACAATAATAATTTCATAAAGATTGATTAAATTTCCATCCCTCCTCAATAACTATAAGTCAAAGGTGTAAGATTGTTTTAATAGATTATTGATTAATTGACGGCATCTTCATTAATAATAATGCAAGATAAAATGATCAAGACGTATAATTCATTATCATAATTTTTCCATCTTTGCCCAATTACGGCCTTGTTCTTGATCAAGGTACTGCATTCCAGAAACGAGAAAAATAATGCAAACAAATAATGCTAGGCCTTAGGGCCTATTCATATAGGGAAAATGATGAGACTCATTCAACAAAGGATCTCTATATTAAACATGGAAGAAAATACATCTTTGACTTATGAACGTAAAGAAGTAGAGAAGGGAACTTCCATCACTTTAGCGAATACATTTCTGAGATAAGATTAGGTCGTAGGCTCGTTTGCTTTAATGATTAGCACCAAAACAAGACATTAGATATTTCAGAATTTAATTGAAGATAATCTCCACCATCGCGACCTTCTTCTACGTGCTGCAAGCCGAAGATGACGTGATATTTGGACAGGGTGTACTAGTTCATTGACACCGCCATCTTGGGCGGCTCGAAGTAAGTGCAGAGAATATTATAGATATTAATTATCAGAACCGGCCAGATTATGGACTAGAGCTGAATTAGAAATCTTCATCAACTTATCGATGTTCTGACTATCAAAGTTTGTCTCTATCTCTTTTTCTGTTCACCCCCACCTTATCTCTCTCTCTCTCTCTCTGTATGAACACCAGGTAAGGACAGTAAAGCTCGAGGGGTCTACTCTTACTACGGACGTGACGAGTGGACTATGGACCTGCCTCAAAATTTTTTGGATGTTAGATACTCTCATCATCTCAGACTCGTCTCTCAGTTTCCCTCCATCTCCTCCGGAGCTTCCATACGTTAAAAAGCTATCAGCTAAGAGAGTGACGTCACAAAGCTACAAAGGAGTTCTCTCATCGATACCTGGAGTGAGAGATATCGATGTCTCTATCGACGTTGCAGAGACAAGCAATACTTTTCAGATCACCACCGCATCCAGGCCTATGAATCAGACTAATGCTATCATCATGGATGAACAGTTCTTTGTTCATATCAGACTACACGCCTTGACAGCACCCACCACAGACAAGAACATTGAATCAGAAGAGACAATTGGAGGACTTAGTCTTCTTTTTGAAGACCAAACCAAAAAAATACAGCGGCTGCATGTGTCCGGGGTGAGGGGCAGAGACGAAGAAGCCTTGGTGGACCTGTTTGTCAAGACTAAACAACTAACGTACTTGAATTCAGGGTAGGTAGCCTAGTGCCTACTACTACTAGACCTAGTACTACTAGATCTAGGTCTACTTCATCTAGGTCTACTAGGTAGATCTCGATCTAGATCTAGTCTAGGTCTAGATCTTTATTCATGTATGGTGGTGTGACCATAGTTCACTATCTCAACAAATCGGTAAGATTTCGAAAGTCTGATATCACTAATGGAAAGAGAAACCTAAAATTACCGAGGGACGAAATTTGTTATGGAATTGGAGGTGAAATTAGTAAATATGAACTTGTCTACAAGGGTCTGTAAATCTTTATTTTGAGAGCAAATGTCATCAAAATTGTTAATTAAAAGTGGTACCAACCAGGGGCGGTGATTTATTTTCATAACCGGGGCGACAAAGTGAGAGGGTCGAGGAAGCATATATCTAGACTAATAGTTACTAGTCAACAAGCTAGAGGGCCGAAGGTAACGGTAGTGAGTATTAGGCCTAGATCTAGGCCTACCCCCTTACACTTTCACATGTTTTTGAAGTTTTGTTGTATTACAAGATTACATTCCTTAGCAAAACTATATTAGACCTATACCAGCAAGCAAGATGCTTTTTTCACACTTCACTTTTACATTGCCGGTAATTAGTGTACAGTCCGAAGGGTTGTAGTAGGTTTAGTAAAACGAGCGTTGAGGGGATATATCTAATTTCAGGGTAAAGATTATTAATGTACCGGTAAACATACACCAATTTCTCACTCTAATCAATCTTTAAACATTCACTACAATTTAGAAAGCTGCATTTATCACCTCTCAATCTCAAGTTATACTAATTAAGTCAAGTTCAACCATACAAGATAGTCTTTCATTAAACTACAAAATAATACAAAAATGTAAAGTTTCACTGAAATTTATAACTGATATTTAATCAATAGACACTAAATCTGTGTACTAAAACATCAACTTGAAAATAACAGGACACACTTCCTGTAGGTCTGTGGTATAAAATCAACGACAATCAAACAACTTGTCGCTAAAATGGAAGAAACCAAATATTCTCTTTACCTAAAAGTAAAAAGCTAAAACTGTCCTTTAAAATATGGCTGTATATAAATACAATAGTCAGTGACTACTATTACCTTGATGCTGCACTTTCTTAATGCTAGAAAATATTAATGGTATCAGGTTGGTAAAAGAAAAGATACAAACATACAAAGTATACTGTCTAGGACAATGCTAATGTATTATTACACACAATTAGTGCTTGAAAGTGCTTAAATAACAAAATCGACCTTGGTTGAGTCTGATACCAGCCTATAATAATGGCCGAATGTTAATGCTTTAAAAATTAATTAATGGACACAAACGAATTGTGAACTAGGTCTATACTAGATCTAGAAAGAATCAAGACCTCTAGTTGTCATGCCAAGATTCACACAGTGAACGTACAATTACAAGGTTACGAGATATTTTCTTCTTGACACGAATGATGGCGATTATTACATAAAATGATCTAGATGTTCTAAACTTGAATTCAACGTGATTGTTGGTATAAAAAACATGCACAAAAACAAAATCAATGGTAGTCTATACAAAATAGACCCAGGTTAGATTAGCAGTTGTCAACTTCAATGCTTCACTGTGTAACCATGGTAACTACTTCCCATGTAGCTGTAGATCTGGTAAGAGTCTGTGAATCACTCAATGGTATGTGTTCGAATACTAACCAGCAAACTGTGGTCGAAGACGAAGAAACCTGGCTGGCTTGTTCTCGCTAAGTAGAATACTTTAAAGACGTGTCGATCGCGTGTAGTACCACGAGTTGCTGCTAGCGTAGTGGACGTGTAATAGACCACTAGGCCTACTACTACTAGTCTATCATTCAAGCTCTCTGGGCGAACGCTACGCTGGAAGAAAATCCGATGAAGAAAATCCGATATAGAAAGACACTAATTCATCTTTACTCGGGTCGTTGAAAGTGGAGGTTCCATGAAGTTCACGTAGATCTAGCTGCAAACTGCACAAACTAATTGTTGAATGGGAAACCTCCCAGGATGAAGTTCACGTATGTAGCTACAATGCAGTCTACACACAAAGTGACTGTTGAACGGGAACCACCTCACATAGAACTGATGACCCTAGCTATGCGAAGGCGAGGTCAGATCTTGGTCGACGAAAAATTGCGTTGTAAACATGAAGATCAAATGTCCAACTTAATAAATCTCGTATCAGGCCCAAGCAAGAGTTGCTATGCATCTCACTGAAGTAGTAAACTGAAATTTGGGCACTGAAAAGTTGAAAAAGTCATAAAAAGTAGTCAATTATGACCAAGAGCACACAACATTAGGGCTCTCAACTTTAGGCGAGAGATGGACGGTGTGCCAAAAACATGCACAAAAACGCATTGAATCTAAAAACGTGGTTATTGTTTACATTCTATACGCACTATCAATACTAATTAGAAAATAAACAAGAACATTAATCAACTACTCATTAATGCCTTAACATAGTATATTCTAATAAAAGGTGATTCAGAGTATAATTTTGTTGATAATACTCTGTATCAAAAATGTTTACATGTAAACAGAAATATTATACTTAAACAAATATTAGCACCTCTTAATCGAAACATGAATATTCATTAAAAATGACGTCAGTAAAGGGCAGTGCTACATGGGTAAATCTTTAGTAAACTTTAATTAGTCATGTATGACGTAATGAAAGACCTTGAGTTTGACTTAATAATACTATTTTTAGAAAGATGTACACCATTTCCCTTTAGGAAGTTAGGCGACAATATTTATATAACCAGGCTGGTAGGGACTCCTTAAAACTTAATAAAAAGAGCGAGCGGAATATTCATTTTTTGACACTGATCTATTTCTATACCTCTTAATCTTGAAAACATACAGTGTACACTGTGCTTACGTGATACCAACGAAATACAGATTTTATACAATATTTACTTGTATATTTTGAAGGATATTATGCGAGGGAGTGTAGAGACCGAGCTAGAAGCTGTTCGCATTTTTATTAGTCTAAAAGCTGCACTCTTGGGCCCTTCAGAGCCTAACATTATTAAACAAAGAAAGATTGTTGCAGTCTTTATTCAGTAGAATATTTGCTATACATTTGTATGTGTGCACTTTTTCAAATTATCCGGGGAGGTGGGGGGGGGGGGATCTCCCCCTAAACATCGCCGCCCTTGGTAGTAACTGATTGTATGATATTTTCCTTCCAAAATATCCAATTATCTTACATTTGATCGATTGAATTTTTCGATAAATCAGATGTAAACCTCCGTGCACGAAGTAAGGTCTCGTTGTTTTTATGACTTTTTCGTGAGTTACAGCGCGCACGCCAATCCGACATCGAATTTTAGATCGCGATATCTCCGGAATCCTTTGACCATAATTGTTTGTAGTTAGGATCTACACCGATTTATAGTTAAAAACTCTGCCGTCCGGCATTTGCTAATAATTGAAATGAATTAATTAGTGTAGAATATGAGAAATCATGGATCGAATATCACATTTTCTAATATTTTCAAAAATCTCCGCGAACTTTGGTCACTACAGATTCTTGTTTTTATGTAGTTTCTTAATTTTAAGATGGCATGAACACCAAATAATGTATTTAAATGGTATTTAATGGATTTTCTCATTATTACTGATATCATTATCATGATTTTATTTGTGATTATTATTACCATTATTATAATATGGTTAACATCATTATTGTTATTGTTAGTAATGTTGCTTTCATTGACCTTTGTAAAGAGGGGATGCACAATTTACTTGCATTCTTTAATATCAATTCCTTGAATCACGTTCTTTCCCTCATTGCTTTTCAAATATTCTTTATAGGAGTGGAGGTGGTTCTGTAATCAGAAAGAACACCGTCCAGGTGAGTGAATTTTGCTATACGGGTGCATGCATTTCGTATTAAAATATTTAACAAAGGGTAGTCCTCTGAATTTTACTATTAAAGGGAATTGCAAAAAAAATGCATTTTTTGTTGTTGAAAGAACTCAATTAATTCTCGGAATATGAAATTAATACTTGTATTTTCAGCATCACTGACGTGGAATTCTGTATGTCCACACGTTTATTCTCAATATTTGAATCGATGTATATAAAAGTGACAAGTTTGTCTGTTTGCATTTAATTGCAGAATACTAGGCTTCAGATAGAGCAATGTCAGCTATCTACTGAGATGACAGAAAAGTTGTGGTCCTGCTTCAAATCCTTCACCTCACTGAACCATCTCACCATCTCAGACTCTTCTCTCAGTTTCCCTCCATCTCCTCTTGAGCTTCCATCCGTTACAAAGCTATCAGCTAAGAGAGTGACGTTACAAAGCTACAAAGGAGTTCTCTCATCGATATCTGGAGTGAGAGATATCGATGTCTCTATCGATGTTACAGAGACGAGCAACACTTTTCAGATCACCACCGCATCCAGGCCTTTGAATCAGACTAAGGCTATCATCATGGATGAACAGTTCTTTGTTCATATCAGACTACACGCCTTGCCAGCACTTACCGCAGACAGGAAGATTGAATCAGGAGAGACAATTGGAGGACTTAGTCTTTTATTTGAAGACCAAACCAAAAAAACACAGCGGCTGCATGTGTCCGGGGTGAGGGGCAGAGACGAAGAAGCCTTGGTGGACCTGTTTGTAAAGACTAAACAACTAACGTACTTGAATTCAGGGTAGGTACCCTAGTGCCTACTCCTACTAGACCTAGTACTACTAGATCTAGTTCTACTACATCTAGGTCTACTAGGTAGATCTCGATCTAGATCTAGTCTAGGTCTAGATCTTTATTCATGTATGGTGGTGTGACCATAGTTCACTATCTCAACAAATCGGTAAGATTTCGAAAGTCTGATATCACTAATGGAAAGAGAAACCTAAAATTACCGAGGGACGAAATTTGTTATGGAATTGGAGGTGAAATTAGTAAATATGAACTTGTCTACAAGGGTCTGTAAATCTTTATTTTGAGAGCAAATGTCATCAAAATTGTTAATTAAAAGTGGTACCAACCAGGGGCGGTGATTTATTTTCATAACCGGGGCGACAAAGTGAGAGGGTCGAGGAAGGATAGATCTAGACTAAGAGTTACTAGTCAACAAGCTAGAGGGGCGAAGGTAACGGTAGTGAGCAGTAGGCCTAGATCTAGGCCTACCCCCTTTAACACTTTCACATGTTTTTGAAGTTTTGTTGTATTACAAGATTACATTCCTTAGCAAAACTATATTAGACCTATACCAGCAAGCAAGATGCTTTTTTCACACTTCACTTTTACATTGCCGGTAATTAGTGTGCAGTCCGAAGGGTTGTAGTAGGTTTAGTAAAACGAGCGTTGAGGGGATATATCTAATTTCAGGGTAATGATTATTAATGTACCGGTAAACATACACCAATTTCTCACTCTAATCAATCTTTAAACATTCACTACAATTTAGAAAGCTGCATTTATCACCTCTCAATCTCAAGTTATACTAATTAAGTCAAGTTCAACCATACAAGATAGTCTTTCATTAAACTACAAAATAATACAAAAATGTAAAGTTTCACTGAAATTTATAACTGATATTTAATCAATAGACACTAAATCTGTGTACTAAAACATCAACTTGAAAATAACAGGACACACTTCCTGTAGGTCTGTGGTATAAAATCAACGACAATCAAACAACTTGTCGCTAAAATGGAAGAAACCAAATATTCTCTTTACCTAAAAGTAAAAAGCTAAAACTGTCCTTTAAAATATGGCTGTATATAAATACAATAGTCAGTGACTACTATTACCTTGATGCTGCACTTTCTTAATGCTAGAAAATATTAATGGTATCAGGTTGGTAAAAGAAAAGATACAAACATACAAAGTATACTGTCTAGGACAATGCTAATGTATTATTACACACAATTAGTGCTTGAAAGTGCTTAAATAACAAAATCGACCTTGGTTGAGTCTGATACCAGCCTATAATAATGGCCGAATGTTAATGCTTTAAAAATTAATTAATGGACACAAACGAATTGTGAATTAGGTCTATACTAGATCTAGAAAGAATCAAGACCTCTAGTTGTCATGCCAAGATTCACACAGTGAACGTACAATTACAAGGGTACGAGATAATTTCTTCTTGACACGAATGATGGCAATTATTACATAAAATGATCTAGATGTTCTAAACTTGAATTCAACGTGATTGTTGGTATAAAAACATGCACAAAAACAAAATCAATGGTAGTCTATACAAAATAGACCCAGGTTAGATTAGCAGTTGTCAACTTCAATGCTTCACTGTGTAACCATGGTAACTACTTCCCATGTAGCTGTAGATCTGGTAAGAGTCTGTGAATCACTCAATGGTATGTGTTCGAATACTAACCAGCAAACTGTGGTCGAAGACGAAGAAACCTGGCTGGCTTGTTCTCGCTAAGTAGAATACTTTAAAGACGTGTCGATCGCGTGTAGTACCACGAGTTGCTGCTAGCGTAGTGGACGTGTAATAGACCGCTAGGCCAACTACTACTAGTCTATCATTCAAGCTCTCTGGGCGAACGCTACGCTGGAAGAAAATCCGATGAAAGAATCCGATATAGAAATACACTAATTCATCTTTACTCGGGTCGTTGAAAGTGGAGGTTCCATGAAGTTCACGTAGATCTAGCTGCAAACTGCACAAACTAATTGTTGAATGGGAAACTTCCCAGGATGAAGTTCACGTATGTAGCTACAATGCAGTCTACACACAAAGTGACTGTTGAACGGGAACCACCTCACATAGAACTGATGACCCTAGCTATGCGAAGGCGAGGTCAGATCTTGGTTGACGAAAAAATGCGTTGTAAACATGAAGATCAAATCGTCGCTGTTTTCACGAAGTGACGGTAGTGAAAAAAAAATGCATTCACTTTGCATTACGATTTTCCTCACTACCGTCACTTCGTGAAAACAAGAACGAAATGTCTAACTTAATAAATCTCGTATCAGGCCCAAGCAAGAGTTGCTATGCACCTCACTGAAGTAGTAAACTGAAATTTGGGCACTGAAAAGTTGAAAAAGTCATAAAAAGTAGTCAATTATGACCAAGAGCACAAAACATTAGGGCTCTCAACTTTAGGCGAGAGATGGACGGTGTGGCAAATCCATGCACAAAAACGCATTGAATCTAAAAACGTGGTTATTGTTTACATTCTATACGCACTATCAATACTAATTAGAAAATAAACAAGAACATTAATCAAATACTCATTAATGCCTTAACATAGTATATTCTAATAAAAGGTGATTCAGAGTATAATTTTGTTGATAATACTCTGTATCAAAAATGTTTACATGTAAACAGAAATATTATACTTAAACAAATATTAGCACCTCTTAATCAAAACATGAATATTCATTAAAAATGACGTCAGTAAAGGGCAGTGCTACATGGGTAAATCTTTGGTAAACTTTAATTAGTCATGTATGACGTAATGAAAGACCTTGAGTTTGACTTAATAATACTATTTTTAGAAAGATGTACACCATTTCCCTTTAGGAAGTTAGGCGACAATATTTATATAACCAGGCTGGTAGGGACTCCTTAAAACTTAATAAAAAGAGCGAGCGGAATATTCATTTTTTGACACTGATCTATTTCTATACCTCTTAATCTTGAAAACATACAGTGTACACTGTACTTACGTGATACCAACGAAATACAGATTTTATACAATATTTATTTGTATATTTTGAAGGATATTATGCGAGGGAGTGTAGAGACCGAGCTAGAAGCTGTTCGCCTTTTTATTAGTCTAAAAGCTGCACTCTTGGGCCCTTCAGAGCCTAACATTATTAAACAAAGAAAGATTGTTGCAGTCTTTATTCAGTAGAATATTTGCTATACATTTGTATGTGTGCACTTTTTCAAATTATCCGGGGAGGGGGGGGGGGGGGATCTCCCCCTAAACATCGCCGCCCTTGGTAGTAACTGATTGTATGATATTTTCCTTCCAAAATATCCAATTATCTTACATTATGATTGAATTTTTCGATAAATCAGATGTTAACCTCCGTGCAAGAAGTAAGGTCTCGTTGTTATTATGACTTTTTCGTGAGTTGCAGCGCGCACGCCAATCCGACATCGAATTTTAGATCGCGATATCTCCGGGATCCTTTGACCATAATTGTTTGTAGTTAGGATCTACACCGATTTGTAGTTAAAAACTCTGCCGTCCGGCATTTGCTAATAATTGAAATAAATAAATTAGTGTAGAATATGAGAAATAATGGATCGAATATCACATTTTCTAATATTTTCAAAAATCTCCGCGAATTTTGGTCACTACAGATTTTTGTGTTTATGTCGGTTTGTTTTAATTTTAAGATGGCATGAACACCAAATAATGTATTTAAATGGTATTTAATGGATTTTCTCATTATTACTGATATCATTATCATGATTTTATTTGTGATTATTATTACCTGTATTATAATATGGTTAACATCATTATTGTTATTGTTAGTAATGTTGCTTTCATTGACCTTTGTAAAGAGGGGATGCACAATTTACTTGCATTCTTTAATATCAATTCCTTGAATCACGTTCTTTCCCTCATTGCTTTTCAAATATTCTTTATAGGAGTGGAGGTGGTTCTGTAATCAGAAAGAACACCGTCCAGGTGAGTGAATTTTGCTATACGGGTGCATGCATTTCGTATTAAAATATTTAACAAAGGGTAGTCCTCTGAATTTTACTATTAAAGGGAATTGCAAAACAATTGCATTTTTTGTTGTTGAAAGAACTCAATTAATTCTCGGAATATGAAATTAATACTTGTATTTTCAGCATCACTGACGTGGAATTCTATATGTCCACACGTTTATTCTCAATATTTGAATCGATGTATATAAAAGTGACAAGTTTGTCTGTTTGCATTTAATTGCAGAATACTAGGCTTCAGATAGAGCAATGCCAGCTATCTATTGAGATGACAGAAAAGTTGTGGTCCTGCTTCAAATCCTTCACCTCACTGAACCATCTCACCATCTCAGACTCCTCTCTCAGTTTCCCTCCATCTCCTCCTGAGCTTCCATCCGTTACAAAGCTATCAGCTAAGAGAGTGACGTCACAAAGCTACAAAGGAGTGCTCTCATCGATATCTGGAGTGAGAGATATCGATGTCTCTATCGATGTTACAGAGACGAGCAACACTTTTCAGATCACCACCGCATCCAGGCCTATGAATCAGACTAAGGCTATCATCATGGATGAACAGTTCTTTGTTCATATCAGACTACACGCCTTGCCAGCACTTACCGCAGACAGGAAGATTGAATCAGGAGAGACAATTGGAGGACTTAGTCTTCTATTTGAAGACCAAACCAAAAAAACACAGCGGCTGCATGTGTCCGGGGTGAGGGGCAGAGACGAAGAAGCCTTGGTGGACCTGTTTGTCAAGACTAAACAACTAACGTACTTGAATTTGGGGTAGGTAGCCTAGTGCCTACTACTACTAGACCTAGTACTACTAGATCTAGGTCTACTGCATCTAGGTCTACTAGGTAGATCTCGATCTAGATCTAGTCTAGGTCTAGATCTTTATTCATGTATGGTGGTGTGACCATAGTTCACTATCTCAACAAATCGGTAAGATTCCGAAAGTCTGATATCACTAATGGAAAGAGAAACCTAAAATTACCGAGAGACGAAATTTGTTATGGAATTGGAGGTGAAGTGAGTAAATATGAACTTGTCTACGAGGGTCTGTAAATCTTTATTTTGAGAGCAAATGTCTTTCAAATTGTAAATAAAAAGTGGTTCCAACCAGGGGCGGTGATTTATTTTCATAACCGGGGCGACAAAGTGAGAGGGTCGAGGAAGCATAGATCTAGACTAATAGGCCCGAAGGTTTGTCGACAAACCTTGTGTTTCGTACGTGATTTGACGCGTTTTACGCGTTTTTTACAAACCTGGTTTTTAAAGAACAAAAGGAGGTTTGGCGAAACAAAACGGGGTTTGAGCTCAAACCTTGGTCTGAGCTCAGACCTTGCTTTGTGAATTCGGGCCGTAGAGCCTAGTCAACAAGCTAGAGGAGCGAAGGTAACGGTAGTGACTACTAGTACTAGTAGGCCTAGATCTAGGCCTACCCCCTTACACTTTCACATGTTTTTGAATTTTTTTTTGTTTTACAACATTACATTCCTTAGCAAAACTATATTAGACCTATACAAACAAGCAAGATTTTTTTTTTCACACTTCACTTTTACATTGCCGGTAATTAGTGTGCAGTCCGAAGGGTTGTAAATATTTAGTAGGTGAATCTTTAGTAAACTTTAATTATTCATGTATGACGTAATGAAGGACCTTGATTTTGACTTAATAATACTATTTTTAGAAAGATGTACACCATTTCCCTTTAGGAAGTTAGGCGACAATATTTATATAACCAGGCTGGTAGGGACTCCTTAAAACTTAATAAAAAGAGCGAGCGGAATATTCATTTTTTGACACTGATCTATTTCTATACCTCTTAATCTTGAAAACATACAGTGTACACTGTGCTTACGTGATACCAACGAAATACAGATACAATATTTACTTGTACATTCTAAAGGATATTGTCTGAGGGAGTGTAGAGAACGAGCTAGAAGCTGTTCGCATTTTTATTAGTCTAAAAGCTGCACTCTTGGGCCCTCCAGAGCCTAACAGTATTAAACAAAGAAAGAGTGTTGCAGTCTTTATTAAGTAGAATATTTGGGATCTCCCCCTAAACATCACCGCCCCTGGTAGTAACTGATTGTATGATATTTTCCTTCCAAAATATCCAATTATCTTACATTTGATCGATTGAATTTTTCGATAAATCAGATGTAAACCTCCGTGCACGAAGTAAGGTCTCGTTGTTTTTATGACTTTTCGTGAGTTACAGCGCGCACGCCAATCCGACATCGAATTTTAGATCGCGATATCTCCGGAATCCTTTGACCATAATTGATTGTAGGTAGGATCTACACCAATTTGTAGTTAAAAACTTTGACGTCCAGCATTTGCTAATAATTGAAATAAATAAATTTGTGTAGAATATGAGAAATCATGGATCGAATATCACATTTTCTAATATTTTCAAAAATCTCCGCGAACTTTGGTCACTACAGATTTTTGTGTTTATGTCGGTTTGTTTTAATTTTAAGATGGCATGAACACCAAATAATGTATTTAAATGGTATTTAATGGATTTTCTCATTATTATTGATATCATTATCATGATTTTATTTGTGATTATTATTACCATTATTATAATACGGTTAACATCATTATTGTTAATGTTAGTAATGTTGCTTTCATTCACCTTTGTAAAGAGGGGATGCAGAATAGGCCAGTTTCGTAATGTAACCAAATTTAATGCATACGTTTTTGTGAAGTGCCTCAATACAAATAATTTCATTTACCTGATAAGAATAATAGTATTTCAATAGAAAGAATCTGAACTGCATACATTAGTTGTTGTCAGGTAGGGCAAACATTATGGCTTGACCTACCTACCTATTAACGCTTAATATATTGAAATACTATTATTTCTATCAGGTGAATGAAATACTTTGTATTGAGGCACTTCACAAACACTTATGCATTAAATTTGGTTACATTACGAAAATGGCCTATTTACTTGCATTGTTTAATATCGTTTCCTTGAATCACGTTCTTTCCCTCATTGCTTTTCAAATATTCTTTATAGGAGTGGAGGTGGTTCTCTAAACAGAAAAAACACCGTCCAGGTGAGTGAATTTTGCTATACGGGTGCATGCATTTCGTATTAAAATATTTAACAGAGGGTAGTCCTCTGAATTTTACTATTAAAGGGAATTGCAAAACAATTGCATTTGTTGTTGTTGAAACAACTCAATTAATTCTCGGAATATGAAATTAATACTTGTATTTTCAGCATCACTGACGTGGAATTCTATATGTCCACACGTTTATTCTCAATATTTGAATCGATGTATATAAAAGTGACAAGTTTGTCTGTTTGCATTTAATTGCAGAATACTAGGCTTCAGATAGAGCAATGCCAGCTATCTATTGAGATGACAGAAAAGTTGTGGTCCTGCTTCAAATCCTTCACCTCACTGAACCATCTCACCATCTCAGACTCCTCTCTCAGTTTCCCTCCATCTCCTCCTGAGCTTCCATCCGTTACAAAGCTATCAGCTAAGAGAGTGACGTCACAAAGCTACAAAGGAGTGCTCTCATCGATATCTGGAGTGAGAGATATCGATGTCTCTATCGATGTTACAGAGACGAGCAACACTTTTCAGATCACCACCGCATCCAGGCCTATGAATCAGACTAAGGCTATCATCATGGATGAACAGTTCTTTGTTCATATCAGACTACACGCCTTGCCAGCACTTACTGCAGACAGGAAGATTGAATCAGGAGAGACAATTGGAGGACTTAGTCTTCTATTTGAAGACCAAACCAAAAAAACACAGCGGCTGCATGTGTCCGGGTTGAGGGGCAGAGACGAAGAAGCCTTGGTGGACCTGTTTGTCAAGACTAAACAACTAACGTACTTGAATTCGGGGTAGGTAGCCTAGTGCCTACTACTACTAGACCTAGTACTACTATATCTAGGTGTACTACATCTAGGTCTACTAGGTAGATCTCGATCTAGATCTAGTCTAGGTCTAGATCTTTATTCATGTATAGTGGTGTGACCATAGTTCACTATCTCAACAAATCGGTAAGATTTCGAAAGTCTGATATCACTAATGGAAAGAGAAACATAAAATTACCGAGGGACGAAATTTATTATGGAATTGGAGGTGAAATTAGTACATATGAACTTTCCTACAAGGGTCTGTAAATCTTTATTTTGAGAGCAAATGTCTTTCAAATTGTAAATACAATGTGGTACCAACCAGGGGCGGTGATTTATTTTCATAACCGGGGCGACAAAGTGAGAGGGTCGAGAAAGCATAGATCTAGACTAATAGGCCCGAGTTCACAAAGGAGGTTTGTCGACAAACCTTGTGTTTCGTACGTGATTTGACGCGTTTTACGCGTTTTTTACAAACCTGGTTTGTAAAGAAAAAAAGAGGGTTGGCGAAACAAAACGGAATTTGAGCTCAAACCTTGGTGTGAGCTCAAACCTTGCTTTGTGAATTCGGGCCGTAGAGTCTAGTCAACATGCAAGCTAGAGGAGCGAAGGTAACGGTAGTGACTACAAGTACTAGTAGGCCTAGATCTAGGCCTACCCCCTTACACTTTCACATGTTTTTAATTTTGTTTGTATTACAACATTACATTCCTTAGCACAACTATATTAGACCTATACAAACAAGCAAGATTTTTTTTTCACACTTCACTTTTACATTGCCGGTAATTAGTGTGCAGTCCGAAGGGTTGTAAATATTTAGTAGGTGAATCTTTAGTAAACTTTAATTAGTCATGTATGACGTAATGAAGGACCTTGAGTTTGACTTAATAATACTATTTTTAGAAAGATGTACACCATTTCCCTTTAGGAAGTTAGGCGACAATTTTTTTATAACCAGGCTGGAAGGGACTCCTTAAAAACTTAATAAAAAGAGCGAGCGGAATATTCATTTTTTTAACACTGATCTATTTCTATACCTCTTAATCTTGTAAACATACAGTGTAAACTGTGCTTACGTGATACCAACAAATAAAGATGTTATACAATATTTACTTGTACATTTTGAAGGATATTGTCCGAGGGAGTGTAGAGACCGAGCTAGAAGCTGTTCGCATTTTTATTAGTCTAAAAGCTGCACTTTTGGGCCCTCCAGAGCCTAACAATATTAAACAAAGAAAGAGTGTTGCAGTCTTTATTAAGTAGAATATTTGGGATCTCCCCCTAAACATCACCGCCCCTGGTAGTAACTGATAGTATGATATTTTCCTTCCAAAATATCCAATTATCTTACATTTGATCGATTGAATTTTTCGATAAATCAGATGTAAACCTCCGTGCACGAAGTAAGGTCTCGTTGTTTTTATGACTTTTCGTGAGTTACAGCGCGCACGCCAATCCGACATCGAATTTTAGATCGCGATATCTCCGGAATCCTTTCACCATAATTGATTGTAGGTAGGATCTACACCAATTTGTACTTAAAAACCTTGACGTACGGCATTTGCTAATAATTGAAATAAATAAATTTGTGTAGAATATGAGAAATCATGGATCAAATATCACATTTTCTAATATTTTCAAAAATCTCCGCGAACTTTGGTCACTACAGATTTTTGTGTTTATGCCGTTTCTTTTTTAATTTTAAGATGGCATGAACACCAAATAATGTATTTAAATGGTATTTAATGGATTTTCTCATTATTATTGATATCATTATCATTATTTTTATTTGTGATTAATATTACCATTATTATAATATGGTTAACATCATTATTGTTAATGTTAGTAATGTTGCCTTCATTTACCTTTGCAAAGAGCGGATGCAGAATAGGCCATTTTCGTTTTGTAACCAAATTTAATGCATACGTCTTTGTGAAGTTTTTTTTTTTAATTCAAAAGACTTTATTTCCGTTAAAAAACATACAAATATATACATGTGATAAAGTACAGACAGTTTAAAATATACAAATCATGAGCATTAAATTAAATTAATTTAAACAAACTATGAAAATGAGTAAAAGGAAAAGGAAGCACCTGTAGGAAGCTTATGTTAGTTTGTTGATTCAGGCGTCCAAATGAATAAAATAATTACACAGATATAATAACATAATAATGAGTATTGTGCATGTATTTGTTCTACCCCCCCTCCCTCCCTCCCTCCCACCCCCCCCCCCCCCCCGCCACCACCTCCCCCTCCCCCTTCTTTCTCTCTTATGGTTATTTACAAATTATATTTTATTTTAAAATAGGTGTTAAACTAAAACAAATTATAGGGATAATAGATATATTTTAAGATTTTTCTTGAATGAGTTTAAGTAAACATATTGAGTGAGATAGGATGGAAGAGAATTCCATACTATGGGCCCTGTATACCTTACCGATTGTTGCATGTACTGTTTATCAATATTCCAAATGTGTAACTTTAGACTATTTCGAGTATTATATTTATGAATTTTAGAGTTAGTTTGGAACATAGTGGCAAAGGATGATGGTGCATTACCTTTAATACATTTGAATACAAACACAGCATTTTGATATTTATTTAGGCTATAAATATTGAGGGTATTTAACTGTCTAAATAAAGGTTTAGAATGGGCCAAATAATGAGAGTTTGTACAATATCGTAGACAACGCTTCTGAAGTAAAAAATAAGGGTTTCAACTTAGAATGACTTGTATTTGCCCACACGATGTTACCATATAACAAATAGGAGAGAATGAGTGAATTATAAATCATAAACAATACATTTCCTGGTAAATAATACTTCAGCTTTGACAATAATCCTGTAGTTTTACTAATCTTTGTAGAGATCATGGCAATATGGGATTTCCAAGACAATGTTTCATCTATGAGAATACCTAAAAATTGAATATTTGAGACTTTTTCAATTATTGTTTGATCAATATATAATGGTGGAACTTGATTTTTCAATTCTTTTTTGTTGCACTGAGCTGTTCTAAAAAGAATACATTTGGTTTTGTCTAAATTAAGCGATAGTTTATTTACCTTTAACCACAGAGATACATTATTCATGTGTTCATTAAACTGGTCTATCAGTGAGTATAAGTTATTATGGATTAAGAACAAAGAAGTGTCATCAGCAAATTGTACAAATTTTAAGGAATGAGAGGAGTTGCATATGTCATTTATATATAAAAGGAAAAATAGGGGGGGGGGGGCTAAATTTGACCCTTGAGGAATTCCAGATTTAATCAGTAATTTGGTAGAACTATATCCATTTTATTCAGTAAATTGGTACCTTTGTGAAAAATAACTCTTAATCCAATTCAATGCAATACCTCTGATTCCATAATTAACTAATTTCTTAAAGAGAATGGAAAAATCAATGGTATCAAACGCCTTACTCAGGTCCATAAAGACACCAAATATAAACTGTTTTGAATACAAGGCATTAACAATGATATCATGAACAGATATTAGAGCATGGTCAGTAGAGTAATGGGTTCGAAATCCAAATTGATTATCATGTACTATATGGTGTTTAGATACACAATTGTATATACGATCATAGACTAATCTCTCCATGATTTTTGAGAAGCATGTCAGAAGTGATATAGGACGATAATTACCAATAGTGTGTTTATCCCCCTTTTTAAAGATTGGGATAATTTTGGATACTTTTAGTTGTGAGGGTACTATTCCCATTTGAAGAGAGAGATTAAAAACATAAGCTAAAGGTTTTGTAATAACATATCTGACATACTTAACTGGAATAATATCATCCCATCCACACGACTTTCCATTTTTAAATGAGTACATTATTTTCAAAATTTCGTCTTCATTAATAGGTTTCAGAAATAAACTTTCCTTTATCGGAGGTATCATAAAAGAGGAGAAATTTAAATCTTTACAAGTAGTTGCATCAATGGAAGAAGCTAGTTTTGGTCCAATATTGTTAAAATAATCGTTAAAAACACTGGATATCAATTGCGGATCATTTAGTGTTCTTCCTTCGTGTATAAAGCGTTGTGGTAAGATGGGTTTTCGTTTTTTAAATATACTATTAATCAATCGCCATGTTTTCTTGAGGTCAGTTCTACAATCATTAAACCTTTGATAAAAATACATTTTTTTTTGCCTTTCTCAATTCAGATGACAGTTTGTTTCTAATCTTCTTTTATTTTTCTTCATTTTCATATGTAGGATTACAACAAAACCTTTTATAAAGTTTGTTCTTCAATCTTATTTTTGTCAACAATTTTAATGATACCCATAACTTTTTGTTTTTATTTTTCTTATTACTCCTAACAAAAGTGAAAGATTCATTATAATGCCTTTGAAAGTTGGAGAAAAAAAAATCATAGGCAACATTGGGATCTTTACTTCTATAAACATCTGTCCATTCTTCAGAAGATAACTTGCAGAAAAATGACTTCTTTGTGTTATCATTGATTTGTCTTGTTTTTTCCCCTTATCATACATGTACTCATAACATCTTTGAGCACTATTTAGTACTACAACAACTGGCAAGTGGTCTGATACATCAGAGTATATGATACCAGCATTTACATTTGAAGTATAAGAATTAATAAAAAATATTGTCTATAAGTGATGCAGTAGTTTTTGTAAGTCTGGTTGGTTTGTTGATCATAGGTGTTAAACCATTAGCATATACGTTGTTCAAAAAAGTATTAATCCTTGTATTACTAGAGGACTTCAGGAGGTCTAAATTGAAGTCACCCATTATATATAGATGCTTATTCTCTTTAGTTAAACATTGTAAAATATCATCAAAATAGGTATTAAAGTCAACTACACTTGAGCTTGTTGGCCTATATATAACCAATATTACAATATTTTTTCCACAAGACACTGTGATTTCAATTGCAAAACACTCTTGAGTAGATGTTATAACATTTAAATCATTTCGTATTAAATATGTTAGAGTACTAGAGACAAGAAAACCTAATCCCCCTCCCCGACATGTTTTTCGGTCTAAATGTATAAATTCATAACCTTGAATACTAAATACAGGTAGACTATGGTCTGATATCCACGTTTCAGTTAACCCAACCACAGAAAAAGGGTAATTTAAAGAATTAAATAATTGTTCAACATCACATGAGTTTTTATTTAAGCTTCGACAGTTGATGTGAAGCAAGCTAAAATCTTGACGATCATCTTTATAATACTTATGAGTAAAATCTTTTGGAAGTATATACTGACATTCCTGACATAGTTGCGGAAAATTTAAATCTGGATCCCGTTCATTGTTGGTATCTTCTTCGGTTATATTTAAAGATTGGGCAATGTGTGAAATTATTTCAACTTTGTTAAACTCGTGACTAACAGGAAGCACATTCTCTTTAAATTCAACACCATCAGTAATGTGATTAAAAGGGAAAATTTCACGTAGACAGAAACAACATATCCAATCAGGATTACTTGAATTAATTTTACCTGCCAATAAAACTATTTCACAATTACTTGTATGACATTTTAAACAGCATGTGCAACATATACCAGCATCTCCTTGACAATTACATTTAAAATCATCCACCATCTGGGTGCAGGTCATTTACATATCGGTCATAGTAGACTATCCTACAATAAAAATCCACCCTTAAATAACCTACATGCATTTTGAGAGAGAAATATCTAAACAAATATCCCACATCTAAGTACATCATATTAGAAAAAACAACAGTTTGTCTTGCATTAAAAAAAGAAAAATGTAAGGAATTATATGAGGCATCTTAAATAGCAAAGTGTTCACAGCACCTACTCCAAGTTTAAGTTGTCAAGTTGACTTGTTGAGGTTATGAGTTTTTTCATGGGTTTGGCACTGTTTGTCTTAATGGTTGCAAATATTCTTCCGTCCTGGGACCAGGTGTTTTCCACCACTGGATTTTTTCTAGCTGTCATTAGAAGTTTGAACTTTTCACCAACCAGATCTTCTGCGATTGTAATTCCTGAACCTTTCAATTTCTTTTTCACGAGCATGATCTCACTCCTTTTCCTGTAGGAACAGAACTTGACAAGTATAGATCTTGGTTTGGCACCCTTGTTGTCCTGTGCGCCCTTGATGTTGTGTGCGCCTTCGATGTCATGGGCACATTTGCCTTTGTTGTATGTGCCGTTGATGTTGTGTGATCCTATGGTGTCGTGTTCGTTCCTTCTCTTACCAACTCTGTGGGACCTATCGATGTCTTCATGCGTCAGGGGGCAGTCCAATGTCTTGGTGACGATATCGATGACTATATCATCCGTGCATTCACTTGACGATTCATCAACACCGTAGATTCTGAGTGAGTTACGGCGGCTGTACTGTTCGTGTTCTTTAATCTCCTTTTCAAGGTTGATTATCTTTTCAGTTGCTTGTTCGAGAGCTTTTTCTATATAAGTGCCTCAATACAAATAATTTCATTCACCTGATAAGAATAATAGTATTTCAATATACATAATTTAAACTGCATACATTAGTTGTTGTCAGGTAGGACAAACATTATGGCTTGACCTACCTAGTAACGCTTAATATATTGAAATACTATTATTTCTATCAGGTGAATGAAATACTTTGTATTGAGGCACTTCACAAACACTTATGCATTAAATTTGGTTACATTACGAAAATGGCCTATTTACTTGCATTGTTTAATATCGTTTCCTTGAATCACGTTCTTTCCCTCATTGCTTTTCAAATATTCTTTATAGGAGTGGAGGTGGTTCTCTAAACAGAAAAAACACCGTCCAGGTGAGTGAATTTTGCTATACGGGTGCATGCATTTCGTATTAAAATATTTAACAGAGGGTAGTCCTCTGAATTTTACTATTAAAGGGAATTGCAAAACAATTGCATTTGTTGTTGTTGAAACAACTCAATTAATTCTCGGAATATGAAATTAATACTTGTATTTTCAGCATCACTGACGTGGAATTCTATATGTCCACACGTTTATTCTCAATATTTGAATCGATGTATATAAAAGTGACAAGTTTGTCTGTTTGCATTTAATTGCAGAATACTAGGCTTCAGATAGAGCAATGCCAGCTATCTACTGAGATGACAGAAAAGTTGTTGTCCTGCTTCAAATCCTTCACCTCACTGAACCATCTCACCATCTCAGACTCCTCTCTCAGTTTCCCTCCATCTCCTCCTGAGCTTCCATCCGTCACAAAGCTATCAGCCGAGAGAGTGACGTCACAAAGCTATGAAGGTCTGCTCTCATCGCTTCATGGCTTGGAAGAGATCGATATCACTATCGGAGATGCAAGGACAGAAGACATATCTCAGATCGAGACTACTCTACGTCGACATCTGACAGGACAGGATCTCACACGCATCGATCTTTCTTCTCTCCAATCAGAGGAGAACGTATCAAGTATGTCGAGAATGAGGATGAGAGGAATGGGTCTTCTTATCACAGAATGTCAGGCGATATTGTCCGGAGTTGTTTTCGGACTCCAGGATGCAGTGATTGATCTTGTCCAGTCTTCAACGCGTTTAATGTCAGCTAGTCTGTATTTTGAACAGTGAGTAACTATTATGTCAAGTTAAATTGATTGAAAGTTTGTTTACCCCCCCCCCCTTATTTTTTTCCCCTCATTCGGCATTGAAATGGGCCTTTTATTTCATTGGCTAGGCTGATGTGTTAAACCAGTCAATTTATTACGAAAGTATCCACCTCAAGCCGATTTTACTTGGATAAAGGAGTCATTCCCCGTGTCCACACACAACATTTTTCGTGATTAGCCGTGATTAGTTATACCGTTTCGGGATAGTTATACTGTTTCGCGATAGTTATATGATGAAATTGTGTGTGTGGACGCTTACTAACTATACGTCGTATAACGAAACGTCGTATAACGAAACGATGTAAAAACCTGCGTTTCGTTATACGACGTATAACTATATCACGCCTAATCACGCCTAATCATAGCCTTTTGACAAGGCCTCGTTAACTCTGGCTAAGCGGCTGAGATGAGTCTAGATACCCGGAGTGAACGCGCGACCGAATTCGCACTGGCGTTCATTCAGGTTTTCGCGATTAGTCTCTTTTTAGTCGCTCGGCGTCTATCAGGCATGTGGCCTTGTTTAAAGGCTAGCCTAATCACGGAATGGGTTGTGTGTGGACGTAACTTGTATAACTAGTCGAGCTAGAGCGGTATAACTGGGCGGGGCGCGCATATTTTTTTTACACAACTGTTTAGCCACTTCAGTCAAATATACTGTGTAAACGACTAGAGACAGAGTCTAGCATTACCCTTAGCAGTTTTGTTGGATTGCTGGAGCTGTACATGTGTTCATACTCGTTATTTGTTTCGGGTTAAATCTATCCTCTCTTCTCTTTCATTGGGTAATTCTGTGTTCTCCTTCAATCTATCCTCTCCTCTTTTGTCATGTATTTCTTCTTTTTTCTTCAATCTATCCTTTTTCTCTTTTGTTTTATGTATTTCTTTGTTCTCCTTCAATCTTACCTTTTCTCCTTCGTCATATTCCTAGCTTTCTACTTCTCTGTATTTCCCTGTTTTTCCTTAGTCTTCTAGATCTATAATCTTTGAAGCTCTTCAATTACGTATTTCTATGTTCTTCCTTTGACTTATCCTCTTCTCTTTCCTTATGTATTTCAATGTTTTTCCTTCTCCATATCCTCTCCACTATCCTCGTTCTCCCCTTTCTATCATCTTCCTTTCCCTGGGTGTACGTGCTTGCACATAGTGTGCTGACGACTTATACTCTTTCACCAGAGCACTTCTTGGAATCTTTTCGCGAAAATGGCTAAACAGTTGTGTAAAAAAATATGCGCGGGCGGGGCTTAACGTGACTTAGAGCGAAAGGAGACCTGACCTCTCATTTTCGCTTCCATTCCATGACGGCAGTAGCAAACTGCGCACCTATACGACTTTCGTTGTAGAGTTTCGTGATTACTTTCTTGTGTGTGTAGACACCCTGGAATTTATACGATGATTCTTTATACGACGTTTCTTGTGTGTGTACACCCTGGAATGTATACGATGATTCTTTATACGACGTTTCGTAATAGAGTTTCGGGATAAATTATTTTGTGTGTGGACACGCTGGTACTAAAGATGATAGTTACTGGTGTTATGTTAAGACAGAGGTCATGTAAGGTTTTGCTTTTCTTTTATTTATTTCAATATGAGGATAAAAATAACCTGCTTTCAGTCGCAAGGCTGAACAAAACATCATCATTAATAAATACCCATTATTCTCAACGTTTTGAAGAAGATTTTAAAGCGGATAATATGAAAAATCTCTTAGAAAAACAAATAACTTGATCAACTGATCATTAATGATTTAAGCCCAATAAGAAAATTGTGTGACTTTTGAAATATGTAAATCGGTTCAATTATGTAACTTGTTATTCACAAATGTTTAAACTGGCTGTTTCTTTCTCCCCACATCTTCGACCCTCTTTGAAATGAAATAGGTTTTTTGGATCGCTAAACTCCGCTAAACATGTATCAAATGTAAGTATGCTCTAATTTTACGTGTCCATATATACGCCTCATTCGTTTCTTAATATTTAAGAAAGCATTTCACACTTTCTACCGAATAGGGAGTTGATTTATCAGAAATATTATTCTTTAAAACAATGAATTTACTTCAGTTTGGTATGTATTCATATATCACACTTTACATTATACGTTGTCAGATTTGTTTATGTAAGAAATATAAATACATTGACAGTACACAGTTATTCGCAATAAACATAAGTACATAAAATGTATTAAATGACTTTGGTTTGCTTGTAGTTATTTGTTAATTAAGAATTAATTAAACATTGAAAATGGGGATATTAAAGAGTCTAAGTTAAAAGCATAGCTTGTTGGCTATAGGCCCCGTAGTATAATACAATTATAATTCTAACAAAGATGTGGGAAGCAACTAAATACAGTTGAAAATGTATACAATAGGGATCGTTTCCTTTTTATATTGTACATTTTGCCTATTTTCTATTGAAAATTAAAAAAATGATGAAATAAGCCAAACGATTTAGAAAGAAAATTAAAGCTAAGAAATTAATTAAGATAGGAAAATTATTTTAGTTCTTAGCGCGTGTCGATCGATGAGTTCAAATGATTTTTAAGATTCTAGGAAGTTTTTGTTAATGCTGTTTATTTTTTTCTCCTTTCCTCTCAAAACCATCAATATCTTTTTTTAATGAAACGTATTACTACTGTAGTTTTTAGGCCCTTAACAATTTGGATTAAAAAAATTGCTCTTGACATGAAGTTTCAAAAGAACTCAATAATAAGGGGTGATGATAGGTTTTACGGATAAATTTGGCCTCTATCAATGAAATTACATGTGGCTCTCTAATGTAATGATGTAACAATGACTACTTGTTCTTTCTGTATGTCATCACAGATTGACATGTTGAATATCAAGGACTGCCAGCTATCTACCGACATGACCGAGAAGTTTTGGTCCTGTCTCAGATCCTTCACCTCACTGAACAATCTCACCATCTCAGACTCCTCTCTCAGTTTCCCTCCATCACCTCCTGAGCTTCCATCCGTCACAAGGCTATCAGTTAAGAGAGTGACGTCACAAAGCAATGAAGGCCTGCTCTCATCGCTTCCTGGCTTGAGAGATATCGATATTACTATCGATGATGCAGAGAGAGACATACCTCATATCACGGCTTGTCTTCGTCGGACCGGAGGACAGCAGCTCACACACATCAACCTTACAGCACCGTCATCACTCCCATCAGAGAAGAAGAGTGTATCGAGAGAGACGATGAGAGGACTGGTTCTTCTGATCAGAGAACAAACCAAGAACCTACAGCGGCTAAATCTGTCCGGGATGAAGTGCTTGGACGAAGAAGACTTGGTTGAACTTGTCGAATCTCCAGCATATTCGAAAGCATTGGATCGTTTGAATTTACAGTAAGTTCGAGTAGATGTTCATACATTTCTCAATGAAATTAAAGTAGACAATATCAAACAGAAACTCTAATTGTAATGTAAACTATAAAAAAGGTGAATAATAGGTGTGTTTTTGTGTGATTTTGTCTTATCAAAATTGTATCGAGTATGTTAATATCTTTGAACGTATTACGAACTATCAATTCAAGATCAGTACAAAATAATCACACTACACAAACTGCTGGAAATTAAAAATAAATTTGAAATTGGTTAGATGAGAGGAGGGGGCGTGCAAATACTATCAAAAAGTCCATGCGATAATTTCCAATGGGAATCCTCTAATCTGCCCCAGCCAGCTCAAGGGCTTCTCACGGGAGTGGGGTGTTGTGGGGTATCACTATCATATTTTTCTTATATCTTTACTTTAACTGACGGTATAAACATTTACACATTTGTAGGCAATTATTTTCTTTCAACTCCATTTCCCGCGATACTACTCACAACGTCTATCATTGTTTGTCATGCTATATTTCTTTAAAGTCTTAACGATCTATTAATAGTTTATATATTTATATATATATTCTACTCACTAGAACATTCGGTATTTTAGTATCGTACGCCAGATACGGTACTTACAGGCCGTGTCCGATATCTATGTTATGTCATGAATCCCCCAAAACAATTCCCATTGTGTTTGTGTTATTCGTGTGTTTTTTCGCTTTCAAACCTTTTTTTTCCAAATACTAGGTCTCTTGATGGTGGATGTTTCAAATACGATATAAAATCGGGTGTCCAGGTAAGCAGATATCTTAAACTAATACTATACGACTACTGTCATTTAAGGAAGCAATTTACTATTTGTGCCTGACGTGGAAACGAAAATAAAACTTCTTTTCACGTAATAAGATCAAAGATAGCTCATACATAAAAAAAACAAATTGAAAAAAAAGGTGTGATTACGCCACAGTTTGCCACGTTGTATCGATGGCGTGGGTTGTAATTGGTATATTCTTTCCCGGTCAGTTGTCGATGGTTGTATTGAACTGTTTGAACATAATGGTCAAGTCTGTGTGATTTTAGTCATACCCTACCCAATTAACCCTACGCGTAATCATTGTTTGCATTGTCATAGCAGCGCCCATTTGGCACTAAGACAGGACGGCTCGAGAAAAAAAAAACATAAGGTATGAGGTGACAATAACCATTATCATTAATTTATGTTAACGAAGTGCAATCTAGGCTATATTATAGTATTAATGACTGCTTTGAGAGAAATAGTTGTTTTTATACGCTCAAGGGAAGGTTAGAATTGGGCTATTGCCCGAGGCGTGCCGGGGGCAATAGCCCAATTGTAACTTTACCGAGAGCGTATAAAAACAACTATTTCTCGAATATTAAAGCAGTCATTAATACTTTTATATGCCAAAAAAAAAAGAGTCAACTTATGACACCACCTTGGCCTTTATCTAGTTTATCTGCATCGATCGAAATTTAATTGTATTGAAATTACCGACCAATTCATCGCACACGTACGGTATCCTCGATCGCTCAGGCCATTTTTTAACATGTGAACCTATGGGTATTTCACCAAGACTGAACTATTTTCCCAGTAACCATGGCAACTGGGATTTTAGAACTATTTTTAAAACAATTACATGGGTTTGGAATTTTACCGGGAATTTTACAGGAATAGTTAAAATTTATGAATGCAATTTCGACCAATCAGATGGCTGGATTTCTTAAGTGAGGTATATAATTATCTTTAATCCAGTAAGTACATGTATATGTTTATATAATATTGACTGGCCTTGAGGGGTATATCAGAAATATTGACCAAGCTCAGATCATATTGCCCCGAGTCGAAAGACAAGGGCAATATGGTCTTAGCGCGTTCAATATAACTGATATCCCCCGAAAGTAAAGCCAGTCAATATTTTTATTGTTATCCAAATCAGACATCTAGAGCAAATACAGAAATCCACCATGACAATCTCAAAGAACTGAACAAACTTTGTCAAACCAGCACTGTGCATCCAGTGCTTGACGAAATTTTCGATACACCGCAAACAGTGTGCATTTGGTGTGGTTATTACATCACAATAGAGTGCGCGTAAAGTGCGCAGGTTCTCGTAGGCATAATAGATGCGCAATGAAAATGACAAAATACGGCGCGGTCAATACAAGATGCCCGGATGCGAGACCGTGGAAAATACAAAGGTATATTTTCACTCGTCTCCACACGCAAAGTCTATACGAGCAGGGAGACCAAGGAAAATACAAAGAATATACCCCTCCGCTCCCACTGGTTGTGAAAACTAGGGCAATACGGTTTTGTAAATGAGCAGCTCAGATGTCTGATACGGGTAATAATATATACTCTTTTTTAAAATCATAAGTGAGTTATTTATCAAAAATTCATTGCACTTTCCCCTGGTCCCCCACAGGAAAAATTCCTCTGTGTGGCCATGCCTTGAACCATAATGCATGGCCCTACAAAATATTTGTTCCTGTTGGGGGCTGGGGAAAATGCAATGATTTTTTGATAATTTATTGCATTTTCTTCGGTTTTTTGGTTTTATGGGGGCGGCCGCGTACCCTAGCAACCGCTGCGTACAGTCATGATTCAGTGGCTAAGCAATGGCCTCGTTTATGTGAGGCCCCATGATCAAAACTGTGTCGATGTGCTATATTAGTGCCCTTTTGTGAGGCATTAATCCTCATTACTGTCAGTTATGACTTAAGGACGTAGGTCCCCTAGCTGATTAGCCTAGTAGCACACACATGCTTTAGCAGACACGTAAAACAAACACTCACAAATTATTCAATAAAATCTGAGAATGTGTACTATTATCTAGATCTATTAGAAATAAATCATTGTCAAAATCATTCCATAAACTGGGTTTCGAAAAATTATTCCACCATTATGACCAACAGTGTATGTTTTTTTTTTTTTTTTTTTTTTTTTTCTTTTTCTTCTTTTTCTATAAGTATTTGTATTAAGTTTTGACTGATACTTTGTAATTATTTATTTTGTTAATTTGTAATATTATGTATATTTTGCATATTGTAAACTGGCCCCATGGAAGACCAGCAGCAACAATATAGTTGCAGCTGAAAATGGGCTACCAGCCGTATACGGTCCCTTTTTTCTATGTATGATTACTTTATATGTATTTGTATCTGATTTTATTATAAGGAAATAAAAACAACAACAACAGTTCATCTATGTTTACACTGTCAATGATTGTCTGATGTGCATTGCAGATTGCTACTTTTGCGCTTCGCGCTCAACATTTAGCTCGTTGCTTTTTAACGTTGCGTCTTTGCATTTTGCGCACTGCATTTCTATGATGCTGTTGATTGAACAAATTGAATAAATTCATCAATTCCTGATGAAGCCGTATGAGCGAGAATTCAATTTATTCTTGTGTCATATACGGTTGTCTCATTTACTTCGTATATATGTATGTATCATGACAATGAGATAGCAACATGTGTATATTGATGGTCATCTTGCGATTAATAACCATTAACTACTCTCATCGGGCTCTCATCATTAATTTTTATGCCTCCGCCACCGAAGGTGGTGCCGGAGGCATCATGTTTTCGGGTTGTCCGTCCGTACGTCCGTACGTCCGTCCCGTTTGACCGTTATCACAATATCTCAAGAACCATTTATGATGTAAACTTAAGACTCGGAAATAGTATTTATCACCATAGGAAGACGATCTGATTAGATTTTGGAGTACGTAGGTCAAAGGTCACAGGTCACAGAGGTCAACTTATGAAATTCCTTGTATTGAGTTTGTTAGCGCGATATCTCAAGAACCATTTGAGATTTAAACTTCAAACTTAAGGATAGTATGTATCACCATACGAAGACGATCTGATTAGATTTTGGAGCACGTATGTCAAAGGTCAAGGGTCACAGAGGTCAACTTATGAAATTCCATACATTGAGATTGTTATCATGATATCTCAAGAACCACTGGAGATTTAAACTTCAAACTTAGTGATAGTGTGTATCACTATAGGAAAACAATCTGATTACATTTTGGAGCACGTAGGTCAAAGGTCAAGGGTCATAGAGGTCAACTTATGAAATTCCATGCATTGAGATTGTTATCATGATATCTCAAGAACCACTGGAGATGTAAAAACCTCAAACTTAAGGATAGTATGTATCACCATAGGAAGACGATCTGATTAGATTTTGGAGCACGTAGGTCAAAGGTCAAGGGTCACAGAGGTCAACTTATGAAATTCCATACATTGAGATTGTTATCATAATATCTCAAGAACCACTGGAGATTTAAACTTCAAACTTAATGATAGTGTGTATCACCATAGGAAGACAATCTGATTAGATTTTGGAGCACGTAGGTCAAAGGTCAAGGGTCACAGAGGTCAACTTATGAAATTCAATACATTGAGATTGTTATCATGATATCTCAAGAACCACTGGAGATTTAAACTCCAAACTTGTTTAAATTGCTCTATGGCGGAGGCATCATTTTCGACTGCGCGCAGTCAAAATTCCATCTAGTTTTAAATATTTTTTTATGGTGAATTATCGGGGGGGGGATGATTGTACAGGCCACCCCTCCCCCCCCCCCCCCCAGCTAAAATATTGGGAGGGAGATATATCCCCCCCCCCCATCCCCCCCCCCCCCGGGATCGACACCCATGGGTCTCACTATGTACCCGGTTTCGCATTACAGCAACCATTTAGTCTCTCTGTATTTCATTCTCTGTTCTAATTCCAGGATAATGGTCAATTCCTCGTAAAGAAATGCCACCTATCTACTGTGATGACTGCCAGAATGTGGTCCTGTCTCAGATCCTTCACCTCGCTGAAACATCTCACCATCTCAGACTCCTCTCTCAGTTTCCCTCCATCACCTCCTGAGCTTCCATCCGTCACAAAGCTATCAGCCGAGAGAGTGACGTCACAAAGTTATGAAGGTCTGCTCTCATCGCTTCCTGGCTTGAGAGATATCGATATCACTATCGATGATGCAGAGAGAGACATATCTCATATCACGGCTGGTCTCCGACGGACCGGAGGACATCAGCTCACACGCATCGTTCTTACAGCACCGTCATCACTCCCATCAGAGAAGAAGAGCGTATCGAGAGAGACGATCAGTGGACTGGGTCTTCTGATCAGAGAACAAACCAGGAACCTGCAGTGGCTTTGGCTATCCAGAGTGAAGGGCACGGACGAGGGAGAATTGGTTGAACTCGTCAAGTGTTGCAAAAATGTGAAGATGATGAATCATCTAATGTGAGTTATTGTACACATCATTCGTCAACGAATAATATTAATAATAATAATAATAATCATAATGTTGGTAACCCCCCAAATAATGAGTATTGATAACAATGATGATATAATTAACATTAATAGTTATAATACATGTTATAGCCATCGATGATAACCTCATTTTAATGCTAAAAGTATCAAACATCTTGAACTTCAGATAGTGTTTTTGCTTTACTTTACATAGGGCAATTGACACATAGCCTCTATTAAAGGCGCTTAATTTGTATTTTTGCTGTGAATTTATTTTAAATATACCTGTTTTATTGGATGTTTACTATTGATTTAATAATATCGTTCATGGTTTAAAGAATAGATTGAGAGTCTGTCAGTTGGAAAGTAGCAAATTCGCCAACCTCTTCATGACATCGTATCAATGTAGATGACGTAAATTTCTCAAAGCTAGCAAGGGGTCTGAATGCCATTATGTTCAGTACAAAACATGTATGTGTATTATATGTATGTATATGTATATGTATGTGCATTATCCGGAACAAATGGTCATGTTGCTGCCTTCACGTATGGCGACCCTGTTACGACACTGTAAACTAAAGCAACACTTTGAAGTCTATAATCGCGATCTTATCGCCAGTACATCTCTAGCCCTCTTTCATCAGAAGAGCTCCCTACGCAGTTCCTGGAAGCACTTTTGAGGACAAGCCATCAACATGATGGCTGACACCTCGACCTGCGTACTCCAACTCACCGCTGAAGGCCTTACCCGCTCAAAGCGAGACCTGGTTCCCCATATTGCAAAGGAAAATTGTGTCAATGTTATCTGTCTCCAAGAAACACACTGTGAGACAGAAATAAACAGCTTCACATCGAAGGTTTTGATCTCATCTGCTTCATACCACACAAGAAGGATGGTATTGCATCCTTCGTCAAACAAGGCGTGAAAGAATCCACCACTGGGCGATCTCCTGCGAACTCAGCTCTACAGTGGAGCATCTTGAAGCCATGGGAACCCACTTCTGCAATCTGTATAAGCCACCACCGGAAGATGTTGAAATCATGCTCTTCCCAAAGATGCCCCGGAACTCCTTTGTCTGCGGGGATTTCAACAGTCGCAGCACTGCCTGGGGATACCCTAACACCAACAAGAATGGAAAGCTCATTTTTGAATGGCTTGAATCTCAGGAGCTAGTGATACTGTATAACAGCAAGGACAACCCCACATTCTACTCAGGGAGCCACAAATCATAGACTTGCCCCGACCTGTCACTGGTTTCATCAAACATCAGACACACCTGCTCAAGAACTGTCCTTCCAAAGTTCCCGAGGTCTGGCCACTGTCCAATCATCATCTCAAGCGACATGAAGCTTCAACTCTCCTACCTACTCCAATTTCAGAAAAGCTGACTGGCCCAAGTTCCAGGAACTTACAAACAAGCTAACATCTCGACTGCCAGACCCCTCCACCAGTAATGTGAATGACTCCTACTCTGCTTTCTGCTCCATGTTACATCAGGCGGCAAAACTCTCCAACCCCAGGGGTAGGAGACACCCGTATATTCCATGCTGGGACGAAGAATGCGACCGTCTGTACGAATCCTACACCAAGTCCAAGACCATTGAAGAAAAAGAAGCTGTAGGGAACGACCTGCTGATATCACTAGGAGAAAAGAAGAGGATTAGATGTGAAGAAGAAGTCTCTGAGATCAACTTTACCCACTCTAGTCGCAAGGCCTGAACTACCATCAACAAACTCACTGGTCGAAGCAGCGCTCCAAAACAGTGTCCTGTTACTGCAAACTCCATCGCTTCAGTCCTAGTTAACAATGGAAAGTGGCAAGATAAAACCACTGAGGCCAAAGTCCACTCTCGCTCGGTGAACTCTGAGATAAAGAACCTCCTCAAGTCCACTCCAGAGTCAACCTCCATGTCTGAAGCCTTCACCCTGGATGAGGTTGAAACTGCACTGAAATCAATAAAGTCCGGCAAAGCACCAGGCAACGATAACATCCACACAGAGTTCCTCAAGAACATGAGTCACAAAGCTACTTTCTGGCTACAAGCCTTTCTCTCTACCTGCATGATAACATCCACTATTCCATAAAAATGGAAGACCGCTAAAGTTATTGCCATTCTGAAGCCCAAGAAGCCTGCAGACTAACCCAAGAGCTACCCTCCAATCAGTCTGCTATCGCACATCTACAAGCTACTTGAAAGGCTGCTACTTGCCAGAATCGTTGACACTGTCGAAGAGAAGCTACCTACTACACAGGCAGGTTTCAGGATAGGTAAATCAACCACCGACTAAGTAGTCAGGCTTGTAAACGACATAGAGACGGCCTTTTAGAAGAAGCAGAAGTTTGGAGCAGTTCTTGTCGACCTTACTGCGGCATTGGACACAGTATGGCACCGTGGCTTATACCTCAAGACCCTGCAGACCATTCCAGATGTAAGAATTATGAAATTTATCATGCTGCTTGTACAAGACCGGTCATTTGTCCTTGAAACATCAAACGGCGAATGCAGTAGGAAGAGGAAACTCGGCAATGGTGTGCCGCAAGGCTCTGTCCTCGCTCCGATACTTTTCAACATCTATGTCTCTGATATGCCCAAGGGGGAATGTATGCAGTATTCCTACGCAGACGACACCGCACTGGGGTTCAACAACCACTCCTTCGAGGCAATCGACATCACTGGAGAAGGACCTGAAGATGCTAGCCGAGTTCTTCAACAGATGGCATCTCAAGATAAGCATACCAAAGACTGTATCCTCCGTCTTCCACCTGGCTAACCGATGCGCCAACCGAGAGCTAAATATCTCACTAGATGGGTCTAGGCTGAACTTCGTCTCAACACCAAAGTACCTAGGTGTCACTCTTGACCGAAGCCTCACCTTCCACGAGCATGCCAAAGCCACAGCTCAAAAGACCCAAGCCAGACTGTCTCTCCTAAAAAAGCTTGCAGGGACCGGATGGGGAGCTAATTTCACCACCCTTCGCACCTCCACTCTAGCTCTTGCCTTCTCCAATGCCGAGTATGCTGCACCTGCATGGAGCCACAGCACCCATGTACACAAGGTTGATGTTGTCCTCAATGATGCTATGAGACTAATCAGCGGAACACTCACTGCAACACCAGTCAGCAACCTGCCAATATTATCTGGCATACCACCAGCTCAGCTCAGACGAGATGCACAGTACTCTAAGCTTTCCCAAAAGCATGACAGTGATAAATGCCTTGTTCCTGCCCCCTCTGCCTTTGAAGGACAGTGTCTCCCTAGAAGACACTTTGCAACACAGGCTGCTGAGCTGCGACCTGAGAACCCCCTCCACCTTAGCCACTTGGATAACAAAACGCTGGTCAGACCAGTGGAATTCGTCCACTACTAATCTGAAGGAGTTCATCCCTAAGCCCTATGCAAAACCAAGTGGCAGCGACCTCCCAAGAAAAGCCTGGGTCAACCTAAACCGTATCAGAACTGGAGTTGGCCGCACACAATATTACCTACATAAAATTGGAGCTGAATCATCACCAAACTGCGCCTGTGGAGAGATCCAAACTATGGATCATGTCATTGATGATTGTCCGATCTACAAATCCCCCCACGGCGCTTCCGGACTTCGTGAGCTCGATGATGAGACGATCTGTTGGCTCAATAAGGATCTTCCTATCTAGATGATGTACTCCCTGATATTCTTTGCACGAATGAACGAACGGGCAGGAAAAATACCAGAGGACATTTTTTTTTTTTTTTTTTTTTTTTTTTTTTTTGGGGGGGGGGGGGGGGGGGGGGGGGGGGGGGGGGGGGGGGGGGGGGGGGGTGGGGGGGGGGGGGGGGGGGGGGGGGGGAAAAATTTGAAAATTTGACAGATCGTCATTCCGTTTCGTTGGGGGGGGGAAGGTAAAGGTCATCTTCATTAGGTCGTCCATTACGATTTTGTTTTTTCATTAATTGTCTTTTCATTAATTTATAAGGGAAAGAAGACGATTCGTTGTACGGTTCTCGACTCTCAGAAGTCCTTGTCTGTACTCAGTTCGATGTTTCATTCAATTATTACTCTTAATCCTTGTCTGAATTCACTTTCGCTCCTCCCGCGCGAAGCGCTGAAGCTTTAACGTTTTATTATATCATTAGAGAAAGAAGACGATTCGTTGTACCGTTCTCTACTCTCGATCCTTGTCTGAATTCAAGCGCGGAAGCTTTGACGTTTCATTGAATTATTACTCTAAATCCCTGTTTGAATTAATTTTCGGCGCGAAAGCTTTGACATTTCATTAAATTATTAGAGAAAGAAGACGATTCGTTGAAATCAGTTCTCGACTTTCAGTAATCTTTGTCTGAATTCAGTCCCCCCCCCCCCCTCCCGCGCGAGGCGCGGAAGCATTTATGTTCCATCAAATAATTATTACTCTTAATCCTTGTTTGAATTCATTTTCGTTCCTCCCGCGCGAAGCGCAAAAGCTTTGACGTTTTATTAAATTATTACTCGTAATCCTTGTTTGAAGTCATTACCGCCCCTCCTGCGCGAAAGCTTTGATGTTTCATTAAATTATTAGAGAAAGAAGACGATTCGTTTTACCGTTCCCGACTCTAAATCCTTGTTTGAATTCAGTTTCCCCCCTACTGCGCAAACGGAAGCTTTGACGTTTTATTAAATTATAAGAGAAAGAAGAAGATTCGTTTTTACCGTTCCCGACTCTAAATCATTGTCTGAATTCAAGCGCGGAAGCTTTGACGTTTCATTGAATTATTACTCTAAATCCCTGTTTGAATTAATTTTCGGCGCGAAAGCTTTGACATTTCATTAAATTATTAGAGAAAGAAGACGATTCGTTGAAATCAGTTCTCGACTTTCAGTAATCTTTGTCTGAATTCAGTCCCCCCCCCCCCTCCCGCGCGAAGCGCGGAAGCATTTATGTTCCATCAAATAATTATTACTCTTAATCCTTGTTTGAATTCATTTTCGTTCCTCCCGCGCGAAGCGCAAAAGCTTTGACGTTTTATTAAATTATTACTCGTAATCCTTGTTTGAAGTCATTACCGCCCCTCCTGCGCGAAAGCTTTGATGTTTCATTAAATTATTAGAGAAAGAAGACGATTCGTTTTACCGTTCCCGACTCTAAATCCTTGTTTGAATTCAGTTTCCCCCCTACTGCGCAAACGGAAGCTTTGACGTTTTATTAAATTATAAGAGAAAGAAGAAGATTCGTTTTTACCGTTCCCGACTCTAAATCATTGTCTGAATTTCAAAAAGTTTTACTTTGTCTGATAAAAATTCACAGTTCGTAGGGAAACCAAATTTGCTGGCTGACCGACATAATACATCTAACCGACTTCAAACTTCTTCATTAATACAGTGCACAATGATCGAGCAAGAATACCGACATAGCTGACCAGACACAGCAATATATCTATACATTACTTTCTTGCTCCCTCGACGAGGCGACTCCACCCAACAACCCCCTCTCTCTCTTACTCCAACCTCTCCTCTCACAGGCTCTTACCCCCTCTCTCTCTCCTCTCTTTCACCCCCCCCCCGTTTCTTTTGTTTCCTTCTTCTTTTCTTTTCTTCTTTTTTTTTTCGTTTTTCTCCTTTTCTTTCTTTTCTCTCTTATCCTTTCCTTTATTTCCTCTCCTTCCTCTTTTTCTTTTTTCTTTTTCTTTTCTTTCTCTTTCCTTTGTTTCCTTTCTTTTCCTTTTCTTTTTTTCTTTTCTTTCTCTTTCCCTCTCTTTTTTCCCCCTCCTCCTTTTCTCATTTTTTCCGACGACAGCGCAATTTTACCGACAAAATCCCGACAAGTGGGGGGGGGGGGGGGTGTCGCACCCCCACATCCCTCCTTTAGCGACGCCCCTGCTTGCCCTAGTAACAGGGGCACTTATCGCACTTGAAAAGTGGCATTTATTACTAACGAAAATTGGTCGTTCATCAAAACAAAAGGGTCAACTTTCACATTAGAATAGGAATATTTATCAGAGGGATAAGAGCATTTATGAGAAGGAGAAAGGGGCACTTATTAAAAATTTAAGGAGGCTCTTTTGAGGTACTCGAAGAAAAGGGGCACCATGCCCCCATCCACCCTCCTTCCGGCTGGAGTGCCGCCTCTATGCGTGTTTAAATATAATTTTAAGAAGCATATTAATTATAAGAGTGACACATCGTGGTAGAGTTGTCGACGCACCCGTATGTGCTTGCAGAAGAATAGGGCACGCATGGAACCGAAGACTGAATTCGGTCCCGTGCTCGCCCTATTTATGTTGTCACTTATTTCTTAATACTTCATACCGTTAACCTAAAGAATGCCAGGTCATTTATTTTCGTGTTGATTTTATACATTCTAGCTCTACATAAATAATATTCAGGTGATCGGTACACTTCAACCGTACATGCAATCTTCTACAAATGGGTGCAATTGACATCTTTGTTTAATTCCTCTTTTGTATACGCAATTTACACTTCATTTATATGTTGCAGGCTTCTTGGCTGTGGGACAAACTCAGACGGTAGACTAAGCCTTCACATCACTGGTCTTAACAAGTCAGAGAAGTCACTCAGGGTGATTGCATTGCATGTAAGTTACCTACTAAGTATATCGATTGCTACATGAATGCAAGGGTTCTAGGACAATTACTCCCTGGACAATCACCCACCTCTTTCCCCCTGGCAAATTACCAACGGGAAAATTACCCCACCCTGAAAATAACCTCCTTGGACAATCACACCCCTCCCACCCAGAGGACAATCCCACCTGAAAATTACCTTTTTAGACAATCACCCCTCCCCCCCCCCCCCGAACAAAACTAAAACCGAATTGTTATCAGGATGAACTTCCCATTTAATGAACAGGGGGAAATTTTAAGGGGGGGGATTGTCCTCAGGGGTGATTGTCCTTTGTTGTTCTTGAGGGGGGGGGGGAATAATTGTCCTAGAGGGTAATTTTCTGGGGGTAATTGTCCTCGGGGGGGGGGGGGGATGGTGTCCTTGGAGCGTAATTTTTCGGGGGTGGTTGTCCTTGGGGGTTATTAACATTAATTAACATTAACAAAAACCGTGAAGGACCGGTATAGACCGCCGGGTGAACCCTCAAAAGTGCCTTAGTTTTTGTGTTTTGTGACCCATGGTCGGCATCTACTTGAAAATAACCTCTAATGTGTAGAAAAATATACTGAAGATGATGGTGCAACTCGTCAGTAGAAAAAATTGCACACAAATTAATAATGTCCAGATTAATTTTTAATAAATATGACAAACGCCCTCTTGGGTCCATTCTGAGACAGCTGTGTATTATGCTATGTGAAAATGACTTGTATTGATATCGAGCAAAGCTACAGTGCACTCAAAATATTCCCCTTTCCCTCTTTCCTCATTCCTTCCCCTTCTCTCTCTTTCCTAATCCCCCTCTCTTTCTCTCCTTATCCCCTCTCATCCCCCCACCCATTTTTCCTCATTCCCCCTCTCTCTCTTCGTCTCTTTATTCCTCTTTCCTCACCCCCTCTCTCTCTCCCTCACTCTTCATCCCATTCCCTCCCTTTCTCTTGTTTCCTTAACCGCTCTCTCTTTCCCATTCCCTCTCCCCCTCACTCTTTCCCACCTCTCTATCTCTTTCTATGTCATACCCTTCAATATATATTTCAGGGAATGGCATATCTTTAAATAAAATAAATCACAATTTAAAACAAAGTTTGTAAGGCATGTTTGACCAATTATAATCTGGTTTCACATCAAATATATGACATATTACTATCTCACATTCTCAAAATACATGGTCAATAAAATTGTAAGCCTGCTTGACTACATGGATACTGCTCTTTGGGTTGATGTAGAGAAATGATTCATCATCAGTTATACAACACATTGTCAATTCACATTAAAATATTTTCAATAACAAACATATTCTTTCAAGCGATCACATGTATGTATGTTTTAGCAAAAATACACATAAAATATACATTATAGATAAAAAAATAAATAATAATTATATATTCATGGATGGCAGGGTCGCAGCCTCTGCTATTCTTCTTCAGTTGATCTAAATCATGTTCTTTAACATTTCCAGCAGGTAATTCCATACATTTGTCCAAATGCCATTTAGTAAAAGTTATCTGCTTTATCGAATCTGGCGGAAATTGGCAAAATAGAGCATCGCAATAAAGGTTTTTACATTGAATTTCCAAAAAAGGCTTTACATTAATACAAGTAATATTTTCAATAACAAACATTCTTTCAAGCAATTGCTCAAAAAGCATTACACCATGTATGTACCCGTATGTATTAGCAAAAACACACATAAAATATACATTGTAAATAAAAATTAAAAAATTCATGGATGACAGGGTCCCAGCCTCTGCTATTCTTCTTCAGTCTAATATATCTAAATCATGTTCTTTAAAATTTTCAGCAGGTAATTTCATACATTTGTCCAAATACTATTTGATACAAGTTATCTGCTTTATCGAATCTGGCGGAAATTGGCAAAAAAGAGCATCACAAGAAAGGTCTTTACATTGAATTTCCTAAAAAAAACTTTACATTTACAAGTAATGTGACATACAATGATTTAAATATTGTTTCTTCTTTGCCTTGATCTCATCTGTGCTCACTTGTTTGTTGTAATGTTGCAGAAGTGCCTGTAGCAGCCCGCATGGTATCCTGGTTGGACATACCTTTATTGAAAATAAATAAAAGCAAGGATCATTTAATATCATTTATTAAAAAAGAAGTATTCATCACTACAAAACCTACAGTATGAGTCGAATCTAGCATATAACTATCATCAAAATACAAATTTTAAAAAATATCTGTGCTGACTGGTTACTGTCTCTAACTGGAAGCGAACAGACTGGACATCAGTGACACTAGCAGTGGAAATTATTCAGAACTGCTTATTAGAAAACGTAAGGAGATGTCTCATATTTTTATGAAATGTTTTTTTGTGTGTAGAGCATGGAGGGCATACGGTACTGTAATACATTTTTCATCATGAATAAAAAAAAAGATCACCAGGGCAAGGGCAAGGCTCATTCTCCAACACAAGTGGCGTATTAATTTAAATGTGTCAAATATTGACGGGGACTGTGGGCCTCACCATGCAGAATTTTTCAAACATACAACAACAAAAAACAATAAAAACACCTTGATTGTGGAAATATAGGGGGACAGTGGCCCCTCACCCACCCCCCCCCCCCCCCCAACAAAAAAACCCCACCAGTACGCTGTTCTCAGACGATACCGTAATCAATATGTGGACAATAAATACCCACATTAATTATGAAGACCTGATCTGTACTAATGTAGTATACATGTAGAATCAAGCCTGTCCAGTATCCAATTTGACTTGATCAACCAGGCCTCAATTTCGAGAGCATAGCCTTTTTTTTAGAAAGTAGAAATTACCCGGTAGATATTCTAATCTAGATTCTCTTTTTTCTTGATTCTAGTTGTAACGTTTAGGGCCGGGAAATAGTCATATGACATCTAGAAGTAGAAGTAGGTCTAGTAGCAGTAGAAGTAGACAAAGATCCCGGGTTCGACTCCCACCCAGGCGGATGACCGAGGCCTGCGTTGTGTGTTAACGTGCCCCTTCCCTTTTTAGACGCAGGTTATGTCAAGTGGAAAACACTCCGTCCCTCCGATAGGACATTAAATGGAGGCACGCTAAGAACCCATTGCACTATTCGTATAAGACTAAGACTAATTGCAAGAATCTTCACTTCAGTATTATTTGAAGGAGGCAGATTATCTCGAAGAAGAAGAAGAAGAAGAAGAAGAAGAAGAATAGGATCAGAGTTATTCTGAACATGCTGAAATAATTAATACAATCATTTCTTCGGAATGACATAGATCTAGGCCTACCTCTTTTTTGTTGAACTTGTTGTTGCAGTTCGAACACGGCCTCCCTGGTACACTCCTCCGCGGCCGCCCGAGGGCGCCGGGCGAGTACTGCTCTGTCTGCAGCTCGAACGAGTCGAAGTCGAAGTTGACCGCAATCGCAGCAATTTTGTTTTCTAGTTCAAACCCAAAACTGACGTCCTTCCAAAGATCTGCACACTCCTTGAATTTTCTGTAACTCTTCCCACTGAAAGATATCACCTTCCTGTGAGTCGAAATTGTATGCATACAGCAAAAACCTGTGTTTTCCTCTGAAACATTCAGTTGTTGACGACAGATTACTACACCTGAAGCTCGAAATAGCGCGCGCCAGTGGTACGTGCACAACACTGCCTGTGATTGGCTAAAAAGCTTGAAGCGCTGTAACATTTACTTGATACATGCACAGTGATTGGACAACCTCCGTGAAAAAAAAAAAAGATTTTAGGCACCCTTTTTTCCATTTTTGGAGCTTATTTGCATTTTTTTTCGATTGACGAGTTGTGACTATAATATCAAAATATATTCTTTAATAATATCCACTATTAAGAAAGTAGATGCCGAGCCGAGGTCACGAAACTGACGAATTTGGGGGCTCACCCGGCGGTCTAGTATGTTTGGAACCATCCACCAACCCACCGGTCCGTCATATCATGCAATAAAGAGACAGATAAAATGAAAATCAGTTATTCGCAGATCAGATTCACACGTATGCAAAACAAAGTGATTGACTTATTGGCCATATATATGTATATTATCTGTACCGTTTTATTTAAAGCAGGCTTACCTCTTCAGTTAACAAACTGCTATTCCTGAGCGCCCTGCACAATAAAAGAAACGTATATACAATATATATGGACAAACAAAGATAAGGAAAACAAAGGTTAATAACATAAGAAAGACATAAAAAAAATATAAAATTGTAAAGTGTTACTAATTTTCAGCATATATAGTATGATCAAAACATACAGTTGATAAATTATATAAATACTGTCCAAATACTAATTACAGCCGTTGAAAGCAAAATGAGGTAATATACTGGAGAATTTTAAATGGAGATAGATTGAGTGAGAGCAAATAAAGCTAGTAAAGATAGAGCGAGAGTGGAGGAGAGGTAAATAGAGGAAGAGGAGGGGGGAAACAATGGAGTACCACGGTATTACAGGAAAATGAGTCAGCAAACATTCTTCCCCTTAGAAAAGTGTACATGTACGCTACAGAATACACGGCAAAAATGGGAGAGAGGTAGAAAAGGGAGAGGAGGACAAGGAGGATGGAAGTGAGAAGGAGAGAGAAACAGACAGAAGCGGAGACAGACAGACAGAGAAAGACAAAGAAAGACAGACAGAGAGAGAGAGAGAGATCATATATTCCTGGACATGTATTGATATAGTAATCATTTACTTTGCAATATCTTCAGATAATTATGTGGGAGCTGCCACTTAATTCCTCTTAAATTTTAATTCACATGGTGGTACTAATGTATTTCCGTACGTAACAATGGAATCACTTAAATGCCGAGCACAGATTACTCCTATCACTCAAATGTTTTAAAGCAACTGTTTGTATGGGTGTAGGACAAAGTATGCCCGAGAACAACCACCCTCCTGAAAATTACACCCTGTGTTTAGTATGTATGTAAGGATCGAGATCTGGCATAAGGACTCAAAGGGGTGAATGGATTAGGAAAACATTGAAGAAATTATAAAAAGACGACCCGTTTCTTGAAGAGAGAGAGAGAGAGAGGGGGGGGGGGGGAGGGGTTGGGTTCAGTGATATTTTTGTTGACAGGTACAGCAATATTTTAAGAGAATATAAATAATAAAAATGTTTCTGTTTTTGCTTCTGAATTATAATGTCAACTTCATAAAGCCCGGTGCCTTCCTTAAATGCTACCCATTTCCAATATTTGTTGTTTTATATATGGCTAACATATCAAATTACTTTCTAATTCCAGGATAATGGTCAACTCCTTGTAGAGAAATGTCAGCTATCTACCGAGATGACTGCCAGATTATGGTCCTGTCTCAGATCCTTCACCTCACTGAACCATCTCACCATCTCAGACTCCTCTCTCAGTTTCCCTCCATCTCCTCCTGAGCTTCCATCCGTCACAAAGCTATCAGCTGAGAGTGTGACGTCACAAAGCTATGAAGTTCTGCTCTCATCGCTTCCTGGCTTGAGAGATATCGATATCACTACCGATGATCCAGAGAGGGACATACCTCAGATCACGGCTAGTCTTCGTCGGACTGGAGGACAGCAGCTCACACGCATCGACCTTACAGCACCGTCATCACTCCCATCATCAGAGAAGCAGTGTGTATCGAGAGAGACGATGAGAAGACTGGGTCTCCTGATCAGAGAACAAACCAAGAACCTACAGTGGCTTTGTCTATCCAGAGTGAAGGGCACGGACGAGGGAGATTTGGTTAATCTCGTCGAGTGTTGCAAACATGTGAAGATGATGAATCATCTAATGTGAGTTTATTGTACACATCTTTCGTCAGTGAATAATATTAATAAAAATAATAACAATAATGTTGGAAGCCCCCCAAAAAATAAAATAAAAAATAAATAAAATAATAATAATAAAATAAAAATGAGTATTGATATTAACAATGATGATATAATTAACATTAATAGTTATAATACCTATAATAATCATTGATGAAAACCTCATTTTTAATGCTAAAAGTATCAAACATCTTGAACTCCAGATGGTGTTTTCCGATTTAGTTTACAATGACACATAGCCTCTAACTAAAGGCGCTTAATTTGTACTTTTGTTGTGAATTTATTTTAAATATACCTGTTTTATTGGATGTTTACTATTGATTTAATAACTTCGTTCATGGTTTCAAGAATAGCTTGAGAGTCTGTCAGCTGGAAAGTAGCAAATTCGCCAACCTTTTCATGACATCGTATACATGATAACATGAAGATGACATGAATTTCTGAAAGATAGCAAGGGCTTTGAATGCCATTATATTTAGTACAAACATGTATGTGTATCATTTTCAAGAACAAAATTGGCTGGAAATATACCAAAACAAATTCTTAACGATCATCTTGATGTCTTGCATGTGTTCAGCTGGTTTATTATGTTTCTGTCCATCACAATGCCCTACTCTTTCTTCTGATCTATTTAAATGACCTACTAAATTCCTCCATAAATTATTGTTTGCAGCTGAATTGACCACTCTTTTCAAATTGGAAAATCTTGTCTTGATTTAGTAGAAATAACTGAGAATATCACATTTAATCACTGGTGTGATGCCAAGAATATAATTGTCAACATTAAGAAAAAATAAATGTATTAGTATGAAGCCAAAACGCATGTCTGTTACTGTCGAAGGTCAGTCTGTATGAACGATCATATTTTTGAAAGAAGTGCATGTTTCGTCGTGCGTTGGGATTCGTATTCATATGCATTTCACTTCGGTCGATCATGTCAACTCTGCGTGTATTGTACCCCGCATAGAAATAGAAAATCTGTACGGAGTGCGTCATTTTGTTCTGGTCAGGCTACTTATGTTACTATATCATTCAGAAGGGGGGGGGGGGGTGGTCAACCCCCTCTTTTCTTTTTTAGTGTGGATTTTGGAGAAACACCCCTTATTTTATTTTATTTTTTTGTTTAAGTAAACAACAAAATATGCTAATTGGTGACCTTACCGCCCCCCCCCCCCCTAACGGAACGAAATGTCAACCGGTCACATTTTCAAATTTCGGGACGCAAAACAAAAAATTATGCTAATGGGTGACCTAAAAAAGGTGACTTTACCACCCCCCCCCCCCCTTCCTAACATAACGAACCGTAAACCGGTCAGATGTTAAAATTCCGGGGGAAAAAATTCCTCTTACCCCCCCCCCCTCCCCCAATAGTTACAGGGGCACTTATCGCACTTAAAAAGTGGAATTTATTACTAACGAAAATTGGTCGTTCATCAAAGCAAAAGGGTCAACTCTCACATTAGAATAGGAATATTTATCAGAGGGATAAGAGCATTTATGAGAAGGAGAAAGGGGCACTTATTAAAAATTTAAGGAGGCTCTTTTGAGGTACTCGAAGAAAAGGGGCACCATGCCGCCCCCCCCCCCCTCCTTCCGGCTGGAGTGCCGCCTCTATGCGTGTTTAAATATAATTTTAAGAAGCATATTAATTATAAGAGTGACACATCGTGGTAGAGTTGTCGACGCACCCGTATGTGCTTGCAGAAGAATAGGGCACGCATGGAACCGAAGACTGAATTCGGTCCCGTGCTCGCCCTATTTATGTTGTCAAACAGAAATAAATAAATCAAATCAAATCAGATCAAATCAAACTTATTTCTTCATACTTCATACTGTTAACCCAAATAATGCCAGGTAAATTATTTTCGTGTTGATTTTTTACATTCTAGCTGTACACAAATAATATTCAGGTGATCGGTACACTTTAACCGTACATGCACTCATCTACAAATTAACATGTGCAATTAACATCTTCGTTCAATTCCTCTGTTTTATACGCAATTTACACTTCATTTATATGTTGCAGGCTTCTTGGCTGTGGGACAAACTCAGACGGTAGACTAAGCCTTCACATCACTGGTCTTAACAAGTCAGAGAAGTCACTCAGGGTGATTGCATTGCATGTAAGTTACCTACTAAGTATATCGATTGCTACATGAATGCAAGGGTTCTAGGACAATTACCCCCTGGACAATCACCCACCTCTTTCCCCCTGGAAAATTACCAACGGGAAAATTACCCCACCCTGAAAATAACCCCCTTAGACAATCACACCCCTCCCACTCGGAGGACAATTCCCACCTAAAAATTACCCTTTTAGACAATCGCCCCTCCCCCCCCCCCCGAACAAAAATAAAACCGAATTATTATCAGGATGAACTTCCGATTTAATGAACAGGGGGAAATTTTCAGGGGGGGGGGGGATTGTCCTCAGGGGTGGTTGTCCTTTGTTGTTCCCGAGGGGGGGGGGTAATTGTCCTCGGGGGGGGGTGGTGGTGTCCTTGGAGGGTAATTTTTCGGGGGTGGTTGTCCTTTGGGGTAATTGTCCTGTTACGGAATTCAAGTATATCATTGGACAGTGTAACATACATTTATTTAAATGTATATCATGTGTATAGCGTGTTTGTAAAAATATAGTGGCATCCTGTCTATTGTTATATTTTATAGGATGTAGGCGCTGCATGTACATGTTAACTACAAGATTATAATATTATGCTTCCGATGACCCTACATTTACAAAAGCTTGAAAATAAAATTGAAATTAACATTAACACAAACCGTGAAGGACCGGTATGTTTGGAACCATCCACGAACCCACCGGCCCGTCATATCATGCAATAAAGAGACAGGTAAAATGAAAATCACCCATTCGCAGATCAGATTCACATGTATGCAAAACAAAGTGATTGACTTATTGGCCATATATATGTATATTATCTGTACCGTTTTATTTAAAGCAGGCTTACCTCTTCAGTTAACAAGCTGCTATCCCTGAGCGCCCTGCACAATAAAAGTAACGTATATACAATATACATGGACTTCATAAGTACATATTGAACTCACAATTACATAACAAACAAAGATAAGGAAAAAAGATTAATATAAATTAAACATAAGAAAGACATAAAATAATTATAAGATTGTAAAGTGTTACTAATTTTCAGCATATATAGTATGATCAAAACATACAGTTGATAAATTATATAAATACTGTCCAAATACTAATTACAGCCGTTGAAAGCAAAATGAGGTAATATACTGGAGAATTTTAAATGGAGATAGATTGAGTGAGAGCAAATAAAGCTAGTAAAGATAGAGCGAGAGTGGAGGAGAGGTAAATAGAGGAAGAGGAGGGGGTAAACAATGGAGTACCAGGGTATTATAGGAAACATGAGTCAGCAAACATTCTTCCCTTTAGAAAAGTGTACATGTACGCTACAGAATACACGGCAAAAATGGGAGAGAGGTAACAAAGGAAGAGGAGGAGAAGGAGGATGGAAGTGAGAAGGAGAGAGAGACAGACAGAGGCGGAGACAGACAGACAGAGAGAAAAAAAGAGAAAGACAGAGAGAGAGAGAGAGAGATCATATATAGTAATCATTTACTTTGCAATGTCTCCAGATAATAATGTGGGAGCCGCCACTTAATTCCTCTTAAATTTGAATTCACATGGTGGTACTAATGGATTTCCGTACGTAACAATGGAATCACTTAAATGCCGTGCACAGATTACTCCCATCACTCAAATGTTTTAAAGCAACTGTTTATATGGGTATTGGACAAAGTACGCCCGAGAACAACTACCCTCCTGAAAATTATCCCCTGTGTTTTAAATTCAAATTCAAATTCAAATTTATTCATGTTTCCAACAAAACATTACAAATCAATTATAAGCATTTAAAACAAATGTAAGAATACATTTTAGTATGTATGTAAGGATCGAGATCTGGCATAAGGACTCAAAGGGGTGAATGGATTAGGAAAACATTGAAGAAATTATAAAAAGACGACCTGTTTCTTGAAGAGAGAGAGAGAGGGGGGGGGGGATGTTACACCCACAAATGTAATAACGCCCACAAATGTAATAACACTTTACCCACAAATGTAATAACACTTTACCCACAAATGTAATAATTTCACCCACAAATGTAATAATTTTGAATCGCCCACAAATGTAATAATGACTTTACCCACAAATGTAATAAATTTGAAGTGATATTTTGTCGAATTTGTTCAAAACTAAAACCCTGTAATAAAGCATGGGTATAGCGCAGTCTTTACTCCAGACCCGGTTATTTCAAAAAATTAAAAAAATCTTCAAAAGTAAGACCCCATAATCCCTTTCCTGTGGAATAACATGAGATTCGAGCGTAGTCTTTCCTCCAGACACGGTTATTCAAAAGTAAAAAAAAAAAAAAAAAAAAAAACTTTTAAACTAAGACCCCACCATCTTCCAAACTAAGACCCGGTAATAAAGCATGGGGTTAGAGCGTAGTTTTTCTTCCAGACCCGGTTATTTCAAAACTTTTTAAAAATGTTCAAAAATAAGACCCCATCATCTTATTCCTGTGGAAGAACATTTAAGGTCACTCATTCGATTACTTTTTTTTTCTACGAACATTGAATTCCAGGATATTTGTGGGCATTAGAATATTTACATGATTAAAAAATTGTCGACGAACGAACCATCGAATCGGTCCCTCCTCTGTGTGTTATATATATGGACCATTTTGACTGATTCGTCAGTTCGTGTGACTAATCATTTATTTGTGACGTGTTGTATCCACATATGTAATAATGTAATTTATTTTTAAATGAAACAAAAAGAGGAATAAGATGGTGGGTCTTAGTTTCGAAGATTTGTTTAAATTTCTATTTCTTTTGAAATAACCGGGTCTGGAGGAAAGACTACGCTCTATACTCATGTTATTCCACAGGAATGAGATGGTGAGGTCTTAGTTTGAAGATTTTTTTGTTGTTTGAAATGACCGAGTCTGAAGTAAAGACTACGCTCTAATCCCATGCTTTATTACCGGGTCTTAATTTGGAAGATGGAGGGGTCTTAGTTTAAAAGGTTTTTTCTTTGTTTTGTTTTGTTTTGTTTTGTTTTGATTTTTTGATTTTTTTTTTTTTTTTTACTTTTGAATAACCGGGTCTGGAGGAAAGACTGCGCTCAATACTCATGTTCTTCCACAGGAATAAGATGATGGGGTCTTATTTTTGAAGATTTTTCAAAAGTTTTGAAATAACCGGGTCTGGAAGAAAAACTACGCTCTAACCCCATGCTTTATTACCGGGTCTTAGTTTGGAAGATGGTGGGGTCTAATAGTTTACAAGTTTTTTTTTTTTTTTTTTAACTTTTGAATAACCGTGTCTGGAGGAAAGACTACGCTCTATTCTCATGTTATTCCACAGGAAAAGGATTATGGGGTCTTAGATTTGAATATTTTTAAATCTGTTTGAAATAACCGAGTCTTGAGTAAAAACTGCGCGCTATACCCATGCTTTATTACAGGGTTTTAGTTTTGAACAAATACGACAAAATATCACTTCAAATTATTACATTTGTGGGTAAAGTGGTTAATACATTTGTGAGTGAAATTATTACATTTGTGGGTAAAGTGTTATTACATTTGTGGGTAAAGTGTTATTACATTTTGGGGCGTTATTACATTTGTGGGCGTTATTTCATTTGTGGGTGTAACACCCCCATTTGTGGTTGATTCAAAATTGTTACATTTGTGGGTGAAATTATTACATTTGTGGGTAAAGTGTTATTACATTTTGGGGCGTTATTACTGTACATTTGTGGGTGTAACAGGGGGGATGGGGTTCAGTGATATTTTTGTTGACAGGTACAGCAATATTTTAAGAGAATATAAATAATAAAAATGTTTCTGTTTTTGCTTCAGAATTATAATGTCAACTTCATAAAGCACGGTGCCTTCCCTTAAATTCTACCCATTTCCAATATTTGTTGTTTAATATATGGCTAACATATCAAATTACTTACTTATTCCAGGATAATGGTCAACTCTTCGTAGAGAAATGCCAGCTATCTACCGAGATGACTGTCAGATTGTGGTCTTGTCTCAGATCCTCCACCTCACTGGACCATCTCACCATCTCAGACTCCTCTCTCAGTTTCCCTACATCTCCTCCTGAGCTTCCATCCGTCACAAAGCTATCAGCCGAGAGAGTGACGTCACAAAGCTATGAAGGTCTGCTCTCATCGCTTCCTGGCTTGAGAGATATCGATATTACTATCGATGATGCAGAGAGAGACATACCTCACATCACGGCTTGTCTTCGTCGGACCGGAGGACAGCAGCTCACAGAGATCAAGCTTAGAGCACCGTCATCACTCCCACCAGAGAAGAAGAGTGTATCGAGAGAGACGATGAGAGGACTGGGTCTTCTGATCAGAGAACAAACCAAGAACCTGCAGTGGCTAGGTTTGTTCAGAGTGAAGTGCACAGATGAGGAAGAATTGGTTTACCTCATTGAGTGCTGCAGACATGTGAAGACGATGTCAGAGCTGAGGTAAGTTCTTGTTCAACTCTTGTATAAAATAGATTAAAATCCTACTAGATTTCTCTAGACGATAATGTTTAGTTAGTTTGCAGTGAGAAAGCATAATGATACGAATGCGTCAAGGGGTGAAAAGATTAAAACGTGGGCGTTACCTCCAAGTTAGGATGGGTTTTGTTTTACTATTGCTCTCAATTGTTATTTTTGAATTGTCATTGTCATATGGAAACGTTGTATCATCCGCTCAATCTGACTTGCGTGCATAGAACAAATAGGCATTTTTCCATGAAAAAGTGAAGTTTTCTCAAATGTGCGTTTCTTTCCAGCACTGGGGCGCCCGGAAGTCACTCGGGTAACATTTTATAAAGTATAATATAAAAAGACCATATGCAAATTTTCTGTACTTTTGTCGGAAAAAATACATTTATCCAGCACAATGTCGTCTCTTTTTGCGTTGGAGAAGAGCAAATAGCGAGTTTCAATCACACTTTGGCCGCTCTCACAAGCTCTCACTCGTTTCACTGTGGTCAAGAGACTTTGGGGCAAGCGGTTAATGAAAATACTAATCGTTAGCTTTCTTCTGGTATCAAACTTATTTTGATTGATTGTATAATTTTGTCGGAATAAAGGAGACAAAAAGGCTCGACCTATAACTTATCAGTGTCTGAATTGACCTTTTGACCTTGAATTCCCTGATGCAAGCGCACTAATGACGTCATCTCCGCTAAATCGGTGTCTTTTATCGTAAAATGCGACACTTTCACAATGTTTATACATCTTTTTTTAATTATTAGTAAGATATGACATATTTTTTCTGATATCACTGAAGTTTTTGGTTTTATTCAATGAGTAATTTTAAAATAAGACCCATTTTACTGTTTTAATTTACTAGATCGTACCATTAAAGTCGCAGGGTAGAAAGATGCATTTTCCAACCGAGCCAAATTTAATTTACGTTCCGACATTCTGTTAAATGGGTTCGTGTTGTTAAGAATTCACTGCTTTCTGCTCCAACAAACGTCCACATGCGGAGTCGTTTATCAACTAAATTATTCAAATTTATGGATGCTTCCTAGCTTCCCAGGTGTTTGTGTTGCTGTTGAAGCATTTCATTCACCTACTATCATGCTTTGTACTTATTCAAATTTATGAATGCTTGAACCTCCCCAGGTGTTTGTGGTGTTTATGCATTTCATTCACCTGTTATTATTCTTTGTACTCCAATTGTTAGAATACGAAATGCATTTGGGTTTTATAGTTCCATGCAATAAGTAAGTCAATAAAAGAGTATGTTCTGCACAATAAAAACAATGTGTGTCCCTATTGTACAATGTAATGTGTCCCCTCATTTTGTAATAGTTAATTTACCCATTCACATAATGGAACTACCTGCCCGATGAAGCCAGTGACCTATGACCCCTGAGCGCTCAACACCGTGTGGGAGTCAGTTCGTGATCAAATTCTTTTATGAGACAAATACAAGCAAACGTTTCCATATGCAGTCGCAATGAATAGATTGAATTTGAATACCTGTATTGAAAATTCAAAATTTTGATATACAGTTGCATGTTTAAGTATAAACCGTCGGAAGGTAAAAAAATGTAAGTCCATTTTGACTTTAACTAAAAATCATATCCTGATAAAATTAATTATCATTATCATAAATTGTCATGATTATTAATATTATTATTATTATTGTTATTTTGCCACTACTATCATCATTACCATAATTTATTATTATTGCATTTACTACTGTTAATATCATCATCATGTTATTATTGTCACTATCTTATTAGTTATCATCAGTATCAATATTTCGGGGTGCAAGTACGTGTTTTATTTTTAGGCAGAATGGCGAATCACCGAATACCGGCAGCGAATTCAAAAGTGTTGCGCTCTAGCTGCAATGAACCGTTTAAGACAAACTGTCCTTTTTTAAATTATTCTACATTGTTTTTTTTCGGATGCATCGTCTAACGAACATCAAGTTCCATGAGGTGGCATGTATGCATGTATGCCTCAGCCGCCCCCCCCCCCCCTCCTGCCACGGCCATCGTCAGCTCTTACTCTTCGACTCAGAATTTGTGAATTTTCGACGCTTAAGCAATACAAGGCCAAGCTTGGATATGACTATTTTTCCCCTTTTCTCCCGCTGGAGGGTGTTTCATCAACTAAATTTAATGTCGATTTTAAAAATCAATTTTTGAGGCAGAATCACTTTTGGCTTACAACTGATGCTCGTGAGCTGTTTCATCGAATCAGATTTAAGCTAGAATTGATTTTTAAAAATTTTAGGTTAAATGTAAAAGGGCTCTGTAATCAAGGCTAGCCAATTTTGGGTCAATTAACGACAACATTGCGTCGCTAAACTACTGCAAGACAAGAGCTCCTCGAAAAGTAAGTAGATCTAAATTCCGTTCTGTTGATACAAAAATTGGTTTTTTGGTAGAAGTAAAGTATTCCTCTTATTTCAACCGAACGATATTTCAAATAAATATCAACTAAAATCATTCCCCAACTGAGCTAAACTTCAGTTAACTCTTCAAATTGCACCGGTTCATGCATTTCCGTCCCATTCATATAAATAGCCTAGCATCTACATTCATGCATGTTTAACTGTACTTGTCTAACGATGTTGAATATTTGGTTAGGACATTTTAGACATATAGTTTATTTGTGCATTTGATAACAAAATGAGTCTACCACGGCTTTTAGAATCATCGCGTTGTATGGTTTTGCCGATAAGTTTAGTGCTTATAATTGTAGATTTATTTAGGCTTAGATTCCGAATCTACTTTGTTTTTTTGCCGCTAGCCTAGGCAGTGCGGTAGCCCTTGTTTCGTGTTAATAATAGCAATCAACGCTATCATTGTTTTAACGTTCACATGTTATGAAAGACAATTAGACTCATAGTGTCAGACCCTAGACCAAGTTAGATCTTGATCAAGGTCTTGATGTATCATGTAGATTTAGTCTACATGATACTAGATCTAGGGTAGATATCTACACTGCACCCTTTGTGCAGGACTAACTTAGATATAATACAGTTGGAAGTTAGAGTTATTCCCTTAGTCCTAGATTTTGACTACTTGTATATTTGTGACATCTAAATTAACAGAAGTTAGGTCTAGTCTACATATAACAATACAAGTTAGTTTTTAGACTAGATGTAGAATGATATGTAGGTCTAGTACTAGTAGGCTCATGTATCGAGCTCTATATTTTGTTTTTCTTTCAGAGTCAGAGATGGAGTGGACCTGAACATTTGAGTCATATCCAATAAATAGACCTCTAGTCTAAGACTTCTCTCCCACCGTGTCTTCAACGTCTTGGACTAACTTCTCATCCTACCCCGGCCCCGAGGAAAGGGTTTGGATCTGCATAATGTAATCCAGTTCAACGTGTACTGCAAGATCCTACCGTGCTAAATGGCCTTGTTATGTAATTTTCTTAGCAAAGTTTGAACACCGACATTAAAATAACGGTGAGGTTTTTTGATTTCTTCTTTTTCTAGACCTACATAGATATGAATTACTAACTTGTTGTTGAGTTTATAGTCTTGATATTCATTTTTGATAAAGGGTTAAGATACCGGATATTGGATTTTACAATAACAAACTGAAAATTCTGTGTTCTTAATTTAAGAGGAAGCCAACCATGACAAGTCAAAAACATAAATAAATTACTAAATCAGCCAGATTTGATCAATATTGTATGTAACATGGGGCAGCAATTTAAGTATACATGTAAATACGTGGTTGAACAAACTCTAATAGTAATAAGCATATGCATAATGTAAGCTTCAACCTGTTTGTTATATACCAGTTGAGGTATCTCTTTCTCTTCTTTTCACCAGAGGGTATTTTTTTATCAAATCTCTGTACGATAGGTTTGGTTCAAGATCAGATTATCCAAGATTAAGATTAGACTGCTGTAGAGTCAGATTACAAATGAAAGCTAAAGTTTAAGATCTACACATTCAAGATCAATATTTTAAAGAAATGTTTGGGATCAAAATCAAAATCAAGATGAGTCCAAAATGTGTATTATAAAAAGAGGTTCCCGTTCCATAGTCCAATTGATACGATTATCACATTTTCTAAAACTTCCAATGTGGTTAGTGACATAGTGGTTTGAAATGTTTCTTTTTCTTCAGTGGAACACATTAGATTAGGTAAAGTGACAACTATTTTTCTGAGAAATATATTTGCTCTCTCTATGGTATAATTATGTATATGTCTGTTTGATTCTCACCAAATGGTTATGAAAAGATAAAACAAATTCCAAAGCCTAAAAATCAATTATGTATTATTTTTTCAAACAAAACTGGTTTCGTATCAATATTTTTAAAGAATATTTGTTATCCTTCTACTTTACTTATTTTCCAATCAAATAAATTGACATGAACAAATACAAAAATTGAAAAATTACACTAGTATTAATTACTTTTTTTTATTGCATAACTTTCAATTCCAAATTCTAGACTGCAGAGCTTGAATCCCCTGCAACGTTATGCTTCATATGGAACATCAGCCAGCCTACAGATACAAGCTCCCTTTTCTAACTCTAAGCAAGAGGGACCACAATGCTAAAACAGATCGTGGACTGGTCGCTTTCTCATTTTACTACGACTTCCGGTGAAACAGATTTTCAAATAAATTCATCTGAAGATATTAAAAGTGCTCCAGTCTGTGTACTAATATTCGCCATCGAGTATGATATTATTGGTTTGATAAGATTTTATCAAGTAATATTTTAAAGGAAGTAAACAAATTAATGATACTTCCAAGAATTCTATTCTATTTTTTAAATAGAATTGTAGAATCTTGCAGAAGAAAAAAGAAAACAACTAATTACAGTTGAAAGATAAAACTAAAATAATAATCCATATTAAGTTTAATAGCTCTGCAATTTAAGCCTGTACTTTCGAGAGATATCTTGCTAAGTGTTGGTGCTGATCTTCAAAGCTATGATTCTTTCATGGAGGCTGTTGTTTCTAAACTTACATTACATACATGTAGATAAATCCGTTCATGGTGATAAATCTTAAAATATCAAATTGGACATTTTAAAGTATAGCAATTCATCTGAGCAGCAGTTGGGCCAATTTGGAAATCTTAGTAGAGTTTCTGTTGGCATGAATATGTGTCGATAATTACCCGTTGATACCTGAATTGGATATTCTTAGCAATTGCACAAGAACAAATACAAAAGAAATAACCGAACATTTTAATTGCAGTGAAAACAGATTTGTTCGGCACTAAATAATATATCAACTCGGATTCATGTTGTCCTTAACAAAATCTCAAAGCTGATAGAAAAAAAAATTGATAATTAACTTCGTATAGATAAACTGTTATATCAAGAATTTTTGTTTCATCAACTGCATGACCTTACATGACAATGTATATTACCCTTAGATTAACAACCATATTACTATAGTTACAGCAATCCTTACCACAAATCTTACTCTTTTAATCTCCACCAATGTACCTCGACTAGACAGTGGCAGATATTAGCTGCAATAGTTTTAACAACCGGTTGTCACTTAAAGAGCAGTACTTTCATTTGTGTCATTGAAAATGTTCTTATTGTATCCTCTGAAATAAATTGCTTTTACTCATCATTTGTAAACATGTAGATTTTCATGCATTAAAGCATAAGGATAGCTATAAGACTTTTAAGCTTTACAAATTTGTGTAAATGTTATTTTGTATTTGAGCAATGTATTGTTTGTCATTTAATATGAAAAAATGGGTTATGCACAAATTGAATGGATGAGATTGTGCGCTAACGCATAATTAGTAATTATTAAATGATGATAAAGGGCAATAATATGTGATTCAATGATGGTGTGTTTGTTAGAGTGATTAGATAACCTATCAGTGATTTTGTTAGAAGCCAGTGGTTATTATTTGTATTTTTACTTTATTTATTAATTATTATTATTATTATTATTATTATAACTGTTTTGTTGTTTGGGGGGGGGGGGGGATGTGAAAGAACAAAACAATCACTTTGAAAGAGACAGAAAGCAAAGAGTTGTGATAGCAGTATGGATGTGTGTTAATGAGAGAAAGAGAGAGAGTATGTGAATGGAATAAGGGCACAAATTTATAAACAAATAATTAATGGCCGAAAATTTGCCTTTAATTTTGTACAAAATTCTCCATTCTCCGATACATAAGAACATTGTTAGCCTTCATTTACGCCTTACAAGCAATTAATGCTTGAACATATCGGATTAATAATGGGATGATTCTTGTTTAAATTCGTTTTATTTAAAGAGGGTTACTCTCTCAGTATTAAAACTGTTTCCTGGGAAACCCTGTAACAAATACACTGAAAGGAAATTGAACAAAGGTTAAATACATATCACATATCATATCATGGATTCGTTTTTTATGTTTTTGTTTTTAAAATTGTATACACCAGAATATACAAAAATTACTCCTTTGTTTTTTATTACCGAAATAAACAGTCTCTAGGATTAACAAAAAAACAACGATAAAATTGATTTTAAAACTTAAATGGATCACTTGAATACTTTTTTCTGGGGAGGGGGATGAAACGGACTAAAATTGATATCAATTTTAGGCCCTTAAAATTTATATCAACACTTTTAATATCAATTGTAAGGCTTGATGAAACAGCCCCATTATCATCCCCCTTCCCGGAATTTGTAACTTTTGTCGCTAAGCAAATTAAATGAGGCCTATAAAATCAAATCATTCATGGGAAAAAAATCTGATATATAAATCCGAACATGAAAATACTAAGAGTATCATATTTTACGCATTCTCTGTCTGTTTTTCTTTCTTAATTTCTATGTTCTTTGTATGTCCCTTTACTATATATATTCATCTCTCTTATGCCCCCTCCCTTTATTGCTCTCTCTCTCTCTCTGCTTCTTTCTCTTTACTCTAAGACCCAACGCACCTTACCTCCATCACTCTGTTTTCTGAACATAGGTTATGGTGGTGTGGAACTGAAGAGGGCGGCAGACTGGAATCTCATATCAAAGGTCTTCAAGCATCATTAAGAGGCAACCTCGATGTGTCGCTTTTTCATGTAAGTATCGCTCCACGTTGTGTGCACTGTACACTTTCACTATTTCTTATTTTCATCTGTATAATGACCGCTATGATGCAAATATTGTTCTGTATTAGCGTTTTTGATATTCAATTTCTATATTTTCTTTCCATTTTTTGGCCCATTTTCTTTGTTAACGTTTCCTTAGTGTTATTTTTTTTCTTCTTGTAAAATCATCCCCTTCTGCTTGGTAAGTTTTTTAAACTGTTTTATATTTTGAGTTTTGGTATCATACTCTTTTGTCTCTGTCGAGGGTCTCTGTCTTTATTGTTGTTGATGATTGTTATTCCATTTCCTAGACACTAAATGCTCAACAGAATATCGAAACGTTGCTAAATGACATAATTTATATTTCTTCTCTCCCATCTGTTCCTATTACGTTTTTACACGTATACTTCACGTATACTTCACTTTGTTTCCTCCGTCTGGATTTGCACTTCAACATTCTATCAAATATTTCATCAAATATTATCTTCGTTTTCGGTGTTGTTTCGATAGTACGATTTTTTAGTATGATTTATTTTCTTTATTCCTTGCATGAATTTGAGAAGTTTCTTTCTTTAATCACTTCATTGTTGGGTGTTTTTTTTTTTTTTTTTTTTGGGGGGGGGGGGTAGGGGTGGTGCTACTATCGTTATAACATGAGCTCATTCACTTGACCTTATTTGCTGTGTTTCGGTTCTTTTAACTTGTTTTGTTTGTTCAATTAAATTGTTATTTTCATTTGTGCTACCACTCTTAAACCATTTCTTAATTGCACCATTGATTATTTCTGTGTTTAATGTTGTATGCTTTTTAATACTGCCCCCCCCCCTCCCGTTGCTCTCCGGTTGTCTCTTTCTCTCTATTTGGAGCGTACTTTATCTGCATCAGAGTCGGTGCTCACGGGGAGGGGCACAATGCCTCCTGTTTTTTTTTCAAGTACACCAGAAGCGCTTCCTTTTACGTAAGAAAATTGTTCATTTTTATTGTACCGCTATTTGTTTGCAATAAATGTCCTTTCCCCTTTTATATGTCCCCCTCATCAAGTTTGCAAGGTGCCTTTTACTTTGACAAACGAACCTTTTCCTTTCTTATGAATTCTCTTTTCCCGTTTTTCTAACTGCCCATTTTAATTTCTGATGTATGCCTTTTATTTGATTGACTATTAAATAGGCTTATTGAGAACATTCCGTGATCTTAATCATACAACTAAATTGACACGAATAACAATAACAATCATGCACATATTAAAAAAATTATATATATACAAATTAAAACAAAGATATATATAGACCATGTCAATTTCTCAGCATTAATGAGAAAGAGAAGAAGCGAAAGGCAGAGGAGAGAAGAGATTAGTAGAAGAGTAGAGAATAAAGCTAAGCAGAGCGACCGAGGAATAAAAAAAGGTTGGAGAGCCAGAGAGGTGGAAGAGGGTGGATAGGAGAGGGGAGGTACACCATAGGTTAATACATTGACCATAGCTCTTATAAATCACGTATCTGTCTTTATTTACACGGAATATATAAACATGTATGTTACAAGTGCAATTCTTCTTGAACACTAAATAGGAATGAAATGAATATAATAGGGTGAAGGAAGAACAGGAATGATAGAAGCGGAAAGAGGGAAACTGGCAAAGGAATAGAATGAGACCAAGAAAAAAGTAACGAGGGAGATAAATCTAGAGCGAGAGAGAGAGAGAGAAAAAAAAAGTTTTAGGTAAGAAGTATTGGTATATCATAGGAATAGATAGTTCGCTATGTTATTATTCATTCATAATTTTGTTTCATACATAGAATATATAAACAAGATATATTAATATTAAATAATTTTTTTACGTACTGTAACATTGAATTATAATTAAATAAATAGATGGGTAGAAGGAGAGGAGGAGGAGAGAAAAAAAATGGGAGAGAAGGAGAGGAGAAAAGTAGCAGAGGAATATGCTGAGATTTAGAAGGATACAGAGGGAGATTGAGAGGTATAGGAAGGAGAGGGAAATAGGGGGGGGGGGAAGGGGGTTGAGGAAAGTTCGAAGTAAAACAAAAATCGGGGACATGGTGGATTTCTATGAGTAATGATACGATTCGACTGCAAGTCATATAACTAATTCTTTACTTTTACAGAAAATATTGAGCAACTGTTACAAAATACATTTCATAATCCTCTGCAATAATTCCGCAACCGTCTGAAAATCACTCAAAACCCGTTAATGAATAAAAATCGGATGAGTATTTGTCAACATTATCTTCACTCTTCAGTTATTTTCCCCTCGCCGACGTCCTTTCGTAACAAATCTGGTTTCTGATCGATAACTTTAGTAATGTTTGACGGATTTTAATGAAATTTGATATGAAGGTACATGGTATCAAAATACAGCCCAAGTTCGATTTCGGGGTTTGTAGGTCAAAGGTCATAGCTCATTAAATATGCGCATCTGGTTTCCGTTCGATAATTTAAGTAATGTTTGACAGATTTTAATTAAATTTGATATGAAGGTACATGGTATAAAAATACAGCCTTAGTTCGATTTCGGAGTATGTAGGCCTAGGTCAAAGATGAAAGGTCATAGCTCATTTAATATGCAAAAATACGTAATAATTATATATGCGAAAATGTGGTTAACTTCCTTTCCTAGTAATATAATAGTATAGTCTAATGAAGGTAACTTGTTCTGACGTATATAGACCATTTGTCCCCTGCGAGGGGATGCTACGCTTTGCGTTGACTTGTTCATTTTGCGACCATGACGGTACTTAGAGGATTCATCGAAGCTCACGAATCGTCCATCCAGAAAATGGAGAGGGGGGGGGGGGAGAAAGATGAAGAGAGAGGAGAGGTGTAGCGGTCTAGTGTATACGCCAACGGACTTTGGATCACATGGTTCGCGGTTCAAGTCCCGCAGTAATCTACATATGTCACTCTCCACCTAGGCTAGGTGTTAAATGGGTACCCGGTGATGCCCGTATAAAGCGAATGTGAATGTGGTTGGAGTTTTTAAAATGGCGCCTGAGCCAGATTTCTCCCCATGGAGCAGAGCGTGTGCAATTTCATGTGCGGATTAGCAATACAATCGTATCCATTTCTATCGAAATTAAATGAGATTTGTTTCGCAGGGTATATGTAAATGCTGCTATTTGTTACATCAATTAGCCCCCCCCCCCTTAAAGCCACTATCAGTGATTAGACCCATGCTACGTCATTGGATTGAGGCCCTGTGTTTTCATATAATGCTAACTAATACTGAACATATAGATCTATCTTTATTAACAATTATCATTATGAAATAAGGGACCTGAAATAGTAAATTCGCTATTTGGTTGATGAAGTGATGTATGAGAGTTGCCTTCTTTCTTTTCAGGATGATTTTACTTAGGTTTATTAGTTAAGCGTCATGTTGTATGCTGATAAGAAAATTAGGGAATCACATAGCTAATAAGTCATTTTCTGCTTTCTGTAACAGGACCCCTACTATCGGCCCATTATGGCTCAGGTATAGCAAATGAAACAAATCATGATAACCTGGACAGGACGTTACCTATAACACTGTTTTCTGTTTCATCTTTATTCAAAAGTCCCCAGCTAGAGAATAATTGAATTCAATGGTGCCTTTGGGAAAGAATTCCTTATATTTTACAATAATACACATCATTACCTAGAAAGAAATAGGAACCACAAACAGGAATTCATCAACAAAACTGACATTTGTCATTGCGAACATAGAATAAAACGTAGCATCTTTGAAATAAAGATATAAAGAGACCAAAGCTCTTGATCTTATCATATGTAAAATCCAGTGAATACGTAAACAATGCACTTCAGTATGTCGTTGAATATTATTCTTCCTATCGTAATTCCAAATATGTTTTCTCGTTCAGGATGGCTATGAGCATCATGAGTACCACATTACCCACACTGATTAAACCACAGTGCAGCTGCAGCTGACATAGTGCCTTGCATTGTACATGACATCATTGTTTTTCTCCCGTTGGATGAGTTCCAGTGATGACTACACACTACCCAGTCAAGTTCACATGCTGCATTGTCTCATACCTGATATATACCTGATCTACTCCCTGGTATTCGTTAACCCGTTTACTACTGGAACCGGGCTAGTTTTGAATTCAAGCTATGAGAAATATGTTAAATCAGTAGTCAACATGTTAACTTCCAGGAGAAATGAAGTTCAATTTATTTATCTTCATATTTGGATAATGTAGGCCCCTGCCCCGGCCCCCCACTCAGTGTTATTTAGGGTACGCATATGCATGTTCCCTCTTTTTGAAAACACCCCTAAGTCCGGTGTGTTAAACGGGCTTCTGTGTACTACGAGCCGGACTTTGGTGCTTGAAAAGTACCCCTTTACCGGACATTTTGGTAACACACATGGTATCCCTCTGATCACGGAGTGGGGAGGGGGGGGGGGCCTGCTTACCAGCTTTATGCATTGTCATTGGTAATTATGTTATTGCATGTAACTCATCCCTCATTTCCATCATCGTACTTGGAATAATTTCACTCCTTATTACAGTTTTTTCAAATGATCTAAGCAGCATGTTGCTTTACATTTAGATAAAGAAACACTTATGTACAAATGTGTTTTTGCACTTATTATGAATCAAGTGTAATGATGATCGACGATGTAGATTCATAAAAAAACAGCTATTTGGGAATTGTTTGGATTTAGATACGAGTTTGGGATTTAGGTATACGTTTTATTCATCAATTTTTTTAAAATTTGTTTTGCCTATTCCATTTGTTTGGAAAGTTATTTGAATTGTATATGTGATGATTTTGATGGCGAAATACTGCAGAAATACATGCTTACAGCTATTGTGGATCTTTAAACATATGTTATTTTACATGCCCTCAACGCTGAGTATCCCCCCCCCCCACCCCCATTCGATTGGGGGAGAGATGAAGGAAAAGGAAACAGAACGTGAAATAATACATGTATATTTTCGGGCAACAGGCCCTCCCGGTTTTGTCTCATTCACTCGGTTGTGTTCAATTAGGATAATATCATAATACAACGATCTATTTGTTAATGACCTTGTATTACGTTTGGTATTATTCAATATATTTTCGGAGCATTTATATCAAAATAATGCAATTTATGTCAGTACTTCACATCACCATTTAAATATGAGACATTATACCCGATGAGTCTCATGGAATGCATGTAGCTAATGTACTTGTTGTAAAATTGTACATATCTTTATTATAAACCAACTTTTGTATTATATGTACTTTATATGTATTCATCAATAGTGATCTGTCAGTTTATGACAGGTTCAGTGACCCAATCAGAGTTCTACTTCAAGTGTCTCGCCAAGTACTTCGGTCTTTAGCCATCCGTTTCAGCATTTCATATCCCGCTGCTCCACATTCCGCAATCAAATCATATAGAAAGCCTTTACGAGGTCTTCCCCTCAATTTCTTTCTATGTAGACGGCCTTCTACATGGAATGTATGTATTATGTGTGCTTTATATGTATTATAATGTACTTTATATGTATTATATGTATATACATATACACATTATATTATTCATTATTTCGACAACTATACCTTGGATCGCTACTAAAATAGCACTATTTATTGTATTGTAAATAGGTTTGTGTGACGAAAGAATTCACGAAGTTCATACAATAGATGAATACGTGTGTTGGAAGATTAAGTAATTGTGTATAATAGTAGTTGATTTTTTAAGTGATAATTAAATTGAGTAAATCTTTACAGGTGCATACGAAACTCAAGTAACATTATTACTTTTCATTATTTCATTCTTTATTGATATGCAATTGTATCATGTGTTGGGATTGCCCTATAGATGAAGTAGAATGCTTCATTTGTTATTCACACAAATACAGTACACATCTTACTCATTTAATGATTTAAATATGATAAGTAGTTGATTTTTCTGCGGCATAATTATAATACAACAAAAAGGAATAAAAAAGGTGAGACTGGAAACAAATGGTTCCTCTAACAGTGGTGGTTTAAAGGAAAAATTGTTACGAATACAAATGTGTATGTGTTCTAAAAAAGGGAAATAGAAAACAAAAATAGCAAAGAAATAAACTACAATGCATAAAGTAACCATTATAAGATGGGTAGAAGAAACGCTGTAATCTGATTGGTCAATTACTGTGTAGTTATTTTTACTGGATGCACCCGATATTTTTTTGAAAATTCTCATAATTTTGTTTGATAATTTTTTTTTCTTTGATAATTGTTTCTTTTTCTTTAATAATTTGTTTTGATAATGTTTGTTGGGGGATAAAATTAATTTAAAAAAAATAGAGTTTAAATTTACAGTTTAATGTAAACTGACAATTACAAAAAAAAAAAAAAAAAAATAATGATAAGTTTCATGAAATCATGCTTTCCGGTAGTAACCCAGTAATTGACCAATCAGATTTCAGGGGAATTACCGGAAAGCATGGCTATGACAAAAATCATGCGTCCGGTAATTACCGGAAAGCATGATTTGCCATGCACCCGATAAATTTGTAAAATAACAGATTTTTGTATTTTTGACGATTTTGGGGGCCCCATTTTATAAAAACAGATGATGCATAGGTTTAATTCGTGGGTCGGTGGAATTGTGTGCACGTGGTACCTTTGAATTTGGTCTAAAACCATTCAAAGGTACCTTGTGCACACATTTCCTACCGACGCACTCCAACATGTGCATCTTTTGTATATTGGTTTTATTACAACTCTACGACAGTTAAAACTTATATGTATGATATCTGTGCAAAAAGATATATAAACATTGAGTTATCAGGTTTTGTTTATCAATCTGGATCTTGATTCATGAAATTGTGGTAAAAGCAAACATGAATGTTACCACAGATGTCCGAACAATAATACTGATGACTCTTTCATTATGAAGGGATGCGTTGTTCTAGCGCCACCTTGTGACTGCTTTAGTAATAAACCACATGAAAAACTGTGCAGTCGATACCCAGGAGACAACGTGTAACTGGTGCATTACTTATTTCATTTTTCATTTCATTTCTTTATTGTGTCCATATACGATAATTGTTTATATGCACATGAACAATCTTGCTTCGACATATGAACATAGGAACAACATATAATTGACATTCATAGGGCCCTGTTTTAGTATATATTTGATATAATATACATGATCATGATGAATATACATTTAAATATTCTTTCTTCTTCGTCTTCTTCTCTCGTTCTTCTTACATACCCTCCATTTTCTTTTATTCTTATATGCTCTAATCTAAAGTAGGTATTTTGTGTTAAACATTATTTCTTGATATGGTATTACAGTAGGGGTACAACAGTAAAATAAGTATACTTAAACAATATATACATTCATGTAACATGTCAATGAGGTATCGTCCCTAAGGTATCACAGCTATTAAATGTTGAGAGTTGTAATCACTACACTTTAGGGAAATTCAAATTGGCCACACCGGTAATGTCACTGTGATGTAGTGGTGAACTATTTTCCCATTTGTTCCAACACTTAACAAATACGACCATTTCATTTATTTTTTAAATGGATGACTCAGAGGAATCTTGTATTTTCAGAGAACTTGTAATAATAGGCTATCTACGATGGATGTTTAGTAGTACCCCAAGGGAGACGGCATATGGGGGAAAAACAGGGGAAAATATATTTTGTACACGACAAATGGGACAGTTTTCCTTATTTACGTCACAATCCACTGACAAAAGTGCCGACGTAAGAAACGCATATATCATATTTCAAACTTGCATAACTCTTTCATTATGATGGATTTATTTCAAACTTTCGCTATTCATATTGATTTATTTTTCTACTGTCATACAAATGAGGATTGGATTGCCCCCCAACCCCTTGCCCATATTGGAGGGATGACGTAATAAATACAGTTTATCCAGAGTGTGATAGGGTAGGGGGAGGAGCATTTCCAGTCCGTATATATAATCTACGCATGGATAGAAAAATGTTGATAGTACCAAACGCGTAGAGATGACACCTGATAGGTTGCCATGAAAGTTATGTAATCATTATTCATAGAGGTTGAGTGGATCTAGAAGAATACATATATTGGGATGGGGGCGGGGGGGGGGGGGGGTTGAAGAAACTGATTATTCGGAAGTGCACAAAGGGGTACCTCTCAATGTTTAAACGATCTTTTAAAAATATCAAAACCATCTATACCCAGAGTTTGGCCAACTTGCTTTTAGTAGGTCATGACATGGCGTATATTCTTTTATGTTGTGCTAGTCCGGCCAGCAAAACAATATTCGTCATATTCGGCCCAACTCAATCCGGGTCGGCTAAACTGTCATACAGTCAAGGGCACTAACAAGGGAATGTTGTCGAGCGCCCTCTCACCATGTTCCCCCGCTATAGAAATATTGGGCTACAATTAGGTTTTCACAAACAAAAGACATGTGACCAGGCACTACACAACCACGAAAATGACACATGGTGAGATTTTAAGCTAGAACTCATTAAAGATATGTGTTGGTAGCGTGGTCAAGTTTCAGTTTTGTATGGTGGCCCTGAAGGGACATCGCGAATAGACTAAATCGTGAAAAATATGCGATAAAATTCACGATATCGTCAATTTTATCGCATATTTTTCACGAAGAAATTCACGAAATTGACGATATCGTGAACTTTATCGTGAACTTTTCACGATGAAATTGACGATATCGTGAATTTTATCGTGAAAAGTTCACGATATAAAGTTCACGATATCGTCAATTTTATCGTGTACTCTATCGTGTACTCTATCGTGTACTCTCCTGACGGGCGCTTCGTAAACAAAACCAGCTGAGGTTATTATTTGTATATAGGATTCCTCTTCTTTTTAAAGAAAGTGCTCTTTTGTTGGTGCACCCCTAATCTGAAAGACTCTCCGCTACCCCTGTAATGCAACATCGAAATCCGACACGAATACTTATCTGCAAAGTTTATTCATGCGAGCGAGGTATTGTCAACATTTCTATTTATTTTTCTCGACCTGGTCACGTTCAACTAGACTTGGTGACGCTGTATGTTAGTATTTCCTCGTGGGCTGCTTTATGTCGGTCTCTTCGAAACAGGGAGTCGACTTTTGATAACTGTCATACTGACTAACTAAAGCAGGTTATATCGCATTTGGAATGAGGAGATTTCAATGCAAGCAAAATTGAGCACTTAAACATTTGGCTGGAATTGTGATTCGAAATACTCCTGTTTAAGTTTTCTTCGTTCTCACAAGTTATACCAGTTTGAGCCATTCGTAGAACGTCCTACGCTTTGAACAGGGTTTTAGTACACGGAATATTACCACGGACAGTAATTTTAGAAATCCTAACCGATTGTGTATAATTCATTTATTACTCAACTAAATTTACATCTAAACAACTCATCCTGTACCTAAAGTAGGCAGAAATGACGTCATTGACCTGCACTTAAAGGCCTACTGATTGATTATACAAATACAGTGAGTATTTCATACTGTTTTTAATATGATATATTGTGGGTAAAAGAAGTGCCCCTTTTCACCTCAATTTAGAGGGCTTTGTTATTGTTAGTCAATGTGTGTGTGTTGTGAGAGTTGATTTGTACATTTGGTTTTGGGGAGGCGGTTGTCTTTTAATGAATGTGAGAAAACCAAAGCATAACAAATCAGAAAAAAGTGAAGGAAAATGTATTCTTTATGTCCATATACATGTAAAGTGGTCAAGTTGTATATGTTTGGTGGTGTTATTGTTACAATTCATGCTGTCTGAACATATTTATCTGCGAAAAAGTAACAAATTATCTTGACTAAATATGCACTCTATACCATTCGGCGCCTAACGGTAGGCCTACATTATGCAGTAACTCTTCACATTAACACTTGCCATATAGTTTCTATACCCTCACAAAAAAGCAATGGACTTGAAAAAGGAGAACTACCCCAAATTTGCATCTCAACTTGAACTTTTAATTGTCAGTTATCTCACCCCAAAAATATGTTATGATGAGTTCATTACTACATATTAAATGTAGTACGCCCCGAAAATATGAAAAAAGTTGTTAATTATTACGATTGGTTTGTCAGATTCACACATAATGAAGATGCATCGTGTTCAGAATGCCTCTGCAAGACTTGTGTCCTTTGCATTTCTTGAAAATGTTCCCATATTACACCCGTTCTCATTAAGTTACATTTAGAGGCGGCGGTGCCCTACATTTTGTTTTAGTACCCGGAAATTGCCCCTTAAAGTTAGTAAGAAGTGCCCCTATTAATTTTTAAAGGTGGGCCTTCCCCTTTTCACCTCTGTTAAGTGCCCCTTTTCATACCTGCTCATAGCCTCTTTTCAGGTGTAATATTTGCCCCCTTTTACTTCTGATAATTCCCTTTTAACAATGATACATGCCCCTTTTCCTTTCTAATAAGAGACCTATCCCCTTTTGATAAGTGCCCCTTTTCACATCTTATAAATGCCCCTATCAAAATTTGATGGGGCCCCCTTTTCCGTAGACAAATGCCATTTCCTATTTTCATAAGTGCTTTTTTTAATCCCTGGTGAGCGCCTCTTTTTGAAGGTGGAAGAAGTGCCCAATTTTCTTTTCTATATATCTAGTGTTTCTTTTACCAATGTGAAAAGTTTCTCTTGATAAGTTACTCTTTCCCTTTCTATATAACTCCCGTTTAATAAGTATATTTGTGTCTATAGTTCCCATTGTCGCCTACAAAACGTGTGTTTTTGCGGTCATATAAAAAGAGACATATCTAGTTTCAAAGAATTAAAGCAGCTTTTTGTACTAAAATGTACTCCCTTTCTACAGCCACGAAGATAGCCGAGGAGGCAGAAGGCACAAGCCCTTAAAGAACAAACTGTGCCCGTGTTCAGAACATAATCGCCCTCGTTTTCAACGCTATCAAATGTCCTTTCTCTATTTAAGTCGTTTAATAAAGAAATGTGTCTTTTTTACACTAAATGTTTACCCTTCCTACGTTGGGATATGTTGAGGTTATTATTTGTATATAGGATTCCTCTTCTTTTTAAAGAAAGTGCTCTTTTGGGTTGGTGCACCCCTAATCTGAAAGATTCTCCGCCACCCCTGCAGTGCAACATCTAAACCCGACACAAATACTTATCTGTAAAGTTTATTCATGCGAGCGAGGTATTGTCAACATTTCTATTTATTTTCCTCGACCTGATCACGTTCAACTAGACTTGTTGACGCTGTATGTTATTACTTCCTCGTAGGCTGCTTCATGTCGGTCTCTTCGAAACAGGGAGTCGACTTTTGATAACTGTCATACTTACTTAACTAAAACAGGTTACATCGCATTTGGAATGACGATATTTCAATGCAAGCAAAATCGGACACTTACAAATTTGGCTGGAATTGTGATTCGAAAGACTCTTGTCTAAGTTTTCTTCGTTCTCATACGTGCACCTTCTCGAGCCATTAAAAAACGTCGTACGCGTTGGGCGGGGTTTTAGTACATGGATTATTACAACGGACAGCAACCTTAGAAATCCTAACCGATTGTGTATAGTTCATTTATTACTCAACTAACTTTACGTCGAAACAACTCATCCTGTACCTAAAGTAGGCAGTGAATGACGTCACTGACCTGCACTTAAAGGCCTACTGATTGAGTACACAAATAAAGTGAGTATTTCAGACTGTTTTTAATATGATATATTTTGTGGGTAAAAGAAGTGCCCTTTTTCACCTAAATTTAGAGGGCTTTGTTATTGTTAGTCAATGTGTGTGTGTGTGTGTTGTGAGTGTTGGTTTGTACATGTGGTTTGGGGGAGGCGGTTAGTTTTAATAAATGTGAGAAAACCAAAGCATAACACAGAACAAAGTGAAGGAAAATTTATTCTTTATGTCAATATACATGTAAAGTGGTCAAGTTGTATATGTGTGGTGGTGTTATTGTTACAATTCATGCTGTCTGAACATATTTATCTGCGAAAAAGTAACAAATTATCTTGACTAAATATGCACTCTATACCATTCGGCGCCTAACGGTAGGCCTACATTATGCAGTAACTCTTCACATTAACACTTGCCATATAGTTTCTATACCCTCGCAAAAAAGCAATGGACTTGAAAAAGGAGAACTACCCCAAATTTGCATCTCAACTTGAACTTTTAATTGTCAGTTATCTCACCCAAAAAATATGTTATGATGAGTTCATTACTACATATTAAATGTAGTACGCCCCGAAAATATGAAAAAAGTTGTTAATTATTACGATTGGTTTGTCAGATTCACACATAATGAAGATGCATCGTGTTCAGAATGCCTCTGCAAGACTTGTGTCCTTTGCATTTCTTGAAAATGTTCCCATATTACACCCGTTCTCATTAAGTTACATTTAGAGGCGGCGGTGCCCTACATTTTGTTTAAGTACCCGGAAATTGCCCCTTTAACTTAGTAAGAAGTGCCCCTATTAATTTTTAAAGGTGCGCCTTCCCCTTTTCACCTCTGTTAAGTGCCCCTTTTCATACCTGCTCATAGCCTCTTTTCAGGTGTAATATTTGCCCCCTTTTACTTCTGATAATTCCCTTTTAACAATGATACATGCCCCTTTTCCTTTCTAATAAGAGACCTATCCCCTTTTGATAAGTGCCCCTTTTCACATCTTATAAATGCCCCTATCAAAATTTGATGGGGCCCCCTTTTCCGTAGACAAATGCCATTTCCTATTCTCATAAGTGCTTTTTTTTTAAATCCCTGGTGAGCGCCTTTTTTTTAAGGTGGAAGAAGTGGCCAATTTTCTTTTCTATATATCTAGTGTTTCTTTTACCAATGTGAAAAGTTTCTCTTGATAAGTTACTCTTTCCCTTTCTATATAACTCCCGTTTAATAAGTATATTTGTGTCTATAGTTCCCATTGTCGCCTACAAAACGTGTGTTTTTGCGGTCATATAAAAAGAGACATATCTAGTTTCAAAGAATTGGAGCAGCTTTTTGTACTAAAATGTACTCCCTTTCTACAGCCACGAAGATAACCGAGGAGGCAGAAGGCACAAGCCCTTAAAGTACGAACTGAGCCCCCGTTCAGAACATAATCGTGTTCGTTTTCAACGCTATCAAATGTCCTTTCTCTATTGAAGCCGTTTAATAAAGAAATGTGTCTTTTTTACACGAAATGTTTACTCTTTAACCTACGTTTAGATATGTTGAGGTTACCATTTGTAGGCTCCCTCTTCTTTTTGAAGAAAGTGCTCTTTTGGGTTGGTGCACCCCTAATCTGAAAGATTCTCCGCCACCCCTGCAGTGCAACATCTAAACCCGACACAAATACTTATCTGTAAAGTTTATTCATGCGAGCGAGGTATTGTCAACATTTCTATTTATTTTCCTCGACCTGATCACGTTCAACTAGACTTGTTGACGCTGTATGTTATTACTTCCTCGTAGGCTGCTTCATGTCGGTCTCTTCGAAACAGGGAGTCGACTTTTGATAACTGTCATACTTACTTAACTAAAACAGGTTACATCGCATTTGGAATGACGATATTTCAATGCAAGCAAAATCGGACACTTACAAATTTGGCTGGAATTGTGATTCGAAAGACTCTTGTCTAAGTTTTCTTCGTTCTCATACGTGCACCTTCTCGAGCCATTAAAAAACGTCGTACGCGTTGGGCGGGGTTTTAGTACATGGATTATTACAACGGACAGCAACCTTAGAAATCCTAACCGATTGTGTATAGTTCATTTATTACTCAACTAACTTTACGTCGAAACAACTCATCCTGTACCTAAAGTAGGCAGTGAATGACGTCACTGACCTGCACTTAAAGGCCTACTGATTGAGTACACAAATAAAGTGAGTATTTCAGACTGTTTTTAATATGATATATTTTGTGGGTTAAAGAAGTGCCCTTTTTCACCTAAATTTAGAGGGCTTTGTTATTGTTAGTCAATGTGTGTGTGTGTGTTGTGAGTGTTGGTTTGTACATGTGGTTTGGGGGAGGCGGTTAGTTTTAATGAATGTGAGAAAACAATAAGCATAACACAGAACAAAGTGAAGGAAAATTTATTCTTTATGTCGATATACATGTAAAGTGGTCAAGTTTTATATGTTTGGTGGTGTTATTGTTACAATTCATGCTGTTTGAAAATATGTATCAGCGAAAAAAAAGGCTAACATATGCAGTATCTCATCACTTTAGCACTTGCCATATAGTTTCTATACCCTCACAAAAAAGCATAAGACTCGAAAAAGGAGAACTACCCCAAATTCGCATCTCATCTTGAATTTGTAAAGAAATTGTCAGTTATCTCAACTCAAAAATATGTTTTGATGAATTCATAACCACATATTAAATGTAGTACGCCCCAAAAATATGAAAAAATAAGCTGTTAATTATTTCGATTGCTTTGTCAGATTCGCACATAATGAAGATGCATCGTGTTCAGAATGCCTCTGCAAGACTTGTGTCCTTTGCATTTCTTAAAATTTGTCCCCAAATTACACCCGTTTTCATTAAGTTACATTCAGAGACGGCGGTGCGCCACATTTTTATAAGTACCCCAAAATTGCCCCTTAAACTTTGTAAGAAGTGCCACTTTTTACATGTAAAAAGTGCCCCTTTAACCTTGACAAGTGCCCCTATTAATTTGTAAAGGTGCGCCTTCCCCTTTTCACCCCTGATTAGTACCCCTTTCCATACCTGCTTATAGTCCCTTTTCAGGTGTGATATTTGCCCCTTTTCACCTCTGATAATTCCCTTTTAACAATGATACATGCCCCTTTTCCTTTCTAATAAGAGACCTATCCCCTTTTCATAAGTGCCCCTTTTCACCTCTTATGGATGCCCCTATCAAAATTAGATGGGGCCCCCTTTTCCGTCGACAAATGCCATTTCCTATTCTCATAAGTGTTTTTTTTTAAATCCCTGGTGAGCGCCTTTTTTGAAGGTGGAAGAAGTGCCCAATTTTCACCTCTGATATATATATATATTTTTTACTTTGACACGTGCTCCTTTTCTTTTCTGATAAGTGTCCCCTTTTCCTCTCATCAGTAAATGCGCCCCTTCCTCTCATCAGTAAATGCGCCCCTCGCTCGCTACGCTCGCTCGCATTTATAGATGATATACGTATGTTACTTATTAAAGGTCTTTTCAGTCTTCTTTCATGAGAATATGCTTATAACCCAATCAGGATTGCGTTTTTCCTCTTTATAAGATTTTTTGCACTTTGACCTCACAAATAAATTTTTCAGACCATTACACCCGACTGCAAAGTGTGATGCTTAAGCAGTATCTTGTATGGTGTATAAAGTGAAACACATATTGAAATCATCCCTGATGATGTAATCACGATGTAGAGGTATACACCAATGTCTACAAAATTGTATATTTTCGCTTTAACAGAGATTTCCCTTTGTAGGTGCCCTTTTTTCTCCAGAAATTGCTTTTTTTTCTTGGTGCCCCCCCCCCCCACACTTTGTAAGTCACTAGGCCACCCCCGGTTACATTGGTTGCCCGTAAAGCATGATATTGTACTCATAAAAGTTTTGCTCGTTTATAAACCCCAAATTAGTTGTCCGAAACAGTATAATCCAACCATATTCAAATAACTTCTAAAGCTATACCTCGAACTGTTGGATAATGCGCTTTTAGTTGTGCTGCCCCAAAGCTTTGGAACCAAATAAAACATGATACTGTATAATACAAACCTCATCTGAAACCGTCTTTACAACTTTGAGGATGACCCAATTTGTTCAGAAGCTATTGAGCAATTTATAAGTCCGTAAAATGGCACTGTTGGGAGATTTTTCCCCCATCATTTTTTTATTTTTCATTACAGCGCTGTAGAGTTTACTAGATAGTTATATAATAGATGCAACGTTGTAATCAATTAGAAATTCGTCACGTGATATCGATTACGGTTTTCGTAATTAGCATATTCGACTCATAGTAAATCTTTTCATGTGATATTGACCTTCCGGTCAAATGAGTATATATTGGTTACAAACCGTATCCAAGCAACCCTGCAACCACCAGCTGAACGGGGAAGGGAAGGGGGAGGTGTAGTTTATTGTAGGGTTCCTCTTGCCAGGCGCGTACGCAGGGGGGGGTGGAATCGAACCCCCCCCCTCACATTTGTTTTCTGGGGTGTTTTGGAGGGGAAACAAAACTAATTGTTTTTTGAATAATGTTTTTAATTAAAAATAATAATCCAAAACAATTTTTTTTGTTGCTAATCGGTGACCTTAAAAAGGTAACCTTACCCCCCCCCCCCCCCCCCCACTCCCAACGGAACGAAATGTCGATCGGTCAAATTTTCAAATTTCGGGAGAAAAAAAAAAGTGTCCTCGTATTTTCGATAAAGAGGAAACAAATAAACTTGAAACTTAAAAAAATTCACAAAATTGTAGTTTGATACGTAAAATGAACTTTGAAATATTTATCAAAATCATCGATATTATACCTTTTTCTTAAATTTGTTTTACATCTAATCCTAAAATATCACAGAATTAATTTGTTACCAAATAACAATACAAAAAAGGAGGTGGGCGCCCAAAAAATGCTTGCGGGGGCGAGAAACAAGGAGTTATACGAATACGAAAGCTGAAATGTCCCCTGAAAAGAATAGCTCTTCAAAATTGTCACGCATAATTTATTTCCTTGTTCAGTGTAGTGAGGTTAGCGACAATATCGTTATATTGACACTCATTTCATGACTATTCGAGACATGACATATGTAGATTTCTTTCGCTTTTGGCATACAAAAAATGGAACCCATTGACAGTTTAACTATCTCTTTATCCCTCCTTCAGCCATCCAATCATTCATTATTTTTCTTTCTGTCTGTCTATCTGTCTCTCTCTCCCCCTCTCTTTCAGTTAATATTTTTAATTTCCCTCATAGTAACTAACTCTCTTTCTCCCCCTCTCTCTAACTCACATTCGCTCAAACACTAATATCACTTAATCACTCTTTCGCTCTCACCCACTCTTTTATTCATTTTATTTTTGCTCTCCCACTCGCTCATGTAATTTCTATCTCACTCTATCACTATCTCTCTTTCTCAATTGATCTCTTACTTATATTGATACCTACTAATTCGACAAACTTGCTCCCGTTTTGGATGCAGCAGAAAGGATCTATGGAAAATGACGTCATGGCAGTGGTTAACAATATCAGGTTTTGTCGGTTTTGTTTTTAAATATAGCTTTATGTCTAATGGTAAATTTTAGGGGAAAGCATTTATAGCAACATTTGTTGCTGAATTTAAGCAGCTATTGTTAGCCATTTGATACAACAATCAACCATGACGTGTCAATTTACTGTTTGAAGTATGACTCACAATTCGTTTTACAGCTGATTGCGCTTGGTTGACTCCACTGTTCAGAGGATGTAGCAGAGAGGGATAGAGGTGAATGACGATGTGTTATTTCTTGTTTTTGTTCATTGTCTCTTCAATGCTATTTGAATACTTTGATGACAATAAACATGGCGGTACTATTTATATGGAACGGTCACCTGGCAGATAAATTAATAAGTACATGGCTTGATAATTTGAAAGAAAATTGAATTTGAACTCTAGGTCAAACACCCCCCTCTCTCCTTCTCTCCTTCTCCCTCTCTTTCTCTCTCGCAGTACGATCGGAGAAATATACGTGCCCTCTTACTTCTCCACCTAAAGCTACGTCACTAATTTACAACATAATCTAGCTTATTCCAGACAGTAAGTCTTACAATAAACAAAATAATAATACAAAACCCTGGATACAATAACAAGAAGAAAACGCTATTTATATATATTTAATGAAGCAAATGCATAATATTATGTTGATTACTTGTGGCAGAATATAGAGCAAACTCTACTTTGGTAACCAATAACTGCAGTTAAAATTAGAACCTAATTTTTGCTACAAAGGATTGTGGTCACGATAACCTTCTGGTGTAATTCATTAAAGATAGTGCGATTTCACATTCACTTGCAAATATATCTAACTGGTCATTAGAAACAAGGCAAGGTTGCTGAATGTAAGCAACAGTCGGTCACAATTGCTACTCTTTAATACAACCATGATGTGGCAATTTACTCTTTTAGCTATGACTCACAGTGATTCGGGTCACATTTGATTGTACTCTGTTGATTCTACTGTTCGGTTGATTTAGCAGAGAGAGAGAGAGAGATGGAAGAATATTCTCACGATTACCCACGATGTATTATTATTCGTATTTGTTCATCGTCATTTCAATGCTATTTGAAATATTTTAATGACAATAACCGACATTGTAGAACTATTTGTACGTACATGTACCGTCACATGGCAATCACATGACGAATAAATTCATCAGAACCAGGTTGAATAAATTGAAAGAAAATAGAAATTGAACCCCGGGCCAACCCGTCCATTCCTCCCCCCCCCCCCCCTCTCTCTCTCTCTCTCTCTCTCAATACAATTGGAGAAATAATCGTGCCCTTTACCATCTCTCCCTTTGGAGCTACGCCACTGATTTACTACAAACTTTATCTAGTTTATTCCAGAAAGTAGGTCTTACAATACCAAAAATGGAACCAACAATGATGAAGTACATGTAAATACCTCTTACAGCTACCTTTTCCAAGGTTTGTAATTGGCCGGATGTTTGAAGTGCATGCTTTACCCCTGGCCAGTCAAGATGGAAATGAGATATTTGTAATATGGATGTTTGTATCATTAGGTTGCATAATGATGATGACATAAAGTTCGGTTAAAACGCGATGGGGTCAACATTATCACGTTGTTTTCTCAGTGAGGGCGCCCTGCAATCCTATTAGTATACGCATTATTTAATATGACCTCCCACAAATTGCAACAGAAAGTCTGTCAACTGTTATATACAGTGAAATAAGTCCTCTGTAGAATATCAAAACTCTTAAAAAATAAGACCAGTTATGGGCATGCGATTGCATTGTGAAAGAAACGTTGTGGAATCGATCAGAAAAGGTTGATCATCTAGCATATAAGTATTGGTGTTTACTGCAAGGTTCTGGAATTATATAAAATTATACGAAATTTGGCCCAGTCTTGGTAAAGTTTCAGTTTACCAAATATATAAATTAGTACGCAGTTTCTCGGCAACATTTGCATGATCACGTATTAGTCAAAACATTTTCTTTCACATGATTGGTAATAAGAGCTTCCATTTCATTTTTTTAGAGGGGGCGTTTCCAAAACTGGTCTTTACCTTTAATGAATCATGGTGGGAGAAATTTCAATAGCGGTTATTTTTCATAATGGCCGCCATAAATCTGATATTTCTCTTTGTCTCTGCTTAAAAAAAAAAAAAAAAAAACTTTGATTTTAAGTGCTAAACATACATTCTAGGGACAAGGAATCAAATGGAAAAAAATAAAGAAGCTAAACCTAGCCAAAAAGCCGAAGCGGCAGCCATTTTACAAAATGGCCGCCATAAACCTGATATTTCCCAATATTTTTCCTTTTAAATGACTTAAAGGTGAAATTCAAAGAAATTCAAAAATATGTCAGCTAATGTATTACTAGAAACTGGTAAGCTAACATATGACCATCGTACAAATACAAATACAACCACCTCCATAGCGGCTGGGATATACGAGAGATTCGCCGGAAAAATAACGATGTTTTAATGACGTCACTATATGGACCAATACTGCCCAAGCAGACGACATCCCAGAATGAACATAATTGCAAAGCTATTATTTGTCAAATTAAAATAAGTTTAGTGTATATAAATGTAATGGCATGTCAAACCATTCAAAAGGGGATATAACCCGACTCTGATAACTAAAATCGTTTGCTTGTAAATACACAAGATAGGGGTTACCCTAGTAGTTTTGTGTGTTGCGAAAATATATTTTTTCCCTATTTTTTTCCTATTTTTTCCCTATTTTCTGGAAATGCAGACTATTTTTTCCCTATTTCCTTCAAGAAAATAGGAAAAAAATAGGGCTATTTTTTTCCTATTTTCAAGCACAAACTATTTTTTCCCTATTTTGTTCACTTATATTTGTTTTCAGACTATTTTTTTCCTATTTCCTATAAAAAAACAGGAAAAAAATAGTCCTATTTTTTTCCTATTTTCAAGTACAAACTATTTTTTCCCTATTTTTTTCACCTATATTTTTTTTCAGACTATTTTTTTCCTATTTCCTATAAGAAAACAGGAAAAAAATAGTCCTATTTTTTTCCTATTTTCAAGCACAAACTATTTTTCGCCCATTTTTTTTACTTTCAACTTTTATGGACTATTTTATTCCTATTTTTTTTAAAGAAAATAGGAAAAAAATAGTTCTATTTTTTCCTATTCTCGAGTACCAAACTATTTTTTCCCTATTTTTTCACCTTCATCTTTTTCAGACTATTTTTTGCCTATTTTCTCAAAAAAAATAGGACTATTTTTTCCCTATTTTTTCATCTTAATCTTTTTCAGACTATTTTTTCCCTATTTTTTCACCTTAATCTTTTTCAGACTTCTTTTTACCTATTTGCGAGTACTATTTTCTTCCTATTTTTTGCACTTAAATTTTTTATGACATGATACAAATTTGTAAACTATTTTTTGTCTATTTTCTAAACTTGCATATTTTCATTGTTTATGACTGGCATCCTATTCAAAAAGCCCGCTTCTCCTGCCATTATCTCTGTTGTTCATTTTGCGACTTATTGGTTGTTTTTAGCTGTGGGGTCACATATTGAATAGTGAGCTCAAAGATGACCATAAATAAACAATGTGTAAAAAGAAAATGTACGAAATTTCAATTTTGTTCCTTTATTAATATTCTTGATTTTATTTACAAACTATAGTAGTGACTAGTGCACTCAAAGATAACCATACATAAACCATGTGTAAAAAGAAAATGTACACATAGAAATTTCAACCAAAAAAAATCTCCTTTATTAATAGAAAAAAAAGCATTCGATCGAGATATTCCCGTTCTATGTGTGCGCAAAGTTTCAACGTAGAGGACAGTACGCAAGTACGTAATTTGAAAATTACCCGTTATTTTTTTTCCCCACTGACACTGCTGTGCGCATCGGACTTTTGCTGATTTTCGTTCATCAAACGTCTCCAAATCACACCAAAATGTCTTCCAGCAATTATTCTAGCGATGAAATTTCATCAAGAGATAGTGACTCCTCATACTCCGATGCCTCCTTATCCCATTTTAGTGATTCTTCCCAAGAAAATGAGCCCGACTAATGTTCAAAATATTACTAGTCCCACTCGTAGAGAAACGAGTTTGTTGTCGAATTACGGACCATCGACGAGCGGAACTGGCCCCAGAAAACAGCTGAAAAGGTACGTTTATTTCTGAAACTTAATTATATTATGATATATATATTTTTATTGTGTCTGTTGTTGAATATAATGCTACATCATAGACATAGTAGGCCTATAGAATGTTATTTTACGTATCAATATTCCCATGTAGCTAGTGTTGAGGTTGTAGACTACACAACTTCTTAGTGAAGTGTAGTGAATCTCCAAGTGCAGTGTAGTGTCTGTTAGTGAATGAGTGAATGTAAACAAACGTGATTACAATAAATCCACGTAAACAATTTCAGATTTTGTACCATTACTACGTCTGTCAATTATTTTGCCTTGCATGATATAATGTTTTGATGTGGTTTTAGGCTAAATTGTATCTCAAATTATTTTTCTAGGAATCAGAAAACACAACGCAAGAAGAAGAGCAATTCTTCCAAGTCCGAGAGTGTCTGCGAGGTATGTCCTTACTAAGTAGAAATCTAAATCTATTGTTGATAATTTTTTTGGGTTTATTTATTTCATGTTTGTTAGTTAAGATCTGACATCAAAATATTAGAGTAGGTCTAGTTTACCTCATCATTATGCTAGAACAATAATTTGCAGGTGGCACAAGTTCTACCTAGATCTACATTATTTTTCTCTTTCCTTTTTATTTTTTTCTTCAACAAATTGTTCCTTTACTATTTTCTTTTCTGTGTTTTATGTTTTATTTTATGTATGTTCACCCAATATATCTAAGAATAAAATAACTCTAATTAATTGCCTACCTGAGTGGTTTACATTTTATGCACCTTGACAGCTCTTTGATGACTCCGTTGTTTCACCATCCGTTCGTCGTCAGCCTGGCATCTTTTTTGCTATCATACTTTTGTACACACATGTTCTGTGCCTTTGAATTTTTCATTATGAAATACATAAATACTTGTACTAAGTATTAATTGCATGTTCATAAATGTACCAATGCATGATTATTCTAACCCTACATTTCATTTATATCTTTACAGATCAATTGAAACTAATCAAGCTACAATGTACATGTAACGTACAACCACCATTCGATGCCTGTGAACAGCATGACCAACATCTGTATCCTTTACATTAGTATTTGTTTCCATTTTATTATGTAATTCTTATGTCTAATCATTGAGATTCATAGGCAAGTACAACATGTATGTGTACACAATGAGTGCCTGCATATTGTGAAGATAAAGGACCATAAGACCATTACTTATGATACATGGTAATGATGGTATACTTTGTAAAACTATTTGAAAATAGTAGCATGTAAGTCTGTCATTTTCTTGTTTATATATATCTCAATGACATGACATGTCATTGATTTTGTAGTAAGTGTTTCTAGATTATGATGATTGTATTAAGATTTTGACAGTTCAATTGAGATTGAGAAAATTATGTAACATGTCAACTGTACAATAGAGCATGCATGCATTGTTGAAAAATCTGTTTTATGATTTATTTTATTTTGTTATCTTTGTAAATAACGAGAATTTTTTTTTTACTTGTCATGATTTTCTTGAGGTTTGAAAATGTTATTACATTATTAAGAGCACTTTGCAATTAAATTGTAATAAAAGAGACAGAAAACAACACTCTCATGTCAAGAATACTGCTTTATTTGGTTACTAGTGAGGGAGAGAGCTTGTGATCGCCTGGCATATCCACATCGGCTCAGTAATAGTCCTGAAACTCACCTGAATACTTTATTTGAACAAAAATAGAAAGCTACATTCTAGGTGGATGATATTTTTTTAAGGCGGAGGCATATAGGAGACGCAGTCGCATTTGTCTTGTTTTTTTTTTTTAGAGTATAATCATAGCAAACCATGAACAACTCTATTACTACAACATGTACACTACAGTACTTAACCAAAGATTGTAAATATCAGTTAAGTTCTTTTATTTATTTGCTTATATGAACACACATACTATACTAAACTCATGTCATTGTGTTTACCTCTCGAAAATAAAGTACATGTATTTTATTTGACACATTCCCTTTTATTCTTTTTTTTTGTTACAGTTCACTGCCATTATAACGAGGTGCTCGGGACCAAGCCAATTTCCTTGTTAAAATGAAATCATGTTATACTCAAGTTACTGAACACATTGGTTTGTTTAAAATTGGGACTGATGAGAATTGCCTGATAATAAAATCTTGGTGTATCCATGTTCGTTATAATAGGAGTGGACTGTATAACATTTTCCATATACCCATTGACTATTTTAAATGTTCTACTGAATGGATTGGACTGAAAGGATGAAGTGAATTTGGCAAACTGAGTAGGTGCATCGATGCAGAGAAAAGAGCTGTAGGAGTAGGGTGACTATTCTACAGTGGAAACTTTTGACAATGAGGTCATGTGCAACCAAGAAATCTTAACCCCCAAAAGCTGTTAAATTACCTTGTCATTTCAGGTATAACTGATCTCTTTATATCAAGTTTGCACTGTATGATTTAATTGAATGTACAGAGTCGTTGACTGGATGTGTGAGATGGTAGTGCTTGAGAAATCCATGAAAGTAAAGGATGAGTGACCCCCCCCCCTATTTCCTGACTATTTTTTTACTGATTTCCTCACTTATTTTCTATTTTTTTCCTATTTCCTTACTATTTTTTTCCTATTTTCTTACTAATTTTCCCTATTTTCTTACTATTTTTTTCCTATTTTCTTCCTATTTCCTTACTATTTTTTTCCTATTTTCTTACTATTTTCCCCTATTTCATTACTATTTTTTAAATATTTTCTTAGTATTTTTTTAATATTTTCTTAGTATTTTTTTCCTATTTCCTTACTATTTTCTTACTATTTTCCCCTATTTTCTTACTATTTTTTTCCTATTTTCTTACTATTTTTTTCCTAAATCCTCACTATTTTTTTTCCTATTTCCTCACTATTTTTCACTGTCCACTAGCACCTAGTTATCACTATTTTTTTACTATTTTCTTCACCATTTTCTACACTATTTTTTCCCTATTTTTTTCCTATTTTTAAGTCTGAAAAATAGGAAAAAAATAGGAAAAAAATAGAAAAAATTGTTTCAAACCTATTTTTTTCCTATTTCCAAAACTATTTTTTCCCTATTTTTTCCTTTAAAAAAAATAGGGAAAAAATAGAAAAAAAATATATTTTCGGGACTATTTTTTCCTTATTTTTCCCCTATTTTTTTCCTATTTTTTTACGACTGGGGTAATTAACAATCAAAGAAACCAGACTTTTAATTGAAAAAAACCCGGAATAATAGTAAGGACGGCATTTGTTCTCTCTTGAAACACCGAACATACCGCGGTGTGTGCAGCTGAGTATACAATGGCGTCTTATTTTGTTTACAATCGACATATTCCTTTATCCCCCTGTCCAAACACAACATTTTCCGTGATTAGGCGTGATTAGCTATACCGTTTCGCGATAGTTATACAGTTTCGCGATAGTTATGCGATGAAATTGTGTGTGCGGACGCTCACTAACGATAAGTCGTATAACGAAACGCAGGTTTGGGCATCGTTTCGAACTAGAACTCAATAAAGAATCACGCCTAATAGCACACAGCGCACCTATACGACATGTTGCTGTAGAGTTTCAGGATTACTTTCATGTGCGTGGAAATCCTGGAATTTATACGATGATTCTTTATACAACGTTTCGTTATAGATTTTTGTATCGCTGCATTTGTCATCAAAATAAAAACATGCGCGGGCTTTAGAGTGAGCCAATAGATTATACATTTATCCTGACGGTAGTGAAGTTAAGGGGCTTTCACACCGGGCCTTGCGTAGAGTTGCGTAGAGTTGCGTACCGACTACGCCGATCGTACGCAACCCTACGCCGGCCTACGCAACTGTACGCGGGGGGACGCAACTGGGTACGCCAGATGAACGCAATTTTTTCGCGTACCTTCGGCGTAGCGTTTTACGCAGAAAGAACGCAATTTGTACGCGATTCTACGCAACACTACGCAACTATACGCCAAGCCTACGCAACAATAAACTACCCTACGCCAGTCCGACGAAGCATTACAAACCTATACAGACGTCCTAGATCCAACCTGCGCGCAGCCTAGCCACAATGACTTCTTGATCCCTGCTGGACTTTTCATTACTATTCCTGCAGTGTTACATTTTATTCGTCCCGCTGGATTCTATTGTCGCTGCTGAACTATATCTGCAGGATTTAATTATTTCTGCTTTAATTACTGCAAAAATGCCAGGAAAGAAGGGCAAGGGTTGTTGTCGAGGCCACTTGTTCCATCCCTTTGGAGTATCTGGGCACATGAGAACTTCGTCAGATAATTCATCGATTATTGCCTGGCACACTTGTGGCATAAACACAGAAATAGTGTTATGGGCAACTCGGAATCCATAATGAAGTGTCTTGTAGCTGTTGCCGGTGGCCAGAAATCTCAAGGTGACAGCCAGCTTTAAAACAGGTTCCAGAGACTTCCTGTAGTTAATATCTCGTTTGGTTATGTCAGAAGTTCATGGAAATTCTGTGGCCCCATCCGCATGAAATTGGTAAATGCAGAAACATCCTCAGCATGCAGTTCTTTCATCAGCTGTTCATATTGCCCCTGCATGTGGGGGCTTCCCTGGATCAAAGGTTTTACCCACACCCTTCTTCTAGCTTCTTTCCTTCTCTGCTCTTGTTCTTCTCCTAAGCGTTCATGTTCTGCCACTTGACTAATTAGTCTTTTCAGGGCATCCAGATGCTGGATTATTGTACCTTTTGCCGAAGGCCCAACCAACTCTGCCAACTCACAGTCATCTGTAATTCCAACAGCAGTGATGTGTTCTGGACAGCAGGCAGCAGTGGATTAAGGGGCAGAAAACTAGGTTTATAAAGCGCCAATGGCTACACTCGCGGCTCCTACGAGCGTCTATTGCATTTTTACATGGCACTTTCGCTCACGGTAAGCAACCGTACGCAACCGTAAGCAACACTACGCCAGGCCTACGCCAGCGTACGTAATTCTACGCCAGTCCTACACAAGCCTACGTAACCCTACTCCAATTGCATACGCCATAGGTACGCGGTGCCTACGCACAGGGTACGTAACTATACGCCATCGTACGCAAGGCTACGCATAAACTACGCAGGGACTACGCCGAAGTATCACTTTTTTCATGAGTACGCAGCCTAAATCGGCCTAATCGGTACGCAACGCTACGCAACTCTACGCAGATCCGGTGTGAAAGGGGCTTTAAGAGAAAGAACTCAAGAGAAGATGAAAACACATGCACTGAAAATGTGTAAGATGTCATGGGACATCGTCTGCTTGTGCAAATTATGTCCATACTGTGATCTCACACATCTCAGCAGGGTTCGGAGAGCTCTTCAGGTGCTATGCCGGGGATGTTTCCAAGCATTGAATTTTGATAACCTCGTCGAATCAAAGTTTCAACTTTGCACTAATGAAAATAAAGTTAGTTTTTAAAATCAATCAATATCTACTTTGAGGGGTTTGATTTTCACTGCTAAACATACATTTTCAGGGACAAGGAATCAAATGTAACACATTTCAAGAAGCTTAACCTGGCCAAAATGCCGACACCTGATATTTCCCGATATCTTCGCTTCTAAATGACTTAGGGGTTTGATTTTCACTGCTAAACATACATTTTCAGGGACAAGGAATCAAATGTAACACAATTCAAGAAGCTTAACCTGGCCGATATCTTCGCTTCTAAATGACTTAGGGCTAAGTATACATTTTCGGCGGCCAGGAACCCATTTCAATTAGCTTAGCCTGACCAAAAAGCCTAAATGGCAGCCATTTTCCAAAATGGCTGCCATAAACCTGATATTTCCCAATATTTCCGCTTCTTGATGACTAAGGGCTGAGTTTTAGCGCTAAACTCAAATTTTTGTTCAGTCAAAAATACTACGGCATACTGTATGCCTGATGGACGACGTACATGCCGACGCTCTACAGTTGCCACATGCAGCTGAACACTCTATGTCATGCTTCTTACATGTAAAATATGAGATGCAGGGCCCTACGTGTCATCAGTGACATTGAAATATTTTAATATTGAAGCCCTACACAAAATGAGCTGAAAATGATCATTAGGTGCCTCATAAAAGTAAAAAAAAATCTGTTTAAGTGACCGGTTTTACCATAATCGTTTTGCCCAATAGACTGTAGTGTTAGGAAAACCGTTAGGAAAACCCGAAATTTGATTTTGATTTCCAATCATAAATGTATTGATTCAGACATGAGATCAGCTTGTAATAGTCATGGGTTTCCTGACTGACCTAAAGGTTTATAATTGAGCTAAATCCAAAAATTTGGTTTCAGAATCTGAGACAAAGTTACCCTATCTTTTAACAATATTTTATGAATTATTGTCTTCAAGTATACCCTAATTTGCATCTTTCCCAAAATGTATTTGGTTATTTGGTACAGAATAAATAACATGTATAAATAAAATGTTTACATTAAAGGTAAAGCAATCTCAGCAACATTCCTTGCTGAATTTAAGCAGCAATCATTCACCATTTAATAAAACCATGACGTGGCAATTTATTCTTTCAAGTATGACTCATACTAGTTCATGTTACAGTTGAGTCCGCTTGGTTGATTCCACTGTTCGGAGTGCACGACGATGTGTGTGTTTTCTTCTTATTTGTTCATCGTCACTATACTAGGCTATTTGAATATTTTGATGACAATAAACATTGCGGTACTATTCATAAGAAACCGTCTCATGGTTGTCACATGGCAGATAGAATTACCAGTACAATGCTTAATAATATGAACTTTTAGATTCTGCATAACGAGAACGTGAACCGCCCGTTTAAGGTACTGGCAGAGACGTCACATTGCCTTAAAAGGGCAGTCCACAGAATTTAAAAGTCCCTACTATGACAGATAGCTGAATCTTAACCGCGGGCCACCCCCCCCCTTTTTTTTTCCCCTCCTCTCTTTCTCTCTCTCTCTCTCTCTCGCAATGATTCGAATTCATCTGGTTTGCGCTAGGATGGCGCTTTTCATTGCTGATCTGTTGGTACCAAAGAGAGCTTTACACAAATTAATTGTACGGATATGGGGTGAAGTATTTCGTGGCATTTAAAAAAAAATTCTTTCGTATCATTTATCAAGTATTCGAGAGCCCATATTTCAGAATTATAAAGAAGTATTAGTTTTATACGGTTATTGAAAAGTTGTAGGTATGGTAATAGGGATATTTGGTATATGGGGGAAATGTTTCGGTGGCTAAATATGGCGGTTTTTGGCTTTGTTGATTAGGTTTTGTATAGCTTTTTATTTTTAATGATAACGTAGAATGGACTGGTTATATTTTGTGTATTTTTTATTTGAAGAGGAGAGCGTTTCTGTTAAAAAAATCAAATGCTTTGCAGAAATCCACAAAGCACACGTACAAATATTTCTTATTTTTAAACATTTATCTACCAGTTATTTTTTAGGGTGAATATTATTCTGGGGTCTATTCGCTATTCATAAGGACCGCTATTCATAACATGGAAATTCCCGTACTTCCTGGTCCGCTATTCATAATGGTAAAAGAGGGTCACTATTCATAAAGAAATAAGGTTCGTTAATCATAAGGACCGCTGTTCATAACGTGATATGAGGGTCGCTATTCATAATTCACATTAAGGGTCATTAATCGTAAGGACCGCTATTCATAATATGAAATCAGGGTCGCTATTCATAACATGACAAGAGGGTCGCTATTCATAATACGAAATCAGGACCGCTATTCATAATATGAAATCAGGGTCGCTACTCATAATACGAAATACGGTTCATACTTATAAGGATCGCTATGCATAATACGGGAAGAGGGTCGCTATTCATAATAGGAGAAGAAGGTCGCTATTCATAATACGAAATGAGGTTCGCTATTCATAATAGGAGAAGAGGATCGCTATTTATAATAAGAAATTAGGTTCGCTATTCATAATAGGAGAAGAGGGTCGCTATTCATAATAGGAGAAGAGGGTCGCTATTCATAATACGAAATGAGGTTCGCTATTCATAATAGGAAAAGAGGGTCGTTATTCATAATAGGAGTAGGGGGTCGCTATTTATAATAGGAGAAGAGGGTCGCTATTCATAATAGAAGAAGAGGGTCGCAATTCATAATAGGAGAAGAGGGTCGTTATTCATAATAGGAGTAGGGGGTCGCTTTTCATAATAGGAGAAGAGGGTCGCTATTCATAATAGGAGAAGAGGGTCGCTATTCATAATAGGAGTAGAGGGTTGCTATTCACACAAGGAGAAGAGGGTCGCTATTCATGATAGGAATTGAGGGTCGCTATTCATAATAGAGAAGAGGGTTGCTATTCATAATAGGAGTAGAGGGTTGCTATTCACAATAGGAGAAGAGGGTCGCTATTCATAATAAGAAAGGAGGGTCGCTATTATAATAGGAGAAGAGGATCGATATTCATAATAGGATAAGAGGGTCGCTTTTCATAATAGGAATAGAGGGTTGCTATTCATAATACGAAATGAGGGTCGCTATTCATGATAAGAAATGAGGGTCGCTATTCATAATAGGAGAAGAGGTTCGCTATTCATAATAGGAGTAAGGGGTCGCTATTCATAATAGGAAATGAGGTTCGCTATTCATAATAAGAAATGAGGGTCGCTATTCATAATAGGAGAAGAGAGTCGATATTTATGAATAACGACCCCTTACTCCTATTATGAATAGCGACCCTCATTTCGTATTATGATTTCGCAATCATCGGATAATGGAGGGAAGAACTGTCCAAATTCAATAAATATAGCATTTTTTACTAGTGAGGCACTACATACACAGTAATCATCGATTAAAATACCTCTTGTATTATAGAAATTTGCTGTTTCCATTGTCTAACCGAATAATCTTCAGAGTTGAGCAGTTATGCGGATAGATCCAGATTTTTTTTCTTCCGTGATTAGTAGTGAATTGCTGTATCGACAAGTTTCTACGTTGAGGGGGTTGTGTCTGAAATGTAAGCACTAGGTAGAAAGTGTACTAATGGATCAAATGAATCAAGTCTGATATAGTCACATTCATCTTTATTAATATAAACATTTAGGTATCCAACAATAATAACTGTTCTAGATTTTGCTTTCAATATTTATTTTTTTTATTTCGAGGTTTCCCAATATCTCTATATTTATTCCAGTTCTCAATGTGTGTGATGAATTAACAGTTTAGAATGTATATATTAGGCATTTCTAAAGCCGAAACACGTATGACTGAGCTTTAGCCACATAATATTTACTACAAGTTCTTTCAATGATGGTAGTTCCCTTTACAAGAGGTTGTTTAACGAGGACTCCTAATCCTCCTCTCAGTCTGCTAGAGTTTGTTTGACCGACAGACTATTTATATATAGAGGAGGCGCGATGGCTCAGTTGGTAGAGCAGTGGTCTCGTAATCCGGTGACCCGAGTTCGAATCCAAGTTGATGCGCTAGTGCCCTTTAGTAAGGCATTAATCATCATTAACAGGTCCCTCGAAGAGGACCTAAATCCGTCGGCCTTCTGGTTGCTTACTAACAAGCATTTATGTTTTTGTAACAGTCAGGTAAAATAACACCACCACCATATCGTGTATATGAGATGTGTTCACTGTAAAATAAATGCGTCACACTTATATTTGAAATAAGTTTCTCCCCAAATATAGGAACACCCAGTTTACATTCTCTTCCGTTCAGTCTTTCAACAAGTAAATTTATATTCGATGAACTTATGGATATTTGCTTAGATAATTTGGGTCGGATAGGGTATGGTGCCAGGATTTTCATTGTCTATTCAAATAAGGTTGGAAACAGTTTTTTGCCCTCTCCTCCCCCCCCCCCCCGCTACGCCACTAATTAACAACATTATATAGCTTATTTCAGACAGTAATTGCTACAATAAACAAAATCATTAAATGAAGAAAAGAACAAGGATGATGAAGTAAACAGTACGTATAACTATGTAATGAAGATCAATCAATTTTTTGAAAACCAATAACTCCGGTTGAAGTCAGAAGTCAAGTTTTGCTAATTGATACCAAAAGGCTTGAAGTCACGATAACATTCCAGTGCATTTTTTTTTGTACAGATAGTGCTCCCTATATTTCATATTTACTGGCCAATATATTAACGGGTCATGAGAAGCTGACAAGATTGATCAATTTCAGCAACAGGAGTTCCCCATTTATATTTATGCAACCATGACGTGGCAATTCTCTCTTTCAGCTATATATGACTCATAATAATTCGTGTCACGGTTGATTCCGCTCTGTTGATTCCACTGTTCGGTGGGTTTAGCAGACAGAGAGAGGGAGAGAGAGAAATAAAATAATATTTTCCAAGCGATGTATTATTATTCTTATTTGTTCATCGTCTCTCAAATGCTATTTTAATATTTTGATGACGATACACGACATTAAGGCACTATTTCCACGTAACGTCTCATGGCAATCGAATGACAGATACATTCATCAGTAACATGATGAATAATTTGAAAGAAAATTGAATTATGAATAGCGACCCTCATTTCGTATTATGAATAGCGACCCTCTACTCATATTATGAATAGCGACCCTCATTTCGTAGAATGAAGAGCGACCCTCTACTCATATAATAAACAACGACCCTCTCCTCATATTATAAATAGCGACCCTCATTTCGTATTATGATTAGCGACCCTCTCCTCGTATTATGAATAGAGACCCTCATTTCGTATTATGAAGAGCTGTCTTTATGAGTAGTGACCCCCAATGTTAATTATGAATAGCGGTCCTTACGGTTCACGGTTCTTATTTCTTTATGAATAATGACCCTCTTCTCCCATTGTCAATAGCGCTCCCGGAAGTACGGGAAGTTACACCTTGTGAATAGCGGTCCTTATGAATAGCGGTCCTTACGAAAAGCGGTCCTTATGAATAGCGACCAGACCCCGTCTTAAATGACATCCTCTCTTACATTATGATACAGCTTATTAAAAGTGAAATTTTGCCATTTTGCCATTTTGCCAAATTTTGGCAAATTCGGGGCTCCCAACACTGAAGAGGGGCTTTAAAATAGAAAAAAAAAATAATCGTTGAAAAAGGATGATGGAGTAAATACTTTTTAAGGTACTTTTTCACAGGTTTATTGTAATTGGCTGATCTCTTGATGTACGAGATTTATCACAGTGATGATGAAAATGAGGTATTTTTAACATGAATGTTTGCATCATTCGTGTGCATAATGATGATGAAAAAATGTTTGGTGTACTCACGGTGTCGTCAACGTTGTTAAAAATGTTCTCACCTTGACAGCCCTATAATCCAATTGTTATGCCCTGGGCTTAGCTTTTTGTCTTAGCTTTGAATGTTTTTTTTAAACAGATAAATGGCGTCATACAAATGCTGTGAATCATCATCATCATCATCAATTAAAATATGTCTAAACAGTAGGAAATATTGTATACATTATTATCTTCAACTAAACCCTTATTTGCATCTTTCCCGAGTTTCGCTTGGTTAGTTAGTGTTTAAGGATTAACGTGAAAACAAATATTTTGTTTACATGGTCATATGTCGGTCTCATTCTTTCTATTTCTTATGTGTTCAGAATGTTTTTAAGGTAATATCATCGTTTGCCATTGCTACTCTTTAATAAAACCATGACGTGTCACTTTACTCTTTCAGCCGGGACTCACAATAATTCGTTTAACAATTGGTTCTTCGCGGTGAATTCTACTGTTCGAGGGATTTAGCAGAGAGAGAGAGAGAGATTAGTAATAGGCTTCTACAAATGCTTTTTGAATATTTTTATGACAATAAAAGACACTGTGGTACTATTTTATGTTACGTAACATGGCAATCACATGGTAGATATTAAAACGATCATCAGAATCGGGTTTCATTTTTTTTAAGGATGTTGAATTTGAACACCGGCCCATACTCACTCTTTTTTCTTCCCCTTCCCCTTCTTCTTCTTCCTTGCTTTCCCTTTTCCCCTCTATTACTTGTTATCTGGACACATTCATGTTCTCTGTGGTCCGGATATTTTAACGACAATATTTTGACTTTCGTACAATCAAATTCTCCCCTTAGTCTAGTGCCGAACAATACTTTGATAAGTTTTTAAGAGTTTATGTTTAGACGTAAAGTATAATATACTATTGTATTGGGAAGGGAAACATAATTATGGAAAACGTTCGCATAAACGTATACTTTATTCTATTCATTATTTTTGTATTTAATATTTTTCATGATGAAAAGCAAAATTGTAATTGCCGATTACAGTTTCAAATTACGTGGTTATTGCATTGTTAGCTCAGCTAATTTACCTGCAAAGTATCCACATATGCAATGTATACTTAACATTCGTTTTGTTTGTCTCATTTCATCTGATCGACCTCTACACAACGATTTTAGTTTTGACAGTATCAGCAGCTGAATTATCTATTCTGCTACTAGTACGATCTTTCCATTAACACGATTAAAATTCTGCTAAGGCTTTTCTTATATTCATAACATGAATCCAAATCACAATTGATACTTAGCCTTTTTATACAACGAGCAAAGTAAAGTCTATATCGTATAATATCGTTATATATAATAAGGGAACAAAATTCCGTATATGACCAGGAAAAAAAAAAAGGTTATCAGGGGTTTCGTGTGCTAGTTGGTTACATACATTCTCTGACAATCCTCTAAATAAGTGGCCTTTTTCTTAGTATTAAATGCCCCTTTCCCTTTCATATATAAAATGCCCCTTTTCACCTCTGATAAATGTCCCTTTTTATATCAGATAACTGACGCCTTTTACTTTGACACGTGTACATTTTCCATTTTAATAAGTGCCCCTTTTCCTTATAAAAATGAAAAAAAGAAATCATTGATAATAAGTGCCAATTCAAATGAATACCTTCTCTTTTGTTTCTTTAAAAATATTGTTTCTTTTCCTCTATCTTTATGACTGCCCTTTGATAAAAACCCGTCTTTACCTATGTATCACATTGCTACTTACAAAGTGTGCAGAATGTATACGTGCTATGAAAAGATGTTTTGTATAACCCTTCATAACCCCTCATCTCACCCAGAAACAATGGATAATTCATAGCCTCCTTAACCTGTGCCTCTAATCTAAAGCGACTGAAAGCAATATTTACTCAAATGTCCCCCAAACCCGCCTGCTTCGCTCGGTTGCATTCATAGTATAATATCACGATTGGTGATTATCTAAATTATTAGATCTAATCAGTCGTAATGCAAGTGCCCCCCTTTTTCTTTTTCCAGAAGTGTCCTTTTTGTTGGTGCACCTGCACTCTGAAAGCTATTCCGCCGCCGGTGTCCAAGACCTAAATATACTACTTTTTCGCTCGTTTTGATTCGGGAGTTATTCCAGAGAGGTTGACATGCGATGTCATCAATAACAAGTTCAACCAAGAGAGGCCAAGCAAAGAGAACCTCTTTTCAAATAGGCGTCAAGTTTTCCAAATCTTTTAGGTAAACAAAACCCATATACAAGTGGCAAGAATAAGTCTGGCAAAAGAATGAATGAAACGTGTGCCACATCTAACTTTTCACCTGGGAATCAGTTAAATATTGTAATCCATTATATCTCAAGGATTATGCATGAATTTTTGTTTTAATCGTTTAACCCATTGCTTACTGGAACCTGATGTTCCCTGTGTAAAGCCTATGGGAATAAGATAATTCAGTAGTCAACGGGTTAAAACCCGCCTTTATTGTATAGTTGACACGTTTGTTCTCTACCCTTTTTGTCCGAGTTGCTACCCCATACAAATGCATAATGATAAAGATTTATGTCTTTCATAATTTGCGAGTTTGGTTCTAGAAGTGAAAACAATAAATAATTAAGTTTTTATGCCAACACATTTTTAACTGCAGTCATGCTCCCTGGAACAGTTGAGACTCTTCACACCATGACAACATTTGGCGTTTTATGTCTTTTGTCATAGTAATTATGATCGACCATTTCTAGTCAAGTCAACCGACACAATTATACCTAAGCATCTCGAGTTACCTTTGGATAACTAGTTTAGGAAAACTATTCATGTAGTTTATCTCAACCCTGTGAAATATCTAACTTTCTTGAAATAGCTATGACTATTTGATAATTAATAGTCTTGTTTAATCGCCTATAACAACTCCTTGGTTTGATTTATTCTCCATGATGACCCGTTTAATGCATTTTGTTTATTCCCTTCGCAGAACAATGGAGCCTTTACCATATTTACAGGAAGTCGAGATGATTCATCTTTCCAGAGACATACCTCATACTAGTTACTCAGAACTGTGCATCGCCCTGGGGTACTCCCATAATCGGAATCAATCAATTCTCTCAACTCATCTAAAAGATTACAATGAGGCTATGAAGGATATCATGATCAAGTGGAATACTAAACAAGCAGATACAAGCCAATCACGATCGATCCTGGCGAGGAAACTTCATGATGTGGAGCTTGGTGGATTGGGACAGAAATTGATCGAAGGTAAAAAGTAACTTAGATGTAACTGAATGAACTATATATATAATTATTGTATGATTGTTTATGATATTCAAAGTAAATTTGATCAGTCTAGCAGTCAAGCTGTATTTAGGTTTATTTTTTGATTTTTGAATTTTAAATATTATTCGTATCTAAATATAAAATATGTTTTGATGTTCTATCCTCTCGAGCCATGGATACATAACTAACATTATAAATGACTTTGTGTACATTTCCTGTAGGTGAATATTTCCCAAAGCAGCAGGACCCACGTGATCAAGAGGCGACTCCACTGTACAATAACTCAGGTATGATTGCATTAAAAATGAGAGTCTTCTTCATGGAAAGGGGGGGGGGAGGGGAATAAAAGAATATGCCATCAAAACGATAACTTAATCATAGTCCCTAGGTTATTTTGAAGAGAAACGAATATTAATTATATATTAGTTATATTTGAATGTCTAATTCGAATGACTAACTCACCGATTTGAGATTCACATATATTAGGCCTACAGTTGTAATCTAACCTTGCGAAAGTTCAAATGACTTGTCCGATTTCTGTCAGACTTCTGTAAGAGAGTCTCATTTTTTCTCCATTTACGCTATTGAACATTTTGCACTTGTTTGTGATTGGTTTTAAAAAAATGTAAACTTTAACAGATCATGAATTCAAAATAATTTCAAAACGATGATAAGAAAACTGCCTTAAGCATTTCCGGATAAAAAAAGAAGACAGCATTAAAAAAAATAGCAAATAATTGTTAGCAAAGAGAAAATACAAATTAAAAAAAGAAGAAGAAGATAGTTATAAACAATTTAGAAATGAAAAGAAAAAAGAAGAAATAATATGGATAATGATTTGGCTTGCCCGAGGAAAATCACCCCCGGAAAATTACCCCCAGGAAAGCCAACCCCGATGACAACTCCCCCACCCCCCCCCCCCCGGAAAATTCTCCTAGGACAATAACCCCCTAAGACGATTGCCAAAAGACAATACATCATGACTCCCCGCTACACAACACATGCACGCACGCACACACGCATACACACACAAACACACTCACACACACACGCACACGCATACAAACACACGCGCACACGCACCCACACACAGGGGGGATTATCCTAGAGGGTAACTTCCGGATGGTAATTGTCATATGGTGTGATTTTCCGGGGGAATAGTCCTCGGGGGAGAGGGGGGGGGGCGGTTGTCTTAAATTGTAATGTTTGTCCTTTGGGGGTAATTGCCTCGCTGGTAGTTGGCAGGGGGTGAATGTTCAGAACCGTACCTTCTCCCTTGGGGGCACTACTCAAAATGTATTAAGGATAGCATATTATTATGTATCCTTTAGAAACGGGAAGATCCGTGTGTAATTCCGTGTGTTGGAACAAATGGGAGCGTTTTCCTCCACTATACATCACTGTAACATTGCCGATTCGGCCAGCTTGAAATCCACTTACGTTATGTACGTATAGTAACTGCACATTTAAAAAGGGGGGCTTTTATCGTTTGTCCGATTCCTTTCAAACTTTTACCTATCTGTTTCTCTATTTTAGTCTGTTTTGTGTCAGAGCAATTTTCAAGAGGAAGGTGAAAACCGTTGAAACAATAAAACTTGATGTATTTGAACAAGAAACAAGTTACGGAACCCTATTGGGTCGGAGTGTGAAGGGATGAGTATTTGGGAGTGCGATACGACCTTTAGTCTTATTTCCTTGTATCTTTCAGATATTTACAGTGAAAAGATCTCGGAATCCTTGACTGTTCAGCAATGTCGCGAAAAGTTGGAGAACAAGTACCTGAATCAACTGTGCAAAATTCAAATGAAGCCATGGGATCACAGTGACTATGCTGAGTTCAAAGATATGCACACGGTGGTCACAATGGTAAAGAAGGACGCTAGTGGAAAAGATACGAAAAAGAAGGAAATACTTCAGGGTTCTGTTGCCGAAATATTTTCAACGAAAGTAAACGGCAAACTGCCAGCTCGAATCCTCATTTCGGCCCCGGCTGGAAAAGGAAAGACCACTGCTGTTGCTAAGATGGCTTATGACTGGGTTCACAGAGAAAAGGGGTCCGCATTAGAACACCTGCCACTTCTGTTTGTTGTGAAATTCCGAAACACAACGCAGCTTACATCGATCGGAGAAGCCATCAAATCCCAGCTTTTGAGTGATGTTGATGATCTCACACCAGAGGGTCTGGAGAGTTTCATTAGAGAGAATCAAGAAATCTGTCATATCATACTAGACGGGCTAGATGAGTATGCCGGTATTTCATCTTCAAACCGGAGCTTAGGGAGCAACATTGTCAGTGTCATCCGCTGGGAGGAATTTCCAGAGTGTAGAGTCCTTGTAACGACGCGCCCTCACCTAGAGAACTTCTTCAATCAAGCGGAACTTCCGAGGGTATACACTAAGATGTGGATCGAAGGATTCTCGCAAGAGAGCTCACGAGAGTACATCGACAAGTTCTTTGCTTCGACTTCGAATCCTTGTCGTGGACATGCTTTGAAGGTTTACCTTGATGACCAACCACTGATCAATGAACTTGTTAAAACGCCTTTATTTTGTCTCATGGTCTGTCACTTATGGAGCGAAGAGCGTTTGAACACTGAAACTGCAACGCAAACCGAATTATTAGACAGTGTGAATGTCTTTCTGATGCACCATGCCAATGCCCGAGCAAAATCAAAAGACGAAATAACAAAAGAAGAACTAATCAAAATCATTCGTAAGCTGGGTAAGGTTGCTTTAGCTGGTCTAATCGACGACTCTAAAAAACTAGTATTCACGTCCCATGATTTCCGAAAAGTTCCCGCTATTCTTGATAGGGCATGTGAGCTTGGGATCCTATCTAAGACGACGATTCCAACGAAAATGCTCCCACTATCCCACAATACCACATCCACTACCATTGAGTTTTATCATAAACTCGTTCAGGAACACTCGGCTGGAAAGTACCTTGCTGCTAAAACGAAGAAATATATGTTACGACTGAAGATTTCTAAGTTGGATAGACTGCTGCGAAACATCGAAGAAAACATCGGTGACTATGAGAATCTCATCCGATTCGCTGCTGGCACAGATAACAGCCTTTGCATACGAATAATGGAGACGCTCCTTTCCAACCGCTTTTTGGATGAGAACGAACGATATCGAATTCTCCTTGACTGTTCATCAGAGACCAAGGGTACTCAACAAAACGTGTCCTCGTTGGTTCAAAGATGTGTGAATGCAGAGAGTATTGTTCTAAAGTCACCGACTGTCTACACCGTCGTTGGGATGCAAAATCTTCCAAAGCAACTTAAACGTCAGGTATGCACGTTTTCATTTGACAACATGTGTTTGCAATAACAATTTCATAAACATTGATTAAATTTCAATCCCTCCGCTATAACTATCAGTCAAAGAGGTAAGATTGTTTTAATAGATTATTGATTAATTAACTGCATCTTCATAAATAATAATGCAAGATAAAATGATCAGGACGTAAAATTCATTTTTCCATCTTTGCCCAATTACGGCCTTGATCAAGGTACTGCATTCCAAAAACGAGAAAAATAATGCAAACAAATAATGCTAGGCCCTAGGGCCTATTCATATAGGAGAAATGATGAGACTCTGTCAACAAAAGCAAGTAGCCTATGCAAAACAAAGGATCTCTATATTTAACATGGAAGAAAACACATCTTTAACTTATGAATTGAAAGAAGTAGAGAAGGAAGCTTCCATTACTTTAGCAAATACATTTCTCAAATAAGATCAGGTCGTAGGCTCGTTTGCTTTAATGATTACCACAAAAACAAAACATTATATATTTCAGAATCTGTCCGATTTAATTGAAGATAATCTCCACCATCGCGACCTCCCTCTACGTGCTGCAAGCCGAAGATGACGTGATATTTGGATTTCTACGCCCGGCGAAAAGACAGGGTGTACTAGTTCATTAATACTGCCATCTTGGGCGGCTCGAAGTAAGAGCAGAGAATATTATAGAGATGAAATATAAGAACCAGCCAGATTATGGAGTAGAGCTGAAATAGAAATCTTCATCAACTTATCGATGTTCTGACTATTAAATGTTGTCTTTATCTCTTTTTCTCTTTACCCCCCCCCCCTCACCTTCTCTCTCTCTCTCTCTCTCTGAATACCAGGTAAGGACAGTAAAGTTCGAGGGGTCTACTCTAACTACCGACGTGACGAGTGGACTATGGACCTGCCTCAAAGCCTTTTTGATGTTAGATACTCTTATCATCTCAGACTCGTCTCTCAGTTTCCCTCCATCTCCTCCGGAGCTTCGATCAGTCAAACAGCTATCAGCTGAGAGAGTGACGTCACAAAGCTACGAAGGAGTGCTCTTATCGATACCCGGAGTGAAAGATATCGATGTCTCTATCGATGTTGCAGAGACGAGCAACACTTTTCAGATCACCACCGCATCCAGGCCTATGAATCAAACTAGGGCTAGGGATGAACAGTTCTTTGTTCATATCAGACTACACGCCTTGACAGCACTCGCCACAGACAAGAAAATTGAATCAGGAAAGATAATTGGAGGGCTTAGTCTTCTATTTGAAGACCAAACCAAAAACCAACAACGGCTGCATGTGTCCGGGGTGAGAGGCAGAGACGAAGAAGCCTTGGTGGACCTGTTTGTTAAGACTAAACAACTTACGTCGTTGAATTTGAGGTAGGTAGATCTAGATCTAGGTCTATATCTTTATTCATGTATGGTGGTGTGACCATAGTTCGCTATCTCAACAAATCGGTAAGATTTCGAAAATCTGATATCACTAGATCTATAGGTCTAAATGGAAAGAGAAATCTAAAATTACCGAGAGAAGAAATTTTCTATGGAATTGGAGGTGAAATTGGTAAAATATTGCCAAAAGATCGGCAAATTTTGCAGTCTTTTGCGTCCGTTCTGACAAAAATATGAACTTGCCGACAAGGGTCTGTAAATCTTTATTTGTAAATCTTTATTTTGAGAGCAAATGTCATCAACATTGTAAATAAAATGTGGTACAAACCAGGGGCGGCGATTTATTTTCATGACCGGGGAGACAAAGTGCGAGGAAGCATAGACCTAAATCTAGTGAACGAGAGGGGTGAAGGTGACGGAAGTGACTACCCCCTTAAACTTCCACATGTTTTTGAAGTTTTGTTGTATTAAAACAATACATTCCTTAGCAAACTATAGTATACAAACAAGCAATATGTTTTGTTCACACTTCACTTGCATTGCCGGTAATTAGTGTGCAGTCCGAAGGGTTGTAAATATTTAGTAGTCTAGGTAAATTTTAGAAAACTTTAATTAGGTTTAAACACCTTTACGACGTCTTTTGGAGGAATCCTACCAAGTACCAAGTCTAGTCATGTAATGAAGGACCTTGAGTTTGACTTAATAATACTACACTGTTGGTCATAATAGTGGAATAATTATTTTTACCCCAGTTTAGGGAAGGATTTAAAACAATTATTTATTTCTAATAGATCTAGATGCATGGCCCTACAGAGGAATTTTTCCTGTTGGGGGCCGGGGTAAAATGCAATGAATTTTTGACAATTTATTGCATTTTCTTCGTTTTGTGGGATTTGTGGGGGCGGCCACGTACCCTAGCAACCACTTCGTACAGTCATGATTCAGGGGCTAAGCAATGGCCTCGTTACTGTGAGGCCCCATGATAAAAACCGTGTCGATCAGCTATATTAGTGCCCTTTCGTGAGACATTAATCCTCATTTCTGTCAATCATGACTTAAGGACGTAGGTTCCCTAGCTGATTAGCATAGTAGCACATATATGATTTAGCAGTAACGCAAAACAAACACTCGCAAATTAATATTCAATCAAACCTAAGAATGTATGCCATTATGTAGATCTATTAGAAATAAACAATTTTTTAAAATCCTTCCCTAAACTGGGGTAAAAATAATTATTCAACCATTATGACCAACAGTGTATTAGTTAGAAAGATGTACACCATTATCCCTTAGGGAGTCAGGCGACACTATGTGTATACCAGGCTGCAAGGGACTCCTTAACAAATAAAACTTAATAAAAAGAGCAAGCGGAATATTCACTTTTTAGCACTGATCTATTTCTATAACTCTTAATCGTGTAAACATACAGTATAAACTGTGCTTACGGGATACCAACGAAATACAAATTTTCTACAATATTTGCTTGAACATTTTGAAGGACATTATGCATGGGAGCTGCTAGCGAACGAGCGAAAAGATTTGCATTTGTATTAGTCCAAACGCTGCACTCTTGGGCCCTGCTTGGGCCCTCCAGAGCCTAACAAAGAAAAAGTGTTGCAGTCTTTAGTCAGTATTTGCTATACATTTTTGTGTGTGCACTTTTTCAAATGTTCAAGGGGTGGGGGGCGATCCCCTCCCCCTAAACATCGCCGCCCCTGGTAGTAATTGATTGTATGATATTTTTCCTTGCAAAATATACAATTATCTTACATTTGATTGATTTAATTTTTTGATAAATCAGATGTTAGACCCCGTGCACGAAATAAGGTCTCGTTGTTTGTTATGACTTTTTCGTGAGTTGCAGCGCGCACGCCAATCCGACATCGAATTTTAGATCGCGATATCTCCTGAATCCTTTGACGATAAATTTTGTAGTTGCACCAATTCGTAGTTAAAAACTTTGCCGTCCATTTGCTAATAATTGAAATAAATATATTTGTGTAGAATATGAGAAATCATGGATCGAATATCACATTTTCTAATATATTTTCAAAAATCTCCGCGAATTTTGGTCACTACAGATTTTTGTGTTAATGGCGCTTTTTAATTTGAAGACGGCATGAACACCAAATTATGAATTTATGGTATTTTATGGATGTTCTTTTTATTATTGATATCATGATCATGGTTATATTTGTTATTACTATTACCATTATTATAATATGATTATTATCATTATTGTTATTGTTAGTATTGTTGCTTTCATTTACCTCTGTAAAGAGGGGATGTACAATTCACTTGCATTCTTTATTAATGTAATATCGTTTCCCAAGATTTACTTGAATCACATTCATTCCTTTTCAAATATTTTTTTGTAGCAGTGGAGGTGAATCTGTGAACAAAAAGAACACCGTCCAGGTGAGTGACTTTTGCTTTACGGGTGCATGCATTTCGCTTTGAGATATTCAACAAAGGGATATCCTCTGAATGTAACTATAATAAAAGGGAGTTGCTATACAGTTGCATTTTTTGTTGTTGAAAAAACTCAATTAATTATCGGAATATGAATTTAATATTTGTACTTTCAGCTTCTCTGACGTGGGATTCTATATGTCCACACGTTTAGTCTCAATATATAGATCAATGTATATAAAAGTGAAAAGGTTTGTCTATTTGTAATTAATTGCAGAATACTAGGCTTCAGATAGAGCAATGCCAGCTATCTACTGAGATGACAGAAAAATTGTTTTCCTGCTTCAAATCCTTCACCTCACTGAACCATCTCAGCATCTCAGACTCCTCTCTCAGTTTCCCTCCATCTCCTCCTGAGCTTCCATCCGTCACAAAACTTTCAGCCGAGAGAGTGACGTCACAAAGCTATGAAGGTCTGCTCTCATCGCTTCCTGGCTTGAGAGAGATCGATATCGCTATCGATGATGCAGAGAGAGACATACCTCAGATCACGGCTTGTCTTCGTCCGATCGGAGGACAGCAGCTCACACACATCGACCTTACAGCACCGTCATCACTCCCATCAGAGAAGAGGAGTGTATCGAGAGAGACGATAAGTGGACTGGGTCGTCTGATCAGAGAACAAACCAAGAACCTACAGTGGCTGCGTCTATCCAGAGTGAAGGGCACTGACGAGGGAGACTTGGTTGAACTCGTCGAGTGTTGCAAACATGTGAAGACGATGAATCATCTAATGTGAGTTTATTGTACACATCTTTAGTCAGTGAATAATATTAATAATACTAATAATAATCATAATGTTGGTTGCCCCCCCCCCCCCCAAAAAAAAAAAAAAATAATAAATAAATAAAAAAAAAAAAAAAAAAAAAAAAAAAAAAAAATAGATAAATAAATAAATAAATAAATAAAAAGTATTGATAACATAGATGATATAATGCTAAATATATTACTCATTGCGGATATAGTATCGAAAATAATATCGCTAGTGATATTCGTTTGTCTCGCAATGTGGTCAATAAGGAATCTAAAAGATCACGACGTTTCGTATGCTACTGCGATACTTCGTCAGGTGATAAAAACTATTGTAAGCAAGGGTCTTTTATACTTTACGGGAGGACCGGCGGAGCGGTCTATAATTCGATCGATAATTGGAACAATAACGCCCAATGCCTATTGGTCGACGCACACGGTGATCGACCAATCACCAAGGCCGCTGGTTCGGCTGATGCACCAGGCCTATTGGCCTTAATAACATTAATAGTTATAATACCTGTAATAATCATTGATGATAACCTCATTTTAATGCTAACAGTATCAAACATCTTGAACTTCAGATGGTGTTTTTGCTTTAGTTTACATAGGGCAATTGACATATAGCCTCTAACTAAAGGCGCTTAATTTGTATTTTTGTTGTGAATTTATTTTAAATATACCTGTTTTATTGGATGTTTACTATTGATTTAATAACTTCGTTCATGGTTCAAAGAATAGATTGAGAGTCTGTCAGATGGAAAGTAGCAAATTCGAAAACCAGGTGACGTGAATTTCTCGAAGCTAGCAAGGGGTCTGAATGCCATTATGTTCAGTACAAAACATATATGTGTATCATTATCCGGAACAAATAGGCTAGAAATATACCAAAACAAATTATTAACGATCATATTGCTGTCTTGCATGTAAGTGTTCAGCGGTTTTATTTTGTTTCTGTTATCACATAAGGCCCTACTCTTTGTCATGATGTATTTAAATGACCTATACATGTACTAAATTCCTCAATTAAAGATTGTTTGCAGCTGAATTGACCACTTTTTTCCACCTGGAAAATCTTGTCTTGATTTAGTAGTAATAACTGAGTACTAATCACATTTAATCAGTGGTGTGATGCCAATAATATAATTGTCAACCTTAAGACAAAATAAATTGATTAGTATGAAGCAAAAACGCGTGTCTTTAATGTCGAAGGTCAGTCTATATGAACGATCATATTTTTGAAAGAAGTGTATGTTTCCTCGCGTTGGGATTCGTATTCATAATATGCATTTCACTTCGGTCGATCATGTCAACTCTTCGTGTATTGTACTCCGCATAGAAGTAGGAAATATGTACAGAGTGCGATATTTTGTTTAGATCAGGCTACTTATGTTACTACATCATTCATTTATTAAAACATACATGTCTATATCACATGGTCTTTGAGTGTATGAATGAACATTTTGTTACAAGCATAAATCATGTGTTATGCAAACACATAACGAATTAGAAAGGAAAATGGGCATCTGTCAAAGTAAAATGATCACTTATCAGATCTCAAAATGGGTATTTCTCATACCTAGAAATCGGCACTCATTACGGATGATAAGGGGCACTTCATAGAAAGGAAAGGGACACGTGCCATAGTATATAACAGGGACACTTTATATCGCACTAGAAAGTGGCATTTATTACTAAGGAAAATGGGTATTTCGTCAAAGCAAAAGGGTCAACTATCAGATTAGAATAGGGATATTTATCACAGGTGATACGAGAATTTATGCGAACGGGAACGGGGCACTTATTGGAAAGAAAACTAGGGAATTGTCTGTATAAAAAGTGAAAAAGAAAGGGCACTTACCAAAAAATAAGGTGGGCTCTTTTAAGGTACTCGAAGAAAAGGGACACCGGCTGGAGTGCCGCCTCTGTTGCCTGTTTAAAAAAAACAATTTAAACAACCAATGCAAAGCGTTGCATCCCCTCGCCAGGTACAATGGCCTATATACGTCAGAGCAAGTTACCTCCATTATACAATACTATATTTACTGCAGCTTTTTCTCATGTATATAATTATCCCTTTTTGCATATTTAATGAGGTGTGACCTTTGGCCTTTGACGTACATATGTAAACAAATATTTGAATGAACGATTGTTACTTAATACCACTAATAGAACTGGTGGTTACTTGTAGATGCCGAAAAGCAGGAGTAGTCTACTAGTGGAAACAGTGTAGGTTGATTGGACAAATAAAACTCGACACTTCTACTAAAGTAGGGTAGCTCAACTAAAGTGTTCGAAAATGCAGTAATGTCCCCATGCAATTATGTACACAAATGCTATCAGAAATCCTAATTAACTAGATGACTTGAACTAACGAAAGGAGAATAACTAACACGTAAGTTGCTCGTAAGAATCCGTGACAACTCGTGACAAATCGTGGGACTTTGCCTTAATACATCGCGATAACTCGTAACAACTCTTAAATCGGTCGTAATGTAGACCTACATAGTGGCCAAATCTCAAGGATCCGTGAAAGATCCGTAAATGTGTGCGACCCGTAAGGACTCGTAAGAAAAATCCGTGTATGTAAAGGGGGTGTAAGTTATACCTCGTGGTTGCAGAAGAATAGGGCACGCATGGAACCGAAGACCGAATTCGGTCTCGTGCGCGGCCTATTTATGTTGCAACCTATTTCTTCATACTTCATACCGTTAACCCAAATAATGCCAGGTCATTTATTTTCGTGTTGATTTTATACATTCTAGCTGCACACAAATAATATTCAGGTGATCGGTACACTTCAACCGTACATGCATTCATCTACAAATGGGTGCAATTAACATCTTAATGCTAAATATATTACTCATTGCGGATATGGTATCGAAAATAATATCGCTAGTGATATTCGTTTGTCTCGCAATGTGGTCAATAAGGAATCTAAAAGTTCACGACGTTTCGTATGCTACTGCGATACTTCGTCAGGTGATAACAACTATTGTAAGCAAGGGTTCTCTCTTCACCGATATGGGATGGTGAGAGTCTAACGACAACCATAGGCTCTCCACCTCAGTCTATAGGAAGCCTATCCACACAGACCAGTACATAGCGTTTGACTCTCACCATCCCATATCGGTGAAGAGAGGTCTAGTGAAATGTCTATTTGACAGAGCTTCACGCATTGTGACAAGTCCACAACAGCCATGCAAAGAGAACGGACCCGTGTTCGCAGTGCCCTGAGTCTCAACGGTTACCCACGCCGTTTTATACACAATACCAAGAATAGATCGTCGGAACCCAGGGATCAGAAGGTATACAAGACTTTTACAGTCTTGCCGTACATTGATGGGGTCTCCCAACAACTCAAGCGCCGCCTAGAGAGCCATGGCATTCGAACGGTTTTCAGATCAGATACCACCCTACGTCAACAACTTACACGCCCCAAGGATCCAATTCCTCCACACAGACGGGACGGCATTGTGTACAACATCCCTTGTAAAGGATGTGATAGATCCTACATCGGTGAAACTGCCCGTCCGATAAAAGAAAGAATCACTGAGCATAAGAGGGACGTCAGACTCCGTCGAACTGACAACTCAGCCGTAGCCGAACATGCTTGGGATAACCAGCATCAACCAGACTGGGACGGGGTTCAGTGCCTTTCCCAGGAACGGCATTGGTATACACGGAGGGTAAAAGAAGCTATCAATATCCGTCTCAATCCTAATAATTTCAACAGAGACAACGGGATCGATATCCCCAAATTTTGGATGCGGACGATACGCCGCCATGACACTCGCCGTCCTGCCAGCCACCAACGGTCGATTCCTTTCAGCAGACGTCCCGAGCCAGCGGCCCGTTGATTGGTTGAGTACCGTATGCGTCGGCCAATAGGCCTGGTGCATCAGCCGAACCAGCGGCCGAACCAGCGGCCTTGGTGATTGGTCGATCTCCGTGTGCGTCGACCAATAGGCATTGGGCGTTATTGTTCCAATTATCGATCGAATTATAGACCGCTCCGCCGGTCCTCCCGTATAAAAGTATAAAATACCCTTGCTTACAATAGTTGTTATCACCTGACGAAGTGTCGCAGTAGCATACGAAACGTCGTGAACTTTTAGATTCCTTATTGACCACATTGCGAGACAAACGAATATCACTAGCGATATTATTTTCAATTAACATCTTCTTTCCATTCCTCTTTTTATACGCAATTTACACTTCATTTACATGTTGCAGGCTTCTTGGCTGTGGGACAGAGTCAGGCGGTAGACTAAGACATCACATCACTGGTCTTAACAAGTCACTCAGGGTGATTGCCTTGCATGTAAGTTATCTATTAAGTATATCGATTGATACATGAATACAAGGGTTCTAGGACAATTATCCCCTGGACAATCACCCACCTCCCTCCCCCTGGCAAATTACCAACGGGACAATTACCCCACCCTGAAAAAAAACCCTTGAACAATCACATATCATTAGACAGTGTAACATAAATGTATTTAAATGTATATCATGTGTATAGCGTGTTTGTAAAAATATGGTGGCATCCTGTTTATTGTTATATTATATTGGATATAGGTGCTGCATGTACATGTTAACTACAAGATTATAAGATTATGCTTCCGATGACCCTACATTTACAAAAGCTTGAAAATAAAATTGAAATTAACATTAACACAAACCGTGAATGACCGGTATGTTTGGAGCCATTCACCAACCCACCGGTCCGTCATATCATGCAATGACAGGTTGACGGTCTAAATGAAAATCAGCCATTCGCAGATCAGATTCACATGTATGCAAAACAAAGTGATTGATTTATTGGCCATATATATGTATATTATCTGTACCGTTTTATTTAAAGCAGGCTTACCTCTTCAGTTTACAAACTGCTATCCCTGAGCGCCCTGCACAATAAAAACAACGTATATACAATATATATGGACTTGATAAGTACATATTGAACTCATAATTGCATTACAAACAAAGATAAGGAAAACAAAGGTTAATAACATAAGAAAGACATAAAATAAATATAAAATTGTAAAGTGTTACTAATTTTCAGCATAGTATGATCAAAACATACAGTTGATAAATTATCTAATACTGTCCAAATACTAATTACAGCCGTTGAAAGCAAAATGAGGCAATATACTGGAGAATGTTAAATTGAGATAGATTGAGTGAGAGCAAATAAAGCTGGTAAAGATAGAGCGAGAGGGGAGGAGAGAGAAAGAGAGGAAGAGGGGGAGGGAGAACAATGGAGTACCAGGGTATTACAGGAAACATGAGTCAGCAAACATTGTTCCCCCTAGAAAAGTGTACATGTACGCTACAGAATACACGGGGAAAATGGGAGAGGGGTAGAAAAGGGAGAGGAGGAGAAGGAGGATGGAAGTGAGAAGGAGAGAGAGACAGACAGAGGCGGAGACAGACAGACAGAGAAAGAAAGAGAAAGACAGAGAGAGAGAGAGAGAAAGTGAGAGAGAGAGAGAGAGAGAGAGAGAGAAAGTGAGAGAGAGAGAGAGAGAGAGAGATCATATATTCCTGGACATGTATTGATATAGTAATCATTTACTTTGCAATGTCTCCAGGTAAGTATGTGGGAGCCGCCACTCAATTCCTCTTAAATTTTAATTCACATGGTGGTACTAATGGATTTCTGTACGTAACAATGGAATCACTTAAATGCCGAGCACATATTTCTCCCATCTCTCAAATGTTTTAAAGCAACTGTTTGTATTGGTGTATGACAAAGTACGCCCGAGAACAACCACTCTCCTGAATATTATCCCCTGTGTTTAGTATGTATGTAAGGATCGAGATCTGGCATAAGGACTCAAAGGGGTGAATGGATTAGGAAACATTGAAGAAATTATAAAAAAAGACGACCCGTTTCTTGACGAGAGAGAGAGAGAGAGAGGGGGGGGGGGTGGGGTTCAGTGATATTTTCGTTGACAGGTACAGCAATATTTTAAGAGAATATAAATAATAAAAATGTTTCTGTTTTTGCTTCTGAATTATAATGTCAACTTCATAAAGCACGGTGCCATCCCTTAAATTCTACCCATTTATAATATTTGTTGTTTATTATATGGCTAACATATCAAATTATTCAATTCAATTCAATTCAATTCATTTATTTTTCCTCTTTCAATCGTTCATATTTACAATGATGGTACATTTTAACATATTCACATATTTATATACATAAAGATCAATTTGCACAATACAATACATTACAAAAATAAACATGAAATTGAAAGGGAAGGAGGGCCAACTAAAAAGCAGAGCTTGTATGGTGTAAGCCCCCCTGTAAAAGTTATTATCATGAATTATTATTTGATGAGAAAAAAACAAAAACAACAATAATAACAATAACTGATTCAGTAATACAAAAAAAAAAAATCACTTTTAAACGCAAAACATTGATAAATACATACATGTTTTTAAAAAGAAACAATCAAAGTTGCATAAAGTCACACTACAAATTATATTTGATTGGGGAATGCAATAGCCTAGTAACTATTCAGAAGAAAGCTTTTAAGTCTTCTTTTGAAAATTTGTATCAAATTACACTGTATAATATCATTTGAAAGAGAATTCCACAGTTTTGGACCTGTAAAAACAAATGTCTTTTGTGCAAAAGATGTTCTATTTAATGGTAGATGAAAAGAGCTCGCCTGGCGAGTGAGGTAACTATGAATCGAATCATTTATTACGAACATATCATTAAAAGGCAAAGGTAATTGTTTAGTGTTGAGCTTGTACATTAACTGTCCAAGCTGAAAAATATACAAGTCTTTAATTTTCAAAATGTTATTATTCAGAAAAAGATAATTTGTGTGTGCCCGGAAATCTGCATTATTAATAATACGAATCGCTCTTTTTTGTAATATAAAGAGTCTATTAATTTGGGAAGTTGCTGCACTGCCCCAGGCAATAAGTCCGTAATTCAAGTAAGGAAGAATAAGCGTAGAATACAAGGATAACATAATATAATGGGGTAAGAAGTGTCTTAATTTGCTAAGGATACCAGTGTTGCGAGCAATGATTTTGCAAATATTATCAGTGTGCGCTTTCCAGGATAGTTTTTCATCAATAACTAGCCCCAAAAATTTAGTTGATCGGGCCCTTTGAATGACAGTACCATCAAAAATTATACAATTAGGCAAAGTTGCAACCTTAATACTAAATAGCATGTAACTAGTTTTGTCTAAGTTAAGTGACAGTTTGTTTGCTTTTATCCAATTTGCCACACTTTTAAGTTCGTTATTTAGTATTTGCGTCAATTGCTCTGGATCGCGATGTGACAAAAAAATATTTGAGTCGTCAGCAAAAAGTATAAATTTAAGCAGACAAGATGACCTCTCGATGTCGTTTATATAAATAATAAACAAAAGTGGGCCAAGAATACTTCCTTGCGGAACTCCGCATAGGACAGGTTTACTCTCAGAGAAATTACCATTCAGCGAAACAAACTGGGAGCGCCCTTTAAGATAATTCTTGAACCACGTCAACGGTTTTCCCCTAATTCCATAGTGAGAAAGTTTATAAAGAAGGACATCATGATCAACAGTATCAAATGCTTTAGAAAAATCTACGAACAAACCAACCGTATTAGAAGACTGATCGATATCTTTGGCAACTGTTTGAACTAAAGAAAGTATGGCATGGGTAGTGCTATTCTTTTCTCGGAAGCCAAATTGAGTATCAGAGAGGATGTTGTGCTTTTTAAAGAAACTCATGGTCCGTATGTGGACCAGCTTTTCAAGGATTTTAGACAAGGTTGTAAGCAATGAAATTTGGTCTATAATTACTTGTTAATGTACTGTCACCCTTTTTGAAGATTGGGATTATTTTCGAAATTTTCATTGATTCTGGAATATGTCAAGTAATAATGAAAGATCAAATATATAAACGAGAGGATCAACAATATAATTCATAGTTTTCTGTAAAAGATTGTTATCAATTTCATCAAATCCTGCACTCTTATTTATTTTTAGGCCGGATATAATCTTAATTATCTCTTGTGGGTACGTAAGAGAGAAAAATATAGAACTTTCATTTCTCTCCCCCAAATAGTGGTGAAATGAACGGGACGTGGATGGTATGTGCCTAGCAAGATTAAAACCAACTTGAGAAAAATAATTGTTGAAAATATCTGCCAACTGAACTTCATCCTCAACTATTGCATCATCATGTCTAAGCTTAGTAATCTTAGAATGCTTTGATCCTTTGTTGATGGTAGAATTGATGATCTTCCATGTTCTTTTAAGATCATTTTTTGCAACGATTGAATTGATCATGATAATACTCTTTTTTAGCAGTACGTATCACTCCTGTAAGTTTATTCTTATAATTAGTATACAGGATCCGTGTTTGATCAGTTAATTTAGATATATATTTATAGTATAATTATTTTTTTCGATTTATTGAACGCAGAATCGAATTCGTTATCCAAGGTAGTCTGGGTGACTTCTTATAATTTTTAGACTTGGGTTTAGAAAAAGGAATATTTCGATTTACATGAGACATAAAAATTCCAATAAAAATGTCATACGACTGGTTAACATCTTCTGTATTAAACACGTCATCCCACGATTCTTCTTCTAGGCTTAGTTTTAATCCACATAGGTTTTCGTCATTATATACACGTCTTTTAGGTGCATCACTAGGAGAGTTATTTGCCTGAAATCGTTCTGAATAATACATGAAAATCGGGAAATGATCAGAAATATCTGACAGGACTATGCCAGCTTTAAATTCAGAGCGTACATTTGAAAAAAGTTGTCAATAAGAGTTGCCGAAGTATTGGTTATTCTAGTGGGTCTAGAAATAAGTGGCAAGAAAGAAGCGGAGAGGAATGTCTCTAAAAAAATCATGTGCATGAATATTAGCACCACTTGTTAAGAGATCATAGTTGAAATCTCCCATTATGATACACTTTTTGTTTTGAACGGAGTGATAGTGTAATAAATTATTCAAAGTGTCCAGAAAATCAGCATGATTGCTCTGAGGTGGCTTATAAACAACTCCAAAGATAGTTTTTCTTCTATTGCGATCAGTAATTTCAATAAACAAAGTTTCTGCAATTTCATTCATCACTTTCTTCGATCATAACATATTCAAATTAATTAACTTTCTAATTCCAGGATAATGGTCAACTCCTCGTAGAGAAATGCCAGCTATCTACCGAGATGACTACCAGATTATGGTCCTGTCTCAGATCCTTCACCCCACTGAACCATCTCAGCATCTCAGACTCCTCTCTCAGTTTCCCTCCATCTCCTCCTGAGCTTCCATCCGTCACAAAGCTATCAGCCGAGAGAGTGACGTCACAAAGCTATGAAGGTCTGCTCTCATCGCTTCCGGGCTTGAGATATATCGGTATCACTATCGATGATGCAGAGAGAAACATACCTCAGATCACGGCTTGTCTTCGTCGGACCGGAGGACAGCAGCTCACACACATCAAGCTTACAGCACCGTCATCACTCCTATCAGAGAAGAAGAGTGTATCGAGAGAGACGATGAGAGGATTGGGTCTTCTGATCAGTGAACAAACCAAGAACCTGCAGGTGCTTTGGCTGTATGGAGTGAAGTGCACAGACGAGGAAGACTTGGTTTACCTCATCGAGTGCTGCAGACATGTGAAGACGATGCCAGAGCTGTGGTAGGTTCTTGTTTAAATCTTGTATAAAATAGATTAAAATCCTACTAGATGATCCTGTTTAGTTAGTCTGCCGTGAAATAGCATAATGATACGAATGCTTGAAGGGATGCAAAGGTTAAAACATGGGTGTAACTTCCAAGTGTTTGACTGAAAGTTAGGATGGGTTTTGTTTGATTATCGCTCTCTTGTTGTTATTTTAGAATTTTAATGTACAATCGCAATGAATAGATTGAATTTGAATACCTGAATTGAAAATCCAAAATGTTGAAATACAGTTGCATGTATTATTATAAACCGTCGGAAGGTAAAATAATGTAAGTCCATTTTGACTTTAAAACATCAAATCATTATCATAAATTGCCATTATTATAATTATTATTATTAGGTCTATTATTATTGTTATTTTGCCAGTACTATCTTCATTATCATCATTTATTATTGCGTTTACTACTGTTAATATCATCATCATGTTATTATTATCACTATCTTATTAATTATCATCAGTATCAATATTTCGAGTTGCAAGTACGTGTTTTATTTTAAGGCAGAATTGCGAATCAACGAATACCGACAGCGAAATCAAAAGTTGTGTGCTCTAGCTGCAATGAACCGTTAAAGGCAAACTGTCCTTTTTAACAATATTCTACATCGTTTTTAGGATGCATCGTCTAAAGAACATCAAGTTCCATGAGGTGGCAGGTATATCCCCCCCCCCCCCCCCCGGCCATCGTCAGCTATTACTCTTCGACTCAGAATGTGTGGATTTTCGAAGCTTATGCAATGCCAAGCTAGGGGACATGACTAATTTTCCCCTTTTCTCCCCCTGGAGGGTGTTTCATCAACTAAAAATAATTTCGAATTTAAAACTTATTTTTTTAGGCAGAAACAGTTTTGGCTAAAAACTGATGCTCGTGGGCTGTTTCATCGAATGAGATTTAGACTGGAATTGATTTTGATACATTTTAGGTTAAATGTACTTTAAGGGCTCTGTAATCAAGGCTAGTCGATTTGGGGTGAATCAACCACAACATTGCGTCGCTAAACTACTAGGCTTACTAGTAGTAGTAGTTCACGAGAGGTCCTCGAAAAGTAAGTAAATTCCGTTCTGTTGACACAAAAATTGCTATTTTGGTAGAAGGAAAGTATTCCTCTCATTTTTAAACGAACGATATTTGAAATGAATATCAACTACATTCCCCAACTGAGCGAAACTTAAGTTAATTCTTCGAATTGCACCGGTTCATGCATTTCCGTCCCCTTCATATAGCCTACATGCATGTATGTTTAACTGTGGCCTACTTGTCTTAAACGATGTTGAATATTTGGTTAAGACATGTAAGAAATATAGTTTATTTTTGCATTTGATAACAAAAAAAGTCTACCACGGCTTTAGGAATCATCGTGTTGTATGGTTTCGTCGATAAGTCTAATGCTTAAAATTTAGATTTAGGCTTAGAGATCTAGATTCCAAATCTAGGCCTAGATCCAGGCTAGACTACTTTGTTTTGTTGCCGGTAGGCAGTGCGGTAGCCATTGTTTTGTGTTAATAATAACATCAACTAGATCATTGCTTTAACTTCAACATTTTATGCAATAAAATACGACTCTACAGTGTCAGACCGAAGACCAGGTTAGATCTTGATTAAGATCTTGATGTATCATTTAGTCTACATGATACCAGATCTAGGGTAGATGTAGACCTAGTCTTCACACTGCACCCTTTGTGCAGGACTAACTTACATAAGTTAGGAGTTAGAGTTAGTCCCTGAGTCATAGATGTAGTTGACTACTTGTATTTTTGTGACATCTAAATTAACAGGAGTTACATCTAGTCTACGTCTAACAGTAAAAAGTTAGATTTTAGACTAGATGTAGAATGTTATGTATGTCTAGTTTTAGTGGACTCATGTATCAAGCTCTCCTATTTTGTTTTTCTTTCAGAGTCAGAGATGGAGTGGACCTGGACATTTGAGTCATATCCAAGAAATAGACCTCTAGTCTAAAACTTCTCTCTCACCGTGTCTTCAACGTCTTGGACTAACTTCTCATCCTACCTCGGCCCCGAGGAAAGGGTTTGGATCTGCATAATGTAATCCAGTTCAAGGTACTGCAGATTCTACTGTGCTAAGTGGCCTTTTGATGTGATTTTCTTAGCAAAGTTTGAACACCGACATTAAAACGGTGAGGTTTTTTCTTCTTCTTCTTCTTCTTCTTCTTCTTCTTCTTCTTCTTCTTCTTCTAGACCTACATAGATATGAATTACTAACTTGTTGAGTTTATAGTCTTGATAGTCATTTATGATAAAGGGTTAAGATACCGGATATTGGATTTTACAATAACAAACTGAAAATTATGTGTTCTTAATTTAAAAGGAAGCCAACCATGACAGGTCAAAAACATAGATTAAATGATTAGATCAGCCAGATTTTGATCAATATTGTACATAGCATAGGGCAGCATTTAAAGTATAAAGATGTGATTGAAGAAACTATAACGAGCATATGTATGATGTAAGTTGCTTTCTGTTTGTTATATACCAGTTAAGTTATCTTTTTCCCTTCTATTCACCATAAAGTAATTGTTATCGAATCTCTTTACAATAGGGTTTGGTTCAAGATCAGATTATCCAAGATTAAGATTAGGCTTTTGTAGATTAATATCACAAATGGAAGCTCAGGTTCAAGACCAACACATGCAAGATGAATATTTAAAGGAAATATTTGGGATCAAAATCAAAATCAAGATGAGTCAAAAAAATGTGTATTATAAAAAAAAAAGTCCCACGTTCCATAGTCCAATTGATACAGTTATCACTTTTCTAAAACTTTCAATGTGGTTAGTGACATAGTGGTTTGACCCTAATACATTTAAATTACAAATATAATCACTGATGAAAATGTACTTTTGTTCAGTTGAACACATTAGAATAGGTAAGGTGACAACTATTTTTCTGAAAAATATAAATTGCTCTCTTTATGGTATATGTACAGGCGCGTACACAGGGGGGGGGGGATTTGGGGGATTAAACCCCCCCTTTGGTATTTTTTTTTTGTGTAAACCCCCCCTAAATTTCTCTAAACCCCCTCCCCCCCCCCCCCCCCGCTTATTCAGCGGTCGGCTGAGTCGTTGCGATTTTTTGGGGACCAAAAAGAAAAGAAAAAAAGTGACCTCTTACCCCCCCCCCCCCCCCCGCTTATTCAGCGGCTGGCTGAGTCGTTGCGAAATTTTCGGCCCGATTTATAAATGTTAACCCCCCCCCCCCTTGAAAAAATCCTGCGTACGCGCCTGTATATGTATATCTCTATTTTGTTCTAACCAAATGGTTATTTTTTGTTCTTTCTTTCTCCAAAGCCTAACAATCAATTATGTATTATTTTTTCTTACTAAAACTGCTTTCGTATCAATATTTTTTGAGAATATTTGTTATCCTTCGACTTTATTAATTTTACAATCAAAGAAATTGACATGACCATAAATACATAAATTGAAAAATTGCACTAGTATTAATGAATTGTTTTATTACATAACATTCAATTCCAAATTCTAGACTGCAAAGCCTGGATCCCCTGCAACATTATGCTTCATATGGAACGTCAGTCAGCCTACAGATACAAGCTCCCTTTTCCAGCTCTAAGCAAGAGGGACCACAATGCTAAAACAGATCGTGGACTGGTCGCTTTCTCATTTAACTACGACTTTCAGTGAAACAGATTTTCAAATGAATTAATCTGAAGATATTAAAAGTGCTCCAGTCTGTGTACTAAAATTTGCCACTGAGTATGCAATGTGCTCTACTGAATGCACGAAACCTTGATAATAAAGAACTTGCACTTCAAACTAATATGTCTGTTGACATTATAGATATCTTAAGTGTTACTGAAACATGGCTCAGTGATGCAATCTTTGAAGGTGAACTTCTCGATCAGTCCCTTTATAACGTCTCTAGAAAGGACCGTAACAGAAATGGTGGTGGGGTCTTGTTTGCGTGCAAACGTAACATTAATGCAAATCGAAGATTGGATCTTGAAGGTGCAACTTAATGTAAACAATGCGAAATCAGATCAGGAAATATTCTCGTAGGCACGTGCTACAGACCTTCTTCGTCAAATCATTACTTAACTACAGAGCTTACTACATCCATCAACCATATCGTTCCAGTAATGCATCATTTAAAATCAATATTCCTCTTAGGAGATTTCAATTTAAACCTGCAATACACAATAATGATAAGCTCATAGCCCATTGCCTTTTTGGAACTCTTAGTAGAGTTTCTGTTCGCATAAATATATGGGTCGATAGTTACCTGAATTGGATATTCTTAGCAATTGCACAAATTCTAGACTGCAGAGCCTGAACCCCCTGCAACATTATGGATTGGTCGCTTTCTCATTTAACTACGACTTCCAGTGAAACAGATTTTCAAATGAAGTCATATGAAGATATTAAAAGTGCTCCAGTCTGTGTACTACAATTTGCCATCAAATATGAGATTTTCGATTTGATAAGATTTCATCTAGTAATGTCTCAAAGGAAGTTAAACAAAAAGATACTTCCAAGAGTTCTATTCTTTTAAATAGAATTGTAGAATCTTGCAGAAGACAACAACAAAACAACTAATTACAGTTAAAAGATAAAACAAAGGTAATAATCAATATCAAGTTTAATAGCTCTGCAATTTAAGCCTGCACTTTCAAGAGATATCTTGCTCAGTGTTGTTGCTGATCTAAAAATCTATGATTCTGTCATTGAGGTTATTGTTTCTAAACTTACATTACATAGATCAATCCGTTCATGTGATAAATCTTAATATATCAAATTGGGAATTTTAAAGTAGCAATTCATCTGAGCAACAGTGGACCAATTTGAGGGCCTTTTTGGAACTCTTAGTAGAGTTTCTGTTGTGTCGATTTGTACACAGTCGTATTTATTTATATTCAGTGGTACATATTACATTTGAATATCTTGTTTTCATTTGTTTCAATTATTTGTCTAGAGTGACCGCCATTCCTTTAATGAAGAGAATGGAGAGCGTGTGTAGAACAGAGATCGATAAGTCAGATATGTGGGCGGTAGTGTGTGGAGATGTGAAAGAAAAATCAAGGAATCAGTTTGATGAAATTTTGAGGAAAAGTGAACAAAAATTTGTTCATTTAGAAAAGATATAATGTTTACAATATAATATACTTCCTTTCAAATCGAAATTAAAGCAGGAAAGCTGAAATACTCCTTTGGTTTCTTTATTACCGAAATAAACAGTCTCTGAGATATAAAAAAAAAGATCAAATTGATCCTTTAATGTATATGGATCACTTCCCAAGTTAAAGTTATTAATACCTTTTTTTTTTTAGGGGCGGGGAGATGAAACGGCCTTAAATCCGAAATCAATTTTAGGCTCTTAAAAATTATGTGATCACTTTTAATATTAATTGTTAGGCTTGATGAAACACACCCCTTATCATCTCTCTTCCCGTAATTTGTAAGTTTTGTCGCTAAGCAAATTAAACGAGGCCTACAAAATCAAATCGGAAATGGGAACAAAAAACTGATATATAAATCCCAACATAAAAATACTAAGAGTATTATATTTTACGCATTCTCTGTCTGTTTTTGTTTTTTTAATTTCTCTGTTCTTTGTATGTCCCTCTACTATATATATTCTCTCTCTTTCTATATATATGCCCCCCCCCCCCAAGCGCGTATGCTTAAACTTTTTTTATGAGTGTGTTTTGAAAGGAAATCTCCCCCCCCCCCCTTGTTGTTTTTTAAAATAAAAAAATGATAATAATACCAATTAAAATTGTGGTAATAGGTAGCCCAAAAATACTAAGAGTATTATATTTTACGCATTCTCTGTCTGTTTTTGTTTCTTAATTTCTCTGTTCTTTGTATGTCCCTCTACTATATATATTCTCTCTCTTTCTATATATATGCCCCCCCCCCCCCAAGCGCGTATGCTTAAACTTTTGTTATGAGTGTGTTTTGAAAGGAAATCTCCCCCCCCCCTTGTTGTTTTTTAAAATAAAAAAATGATAATAATACAAATTAAAATTGTGGTAATGGGTGGCCCCAAAAAGCCCCCCCCCCCCCTGCTTATTCCGCAGCTGGCTGAGTCGTTGCGAAATTTTCGGCGTGATTTTCAAAATGTTAACCCCCCCCCTCGAAAAATTCTGCGTACGCGCTTGTGTCCCCCCCCCCCCTTTATTGCTCTCTCTCTGCTTCTTGTTCGTGAGTATCACACCCAACGCACCTAGTGCGGTATTGTATGTAATCCCGTAGGATTTTTGTGCCGAAGTTGATTTTTTTTTTTTTTTTTTTTTTTTGGGGGGGGGGGGGGGTGCTGTTTTGGCTTCAAAAGGGTCCCAATTGGCCAAAAATGATGGGGTTCAATTTTTCAGACCCCTTCTTCATTTCCTGGGGCGTTCATATTGTGCGCCAAAATGGCTTATATAACGCGCAATAGGGAAATCTGATGTCTTCGGGAAAATTTAAACTCCATCAATTTATGATAGCTTGGACCCCAAGGAATCCAAAAATGCAAAAATGCAAAAAAAACAACAACAAAAAATTGCACAAAATTCCTACGGGAGCTGTTTCAGTTACATACCGTACCACACTATTACCTCCATCACTCTGTTTTCTGAACATAGGTTACAGTGGTGTGGAACTAGAGAGGGCGGCAAACTGGAATCTCATCTCAAAGGTCTTGACAAATCATCATCTGGCAACCTCTCTGTGCATGTTCAACATGTAAGTATCGCTCCACCCACGTTGTGTGCACTGTACACTATCACTATTTCTTATTTTCATCTGTATAATGACCGCTATGAGGCAAATATTGTTCTGTATTATCGTTTTTAATATTCCATTTCTCAATTTTCTTTTCATTTTTGGCCCATTTTCTTTGTTAACCTTTCCTTTGTGTTATTTTCTTTTTAGGAAAAATCATCCCCTTCTGCTTCGTATTTTTGTCAAACTGTTTTATATTTTGAGTTTCCTGGCTTGGGAGATGATGCCGAGAGACACATAGCTCAAATCACGGCTGGTCTACTCGGACGGGGAATCTTTTGTCTCTGTCCCGGGTCTCTGTCTTTAGTGTTGTTGATGATTGTTATCCCATTTCCTAGACTCCAAATGCTCAAAAGAATATCGAAACGTTGCTAAATGAAAACATTTACATTTCCTCTCTCCCATGTGTTCCTATTACGTTTTTACACGTAATTCACTTTGTTTCCTCTGTCTGGATTTGTACTTCAACATTCTATCAGATATTTAATCAAATATATCTTTGTTTTCAGTGTTGTTTCGATGGTACGATTTTAAAGTATGATTTATTATCTTTATTCCTTGCATGGAATTGAGAAATGTATTTCTTCAATCACTTCATTGTTGGCTCTTTTTTTGTTGGGGGGGGGGGGGGGGAGGTGGTGCTACTATCGTTATAACATGAGCTCATTCACTTTACCTTGCTGTGTTTCGGTTCATTTAACTTTTCATATTTTTTCCATTACATTGTTATTTTCAGTTTTGCTACCAGTGCCACTCTTAAGCCATTTCTTAAGTGTACCATTGATTATGTCTGTGTTTAATGTTGTGTGCTTTTTAATACTGCCCCCATGTTGCTCTCCGGTTGTCTCTTTCTCTCTTTTTGGGGCGTTCTTTATCTGCATCAGAGTCGGCGCTCATGGGGAGGGGGAACAATGCCCCATGTTTTTTCCAAGTACACCAGAAGCGCTTCCTTTTACGGAAGAAAAATATTCATTTTTATTGTGCCGCTGTTTTTCTTCAATAAGTGTCCCTTCCCCTTTTTATGTCCCCTCATCAAATGTACAAGGTGCCTTTTACTTTGACAAATGACCTTTTTCTTTTTTATGAATTCCCTTTTCCCGTATTTCTAACTGCCCATTTTTACCTCTGATGTATGCCTTTTTTTACAACTGAATGATTGACTAATAGGTTTATTGAGAACATTCCACGTTCTTAATCATACAACAAAATTGACATGAATAACAATAGCAATCATGCAAGTGTTTAAAAAAAAGGTGCAAATTGTCAAAACGATATAAATTATATAGACCATGTCATTTTGTTAGCATTAATGAAAAAGAGCGGAAGTTGAGCAGAGGAGAGAATATTCAAATTCAAATTCAAAGTTTATTCAACACTCTTCATAAAAAAAATTAAAACATACAAATACAGAATGGAATTTAAAAAAACAACAAGAAAGTGATAACAATGGCAATTTATAAGAGCATTTGGGATAGGCAGAAAGGAGGGATTCCTTATATAAAAGCCTACCCCTAAAAACACACATACAGGACAAAAAAGAAACAAGAACAAAAGAACAGAAAAAAAACATACTAAAACATACTATCATGTACGATCAGAGTAAAACAAGTGTCAAACTAGACCATGTTATTAATACTGATTATTATACTTATTTAACATAAATTGTTTATATTTAATTTAAAAAGATTGAGAGTTTTGCATTTCTTTATTTCCTGAGGTATACTATTCCATATTAATGATCCTTTAAAAAATAGTGATTTTTTTCATACATGTCGTTCTAATCTTGGGGAGGTGATAATTTAGGGCATTTCTAATATTAAAATTATGCACATCACTATTCAAGTTAAAACATGTTGATAACAAAGTAGGCAAATTACCATTACAACATGAAAACATGAAAACTGCAATATAACAATTATGCATATAGATTACTCTCAAAATTCCAAGTTTACACAAAAAAAAGGATTACAGTGAGCATAATATTGGGAATGAGTTATTATGCGTATTGCTTTCTTTTGAGGCTTAAGTAACATTGACATATCATTATTATTAAAATTTGCCCATGCAACTATACAGTAAATGAAATATGGTGTTATTAAAGTATGATACAACATTTTCAGAATATTTAAGGGATAAAAATGAACTTTATATAAAATACCAATATTTGTTTGCTATTTCATTACACACCACATTTATATGCTCATGCCACTTCAATTCATGATTAATTACAATACCTAAAAACTTAGATTATCTACACGCTCAAAATTGTGATCTTTTACTCATAAATGAATGTTGTTAAAATCAATATGTTTATTTGTAAAAACCATAAACTTAGTTTTATCATAATTTGAAACCAATTTATTATATAAAAACAATTTAAAAGTTTCAAAATTTCTTGCTTAAAAACATTTTGTAAAACCTGGACATCAGAATGAGAGATAAAAACACTTGTGTCATCAGCTAATAAAATAAACTTTATTTTATCAGAAATATTGCATATGCCTTTAACATAAATAATAAATAAAAGAGGTCCAAGGATGGATCCTTGAGGCACTCCACATCTACGCTTTTCGGTATTAGACTTATCTTTATTTCTTTGTACAAATTGGGTTCTATTTTCTAAACAGCTTTCAAACCATTTTAAAGTTACGCCACGAATACCATAATTATATATTTGTTTAATTAAAATAGTGTGGTCTAATGTATCGAATGCTTTACTTAAATCTAAGAAAGGCTCATTAAGATATGATTATTTTCAAAAGTTTTCAAAACATTATAAATAAAATGCATAATTGCAGATGTAGAGTGCCCAGGTCAGAGAACAATGAAGGAAAAGAGAACAAAGCTAAGCAGAGCGACCGAGGAATAAAAAAGATTGGAGAGCCAGAGAGGTAGAAGAGGGTGGATAGGAAAGGGTAGACACACCATAGGTTTATACATTGGCCATAGCTCTTATAAATCACATATCTGTCTTTATTTACACGGAATATATATACATGTATATAACAGGTGCAACTCTTCTTGAATACTAAATAGGCATGAAATTAAAATAATAGGGTGAAGGAAGAACAGGAATGATAGAAGCGGAAAGAGGAAAAATGGAAAAGGAAGAGAATAAGACCAAGAAGAAAGCGACGAGGGAGATAAATCTAGAGCGAGAGAGAGAGAGAGAAACAAAAAAGTTTTAGATAAGAAGTATTGGTACATCATAGGAATAAATAGTTCGCTATGTTACTAACATTATTTATTCATAATCTTGTTTTATACAAAAAATATATAAACAAGATATATCAATGTAAAATAATTGTTGTACGTACTGTAACATTGAATTATTAAATAAATAGATGGGAAGAAGGAGAGGAAGAGGAGAGAAAAAATAAGAAAGGGAAGAGAGGGGAGGAGAAAACTAGCAGAGGAATATGATGAAATTTAGAGGGACACAGAGGGAGAGTGAGAAGTATAGAAACGAGAAGGGAAGGGGGGAGGGGGGGGGGGAGAGCGAGAGGGGAAAGGAAGAAAAGGAAGGAGGTTGAAAAAAGTTAGAATTAAGAAAAATTGGGGACATGGTGGATTTCTGCGATACGATACGACTGGAACTCATATAACTCATTCTTGACTTATACAGACAATATTGAACAACATTTGATAATCCTCTGCAACAATTATTGCGCAACCGTCTGAAAATCACTCAAAACCTGTTAATGAAAACAAATCGGATGGGTATTTGTTAACATTATCTTCAGTTATTTGTTTGCGACCATGACATAAGTACATAGATGTAGGATATACATGGTAAAGGATCACCGAAGTTCCCGAATCTTCCATGCAGAGAAAGAGAGAGGGGGATATAGGAGAGGTGTAGCGGTCTAGTGTATCCGGAAACGGACTACAGCGAATGTGAATGGGGTTGGAGCTTGTAGTTGTGGGAGCTTGTAAAATGGCGCCTGAGCTGGTATTCTCCCAATGAAGCGGAGCTTGTGCACTTCCAGGTGCAGATTAGCAATTGAATTCAATGACGGGCTGATAATAAGTACAGTGTAAATTATAAATGTTTATAAATAAGATTATAAATGTTGTATTAAGTGCTACAAGTGTGACTTTTATTATTATCAGGTGGGCTGTATAACGTACAGACCACCTTATAATTTTGTTAAAATTGCCTTTATTTATTATTCTTTATTTTTCTTATTTCGAACCACTTTTTTGTAAGCACGATTACTTGAAAATGGCTCAATTAAATGCCTTCAAATTTGGCACACATATGTATGGGCATATGTACAAAGCACAATAACGTTAACAACATTGATCTTTACTGATGACGTCATCTAGGCGCCATTTTGTAAAATTTTACGAAAATCAACACATGATCATATCTTCATAACCAAAGGTTATTTCTCATTCATATTTATTATGATCAAGGTCAATATCCGTCCGGTCAATTTCAGGTCAAAGAACGCGCGTCAATGCGCGCGCACAATTTTTAAAAGCTCAGAATCATCTCAAAATCATTTTGCATACGTTTTAGGCCATTCTAAGCATTTTATAAAAAATCGCGTACACGCGCATACGCGCGCGTTTTCGCGCGTAAAACTATTACACAACATAGAATCGCCATTTTTTTTTCTTTCATAATATTCCACATATTTTTACAAACAAATTGATACCATGTTTGTCTCTTTATGACTATCAATAACGGAATGATCGACCGTTTAACATCAATTTCCGTGCGCGCGAGCTCTTGTAATACATAGGATATATGGGCAAAAACATGCCTATACAAAATCGATTGTAGCCCTTTAGGATGCAAGGTGACCCTATTTTATTCTTCATATTTTGATAGAATAAGAGTTGGAGATATGATTTCATGTCTCATTTGACCCTCAATTAACTCATGACGACATTATAATGGCCTCTGAACTCAAAATTTCAATTTGCATATTTTGACGTCAGCATATTTTTGGAAAATTGATTGTATCTCTGTAAATATTGATCAGTTTTCTTCCAAATTTTGATATGTTCTAGCTGAGACAATTCTCTACAAATGTAGTTACTACAATCCTTCATTTTGGCAAAGGCATCATGGCGTATTTTTTGCGATTAAAGGAGCCATGTCAATTTTTCACATTCTGCGTGTATTCTCTATGGGACATGATTTTTTCTCAAAACTCGATTCTACATTCCCGTCTTTCGCGAGCAATATCTCCGTCGTTTTAGCTTCGTTTACCCTGAACTTCGAGTATGTTGTAGCTGAGATAAGCAATCTCAAATGTGCCCTTTATTTTGTCTCAAATTTTAGTTCGACCAGCCCACCTATACTTGTTCCAAACAAGTATTACAAATCTAGTTATTATTATTATTATTATTATTATTATTATTATTATTATTATTATTATTATTATCATTATTATTATTATTATTATTATAATTGTTATTAAAAACACAGAGGTTGAGATGTAGATAGACGGTTACATAAGTGTATGTATAAAATACAACCGTATCCATTTCTATCAAAATTGAATGAGATTTGCGTTACATCAATTACGATATATCGATATCACCAGATACGGTAGGATACTACTGCTGAATATTTCATTTCTACACTAAGACTCTCTTAGCCTATCGTTGTGTCGGAGCAGGCGTGGATCCAGGGGAGGGGGGAGGGGGGGGGGGCGAGTGGGCATCCCCCCCCCCCCCCCCACTGAGCGAAATATCGGCCGGCGCGATTTCCAAATTTTCCGGGGGCAAAAATTAAAACAAATTTGTAGTGCTCAATACCCCCCCCCCCCCCCGTATTAGAAAATATTGGATCCACCACTGCTGCTGGTCACTATTACGTACCAATATTTGGCTCGCATGATTTCAAATCATCATATATATGTAAAATTAAATGAATATGTAAACAATGCATTTCTATGTGGTGGAATATTATTCTTCTTATCGTAATTCATTATGTTTTCTCGTTCAGGATAGTTACTTCGATTTTCAGAAGTACTACATTATCCACACTGATTGAGCCACAATGCAGCTACAACTGACATAGTACATATTGCCTTGTACCTGACATCATTTGTTTTTCTCACATTGGATGAGTTCCAGTGATGACTACACACTACTCGGTCAAGTTGACATGCTGCATTGTCTCATACCTGATATATACCTGATCTACTTCCTGGTATTTGTTAACTCATTTCCTACTGGAACCGGGCTATTTTTGTATTAAAGCTATGGGGAATATGTTAAATCAGAAGTCAACATGTTAACTTCCAGGATATATGAAGTTAAATTTATTTCATTTTCATGTTTAGATAATGTAGGCCCCTGCTAACCAGTTTTATGCATTGTCATTGGTAATTATGTTATTGAATGTAACTCAACCCTCATTTCCATCATCATACTTGGAATAATTTCACTCCTTATTCCAGTTTTTCAAATTATCTAAGCAGCATGTTGTTTTACATTAAGATATAGAAACACTTTTGTAAAAATGTGTTGTTTGCCCCTTTTATGAATCAGGTGTGATGATCGACGATGTAGATTCATAAAAACCCAGCTGTTTAGGAAATGTTGTTAGAATTTTTGGAAACGTACGAATTTTGGTTGAAGTTTGTTTTGCCTTTTCATTACAAAAACAACTATTTGAATTTGAAAAATAACTTAAATATGCAGTAGCACATTTTCCCTAATCTCTGTACAATCATGATATTTGTATATTGGAAGATTTTGAAGGCGAAATACTGCATAAAATGCATGCTTATAGCTATTGTGGATATTTAAACATATGTAATGTTACACGCCCTCAACGCTGAGTACCCAACCCCCCCCCCCCCCCTCCCCATTCGATTGGGGAAGAGATGAAGGATAAGCAAAAAGAACAAGAAATGACACATGTAGTATATTTCGGGCCCTCCTGGTTTTTACGTAAAAACGTGCCCATACGCATATCTGTACGAGGCAGCGCTCAAAATACACGGGAGCGGTGGGCGATTCGCCCCCGTGAGCTCCATAATCGCCCCCGTTAGGTTCCACTCGGGGGCGATTGCAAAATTAAAAATCGCCCCCGTGGATTATAAAATAAAGATTATCTTTTCTGATATAACTTTAACACAATAATGAGTATCAATTTTCAAACCTTAAACCAATGAAACGGAACTTAGATGGCGCTTTCTCTCCCATTTCTTTGAGTATTACCGATACAAACAACGGAAGCTCGCAGTGCAGCTAATGCAGCCGTCAACAGTGGCTATTATACTGCGCCGGTAGTAGGCCTACCGGTGTGCGCGCTGACGCCCAATATCTGCTTGGAGCTGGAGACGGTCGCGCAAGCCCCCGTGAGAAGGCTCACGGGGGATTTTTTTTTTTGGAAGAGCCCCCGTGGACAAAAAATTAATTTGAGCCCTGGTACGAGGGATAGAACAAAATTACTATTTTTTGATTGGGTTGTTAACTCATATTAAAAAAAAGGTGCGCTGACAACCAAAACAAAATGTTGTAAAAAGTTGATCCAATAAACTACATAAATAATGGTGACCCCCTCCCCCCATGACTGTGGCAAAGCTACGCCACTGGTAGAGAATATCCAAGTGTACCCAGTCTATTTAATAATTTGCTGTATATGTCCTATTTTGAGCACTTCAATTCTTACTACCAAACTTCTTTTTCCACTTTTATTGAAACGACATTCTCTCCTGTGAATCATTCTGACCTATTTTGTTATATTCCAAATTATACTTTATCATATCAAATTAAACTTCTTTTATTGCAGAATAGAATATATCAAGAATTAAGAAAGTGGAATGAGAGTAGCAATGGTGAATGCGCGAGAGAGAAGTCAATGGCCCGGAAAAATTATTTATGTTAGTGAAGTATTTTGGTCCTTTTAGTGCAATATTTATGTTTGTTCATTTGCCTCATTTTACTCGGTTTTATTCGATTAGGATAATATCATAATACAACGATCTTTTTGTTAATAGCTTTGTATTACAGTAGGTATTTTCCATTATATTCTAGGAGCATTTATGTTAAAGTTATGCAATTTACGTCAGTACTTCACGTTTTTTTTTTATTTTTTATTTTTTTAATTATTTATTTCACCCCGGTTAAAACACCTGCTATCAGCCACAAGGCTGTTTTTCAGCAAGTCCGTTAAAATACATACAATACAATATACATAAACAAAACAAAAATATTTCATAATACAAATTAAAATTAATGTGTAAATATCTCTTAATAACAATCACACTTAGTATTACAAATATCAGAAATTATGATGGAAAGAAACATAATTTAGTCAAATCACAAGCTCATTATCATAAGACTAATCATCAGAGGTAGATTGAGTGAAAGAGTAAGAGTGCGAGGGAGAGAGAGAAAGAGATAGAGAGGGGGAGAGATAGGGGGAGAGAGATAGAGACAAAGATAGACAACAACAATTAGAACATAGGGGGGAAATACCATCGATCGCCTTTATAAAGTTTGAAAGCCGAGTTTCTACATTTGTATTCTGGTGCACTGGGCTAGGTGATTGAATAGCCGAGATGCGATATAAAGAGTACTGCTTCTTAGAAAATTTGTGTTCGGTTTATGTATGTTAATAGTACATTCCCTGTTTCTAAGGTTATAATTACTTTCTTCAAAATGACTTTAGTAGAGAGAATATCTGGTACTTCATTGTTAAGTATTCTGTACATAAACATAACCAGGTCCTTCTTATTTTTAACATTGAGACAATCACGTTTTAATCTATTGTAAAGTTCATGCCTGTTGGAACGAGAATCCACCTAAAGTGTTATTCTTAATGCCCTGTTTTGTAATATATGAAGCTTCTTTAGGTGCCCTGAATCGGGTTTCATCTAAATCGTACTACAATAATCAAAACGAGGTCGAATCATCGTATTATATAAAAGTAGAGCAGTCCGTTGATCGATAAATGGTCTAGCTCTTCGTAAGACAAAAAAGTTCCGTAGTATTGTTGATTTCGCCCTTTCAATTTGTGGTGTCCATGAAAAATCTGTATCAAGTATAACACCGAGATATTTACATTGATCGACTCTCTCTCTACGGGACATACTACATTAATGTTCTCAAAAACTTTACGTTTCCATTTTGTTCCTATGACCATGAACTTACATTTCATTGCATTTAGCATAAGTTTATTATGCAGTAACCAATCATGAATAACAATTAAATCTTCATTCATTATACAATGAAGACTATTTGGATCTCTAGAAGCATAGTATAAACATGTGTCATCAGCAAACATCGATACAGTGCAACGCTTTACAGCAAGTGGTAAATCATTCACGTATAATATGAATAACAGTGGCCCCAATATACTTCCCTGTGGGACGCCACAAAATACTTTGCTTGCTTCTGACCCGTTACCATTAATGATAGTAATATGTTTTCTCAAAGTAAAATAATCTCGAAACCAACGTAAAGATTCATTAATGAAACAATAAATCTTCAACTTTTGTAAAAGAATATCATGTGACACCATAACGAATGCTTTTTCGAGATCCAACGTTACCAATCCAATGACATGACCTGTATCTATCGCTTTACTCACATTTTCTGTTAGATTCAATAAAGCTAACTCGGTTGAACAGCGTGGTCGAAAACCAAATTGATTTTGTACCAATATGTCGTTATCATTCAAATATTTAAAAGTTTGCCGAAAAACAAGCTTTTCTAAAATTTTAGAAAGTACTGACAACACAGATAAAGGTCTATAATTCGACGGGTTAGCGCAATCGCCTCCTTTAAAAAGAGGTGTTATTCTGGCGCACTTCAATTCATTTGGCACAACGCCTTCATGTAAAGATAAATTAATTATATGAGCCAGAGATTCAACAATAATAAGCGACGAATCTTTCAAAATACTCGAAGGTAAAGTATCAAGACCAGTAGCCTTATTACGAGGAGTTTCTTTAATACGTTTTTTAACATCTTCACTGGTAACTGGAACACAATTAAAAGAAGTGTTTCCTTTAGAAACAAATTGTCTTGGATTATCTTTGAATTTTACGTTTGTTTTAACGGTTTGTTGCCAGTGAGGAAAAATACACATTCATTATATTAGCAATGGAGCTGTTTCCAATGTATTCCACCCCACAAAGATTATTTTTTTGTATTGAAGTTACTTTTTTACTACTTGGTATCAATTCTCTCAGAACTTTCCACATCATTGCGGAATTTCCGACATTTTCAATAATACTGTCCATAATGGTTTTTCGCTTAGCCTTTCTCACAAAAGAAGTAACTTTATTACGTAATTTCTTATAACTTGACCAATCAGCGTCTGATTTAGACCGTTTTGCCTTCTGTTTGACTTTATGTCTATCTCGAATTAATGTCAGTATTTCACTTGCCATCGAAGGTGACTTCTTGTGACGAACCCGCTTCCTTTTAACAGGAGCATGCATATCCAATATAACTCTGAACTTTTTAATCCCTATTTCGTATGCTTCCTCAGTTGAATGTTTATATAGTACATCGTTCAAAGATATGCTACGTAAGTCATGAGCAAAGGATTCGGGGTCAATTTTCTTTATATTACGAGAAGAAATATAGCAATGGTTTCCACTTGGTGTTGGTTTACTCTTTCCCCATGAAAATATAACCATATCGTGATCACTCAAAACGACAGATACGACAGGACATTCTTTCACATTTTCAGCATTTGATGAAAAAACATGGTCTAAAGTGTCTCAGACGAACTTGTTACCCTCGTAGCTGAGGTTACACATTGTGTTAAACAATAGGCGTCTTCAAGTCTCTGCATTTTTTTTTGATTATTTGATAGGTTTCTTTGTAAACAAAATCACAATTTAAGTCACCAATTAGTACATAGTCACACAATTTGGCTTCACAATTTGTAAAATAGTTTCCAACTGATAAAAGACTCCGATATTGGAATCGGGTGGTCTGTACCAGCACGATAACATAAGAGATTTTTGTTTATTTAATTTTAATTCAATGCAGGAGAGTTCCAAGTCCTGCTCATGACATTCTGATAAAATATCATAATCGATCAAATCACGGATATAGATAATCACTCCCCCATCGTTCTGTTTCTATCTATTTTCACTAATCTATATCCTTCTACTGAAATGTCCTCGTCTGACACGGACTCATCCAGACGGGTTTCACATGAAGTAATAACATCGATTTTAGACTCAATTAAAATAAGTCGTATTTCATCAATATTCTTCAACAGCGAACATATATTCAAATGTGCTGTACACATCCATGAGCGTTTTTTTTTTTTGTTAACTAAAATATGCTTTATAATTTATATTATCGACAATTGATGTATTTTTACTTGTTTAAGAATCATTGACATCTTTCTCCGAACATGAGCTTTTATCAAAAAGTCATTAAACGGTAGCTTACTAAACAAACGGCATGTAAATATCCAGTCGCAATCAGAATTAAAGAAAAAAAAGGGGAAAGATGAACACTTCAAATGTATCCATTTTTTACAAGATACACACAAAATAGAGTCTGGTTGGACTTGCAAGATATGCAAGGGTACGTCAGACCCATTTTCAAAATGTATTTCTATTAATCAGTTTCAGGTCTTCTATATGCGTTCGAGATCATTAATTCTTCTGATTTGTTTCTTTCTTTTATCCTTTGTCAAGAGAGGGATTCGTCCAAGATTACTCTCCACTGATTTCACTTGGTCATTGTTTATGGTTTGATTGACGAGATGGCTTCACTCACGGGTCAGATCTTCGTAGATGAACACTTTCATGCCTTTCAGTTCTTTCCTTGACGAATATATGCCATGCCGTACGTTATACCTTGCGAACTTCACAATAATCGTCACCTTTAAGATTTGAGACATTATACCCAATGGGTCACATGGAATGCATGCAGCTAAATGTACTTGTTGTAAAAATGTACATACACTGTCGCTCATAAAGTTGGAATAATTTTGTTTTATCCCAATTCATGAAATTATTTTAAAAATAATTTAAAAATAATAGATCAAGATAATAGTAACATTCTCAGATTTTATTGAATAATAATTCGATAATGTGTGTTTTGCGTGACTGCTAAAGCATGTGTATGCTACTATGCTCATCAACTAGGGGACCTCCGCCCTTATGTCATAAATGACAGTAATGAGGATTAATGCCCCACAAAAGGGCACTAATATAGAACATCGACACGGTTTGGATCCTTTGGGCCTCACAGTTACGAGGCCATTGCTTTGTCAGTGAACCATGACTGTACGCAGCGGGGGCTAGGGTAGGGGGCAGTTTCAATAAATATAAAAAAAACAGAAAATGCAATAAATTTTCCATAATATTTGCATTTTACCCCGGTTCCCAACATTAAAAAAAAATCCTCTGTGTTTCCATGCCTTGAGCCATAATGCATGGCCGTCCAGAGGATTTGTGTATGTTGGGGAGCGGGGTAAAATGCAAACAATTATTGAAAATGTATTGCATTTTCTTTTTCTTTTATTTATGGAAACTACCCCCTACCCTAGCCCACGCTGCGTACAGTCATGTTTCACTGACAAAGCAATGGCCTCGTAACTGAGAGGCCCAAAGGATCCAAACCGTGTAGATGTTCTATATTAGTGCCCTTTTGTGGGGCATTAATCCTCATTACTGTCATTTATGACTTAAGGGCGTAGGTCCCCTAGTTGATAAGCATAGTAGCATACACATGCTTTAGCAGTCACGCAAAACACACATTGTCAAATTAATATTCAATAACATCCAAGAAATTGTTTACTATTATCTAGATCTATAATTTTTAAATTATTTTAAAAACAATTCCATAAATTGGGGTAAAACAAAAATATTCAAACTTTATGAGCGACATGTTATTTATATGTATAAATGTATATACATACAAACATTGTATATTTATTATTTCGACATCTACACCTTGGATCGTTACTACTATTTTTTGTATTGTTAATAGGTTTTTGTGACGAAAGAATAAACGAAGCTCATACAAAAGATGCATATATATTCGAAGATTAAATAATTGCGTGTAATAGTAATTGCTTTTGTAAGTGATAATTGTGTGAATCTTTACAGCTGCATACGAAACTCAAGTAACCTTATTACTTTTCATTATTTCATTCTTTATTGATATGCATTTTACACGAAATATGTGGTTGATATTATTAGGAGTGTATACGAGTTGTTTCTATCATTAATTTATGATGGCACCTGTATCATGTATGGGCATTGCCCTATAGATGAAGTAGAATGCTTCACTTGTTATTCACACAAATACAGTACACATCTTACTCATTTAATGATTTGAATATTATATGAAGTTAATTTGTTTGCGGCGTAACAACAATACAAAGAGCGGAAGAAAAAAAGGTAAGACTGGAAACAAATAGTTCTTTAATAGTGGTGGTTTAAGGAAAAATTGTTATAAATACAAATGTGTATGTGTTCTTAAAAAAAAGGAAATAGAAAACAAAATAGCAATGGCATAAAGATAGAATGCAAATAGTAAAAATTGGTTTTATTACAACTCTGCGACAAAATTGGTATACTATGTAAATTAAGTTATGTCCGACCGAGCATTGTATTTATGCTATATAATTCTCTTATTTTGCCATTTATCTCGTATTGTATTATGCTCTGGGCAAGTTCAAAGAGTAATGTCGATAGTATTTTATTATTGTGAAAGAAAGCAGTACGTCTTTGTACCAATTCTTCTTATCGTGAAATTGAAAATCCGTTAGGTACCTCACTTAAGAAATCCAGCCATCTGATTGGTCGAAATTACAGTCATGGTTTTAACCATTCCCGTAAATAAACGAAAAATGCCACGCCCATGTAATAGTTCGAGGGTAAAATCCAAGTTACCGGGAATAGTTCAGTCTTGCTTAAAAACTGGTTTGAGCGATCGCGGATACCATACATTGTGTGTTTGCGAAGAATACACAATTTTTACGGTTACATCAGTGCGCATACGCAGACATGGTCGCCATTTTAATTGGCGAGTAAACAAAGCCAATGACCTAGAGGTCATTTGGTTTGTGCGTAAATTAAGATTGCGCCCATGCAAATTATGATGTGAGCGCACAGCGCAGCGCGCAGGCAGTGATGTTATCATAATTTACATGGTCGCAATCTTAATTACGCACAAACCACTGACCTCTAGAGGTCATTGGATTTGTTTACTCGTCAATTAAAATGGCGCACACAACCGTAAACTGGTGTATTGGTCGCTAGACAGGAAGAACACCAAAAGGGTAGGCCCTACGTTTTATTATTAGCCGTAGATCTAGGTCTAGATATAGATTGTGAATTTATTGCATGCGATAACGGTGATAAAGGTTTTGAAGATTGTGTAATGCAGGTGTTTGAATTCATTTGGTGGATGAAAAGTTGAATTCTACGCCGTTTTGTGCGTCATTGCAGCGCTGAATTTGGTGTGTTTGTCGCTAATTTCTGACAAAAAATAGATAGCTTTCCTGATGGTATTTCATGCAAAATGTATGTTATATTGATAAGCACTGATTCTTGTCCTTACCTTTGACTTGTTTCTTGTCTGTTATAGTCATTTAATATATGAATTACTTGACTTCTGAGCACATTTCAGTAACACAAAAAATCCAGCCCGTTCATAGTCCCACACACGTATTTGTATGTACCTTGTGCCCTTACACTGTCTGCTGTCTCGATAGCGTACCCAAATTTGATTACCATGATTGAAAAAGTCGCACATGTATTATACGACCCTTTTCGGTATATACATTTTAATTTTCGAAACATAGTTGTTTTTATACGCTCTCGGGAAGGTTACAATCGAGCTATTGCCATTAATACTATACTATTTTTTTAAACTGAAAAAAGTTGATAATATTTATATCCTGCAAACCGCACTTGTTATGTTCCGCTTACAAAACGAGCAACTTCCCTTCTACCCCCCCCCCCCATTATTTGATATGAATAAACATGTACACTCGTATCCCACAGGACAAGCTCACAAATTCCATATACAAAAACAGTTTCTAATCCATTCGACATGCTGGTCCACTTGGAATTCACTCCCTGCTGAAATTCGAAATCTGAAGTCGACATACTCTTTCAAATTAGCTGTAAAGACTATGTGCTCCTAACCCATTACCAATGATGTGTGCTTGTATCTTCATTTTATGTTATTCATTCAACAACTATTGTCCATGACCTGGCGTCATAAACATGACTTCTAATGTCAACGGGTGTCTGGTATTTTGGTATTCTACAGTCTTAATTCTATCTCTCTATCTTTTCTCTCTCTATTGCAAGTCATTCTCTCTCTTCATTTATGTTTCATATGTACAATAAGGCTGTTAGTTTATTTTGGATTAGCTTAGTTTAGTTCAAATAATAATAGTTTAGTTTAATCGAGGGCTGCAAGCATTTCAAGCTTCATGCTTAATACGCTGTATCCCTCCTATATCATGTAAATTGTAAAAATGAGTACCGGTAATGTTCTCCTATGAATTGTCTATGTTCTATACAGTATGAGTGTCATGCATTGTACTTTGAAACGTAAATTATATCACACTGATGGACATTATGTATGTTTAAATATGATATATAAATCAATAAATCAAATCAAATGACGGAAAACTTACATACACACTTGTAACTAGTGCATTTCTTCTTAAGGTATCACAGCTATAACATTTTGAGAGTTGTAATCATTACACTTCAGAGAAATTCAAATTGGCCACACCGGTAATTTCACTGTGATGAAGTGGTGATACATTTTCTCATTTGTACCAACAACAAAAAAATACGATTTTTTTTTTAAATGGATGACTCCGAGGAATCTTTTATTTTCAGAGAACTTGTAATAATAGGCTACGATGCATTTTTAGTAGTGGCCCAAGGGAGAGGACATATGGAAGAAAAATAGAAGAGATAAACATTGTGTACACGACAAACGGGACAGCTGTTGTCCTTAGCTACGTCACAATCCACTGGCAAAAATGCCGACTTGAGAAACGCATATATCATATTACAAATTTCATAAATCTTTCATTATGGGTTAGATTTATTTCAAACTTTTGCCATTCAGATTGGCTTATTTTTCTCATACAAATGAGGAATGGATCCCCCCCCCCCTCCCCTTGCCCATATTGGAGGAATGACATAATATTTACAGTGTATCCAGTGTGATGGGGGAATTTGCATTTGCAATCTGTAGATACTATCTGCGCATGGGTAGAAAATGTTTTTAGTACCAAACGTGTAGAGATGACAACTGATATGTGGTCATGAAAGTTATGTAATCATTATTCATTGAGGTCAGGAGTAGATATAGAACAATACATATATTGGGCGGGGGGGGGGGGGGGAGTGAAGAAACCGATTGTTCGAAAAATGCACACAAAGGGAGACTAATCCATGTTTAAAGATATTTTGAAAGGATGAAAAACATCCATACACAGAGTTTGGCCAATTTGGTTTTAGTAAGTCACGACATGGCGTATATTCTTGTATTTTGTGCTAGCCCAACAAAACAGTATTCATCGTATTCGGCCCAACTCAATCCGGGTCGGCTAAACTGTCCTACAGTCAAGGGCACTAACAAGGGATCGTTGTCGAGCGCCCTCTTGCTATGTTCCCCGCTATAGAAAGATTAGGCTACGATTAGGTTTTCGAAAAGAAAAGACATTTGACCAGGCACCACATGACCCTGAAAATAACACATGGTAAGATTTTAAGCTAGAGCTCATTAAAGATATTTGTTGTGAGCATGTATACTCTGTTAATGTAAAGGAGATGCTCAAGTTTCAGTTTTGGGCTCTTCTTGAAACGGTATACTTTTAATCTGACAGCTAAGAAAGCATATGTGTTCTTGCACGTACACAACCAGGGGATCGACAGGGGATCTCAGACGGACTTGTCAAGTAAAGAGGATTAATGCTTACCATTGGGGACTAGCGCGTGGACTTGGATTTGAACCTTAGACCTCCTGGTTACTAGACCACTGCTTTACTATAGCATTGTTAACACCGGGCTTTTACTAAACAGTCGGGAGAACAAGAACTCGGAAAGGAACATTGTGTGTGAGATGTAAAATTGACATCCTTCCAATTCGACGCAACTTTATATTTGAGGAACTTCAGAAGGGAAAGTTTATCCCGATATGATTTTTCTCAAGCGTTCCCGTGATGGAATAACATATTTGTAGACACCATACAAAAACACGCGCATATTTCGGTCAATGAACTCTACACTACGCAGTGCGTAATGTTCAGTGATTTCGGCTCACGAGATCCGAACTTAAAGGAAACCTCACCCCAAGAAATATTCAGAGAGATTCATTGCATTATTATCCTTTAATCTACAATTTCCCCCACCAAAGTGTATGAGAGAGATATAAAGCAAGGTATTCTTATTCCTAGTGAACAGTTAACCAACACGACATGGGCATTGCCATTTTCTTGATTACGTGACGTACTAATACGAACTCGTTTAATAAGTAAATGTATTGACATTTATGGATGTTTCTTTCCTGTGTGTGTGGCGATGTAGCATTTCATTAACCTGTTATTATCTTTTGAACTAAAATTGTACAAATTGCATAAATACATTGATGCTCTTCTTCGGTAAATATTTCGCATAAATAAAATAGATTTGTCAAGTGCTATAATTAATTTTTTGAATTAATTATTCCCCTGTTATTTAAGCCATGATTTGTCCTTATTGAAAAGTAAATGGTTTGCAATTGAATTGAAAAGTCTTTCCCATTAGAGCCTGGTACAAGTTCGCCCGTTATGTTACATTATCAAGAATATGGCTGCGCCCAAGTTTTTTGGTGCTATTTTGAACCCCGGTAATAAATGATGTTTTCCTGGCATGTATATGTACTAACACAATAAAGACTATAACAAGCAGTGCATGATAACTTATTTTTAAATCAAGTAACAGTTTAATACACAGTTATCATTGTGTTTGGTTAAGTTAAGGGGGGAGGGGGTTCGACCCACTGACGATACGAATACTATGTGGATCTGGACACATGATGGCGTTTTTCTATGCACATCACATTTTCACTTGGCCTACCCCCACCCCCCCCCCCCCCCCCCCCCCCCCCCCCCCCCCACCCCCGTAGATCCGCCACTGCAATGTTTCTTGAAATACACCATCTTATTGTCAAAGTGTCGGGTGCAAGTTACCATTAATTTCTATTAAAAAAAAGCTACAGCAAATCTACAAAAACTCGCGTCTCGACACGACAATTTCTAATACGGGATACATATCACAAGAGTTCGTAAAGAGGCCAGCGATCGACACTTCCTTATTGTCTGATTGTGTGGATGGGCATGTTTTCACAAATATACGTGCAACCTTTGAGAGAGAGAGAGAGAGAGAGAGAGAGAGTGCGTGTGAATGTGAGGCATGTTTTTACTCAACATCGTGTAACCTTTGAGAGACAGAGACAGAGACAGAGAGAGAGAGAGAGAGAGAAAGAGAAATAGTGCGTGTGAGAGACAGGTCTGATTTCCTACGAAATAAAGCCATATGGGTAGTGCACAATTTAAGGGATGAATTCGAGGTTATATCACTCAAGACAGCTATTTTGACAATTATGAATTGCTAAAATGCGGGGGTTCCGATCCTGGACCCTTACAGTGTAACATTGAAACCCGTCCGGAATACATATCTATTCACATTTAATCCATACGAGCGAGGCATTGTTGAATTATTTTAATATTTTGTCCTCAAGTTGATCGCATTTAAATATACTTGTCGACGCTGTAGGTTATTACTTCTTCGTAGGATGGTGGCTGTAGGTCTCTTCGGAACAAGGAATCGAATTTTGAGAACTTTAATTCTTTCTTACCTCAAGCGAGTTACAAGGCATTCGGCGAATAAGGATATTTAAATGCAAGCGAAATCCGGACACACCAGAACAAGGCTGGAATTGTGATTCGATATACTCTTGTTTCAGTTCTCTTTATTCTCACAGTTTACACAAGCGGGAATTTAGTACACGGAATATTATTATGGACAGCATCCTAACCAGTCGTTCATTTATTACTCAAGTATCTTTACATTGAACAAGTCATCGTGCACCTAAATTAAAGGCGGTGAATGACGTCATTAACCTACACTTAAAGGCCTACTGATTGATTAGTTCAGTGAGTAGTGAGTAGTTCATACTGTTTTATATTATATTGTTTTAGGTATGAGAGGTGCCGCTTTTCACCTCTGATATAACTGCCTCTTATATTTTGACAATAAAAAAATTGCCCCGTTTCCTTTGTAATAAATGCCCGTTTCCCCTTCTTATTAGATATGCCCTTTTCGCACTAAACGTTTGCCTCTTGAAACTACGATCACAGTCACCTGCTAATCTTGCAACATCTCATCCTGTTAACCCCATTTCATAGAGTACCAAGGTAACCAATTGCCCTTCGTTCATGAATATATAGATTTGAAAAATATGAAGGGTTTTTAAACTCAAGGCATCTGCATTGACATTACCAATGTAATTCATGTTAAAACGAGACATAATTTGATCGAAAGGTTTTCTGCACTGTGTTTAATCGTCAGACAATCCCAAACATCTGCAAAGTATGGTGCTCAAACAATAAAGAACAAATGTTGAAGGTCATCCTTGATACAAGGCAGGGGTTGTACACAAATGTCTAACGCTTGTTTTCGTTCCGCTTCACGGTTACCCTTTGTAGGTGCTCCCTTCTCTTTGCACTCGGTGCCCTTTCTCTTTTAAAGACTCCGACGCCCCTGCCGTGCAACATTGAAACCAGTCAAGAATGCACATATCTATAATGTTAATCCATGTGAGTAAGGCATTTTTACATTTATTTTGTTGTTATTTTGATCACGTTCAACTAGACTTGCTGACGCTATGTGCTATTACTTCGGATGCGGCACTTCGAGGGGGGGGGGGGGGTACTAAAAAAGGTACCGCAAAGGGCATACATTTGTGCATATGAAAAGTGTCCCTTTTCCCTTGTAATATATGCACGTTCCACATTTGTATAAATGCCACTTACCATCTCTGATAAGTGCCGTTTTTACCTCTGATAATTGCCTCTATTCAATTCTCAAGGTTTCCCCTTTTATTTGTAAGAAGTACACCATCCTCTACTATTACGTGCCCCTTTTTACCTCTGAAAAGTGCCCCTTTTATGTTGACAAGTACCCTCTTTTTCCATTGATAAGCGCCCTAATTTTTTTCTAAATAAGGTCCCTTTCCCCTTCTCATAAATGCCCCTTTTCACCTCCGATAAAATAATGCCCTCATTGAAATCTGATAGGTGCTCCTTTTCTTTCACCAAGTGTCACCTTTCTTTCATAATAAGTACCCCTTTCCCATTCCGATAAGTGCCCCTTTTCACGTTGACACGCACCCATTTTCCTTTATTATGGCCCGGTCACACTATGACGTTTTAAAAAAACTTATAGCTAGCGTATGAACAATCATGAAATAATGTCAAAACGTCGGTATACGCCCCAAAAATATCGACAATTGTGCAGCATGAATAATTTGGGCGTTGGCAAAGCGTATTGAAAAGGTATACATATCGTATGTCTTAAGGCCCGGTCCCACTGCAATTACGGATGCAAAGAGGATGTAAAACGTAAACAAATCTTGCCATCCGTTGTGTATTCATTGCATACGTGTTTCATACGCTCTATCCATCGAGCATCCGTCCACTGTGATTTCATCCGCGCAAAAAGTTTTGAGCTGCACAAAACTTTTAGAACGGATGAACTTCCGCCGTGTACGATGTAAATCCGCGACAAATACGAGTAACAAACGTTCTATGTCCGTTATCATCCGTTAAACGTCCGCTGTATCCTCTCTGCATCCTCTGGGCATCCTCGCAACTCACATCCGCTGCAGCTGAAGACGGAAAGAGGGAGGAAAGATAAGGTACATGAAACGTCTATACATCGTTAGTAGCCCGGAAATAGAAAGGATGTAAGCGTATGCATCTCGTATATAATGTATTCAAAGCTGTCATCCACTTCCATCCGCTTTCACCCGCTAGGCTTCCGAGGAACATCCGTTTAACATCCCCGCTACATACTACCCACGTCCGTTATTTTCCGTTCTGTTTTCGCAAACTTTCGCAAATTTTGTCCATTTCTGGAGCGGATGAAAACGGATGGAGCCACCCCCGAAATTTCGCTCGTCCGCTGCGTCCTTTATGCATACGTTGTGTGTCCATTGGCCAGTGGGACCGGGCCATATCAATAGTAACCTATCACTAACTTTTGACAGCGTATGACAGCGAATCTCAGCGTATGGCCAGCGCATGTCCAGCGTTCTCGACCTATGCCCAACGTATGAGTAGCTTATGAGAAAACTATGCTCAGCGCGCTCGGCGTGTTGCCGAAGATCACGTGACGTTACTTCTAAATAACTTCAATATTACTTTGCATGCTTACAACTTAAAAAAAAACACAACTATACTACGCCAGTTGTACGGTAGAAACACGTTCAATAAGTTACCCCGTCGTCAGACATACGTTGAATACGTCTGAATATGTCTATATGCGTTGCAGATACGTCAGATATAGGTTAGATATAGGCTAGAAGTAAATTACTCATAGGTTATCAATAAGTTAGCTGTACGGTATACCTTCACGCCAACGTATTTTGACGTATGAGTTACCTACCTCTAACGTATTTAACGTGTGTCTAGCTTATGTGTAACGTATGTTTAACGTATGCCTAACCTGTGGAGAGGACGTCGGCAAACGCCCAACATTTTTGAGCATGCACACAAATAATTTCGGCCTCTGCGTACAACAACGTATGCCAGCTTATACCAGCGTGCTTTTAACGTATACAATTTATACCAAACCTACCCCTAATCATGTCAACGTGCACTAGCGTGTTGGTAAATATTCACATACGTCGGCATACGTTACTGCTATACGTCCCCTTCTTAATAATAGCTCAACCCCTTTCACTTTAATATCCTTTTACACCTCTGATAAGAGGTCCTTTCTTTTTGCAACATGCCCCATTTATATTTCTAATATAATTATACCCTTTTGCCTTCTGACAAGTGCCATTTCTATAAATGCCTCCTTTCAGCCCTGCTAAATGCCCCTATCACAATCTGATAAGTGCTCCCTTTTTTTAAAAAAATGCCCTCTTTTCATTATCATAACTTCCCTTTTTGCATCGTTGATGTACTATATGTAATCATAGAATAATAATTATTGACGTTTAATAGCGCAATTAGTAATACCAGCTATAATTACAACTACGACTCCGTAGAATCGCCTTTTTTCTGGTAGGTGAATTCTTGTGGCATGCACTTGATCAAAGGAAAGCAAATCACAACAACAAGAATCTGGTCTATTTGTTATAGGTTATGTAAAATCGAATTCTTGTTTCTCGTCCGTTTTTTGGTCGAAAATGAGGCGTGGGTGTTTGCATATTTTGTTCATAGTTGATATTTTGATGGTATTAGGCATTGCTCCATATTAACTTGTGCAATATAGAAGTCTACGGCAAAGTATTTGGGGTAAAAACAATAAATAAGAAAACCAAAGTTTATTGAATATTTGTTCAATTAAGTAGATCTATATAGCGTACAAACAAATAATTGATTTTTTAAATAACATATCTAGTCGAGTAGTTCATAGATAGTCTTTAAAATTTTACAAAAAGTACACAAATCATAATAACAACACCACAATGGAGTATTTGTATAAAAGAGTAGCTATGATAGATAAATCAATCTTATTAGTAGTACATTGTTATTATTAATTATTTTGAGTGTATGTTTGTACATTTGGTTTAGGGAGGCAGTTACGTTTTAATGAATCAAGGCCTCCTCGAAGTTTAGTCTGTAATGCCGTAAGATTTGTAATATTCTACCACTTTTTAATAATAATTATAGAGGAAATTTAGGCTAATTAGATCCACATACCTAGTTTGTATAATTTGTTTGTTTTAGATAATGACACTCTAGATGACCCCCAGGCCGAATAACTATATAATAATGATAATCATGGACACGGTTCAGTATGGAAAGTATAGTGATTTCAGGAGATCTACTTGACACTACACCATTTGACACAGATGGGACTGACCTACTTGACACTACACCATTTGAAACAGATGGGACTGATCTACCTGACACTACACCATTTTAAACGGATGGAACTGATCTACTTGACACTACACCATTTGACACAGAATGGACTGATCTACTTGACACTACACCATTGGACACAGATGGGACTGATCTACTTGATACTACACCATTAGACACAGATGGGACTGATCTACTTGACACTACACCATTTAACACAGATGGGACTGATCTACTTGACACTACACCATTTGACACAGATGGGACTGATCTTCTTGACACTACATCATACGACTCAGATGGGACTGATCTACCTGACACTACACCATTCGACTCAGATGGGACTGATCTACCTGACACTACACCATTCGACACAGATGGGACTGATCTACCTGACACTACACCATTTGACACAGATTGAACTGATCTACTTGACACTAAACCATTTGACACAGATGGCACTGATCTACTTGACACTACACCATTTGACACGGATGGGACTGATCTACTTCACACTACACCATTTGACACGGATGGGACTGATCTACCTCACACTACACCATTTGACCCAGATGGGACTGATCTACTTCACACTACACCATTTGACACAGATGGGACTGATCTACTTGACATTTCACCATTTGATACAGATGGGACTGATCTACTTGACACTACACCATTTGATACAGATTGGACTGATCTACTTGACACTACACCATTTGACACGGATCGAACTGATCTACTTGACACTACACCATTTGACACAGATGGGACTGATCACTCATGATACCCTGATAAACTTTCATGCATATTGTGAGACCTTAATGAAGTTCCCCTTTAACTACAAATGTACTTTAGATCTACATCTAAGATATCACCGAATTAAATTCGTATCTGAAGCTACAAATATCACATAACCAGAGAAAAGACCAAAAAAGGAGGCGGGCGCCAAAAGAATGCTTGCGGGAAAGAGAAACTAGGAATCATTTTTACTTGGCCTTAGTGTGGAAGAATACAAAAGCAGCAATGTCCCCTGAAAAGAATATCTCTTTGAATGGTTCACGCATAATGGATTCCTTGTTTAGTGTAGAGAGGTACTGATACAATCTTTATATTGAAACTCGTTTTCATAACTATTCCAGACATGACATATTGCAATTTATACAACACCTACGTGGATCCTTGTCATTTGATTGGAGGATTATTGGTCACATGATATTCAATAGATGTTATTTTGCACGGGCGTGCATTTTTGGTTATGTGCGCCGTGCATTTTTGGTTATATGCAGACTACGTACTTCTCTGCCTGCGTGTATCTGACGCGAAGGTAATCTGAATGTAATCGAGAAGGCTTGACTCCAACTTTAGTTTACCTTTAATATAAGGAGTAAAGCATAATTTGTTGATTGACGTTCTATTAGATCTTCTTCGATGTTGCTTAAAACAAATAATGAATGTTTTTTTATTAGAACTCATAACCATTCATTTTGTGTATAAAATTTCGCTTTTGGCATACAGAATAACTGGTACCCAATGACAATTATCCTATCTCTCTCTCCCTTCTTCAGCCATCCAATCAGATTTGTTGTTTTTTCTCTCTCTCTCTCTCTCTGTCTCCCACTCCCAGTCGTTCCCTCTCTCTATCTCTCACCCCCTCCTTCAGCCAGCCAATCAGTCATGTTTCTCTCTCTCTCTCTCTCTCTCTTTTTTTGTCTCCTACTCCCAGCCCTTCTCTCTCTCTACTTCTCTCTCTCCCTCCTTCAGCCATCCAATCAGTCATGTTTCTCTCTCTCTCTCTTTCTCCCGACCCTTCTCTCTCTCTCTCTCTCTCTACCTCTCTTTTCTTCTCCTCTAGCCATCCAATCAGTCGTGCTTCTCTCTCTCTCTCTCTCTCTACCTCTCTCTCCCTCCTTCAGCCATCCAATCAGTCATGTTTTTTTTTTCTCTCTCTCTCTCTCTCTCTACCTCTCTCTCCCTCCTTCAGCCATCCAATCAGTCATGTTTTTTTTCTCTCTCTCTCTCTCTACCTCTCTCTCCCTCCTTCAGCCATCCAATCAGTCATGTTTTTCTCTCTGTCTGTGTCTCCCGACCTTCCTCTCCCTCCTTCAGCCATCCAACCAGTCATGTTTTTCTCTCTGTCTGTTTCATTGCCTTTGTCTCTCTTTCTCTCTCTCTCTCTCTCTCTACCTCTCTCTCCCTCCTTAAGCCATCCAATCAGTCATGTTTTTTCTCATTGTCTGTCTCCTTGCCCTTGTCTCTCTTTCTCTCTCACTTAATATTTCAATTTCCCTCTTAGTATCTCCCCCCCCCCTCCCCTCCTCTTACATTCTTTGAAATACTATATCACGTAAAATCACTCTCTCGCTCTCACCCACTGACTTTTTTTTCGCTCTCCCATTCCCTCATTATTTTTTTTCTTCACTCTCTGTCTCTCAATTTATCTCTGCTGTTATTTATACCCAATAATTGAGAGGACAACAAATAACTCCCGGTTTGTTCTCTCTTTCTCCTTCTTTCTCCCTCTGTCTCTTTTCTATTGACTCACACACTCAGTTAATCTCCCTCTCCTTTCGCCCCTATCGAGCTTATCGTGCGTGGTGCTGGTGTATTACCCACGATGTGTTATTATTCGTATTTGTTCATCGTCATTTCAATGCTATTTGAAATATTTTGATGACAATAAACGCCATTGTGGTGCTATTTTTACGTACCGTCCCATGGCAGTCGCATGACGGATAAATTTATACCATACCCTTTCTCTCCCTCCTCTCCCTCCCCCTCTCCCTCTCTCTCTATCTCTCTCTCTCTCTCTCTCTCCCTCTCTCTCTCTCTCTCTGGCAATACGATTGAAGAAATGCACGTGCACCCCCTTTGGAACTACATTTGTACGCCACTGACTTCCAATTTTATCTAGTTTATTCCAGAAAATGGGTCTTACCATTATAAAATAAATAAACTAGAAACAAGAATGATTAGGTAATTACTTTCATGGCTACTTTTTTCTCAGGTTTGTGATTGCAAGGGCGAAGTGCATGATTTATAAGAGCCATGATTAAAAAAGATATTTTCAATATGGATGTTTTTATCGTTCGTTTGCATATTGACAAAGAAACAATGTTAGGTTTACACTCTAAAAACTGAAATGTTAAATCCCAACTTAAAAGGGCCGAGGGGTGCCCACTCTTTCAAAATGTCAGATTGTAACTTTTAAAATGCTGGATTCAACTTTTATAGTGTATTTTTCTCTATATTTCCCACTGTCACTTACAAAACGTGTGCTTTGGAGCTCATATATACAAAGAGCCATATCTAGTTTCAAAGAATTGGAGTAGCTTTGTGTGGTAAAATGTACTCTTTTTCTACAGCCACGAAGATAGCCAAGGAGGCAGAAGGCACAACGCCCTTAAAGTACGAACTGAGCCCGTTTGTATAATATAATCGTGCTCGTCTTCAACACTATCAAATTTCATTTCTCTGTTTAAGTCGTTTTCTTATAAGAGGTGTGTCTTGTTTACATTAAATATTTACCCTTTAAATTTAAACTACGTTGAGCGTATCCGAGCACCTACACCCGGACAACTACCCCTAGACATATACCCCCTAAGATAGTTGTCCGAGGGTAGTTGTCCTAAAGGATGGTTGTCAAAGCGGGTAGTTACCTGCGGGTAGTTGTTCTGGGGTAGTTGTCCTAGAGGGTCGTTGTCCTAAGGGTCGTTGTCTGGGGGGTGGTTGTCCGGAAGGTACACTAAAAAAAAAAAGTGCTAAATTTAGCACTTAAAGATTCAATTTTAGCACTTTTTAGGAGCTCGCATAGTGACTGCACTCGAAGTGCTGAGTTAGCACTTGCACCGGGGCTACTTTGCTAGCACCCAAAGGAGCTGACTGTTGTGCTAAATTTAGCACTTAAAGATTCAATTTTAGCACTTTTTAGGAGCTCGCATAGTGACTGCACTCGAAGTGCTGAGTTAGCACTTGCACCCGGGCTACTTTGCTAGCACCCAAAGGAGCTGACTGTTGTGCACTTAAAGTGCCAAGTTTTGCTCTCTTTCGGGTGCTAGCAGAATAGCCCTTGTGCAAGTGCTAACTCATGCGTTGTTTGACATGCCCCATCTACATTTGGTACGTGGTCAAGGTGGATGTCCTTCGTCATTTACCACATTCAACTCTTACAGGAAACATTTGTTAAACCAACATCCACAAGAAGAACCTGAACCTGAAGTTGTACAGGGTATGGAGGGTCTAGTTGATGCTGATTTGGGTGTTGCTGTTGGTGAAGTGCATAATCCTGCAGCAGATGATGCATTTGATGATGATGATGATGATGATAGGATAGGCCTACTACAAGAACAAGATGGAGCAAGGCATAATGACAGTACAAGATCCAGCTGCATTTTTCATTGGTTCTCTTTTATCAAACACCAACATGACCCATGCTATGACAAACAGAGTGTTATCTGCTGCAACAGCTTTGAATACTGATGTTGTTGACAGTTTAAGGAGCAAAGTTATTCAGACTTTTGAGGCCTTGGGTATTGACCTGGAGAATGAAGAATGTAAGAATCTCTTAGCTGAATTTGATTCAAAAACAAATATTCACAAGGTAACAGCTATTATACTAACCGACCAATCAGATCAGGTTATGCAGTCAGCACTCGATGTTAAGTGCTGCATATTGTTATAGCACTCGTTTTCTGCACTCAAATATTCAGCACGTTTCGGTTTCCTTGTTAAAGTTAACCCGTCAAGTGCTGATTTTGGCACTTCAAGTGCAGAATCTCACTCAGCACCCAACATTTGGCACCTCAGTTTTGTTCGTGTAGTTTTCCTGGAGGGTGGTTGACCTAGGGTGTAGTCGACCTAGACGGTGGTTATCCTAGGGGCGGTTATCCGGAGGGTGGTTGTCCATGGGGTAGGTGTCCTAGAACCTACGTTGAGATATGTTGAGGTTACCATTTGTAGGTTCCCTCTTTTTTTTTAAGTGCTCTTTTGTTGGTGCACCCATAATCTGAAAGACTCTCCGCCACCCCTGCAGTGCAACATCGAAACCCGATACGAATAATTATCTTTATAATGTTTATTCATTCGAGCGAGGTATTGTCAAAATTGATATTTATTTTCCTCAACCTGATCGCATTCCACTAGACTTGTTGACGCTGTATGTTAGTACTTCCTCGTGGGCTGCTTTATGTCGGTCTCTTCGAAACAGGGAGTCGACTTTTGATAACTGTCATACTTACTTAACTAAAGCAGGTTACATCGCATTTGGAATGAAGAGATTTTAATGCAATCGAAATCGTGCACTTCAACATTTGGCTTTAATTGTGATTCGAAAGACTCTTGCCTAAGTTCTCTTCGTTTTCATATACGTGCACTTCTTCGAGCCGTAAAAAAAACGTCGTACGCGTTGGGCGGGGTTTCAGTACATGGATTATTACCACGGACATCACCCTTAGAAGTCCTAACCAATTGTGTATAGTTCATTTATTACTCAACTAACTTTACATCTCATCCTGTACCTAAAGTAGGCAGTGAATGACGTCATTGACCTGCACTTAAAGGCCTACTGATTGATTATACAAATAGAGTGAGTATTTCAAACTGTTTTTAATGTGATATATTTTGGGGTAAAAGAAGTGCCCTTTTTCACCTCAATTTAGAGGGATTTGTTATTGTTAGTCAATGTGTGTGTGTTGCGAGTGTTGGTTTGTACATGTGGTTTGGGGTAGGCGGTTGTGTTTTAATGAATGTCAGAAAACCAAAACTGAGGTGCTAAATGTTGGGTGCTGAGTGAGATTCTGCACTTGAAGTGCCAAAATCAGCACTTGACGGGTTAACTTTAACAAGGAAACCGAAACGTGCTGAATATTTGAGTGCAGAAAACGAGTGCTATAACAATATGCAGCACTTAACATCGAGTGCTGACTGCATAACCTGATCTGATTGGTCGGTTAGTATAATAGCTGTTACCTTGTGAATATTTGTTTTTGAATCAAATTCAGCTAAGAGATTCTTACATTCTTCATTCTCCAGGTCAATACCCAAGGCCTCAAAAGTCTGAATAACTTTGCTCCTTAAACTGTCAACAACATCAGTATTCAAAGCTGTTGCAGCAGATAACACTCTGTTTGTCATAGCATGGGTCATGTTGGTGTTTGATAAAAGAGAACCAATGAAAAATGCAGCTGGTCTCACTATGAACATGACAGACAATGAAAGCGGACAAAATATACAGTTCCTCAGGTAGACAAAGGAACATCCCTTGACTGCTATTATGTAAAATGTGTAGAACAGGTGAATATGCATGTGACACCTGTTCTACACATTTTTACATAATAGCAGTGAAGGGATGTTCCTTTGTCTACCTAAGGAACTGTATATTTTGTCCGCTTTCATTGTCTGTCATATTCATAGTGTCTTGTACTGTCATTATGCATTGCTCCATCTTGTTCTTGTAGTAGGCCTATCCTATCATCATCATCATCAAATGCATCATCTGCTGCAGGATTATGCACTTCACCAACAGCAACACCCAAATCAGCATCAACTAGACCCTCCATACCCTGTACAACTTCAGGTTCAGGTTCTTCTTGTGGATGTTGGTTTAATAAATGTTTCCTGTAAGAGTTGAAAGTGGTAAATGACGAAGGACATCCACCTTGACCACATACCAAATGTAGATGGGGCATGTCAAACAACGCATGAGTTAGCACATGCACAAGGGCTATTCTGCTAGCACCCAAAAGAGAGCAAAACTTGGCACTTTAAGTGCACAACAGTCAGCTCCTTTGGGTGCTAGCAAAGTAGCCCGGGTGCAAGTGCTAACTCAGCACTTCGAGTGCAGTCACTATGCGAGCTCCTAAAAAGTGCTAAAATTGAATCTTTAAGTGCTAAATTTAGCACTTTTTTTTTTGGAGTGTACATGTAAAGTGGTCAAGTTTTATATGTTTGGTGGAGTTATTGTTGCAATTCATGCTGTCTGAACATATTTATCTGCGAAAAAGTAACAAATTATCTTGACTAAATATGCACTCTATACCATTCGGCGCCTAACGGTAGGCCTACATATGCAGTAACTCTTCACATTTAATAGCACTTGCCATATAGTTTCTATACCCTCACAAAAAAGCACTTGACTTGAAAAAGGAGAACTACCCCAAATTTGCATCTCAACTTGAACTTTTAATTGTCAGTTATCTCACCCCCAAAAAATGTTATGATGAGTTCATAACCATGTATTAAATGTAGTACGCCCCGAAAATATGAAAAAAATAAGTTGTTAATTATTACGATTGGTTTGTCAGATTCACACATAATGAAGATGCATCGTGTTCAGAATGCCTCTGCAAGACTTGTGTCCTTTGCATTTCTTGAAAATGTTCCCAGATTACACCCGTTTCCATTAAGTTACATTTAGAGGCGGCGATGCCCTACTTTTGTTTAAGTACCCGGAAATTGCCCCTTAAACTTTGTAAGAAGTGCCCCTATTAATTTGTAAAGGTGCGCCTTCCCCCTTTTCACCTCTGATAAGTGCCCCTTTTCATACCTGCTCATAGCCACTTTTCAGGTGAGATATTTGCCCCTTTTTACTTCTGATAATTCCCTTTTAACAATGATACATGCCCCTTTTCCTTTCGAATAAGAGACCTATCCCCTTTTGATAAGTGCCCCTTTTCACCTCTTATAAATGCCCCTATCAAAATTTGATGGGGCCCCCTTTTCCGTAGACAAATGCCATTTCCTATTCTCATAAGTGACTTTTTTAATCCCTGGTGAGCGCCTCTTTTTGAAGGTGGAAGAAGTGCCCAATTTTCACCTCTGATATATATATTTATATATACATATATTTTTTTACTTTGACACGTGCTCCTTTTCTTTTCTGATAAGTGTCCCCTTTTCCTCTCATCAGTAAATGCGCCCCTAACTTCAAGCGACTAAGAGCAATTTCCCCCAAAAGCTCGATCGCTACGCTCCCTCGCATTTATAGATGATATAATTATGTTACTTATCAAAGATCTTTTCAGTCTTCTTTTTATGAGAATATGCGTACAACCCAATCAGGATTGGGTTATTCCTCTTTATAAGATGGAATTTTTCACACTGCGACCTCACAAATATTTCTTCAGACCATTCCACTCGACTGCAAAGTGTGGTGCTTAAGCAATATCTTGTATGGTGTATGAAGTGAAACACATATTGAAATCATCCCTGATGATGTTATCACCATGTAGGGGTATACACCAATGTCTAAACAAATTGTTAATTTTCGCTTTAATAGAGATTTCCCTTTGTAGGTGCCCTTTTTTTCTCCAGAAATTGGCCTTTTTTTCTTGGTGCTCCCCTCCCCCACTTTGTAAGTCACTAGGCCACCCCCGGTTACATTGGTTGCCCGTAAAGCATGATATTGTTTTTAGAAAAGTTTTGCTCGTTTAGTTAGTTGTCTGAAATGTTATCTAAATAAACACATTCATATTGAAATAACTTATGACGTGCGCTTCTCAAGCTATACCTCGGAACAAGTTAACTGTTGGATAATGCGCTTTCAGTTGTGCTGCCCCAAAGCTTCGGAACCACCTAAAACATGATATAATAAAAACCTCATCTAAAGCCGTCTTAACAACTTTGTTGATAACCCAACTTGTTTAGAAGCTTTTGAGCAATATATAATTATAGGTCCGTAAATGGCAAAATTATCGATATTATACGTTTTTTCTTAAATTGTTTTACATCTAATCCTACAATATCACAGAATTAATTTGTTACCAAATAACAATACAAAAAAAGGAGGTGGGCGCCCAAAAAATGCTTGCGGGGGCGAGAAACAAGGAGTTATACGAATACGAAAGCTGAAATGTCCCCTGAAAAGAATAGCTCTTCAAAATTGTCACGCATAATTGATTTCCTTGTTCAGTGTAGTGAGGTTAGCGACAATATCGTTATATTGACACTAATTTCATAACTATTCGAGACATGACATATGTAGATTTTTTTCGCTTTTGGCATACAAAAAATGGAACCCAATGACAGTTTAACTATCTCTTTATCCCTCCTTCAGCCATCCAATCATTCATTATTTGTCTTTCTGTCTGTCTCTCTCTCTCTCTCTCCCTCTCTTTCAGTTAATATTTTTAATTTCCCTCATAGTAACTAACTCTCTTTCTCCCCCTCTCTCTAACTCACATTCGCTCAAAAACTTATATCACTTAATCACTCTTTCGCTCTCACCCACTCTTTTATTCATTTTATTTTTGCTCTCCCACTCGCTCATGTAATTTATATCTCACTCTAGTATTATCTCTCTGTTTCAATTGATCTCTTACTTATATTGATACCTACTAATTCGACAAACTTGCTCCCGTTTTGGATGCAGCAGAAAAGATCTATGGAAAATGACGTCATGGCAGTGGTTGAGAATATCAGTTTTTGTCGGTTAGTTTTTAAAACTAGCTTTATGTATAATGGTGCATTTTAGGGGAAAGCATTAGTAACATTTGTTGCTGAATTTAAGCAGCTATTGTTAGCCATTTGATACAACAATCAACCATGACGTGGCAATTTCCTGTTTGAAGTATGACTCACAATTCGTTTTACAGCTGATTCCGCTTGGTTGACTCCACTGTTCAGAGGATGTAGCAGAGAGGGGGGATAGAGGTGAATGACGATGTGTTATTTCTTGTTTTTGTTCATCGTCTCTTTAATGCTATTTGAATACTTTGATGACAATAAACATGGCGGTACTATTTATATGGAACGGTCACCTGGCAGATAAATTAATAAGTACCTGGCTTGATAATATGAAAGAAAATTGAATTTGAACTCCAGGTCAAACACCCCCCCCCCCTCCTCTCTCTATCTATCTATCTCTCCTTCTCCCTCTCTTTTTCTCTCGCAGTACGATCGGAGAAATGGACTTGCCCTCTTAATTCTCCCCCTAAAGCTACGCCAGTAATTTACAACATAATCTAGCTTATTCCAGACAGTAAGTCTTACAATAAACAAAATAATAATACAAAACCCTGGATACAATGATAAAGAAGGAAACGCTATTTATATATATATCTAATAATAATAGCTCACATTTATAATGCGCCTAATACTTTGTTTCTAGGCGCGGCACATATATGAAGCGAATGTATAATTATATTGATTACTTGGGGCAGAATATAGAGCAAACTCTATTTTGGTAACCAATAACTGCAGTTAAAACTAGATCCTAAGTTTTGCTACTTGATTTAAAAAAGGATTGTAGTCACGATAACCTTCCGGTGTAATTCATTAAAGATAGTGCGATTTCACATTCACTTGTAAATATATCTAACTGGTCATTAGAAACAAGGCAAGGTTGCTGAATATTAGCAACAGTCGGTCACAATCGCTACTCTTTAATACAACCATGATGTGGCAATTTACTCTTTTAGCTATGACTCACAGTGATTCGGGTCACAGTTGATTCTACTCTGTTGATTCTACTGTTCGGGTGATTTAGCAGAGAGGGAGAGAGATGGAAGAATATTGTGACGATTACCCACGATGTATTATTATCCTTATTTGTTTATCGTCATTTCAATGCTATTTGAAAATATTTTGATGACAATAACCGACATTGGGGAACTATTTGTACGTACCGTCACATAGCAATCACATGACGAATAAGTTCATCAGAACCAGGTTGAATAATTTGAAAGAAAATAGAATATGAACCCCGGGCCAACCCGTCCATTCCTCCTCCTCCTATCTCTCTCTCTCTCTCTCTCTCTCTCTCACTACAATTGGAGAAATAATCGTGCCCTTTACCATCTCTCCCTTTATCTAGTTTATTCCAGAAAGTAGGTCTTACAATACCAAAAATGGAACCAAGAATGATGAAGTACAATGTAAATACCTTTTACTGCTACCTTTTCCAAGGTGTGTAATTGGCCGGACGTTTGAAGTGAATGATTTACCCCTGGCCAGTCAAGATGAAAATGAGATATTTCTAATAGGGATGTTTGTATCATTAGTTTGCATAATGATGATGATATAAAGTTCGATTTACACGCGATGGGGTCAACATTATTAACGTTGTTTTCTCCGTGAGGGCGCCCTGCAATCCTATTAGTCCTGGCATTATTTGATATGACCTCCCACAAATTGCAACAGAACGTCTGTCAACTGTTATATACACAAAAATATGTCCTCAAAACTCTTAAAGATTAAGACCAGTTATGGTCATGCGATTGCATTGTGAAAGAAACGTGGAATCGATCAGAAAAGGTTGATCATCTAGCATATAAGTATTGATGTGTACTGCAAGATTCTGGAATCATCAAAATGATAACAAAATTGCCCAGTCTTGGTAAAGTTTCAATTTACCAAATATATCAATTAGTAGGCGGTTTATCGGCAAAATTTGTACACCCACGTATTAGTCAAAACATATTCTTTCACATGATTAGTAATAAGAACTTCCACTTCATTTTTTGAGAGGGGGGCGTTTCCAAAACTGGTATTTACCTTTAAAGGTAATATGTCCCTTTTGCAGCCAACCTCAAATTCTGTAGAACTTTGCAGGAATTATGAATATTTCATGTATGTCCAATCTGAGAAATTTAAACGTTAGCAGTGTCCTCATATTCAAATTATGCAAGGAAACCCGTTTACTTGCTAGACTTCACTGTCAGACACTATTGAGTGACTGACTGGCTTGTTTTCTTCTTTGGTAATAACATACATGAAAAGAGTTGTAAAGAGTACATAAGCATTTGTCTACATCAATAACCCACTTCTTGTGATGGGCAAGATTAAACTGATTGAATCTTTGCGCAGCATAAAACGTATGACCATTCGGTACAATTGTCTGAAAATCAAGACTATTACTTTTGGGCTCTATAGCCCTAAAGTCGATCTGACAACTAATAGTCGTTATTTTCCCACTTGAAGACATTTTCAAGCCCCACCTTTTTCAGGGAAGTTCTAAATTAGTATTATCTTTCAAATGCAGTTGGAATTTAACTTTTTCATTTGTTTGGCCTGCAAATGGGACATAGTACCTTTAAGGAATCATGGTGGGAGAAAGTTCTATGGCGACCATTTTTCAAATTTTTCCCTATGTATCTGCTTTTAAAGAACATAGAGCTATGATTTTAAGTGCTAAACATACATTCTAGGGACAAGGTATCTAATGGAAAATAATTCAAGAAGCTAAGCCTAGCCAAAAAGCCGAAGTAGCAGCCATTTTCCAAAATGGCTGCCATTAACCTGATATTTCTCAAAATCTTTACTTTTAAATGACTTAGGGGTTTCATTTTCACTGCTAAGTATACATTTACGGAGCCAGGAATAAAATGAAACCATTATTAAAGCTAAACCTGACCAAAAAGCCTAAATGGCAGCCATTTTCAAAAAATATCTGCCATTAACCTGATATTTCCCAATATTTCCTCTTCTTGATGACGAAGGGCTGAGTTTAATTAAGCGCTAAACACAAATTTCTGTTCAGTCAAAAATACTATGGCATACTTTATGCCTGATGGACGACGTACATGTCGACGCTCTACAGTTGCCACATGCAGCTGAACATTCTTTGTCGTGCTTCTAAAGGCCCGGTCACACAGAGGGGACGCATGGGGAACGCACGGCCAGCGCATTAGAAATTTGCATGCTCAAAAAATCCTGACGCACACAGCGAATGACGACGAATGCATAGCGTGGTTCCAGCGCGCTCGACGAACGAGTAACGAATGATGACGCACGCCTAGCGAACGACAACGCACTGGCCTAAATTGCAAATTTCCAATGCGCTGGCCGTGCGTCCTCCATGCGTCCCCTCTGTGTGACCGGGCCTTTACATGTTAAATATGAGATGCAGGGCCCTACGTGTCATCAGTGACATTGAAATATTTTAATATTGAAGCCATACAAAAAAATGAGCTTAAAATGATCATAAAGTGCCTCATAAAAGTAAACAAATCTGTTTAAGCGACCGGTTTTACCATAATCGTTTTGCCAAATGTACTGTAGTGTTAGGAAAACCGTTAGGAAAACCCGACATTTGATTTTGATTTCCAATAATAAATATATTGATTCAGACATGAGATCGGCTTGTAATAGTCATGGGTTTCCTGACTGACCTAAATGTTTATAATAATCATTGCACCATGAACTAAATCCAGAATCTGAGACAAAGTTACCCAATCTTTTAACAATATTTTATGAAGTATTGTCTTCAAGTATACCCTAATTTGCATCTTTCCAAAAATGTATTTGGTTATTTGGTACAGAATGAATAACATGTACAAATCAAATGTTTACATTAAGGTAAAGCAATCTCAGCAACATTCCTTGCTGAATTTTAGCAGCAATCGTTCACTATTTAACACAACCATGACGTGGCAATTTATTCTTTCAAGTATGACTCATAATAATTCATTTAACAGTTGATCCTGCTTGATTGATTACACTGCTCGGAGTGAACAACGATGTATTGTTATTCATATTTGTTCATCGTCTCTATACAAGGCAATTTGAATATTCTGAAGACAATAAACATTTCGGTGCTATTCAAAATAAACCGTCCCTTGGTTGTCACATAGCAGATAAAATCACCAGTACAAGGTTTAATAATATGACAGATAGCTGAATCTTAACCGCGGGCCATACCCCCCCCCCCCCCACACCCCTTTCCCTCCCTTCTCTCTCTCTCTCTCTCTCTCGCAATAAATTCAAATTCGTCTGGTTTGAGCTAGAATGGCGCCATTCATTGCTGATCTGTTGGTACCAATGAGAGCTTTACAAAAATTAATTGTAGGGATTCGGGGTAAAGTATTTTGTGGCATTTTTCAAATTCTTTCGTATCATTTATCAAGTATTCGACCGCCAAAATTTCAGAAATATAAAGAAGAATTGGTTTTATACAGTTATCAAAAAGTATGGTATTAAGGATATCGTTAGCTAAATATGGCCTGTTTTGCTTTGTTGATTAGGTCGTTTATAGCGTGTGTAAATGTGTCTGATTCTTTGAAGATAATTCCTAAATATTTGTTTTCCTTACCGGTTTCTTTGCTGGTGTTGTCAAATAAAAACAATTTTTTATTCAACATTCTTCCTGCCTTAATAAACATAATTCTATTTGTTTATCCACTTTGTAATGTATTTAATATTTAAAGTGGTTTAATGCTGTTTAAAGTCCAAACTCCGTTTCAGATACAAAATACATTAACTTTTTTCACCCGGATTTAATGTTACTGGGTGACAATTATCTCCAAATGAATCTATAATTTCATTTAATTATAAAGAAAAAAGTGTTGGGCTTAATACACAACTTTTTTTTACGCTTACAGAAGTGGGGAAAGATTGGGTTATTTTTTTTTGCAGTTAAACAGAAAATTTTACATCTGCGTACATATTTTTGATGATAACGTAGAATGGACTGGTTATATTGTTTTTTTTTATTCGAAGAGAAGAGCGTTTCTGTGAAAAAAATCAAACGCTTTGCAGAAGTGCACAAAGCATGCGTACAAATATTTCTTATTTTTATACATTTATCTACCATTTTTTTTAGAGTGAATATATGTTCACTATAGTCCTGCAACCTTTTTTAAAACTTATCTGATTAGCGGTCATTATGTTGTTTTCGTCAAAGTATGTTTGAAGTATATTGTAGAGTATTCTTGAACATAGTTTTGCAAGAGAGCTTGTAAGGGCTATCCCTCAATAATTGGAGGGGTCCTTATTGTCTCCTTCTTTGGATATTGGTTTTATGAGATTAATTATCAATAGAGCCCGATTTCCTTCTTCTGAAAGTATTAATCGCATGTAAGACTTTTTTTTACTGTGATATTAGAATTAAGTTGTTGTGTATCCAAGGTCGTTTGTTTAGAGTCTTTTTCAGTATCAAATTCAAGTTTGTAATCTTTGTTCATTAGTTTTTTGAGATGAACGTACCATTATTTCGCTGTAATATCAATGGACGCATTATCTGTGTATTTTTCTTTCATTCTGTCCACACGTTCCCAAAAAGATGGAGAGTCTCTTTGTATTCGTGCACCTGCACTCTGAAAGCTATTTCGCCGCTACTGTCCAATACCTAAAATATACTGCTTTGTCGGTCGTTTTATTCGGGAGTTTTTCCAGAGAGGTTAACATGCAATTTGATCAATAACAAGTTCAACCAAAAGGGACCAAGCAAAAAGAACCTCCTTCCAAATAGGCGCCAAGATTGCCAAATCTTATAGGTAAACAAAATCCATATACAACTGACAAGAATAAGTCTGGCAAAAGAATGAATGAAACGTGTGCCACATGTAACTTTGAACCTTGGAATTTTCTAATCCAGTATATCTTAAAGGAAACCGACCCCCAAGTAATAACTTTACTTATTCTGAGAGATTTATTATATTATTGCCCATCAATCTACAAGATTCCTCACCAACGTGTATGAGAGCGGTATCAAGCAAAACAAAAAGGTACAGTTTCTCAGCACGACATGGGCATCGCCATTTTCTTGATAATGTAACGTACTATGCGAAGTCGTTTATCAAGTAAATGTATTCAAATTTATGGATGCTTCTTTCCCAGACGTGTGTGGTAATGAAGCATTTCATTCACCTGCTATTATCCTTTTTACTATAACTGCCAGAACTCAAATTGCATAAATAAGTCCTCTTCTGGGGTGAAGGTTTCTCATAAATGAAATAGATTTGTCAACTGCTATAGTGTAGTATTTATAAATGAATTTTGTTACAATAGTGCCCCTATCATTTATTTTTCACCTAATATAATTTGTTATCATCTCAGTTATTATTATTTTTTATTGAAAAGTAAAGGTTTCGTTATTGTTTTAAAAATTCTTTCCAACTAAAGCTTGGTGCATGATACATGTACAACTTCAACAGGTACATCACATTTAAAAAAAAATGGCTGCGCCCATATCATGCTGAAAGGCATCACATCATGCCAGGAATATCTTCATTTATATATATCTTATACATTTTCGTAAGGAATATTGTACATCAAAGGGCAGGAATACATCTCATTTTTCAGAATACCTACACTTATTCTTTGGGTTTAGGTTTCATTTAAGGATTATGCATGCATTTTGTTATTAAATCATTTAAACCCCGCCTTTATTTTATAGTTGACACATTTGTTCTCTACAGATTTTGTCAGATTTGCTACCCCATACAAATGCATAAAAAAAAGGTATGTGTTTCATAATTTGCGAGTTTGGTTCTAGAAGTGAAAACAATAAATAACTAGACATATAATACTTGTTTGGAACAAGTATAGGTGGGCTGGTCAACTAAAATTTGAGACAAAATAGAGCAAAAATAAGCGAGATACTGCTTAAAAATGCTAACAAAACAATATGTAGATTCATGACGTGAACGAAATTTACCTTCTATAGGCATAACACGCAAATTATGAAATTTCCGATATGTGCCCTTTAATCGTAATTTTCACTATGATGACGTCATTAAAACGAAAAAAAATTGTTACTGAGCTTGTAGCGAATTGTCTTAGCTACAACATATCAACATTTGGAGGAAAATCGATCAATATTTACAGAGATACAATCAATTTTACATAAATATGCTGACTTTATAATATGCAAATTCGTATTTTGAGTTCCAAGGCCATTATGATGATGTCACGATACACTTAATGGCCAAATGAGACATGAAAACATATCTCCGTATCGTACTCTATCTAAATATGAAAACAAATTGAAGGTCCCGGTTCATTCCAAAGAGCTATAATCGATGTTGTATACGCATGTTTTTGCCTTATATGCTATGTATTAAAAGAGCTCGCGCGCACAGACATTTATCTCGAATTGACGCTAATCTTTTTATTAATTGTCATAAAGAGATAAACATGGTATAAAATTGTTTTAAAAAAATATGAGAAATATCATGAAAGAAAAAAAAATGGCGATTCTATGTTGTGTAATGGTGTAACACGCGAAAACGCGCGCGCATGCGCGTGTGCGCGATTTTTTTATAAAATGCTTAAAATGACCTGAAACGTATGTAAAATAGATTTGAGACGATTTTGAGCATTTTTAAAATTTTGCGCGCGCACTGACGCGCGGACGTACGCACACGCGCGCGTTTTTTGACCTGAAATTGTCCGGACTGATATTGTCCTTGATCATGATAAATATGAAGGAGAAATACCTTTCGGTTATGAAGATATGATCATGAGTTTATTTTCAGAAAATTTTACAAAATGGCGCCTAGATGACGTCATCAGTCAAGGTTGAAAACCCTTCTTTGTTTTGTCCATATGGCTATACATATGTGTGCTAAATATCAAATCATTTGATTTAGCCATTTTCTTGCTAACAAAAAAGTGGGTCGAAATAAGAAAAATAAACTAGATTTGTAATACTTGTTTGGAACAAGTATAGGTGGGCTGGTCCAACTAAAACTTAAGACAAAATGAATGGCACATTTGAGATAGCTAATTGTCTCAGCTACAACATACTCGAAGTTCAGCGTAAACGAAGCTAAAACGACGGAGATATTGCTCGCAAAAGACGGAAATGTAGAATCAAGTTTTGAGAAAAACTCATGTCCCATAGAGAATACACGCAAAATGTGAAAAATTGACATTCCTCCTTTAATCGCAAAATTACGCCATGATGCTTTTGCCAAAATTAAAAATTGTGAACAGTGCATTTGTAGAACATTGTCTCAGCTAGAACATATCAAAATTTTGAAGACAATCGATCAAATTTTACAAAGATACAATCAATTTTCCAAAAATATGCGGACGTCGTAATATGCAAATTGAAATTTTGAGTTCGGAGGCCATTATGATGACGTCATGAGTTAATTGAGGGTCAAATGAGACATGAAATCATATCTCCGATTCATATTCAATCAAAATATGAAAAAAAATTGGGGTCACCTTGCATCCTAAAGAGCTACAATGGATTTTGCATAGGCATACAATGGATTTTGTATAGGCATGATTTTTCCAAATATGCTATGTATTACAAGAGCTCGCACGCACGGAAATTCTTGTTAAACGGTCGATCATTCCGTTTAATAGTCATAAAGAAACATTAATGGTACAATTTGTTTGTAAAATTATGTGGAATATTATGAAAGAAAAAAAATGGCGATTCTATGTTGCGTAAAAGTTTTACGCGCGAAAACGCACGCGCATGCGCGTGTGCGCGATTTTTTATAAAATGCTTAGAATGGCCTAAAACGTATGCAAAATGATTTTGAGACGATTTTGAGCATTTTAAAATGTTACGCGCGCATCGACGCGCGGACATACGTGCACGCGCGCGTTTTTTGACCTGAAATTGACCGGACGGATATTGACCTCGATCATGATAAATATGAATGAGAAATAGCTTTTGGTTATGAAAATATGATCATGAGTTGATTTTTACAAAATGGCGCCTAGATGACGTCATCAGTGAAGGTCAATGTTGAAAACGTTATTGTGCTTTGTACATATGCCTATACATATGTGTGCCAAATTTCAAGGCATTTAATCGAGCCATTTTCAAGTTATCTTGCTAACAAAAAAGTGGTTAGAAATAAGAAAAATATTTAATAAATAATAAATAATAAACTAGATTTGTAATACTTGTTTGGAACAAGTATAGGTGGGCTGATCCAACAAAAAATTGAGACAAAATAAAGGGTACATTTGAAATAGCTTTTTGTCTCAGCTACAACATATTCGGAGTTCAGCGTAAATGAAGCTAACACGACGTAGATATTGCTCGCGAAAGACGGGAATGTAGAATCAAGTTTTGAGAAAAAGTCATGTCCCATAGAGAATACACGCAAAATGTGAAAAAATTGGCATGCCTCCTTTAATCGCAAAAATACGCCATGATGCCTTTGTCAAAATGAAAAATTGTGACTATTGAATTTGTAGAGAATTGTCTCAGCTAGAACATATCAAAATTTTGAAGAAAATTAATCAATTTTTAGAAAGATACAATCAATTTTCCAAAAAAATGCTGACGTCATAATAGGCAAATTGAAATTTTGAGTTCGGAGGCCATTATGATGACGTCATGAGTTAATTGAGGGTCAAATGAGACATGAAATCATATCTCTGATTTATACTCGCTCAAAATATGAAAAAAAATTGGGGTCACCTTGCATCCTAAAGAGCTATAATGGATTTTGCATAGGCATGTTTTTGCCCATATATGCTATGTATTACAAGAGCTCGCGCGCATTGAAATTTATGTTAAACGGTCGATTATTCAATTATTTATAGTCATAAAGAGACAAACATGGTATCAATTTGTTTGTAAGAATATGTGGAATATTATGAAAGAAAAAAAATGGCGATTCTATGTTGCGTAAAAGTTTTACGCGCGAAAACGCACGCGCATGCGCGTGTGCGCGATTTTTTATAAAATGCTTAGAATGGCCTAAAACGTATGCAAAATGATTTTGAGACGATTTTGAGCATTTTAAAATGTTACGCGCGCATCGACGCGCGGACATACGTGCACGCGCGCGTTTTTTGACCTGAAATTGACCGGACGGATATTGACCTCGATCATGATAAATATGAATGAGAAATAGCTTTTGGTTATGAAAATATGATCATGAGTTGATTTTTACAAAATGGCGCCTAGATGACGTCATCAGTGAAGGTCAATGTTGAAAACGTTATTGTGCTTTGTACATATGCCTATACATATGTGTGCCAAATTTCAAGGCATTTAATCGAGCCATTTTCAAGTTATCTTGCTAACAAAAAAGTGGTTAGAAATAAGAAAAATATTTAATAAATAATAAATAATAAACTAGATTTGTAATACTTGTTTGGAACAAGTATAGGTGGGCTGATCCAACAAAAAATTGAGACAAAATAAAGGGTACATTTGAAATAGCTTTTTGTCTCAGCTACAACATATTCGGAGTTCAGCGTAAATGAAGCTAACACGACGTAGATATTGCTCGCGAAAGACGGGAATGTAGAATCAAGTTTTGAGAAAAAGTCATGTCCCATAGAGAATACACGCAAAATGTGAAAAAATTGGCATGCCTCCTTTAATCGCAAAAATACGCCATGATGCCTTTGTCAAAATGAAAAATTGTGACTATTGAATTTGTAGAGAATTGTCTCAGCTAGAACATATCAAAATTTTGAAGAAAATTAATCAATTTTTAGAAAGATACAATCAATTTTCCAAAAAAATGCTGACGTCATAATAGGCAAATTGAAATTTTGAGTTCGGAGGCCATTATGATGACGTCATGAGTTAATTGAGGGTCAAATGAGACATGAAATCATATCTCTGATTTATACTCGCTCAAAATATGAAAAAAAATTGGGGTCACCTTGCATCCTAAAGAGCTATAATGGATTTTGCATAGGCATGTTTTTGCCCATATATGCTATGTATTACAAGAGCTCGCGCGCATTGAAATTTATGTTAAACGGTCGATTATTCAATTATTTATAGTCATAAAGAGACAAACATGGTATCAATTTGTTTGTAAGAATATGTGGAATATTATGAAAGAAAAAAAATGTCGATTCTATGGTGTCTAATAGTTTTACGCGCGAAAACGCGCGCGCATGCGCGTGTGCGCGATTTTTTAAAAAATGCTTAGAATGGCCTAAAACGTATGCAAAATGATTTTCAGACGATTTTGAGCATTTCAAAATTTTGCGCGCGCATTGACGCGCGGACGTACGCGCACGCGCGCGTTATTTGACCTGAAATTGACCGGACGGATATTGACCTCGATCATTATAAATATGAATGAGAAATACCTTTTGGTTATGAAGATATGATCATGAGTTGATTTTCCTAAAATTTTACAAAATGGCGCCTAGATGACGTCATCAGTGAAGGACAATGTTGAAAACGTTATTGTGCTTTGTACATATGCCTTTACATATGTGTGCCAAATTTCAAGGCATTTGATTGAGCCATTTTCAAGTTATCTTGCTAACAAAAAAGTGGTTAGAAATAAGAAAAATATTTAATAATAATAAACTAGATTTGTAATACTTGTTTGGAACAAGTATAGGTGGGCTGATCCAACAAAAAATTGAGACAAAATAAAGGGTACATTTGAAATAGCTTTTTGTCTCAGCTACAACATATTCGGAGTTCAGCGTAAATGAAGCTAAAACGACGTAGATATTGCTCGCGAAAGACGGGAATGTAGAATCAAGTTTTGAGAAAAAGTCATGTCCCATAGAGAATACACGCAAAATGTGAAAAAATTAGCTTGCCTCCTTTAATCGCAAAAATACGCCATGATGCCTTTGTCAAAATGAAAAATTGTGACAACTGGATTTGTAGAGAATTGTCTCAGCTAAAACATATCAAAATTTTAAAGAAAATTAATCAATTTTTAGAAAGATACAATCAATTTTCCAAAAAAATGCTGACGTCATAATAGGCAAATTAAAATTTTGAGTTCGGAGGCCATTATGATGACGTCATGAGTTAATTGAGGGTCAAATGAGACATGAAATCATATCTCTGATTCATACTTGCTCAAAATATGAAAACAAAATTGGGGTCACCTTGCATCCTAAAGAGCTATAATGGATTTTGCATAGGCATGTTTTTGCCCATATATGCTATGTATTACAAGAGCTCGCGCGCATTGAAATTTATGTTAAACGGTCGATTATTCAATTATTTATAGTCATAAAGAGACAAACATGGTATAAATTTGTTTGTAAGAATATGTGGAATATTATGAAAGAAAAAAAATGGCGATTCTATGGTGTCTAATAGTTTTACGCGCGAAAACGCGCGCATGCGCGTGTGCGCGATTTTTAAAAAAAATGCTTAGAATGGCCTAAAACGTATGCAAAATGATTTTGAGACGATTTTGAGCATTTCAAAATTTTGCGCGCGCATTGACGCGCGGACGTACGCGCACGCGCGCGTTATTTGACCTGAAATTGACCGGACGGATATTGACCCTGATCATGATAAATATGAATCAGAAATACCGTTTGGTTATGAAGATATGATCAGGAGTTGATTTTCGTAAAATTTTACAAAATGGCGCCTAGATGACGTCATCAGTGAAGATCAATGTTGAAAACGTTATTGTGCTTTGTACATATGCCTATACATATGTGTGCCAAATTTCAAATTATTTGATTGAGCCATTTCCAAGTTATCTTGCCAACAAAAAAGTGGTTAGAAATAAGAAAAATATATAAATAACTAGACATAATACTTGTTTGGAACAAGTATAGGTGGGCTGGTCAACTTAAATTTGAAAACAAAATAGAGCAAAATTAAGCGAGATACTGCTTGAAAATTCTTAAAAAACACTATCATGTAGATTCATTATGTGAACGAAATTCACCTTCTATAGTCATAACACGCAAATTATGAATTTTCTGACATGAGGCCTTTAATCAAAATTTTCACTCTGATGACGTCATCAAAATGAAAAGGGTTATTATTGAACTTGTAGAGAATTATCTTAGCTACAACATATTGAAATTTTGAAGAAAATCAATCAATATATACAGAGATACAATCAATTTTCCATAAATATGCTGACGTCATAATATGCAAATTCGTATTTTGAGTTCCAAGGCCATTAAGATGATGTCACGATACACTTAATGGCCAAATGAGACATGAAATCATATTTCTAACTCATACTCTTTTCAAATATTGAAACAGAATTGGGGTCCAGGTGCATCCCAAAGAGCTATAATGGATTGTGTATAGGCATTTTTTTGCCCATGTATGTTATGTATTACAAGAGCTCGCGCGCACTGACATTTATCTTGAATTTACGCTCATCTTGTAAATAATGGTCATAAAGAGATAAACATGGTATCAAATTCCTTTAAAAAATATGAGAAATATCATGAAAGAAAAAAAAATGGCGATTCTATGTTTTGTAATGGTGTTACGCGCGAAAACGCGCGCGCATGCTCGTACGCGCGATTTTTTATAAAATGCTTAATATGACCTGAAACGTATGCAAAATAAATTTTAGACGATTTTGAGCATTTAAAAATTTTGCGCGCGCACTGACGCGCGGACGTACGGGCACGCGCGTGTTTTTTGACCTGAAATTAACCGGACTGATATTGACCTTGATCATGATAAATATGAATGAGAAATACCTTTTGGTTATGAAGATATGATCAAAAAATTATTTTCAGAAAATTTCACAAAATGGCGCCTAGATGACTTCATCAGTCAAGGTCAAGGTTGAAACCCTTACCGTGTCTTGTCCATATGCCTATACATATGTGTGCCAAATATCAAAGCATTTGATTGAACCATTTTCAAGTTATCTTGTTAACAAAAAAGTGGTTAGAAATAAAATAAATAAATAATAATAAAGGCAATTTTAACAAAATTATAAGGTGGTCTGTATAGATACAGCCCACCTGATAAATAATAAATAATAAATAAATAAAGGCAATTCTAACGAAATTATAAGGTGGTCTGTACGTTATACAGCCCACCTAATAATAAATAAATAAAGGCAATTCTAACGAAATTATAAGGTGGTCTGTACGTTATACAGCCCACCTGACTAGATTTGTAATACTTGTTTGGAACAAATATAGGTTGGCTGGTCGAACTAAAATTTGAGACAAAATAAAGGGCACATTTGAGATATCTTGTCTCAGGTACAACATACTCGAAGTTCAGCGTTAACGAAGCTAAAACGACAAAGATATTGCTCGCGAATGACGGGAATGTAGAATCCATATTTTTGAGAAAAAATCATGTCCCATAGAGAATACACGCAACATGTGCAAAATTGACATGCCTCCTTTAATCGCAAATATACGCCATGATGCCTTTGTCAAAATGAAAAATAATAGCTACTGATTTGTAGAAAATTGTCTCAGCTAGAACATATCAAAATTTGGAAGAAAATTGACCGATATTTACAGAGATACAATCAATTTTCCAAAAATATGATGACGTCATAATATGCAAATTGAAATTTTGAGTTCGGAGGCCATTATGATGACGTCATGAGTTAATTGAGGATCAAATGAGACATGAAATCATATCTCTGATTCATACTCAATCAAAATATGAAAAAAAATTGGGGTCACCTTGCATCCTAAAGAGCTACAATGGATTTTGCATAGGCATGTTTTTGCCCATATATGCTATGTATTCCAAGAGCTCGCGCGCACTGAAATTTATGTTAAACGGTCGATTATTCGGTTATTAATAGTCATAAAGAGATAAACATGGTATCAATTTGTTTGTTAATATATGTGGAATATTATGAAGGAAAAAAAAGGCAATTCTATGTTGTGCAATAGTTTTACGCGCGAAAACGCGCGCGCATGCGCGTGTGCGCGATTTTTTATAAAATGCTTAGAATGGCCTAAAACGTATGCAAAATGATTTTGAGACGATTTTGAACATTTCAAAATTTTGCGCGCGCATTGACGCGCGGAAGTACGCGCACGCGCATGTTATTTGACCTGAAATTGACCGGACGGACATTGACCTTGATCATGATAAATATGAATGAGAAATACTATTTGGTTATGAAGATATGATCATGAGTTGATTTTCGTAAAATTTTACAAAATGGCGCCTAGATGACGTCATCAGTGAAGGTCAATGTTGAAAACGGTATTGTGCTTTGTACATATGCCTATACATATGTGTGCCAAATTTCAAGTTATTTGATTGAGCCATTTCCAAGTTATCTTGCCAACAAAAAAGTGGTTAGAAATAAGAAAAATATATAATAAATAAATAAATAAATAAAGGCAATTCTAACGAAATTATAAGGTGGTCTGTACGTCATACAGCCCACCTGATAAATAGATAATAAAGGCAATTTTAACAAAAATATAAGGTGGTCTGTATTAGATACAGCCCACCTGATAAATAATAAATAATAATAAAGGCAATTTTAACAAAATTATAAGGTGGTCTGTATTAGATACAGCCCACCTAATAAATAATAAATAATAAAGGCAATTTTAACAAAATTATAATGTGGTCTGTATTAGATACAGCCCACCTGATTAAGTGTAGGTACCAACACATTTTTTTTTTTTACTGCAGCCATTCTCCCTGGAACAGTTGACACTCTTTACACCATGACAACATTTGGCGTTTTATGTCTTTTTTACATTAATTATGATCGACCATTTCTTGTCAATTCAACCGAAAAATCTATTCCTAAGCATCTCGGTTAACCTTTGGATAACTATTTTAAGAAAACTATCCATGTAGTTTATCTCAACCCTGTGAAATATTTAACTTCCTTGAAATAGTTATGATTATACAACGCCTACTAGATTCTTGCAACCTCATTGGTCAATTATTGATCACATGACATGCGCTAAAAGTACCATTGAACGGCATCATTCTCCAGCCGTACAATTCCGTTTGATCCTTTCGCACCATTGCACTCTGACGTCACTAACTATCTACAAAGTATATTGTGAGCTAAGTGACGTCAGAATGCAATGGTGCGAAAGGATCAAACGAAATTGCACCCCGCGTCACATTAAACGTAAAGGTTGGTACGCGCGGCGCAGTGACAATGACAATGACAATGACAATTTATTCTCATGTCACCCACATTGGGGTATTGGAGAAGTTTACAAACAATTTGAATTTGTCAATTTAACACTGTGAAATATACAATACAAATAGAATTAATGTTAATCCATACATAATAACACTATCGATAATAGTGAGAAAAATTATGATGATAATGATAATAACAATATTGATGATAATAATAATAATAATAATAATAATCAAAAACAAAACGATAATATTTATTAAAACGATAATTAATGACGAAATTAATGGAAGCAATTGAAAAAGAGATTTACTGGCACCAGTAAATTGATATCTGAATTAATGAATTACTGAAAATATTCTTGACATCAATTTAATAAATTGATAAGACAAAAAAGACAAAAATAAAGTTAATATTGAACTCATAACATGTTTTTTGCACATACTTACATTAATGAAAACGAAGCATTATTTTTCGACAGAATTTTACAAAGTTTAAACGTGTTTGTACATTATTGGAGTTAAAAAGCTGATCCATTTTCAGTGTATTTGGTCTTTCAATAAAATATTTATCGATGAACAATTTTCTGTCTGAACGAAAGGTAGGGCATACAAACAAGTAATGAAATTCATCCCCAATTGCACAGTGTACATAGCCTCATTTCCCTTGGAGTATTTGAATATCTACCAGCTACAATCGGCAGATAATGATTGCCACATCGAAAACGACTTAATATTGTCCGATCTCTTTTAATGAGATCGATTAAGTATCTTTCTAAACATAAAGAATGTTTGAAGATTCGATAGTTAACACAATGCGAATTATCGTACATACAAGCAGACCAATACTGAGCATGAGAATCTCTTAATCGACGTTCCACAGTTTGTTTGACCCACTCACAGCTAGTATTTTCACAAATTTCCCATAAACTAGACATCCCCATATTGTCCAGAGTCAGCTTGATTTTTGTTAACCAAGGTGCCTGATATATATTCTTCTCAAAGAGTAATTTTAAGATGAGATACACCTTACCAGAAAATTTATCCTGTCCACTATGTACAATCCTACACCAGAAGTTTATCATTCTGCTTTCGATATATTTCTCAAGTTTAAGCCTCCCCAATTTACCAAGTACCATACAATTTGCAGTTGTTTTGTTGACACGCGCGTGTTTGGCTGCCTGCTTAATAGTGCGCGCTCACTATCGGCATTTTCATCAATTGAAAACAAACAAAAAACGCTGAGATGTAGGCCTAGGAAAACTGTTTTAAGCCCGTTAACGTCCGAGGTGTTGTATAAAACAAATAGTGAATGGTCTTTATTCGTGCAATGGAACAATATTTTGCATTCAGTGATTCAACTCGGCGTCTCTTATCTTTCACCTCGTGCAAAATCTTGTATCATTGCACTCATGGCCATTCACTATTTGTATACTTTTGGATAATTACCTGTTTAACACTTGATCGTCTATAACAACTCCTTGGTTTGATTTATTCTGCATGATGACCCGTGTAATGCATTTTGTTTATTTCCTTCGCAGAACAATGGAGCCTTTACCATATTTACAGGAAGTCGAGATAATTCATCTTTCCAGAGACATACCTCATACTAGTTACTCAGAACTGTGCATCGCCCTGGGGTACTCCCATAATTGGATTCAAACAATTCTCGCAAATCATCGAGGTAACTACAATGAGGCTTTGCAGGATATCCTGATCAAGTGGAATACTAAACAAGCAGATACAAGTCAATCACGATCGATCCTGGCAAGGAAGCTTCATGATGTGGAGCTTGGTGGATTGGGACAGAAATTGGCCGAAGGTAAAAAGTAATCTAGATGTAACTGAATGAACTATATCTATAATTATTGTATGATTGTTTATGATATTCAAAGTAAATGTGATCAGTCTAGCAGTCTTGCTGTATTCAGGTGTATTGTTTGATTTCTGAAATTAAAACTTTATTCGTTTCTAAATCAAAAGAATATGTTTTAATGTTCGATTCTCTCGAGCCATGGATGTATAAATAACATCAGAAAATGACTCTGTATACATTTCCTGTAGGTGAATATCTCTCAAAGCAGCAGGACCCACATGAAAAAGTCATAGAGGCGACTCCACTGCACAGTAGCTCAGGTATGATTGCATTACAACATTGATTCTTCTTCGTGGAAAGGGGGGGGGGCTAATACAACGACATGCCATCCAGACTATATATTAGGCATAGCTCCTAGGTTATTTAGAAGAGAAAGGAATATTGATATTTCAATGTTCAGTTCGAATGACAAAATTGCCGATTGGAGATTCACACATTAAGCCTACAGTAGTGATCTCAGTTTGCGAAGGTTCAAACAACTTCCGATTTCTGTCAGACACCTGATAAAGAGTTTCGCTGTTTCTACTTTCATGCAATAAAACATGTTGGAAAAAGAAAAAGAAAAAAAGGAGACAACATTTTAAAGAATGATATTGAAAACAAATACAAATAATCATCGAGAACCAAAAAAAAAACACCTAAGATTACCCCACATATAAATAGATACAAGCTATAAAAACAAAACAAACAAAAAGATAATATAATTGCTGATAAGGCTTCCCTGATAATTATGTTGTTATAATGTCCATTATTAGTATTATTATCATCATTGGAGGGGAGGGGGAGGGGTAGGGTTGGATAAAATTGCTGCCGTTTAATCAGATTTGACTCTTGGAAAATACTAGTCTACTTTCAATTCATAGTTTACGTAATTGTTTAATTGATTCGGATCGTCGGTTTATCTTTCTATAAATTTCACGCAGAACTGATAATCAGATTGACGAACTGAATCCCAAAATGTGAAAAATTGGCGAGAAGGGCACCCGGCTTCTAGTTAAAAAATAAAAATAATAGAAAAATAAACCCGTCAACCAAGTCCGTGAAAAGCAACGACTTAAATGTGAAAAAGTTTGATTTTTTGTTTAACCCTTCTTAACTTTCCATATCGATTTGGAGAGAATTTTTTTCCGACTGAGCTACTGTCTAATCGAAAATAACACTAGCTTTACAGGGTAATCCAATCTTTGTAATGAGTGCATTAGTGTGAAGAAAAAAAACAAAGAGGAGAAACCGAATTGCGAAAGTTTGAAATAAATTGAGAAAATAATTAGAAAATGATGAAGCTTTCAGACGTGTCATCACTATATCTTATATATATATTTATTATGTGAATCTCAAGTTGGCAAATAGGTCACTGGATTGTGACATAGTCCCGGGCAACTCTTCCGTTTGTAATGTAGACAAATTATATTAATTCTGTTTTTTTCCATACGTGCCTTCTCCAGTTAGGCACTAGACAACAATTATATATGGATAACATAATTATTATAATTCCTCTTCACTGTTAAAACAAGTATTAAAAAACTGCGGGTTAAAGAATTGTTGATTAAAAAACGTTATAAATGTGATGTTGATTAAAATTTACTTTTAATCTTGCGTTGGTTAAAAACAGTGTTGATCAAAACTATTCCTTTTAAACTGTATTGGTTATGTCCAAGTCGTTGGCAAACATTGTAACCCGGCATGGATTAAAAACAAAAATCCCACAGTAATGATCGCCCCCTCCCGGTTAAAGTTTAATCAAAGTTAATAAAGTACTGGTCACGTGACCCAACGGAACGATCGAAGCGCGTAGCTAGCCCTTAACCTTGCGATCGCCCGACATATGCTAATACACATGCAACATACATATACGTGTGCAACAAAATATTTAAACACAAAACAATGGAGGGTGTCGCGAGGACGCTGGGGGAATGGAGGTTTGGACGGTCTTATCCCCATGTTTTCAGGAAAGAAATTATTTTAATATTATCATCATTAATTCTAAGATTGTAAGGAAGAATTGAAATAAGGTTCTTGTTCAAATTAAAAACGGTTTGTGTCCCGTAGGCTGTACGTAGCTCGACCAGAAGTAACTATTTACTTTATACACCATAATTATGTGAGCATCGCACCATGCACCTGGCTCTCGTAAGCACACCCACACACACACACACACACACACATATTTATCAGTCTGCAAGAACCTTCAACTGTGAAGGAGGCAGACCCAAAGAAGGAGAAGTGTATAACGGATCACCTACCCAAATTGCATGCATGAATAAAGACGTTTCTCTTTATGATGACTACCTTATTTGTTTTCTAATTGTATATAATTGTTTAAACCAATTAGAAACAAAATAAGATAGTCATCATAAAGTGAAACGTCTTTAATATGCATGCAATTTGGCTAGGTCATCCGTTACACTTACTGGTTGAGCTACAGCCTACGAGACTCTAAATGTTTTTAATGTGAGCAAGAAACATATTTCACTTCTTCCTTACAATCTTAGAATTGATGATAATAATATTTAAATAATTTCTTACCTGCAAACACGGGGAAAAGACCTCCAAACCCCGGTACGTTTAACCAACAGTGGTTATAACTGCAACCAACACATTTAACCAACATCGTGTGAATCAAAACAGAATTAACCTACAATGGTTACGATTTTAACCAACGACCCATGTAAGTTTAACCAACATTGAGTGAATCAGCCCGTAAAAAAAGCATAAATAACCAACACATGGTTAACGTTTAATCTACTCCACTTAAACCAACATTGAGCAAATACATTTAACCAATAAACGATTAAAAAATGTAATCAACCACAGTTTAAATTTTAATCAACAGGCCGTTAGTTAAAGTTTAACCCACAATTGAGTGATTCATATAGTAATTTGTAGTTGATTAAAGTTGTAACCAACTTGATTAAAAATGTTAATACTTGTTCTAACAGTGCAAAAAGGAACTATCCTCCTTAGTAACACATTTGGTCGTTGTTGTTGACATTTTAAGTGATTTTTGTGTGTATTGGAACAGATGGGAGAGTTGTCCGCCACTACATCATAGTAACACTACAGATTCGGCCAATACACAAATTCCCTTACGTATATTGATTGCAACATTTACAAAGTTATAACGCTCTTGTTATGAACTTTAACGATTTCATTCAAAATAAGCTCACCTGTCTGCTTCTCTCATGTTTCTGCTTTCTGTCAGAGCAATCTGCTATCAAGGTTGGGGTTTTCTTTTCGTGTGTTTCCCGGCTTATACTTCAGGTGGAAGAGGAAAAACGTCGAAACAATGAATATTGATAAAGAAATAAATAAAAGATACATGTGTTTCATCAAGAAGAACAAAACTTAACGAACCCTACTGGGTCGGAGTGTGAAGGGGCTGAGATTGTGGGAGTGCAATATAAATTGTTGTCTTATATGCTTGCATCATTCCAGATATCTACAGTAAGAAGATCTCGCCATCATTGACTGTTCAGCGATGTCGCGAAAAGTTGGAGAATAAGTACCGAAATCAATTGTGCAAAATTCAAATGAAACCGTGGGATAAAAGTGATTATGCTGAGTTCAAAGATATGCACACGGTTGTCACAATGGTGCAGAAGGACGCTCGTGGAAAAGACACGAAAATGAAGGAAATACTCCAGGGTTCTGTTGCTGAAATATTTTCAACGAAAGTAAACGGAGAACTGCCAGCTCGAATCCTCATTTCGGCCCCAGCTGGACGAGGAAAAACCACGGCTGTCGCTAAGATGGCTTATGACTGGCTTCACAGAGAAAAGGGGTCAGCATTAGAACTACTGCCACTTCTGTTTGTTGTGAAATTCCGAAACACAAGTCAACTTACATCGATCGGAGAAGCCATCAAATCCCAGCTTTTGAGTGATGTTGATGATCTCACACCAGAGGGTCTGGAGAGTTTCATTAGAGAGAATCAGGGAATCTGCCACATCATACTAGACGGACTAGATGAGTATGCCGGTATTTCTTCTTCAAACCGAAGCTCAGAGAGCAATATGGTCAGTGTCATCCTCTGGGAGGAATTTCCAGAGTGTCGGGTCCTTGTAACAACACGCCCTCACCTAGAGAGCTTCTTCAATCAAGATGATCTTCCAAGGGTATACACAAAGATGTGGATCGAAGGATTCTCGCAAGAGAGTTCACGAGAGTACATCGACAAGTTCTTTGCTTCGACTTCGAAACCTTGTCGTGGACATGGTCTGAAAGTTTACCTTGATGACCAACCACTGATTAATGAACTTGTTAAAACGCCTTTATTTTGTCTCATGGTCTGTCACTTGTGGAGCAAAGAGCGTTTGAACACTGAAACTGAAACGCAAACAGAATTATTAGACAGCGTGAATGTTTTTCTGATGCACCATGCCAATGCCCGAGCAAAATCAAAAGACGAAATAACAAAAGAAGAACTAATCGAAATCATTCGTAACCTGGGTAAGGTTGCACTAGCTGGCCTAATCGACGACTCTAAAAAACTAGTCTTCACGCCCCATGATTTCCGAAGAGTTCCCGCTATCCTTGATAGGGCATGTGAGCTTGGGATCTTATCTAAGGCGACGATTCCAACGACATTAATGCTCCCACTATCCCACAATACCACATCCACGACCATTGAGTTTTATCATAAACTCGTTCAGGAACACTCGGCTGGGAAATACCTTGCTGCTAAAACGAAGAAATATATGTTACGACTGAAGATTTCTAAGTTAGACAGACTGCTGCGAAACATAACAGCAAACATCGGTGACTATGAGAATCTCATTCGATTTGCTGCTGGCGCGGATAACAGCCTTTGCATCCGAATAATGGAGGCGCTCCTTTCGAACCGCTATTTGGATGAGAGCGAGCGATATCGCATTCTCCTTGACTGCTCATCAGAGACCAGGGGTACTGAAGGAAATGTGTCTTCGTTGGTTCAAAGATGTGTAACTGCACAGAGTATTGTTCTAAAGTCACCGACTGTCTACACCGTCGTTGGGATGCAATATCTTCCAAAGCAACTTAAACTTCAGGTATGCACGTTTTCATTTGAAAAAATAACAATAATAATTTCATAAAGATTGATTAAATTTCCATCCCTCCGCAATAACTATAAGTCAAAGGTGTAAGATTGTTTTAATAGATTATTGATTAATTGACGGCATCTTCATTAATAATAATGCAAGATAAAATGATCAAGACGTATAATTCATTATCATAATTTTTCCATCTTTGCCCAATTACGGCCTTGATCTTGATCAAGGTACTGCATTCCAGAAACGAGAAAAATAATGCAAACAAATAATGCTAGGCCCTAGGGCTTATTCATATAGGGAAAATGATGAGACTCATTCAACAAAGGATCTCTATATTAAACATGGAAGAAAATACATATTTGACTTATGAACGTAAAGAAGTAAAGAAGGGAACTTCCATCACTTTAGCGAATACATTTCTGAGATAAGATTAGGTCGTAGGCTCGTTTGCTTTAATGATTAGCACCAAAACAAGACATTAGATATTTCAGAATTTGGCCGATTTAATTGAAGATAATCTCCACCATCGCGACCTTCTTCTACGTGCTGCAAGCCGAAGATGACGTGATATTTGGACTTCTACGCCCGGCGGAAAGGCAGGGTGTACTTGTTCATTGACACCGCCATCTTGGGCGGCTCGAAGTAAGTGCAGAGAATATTATAGATATTAATTATAAGAACCGGCCAGATTATGGACTAGAGCTGAAATAGAAATCTTCATCAACTTATCGATGTTCTGACTATTAAAGTTTGTCTCTATCTCTTTTTCTCTTTACCCCCACCTTATCTCTCTCTCTCTCTCTGTGTGTATGAACACCAGGTAAGGACAGTAAAGCTCGAGGGGTCTACTCTAACTACGGACGTGACGACTGGACTATGGACCTGCCTCAAAGCCTTTTGGATGTTAGATACTCTCATCATCTCAGACTCGTCTCTCAGTTTCCCTCCATCTCCTCCGGAGCTTCCATACGTTACAAAGCTATCAGCTAAGAGAGTGACGTCACAAAGCTACAAAGGAGTTCTTTCATCGATACCTGGAGTGAGAGATATCGATGTCTCTATCGACGTTGCAGAGACAAGCAATACTTTTCAGATCACCACCGCATCCAGGCCTATGAATCAGACTAAGGCTATCATCATGGATGAACAGTTCTTTGTTCATATCAGACTACACGCCTTGACAGCACCCACCACAGACAAGAACATTGAATCAGAAGAGACAATTGGAGGACTTAGTCTTCTTTTTGAAGACCAAACCAAAAAAACACAGCGGCTGCATGTGTCCGGGGTGAGGGGCAGAGACGAAGAAGCCTTGGTGGACCTGTTTGTCAAGACTAAACAACTAACGTACTTGAATTCAGGGTAGGTAGCCTAGTGCCTACTACTACTAGACCTAGTACTACTAGATCTAGGTCTACTACATCTAGGTCTACTAGGTAGATCTCGATCTAGATCTAGTCTAGGTCTAGATCTGTATTCATGTATGGTGGTCTGACCATAGTTCACTATCTCAACAAATCGGTAAGACTTCGAAAGTCTGATATCACTAATGGAAAGAGAAACCTAAAATTACCGAGAAACGAAATTTGTTATGGAATTGGAGGTGAAATGAGTAAATATGAACTTGTCTACATGGGTCTGTAAATCTTTATTTTGAGAGCAAATGTCATCAAAATTGTTAATTAAAAGTGGTACCAACCAGGGGCGGTGATTTATTTTCATAACGGGGGCGACAAAGTGAGAGGGTCGAGGAAGCATAGATCTAGACTAATAGTTACTAGACCTAGTCAACAAGCTAGAGGGGCGAAGGTAACGGTAGTGAGTAGTAGGCCTAGATCTAGGCCTACCCCCTTACACTTTCACATGTTTTCGAAGTTTTGTTGTATTACAACATTACATTCCTTAGCAAAACTGTATTAGACCTATACAAACAAGCAAGATGCTTTTTTTCACACTTCACTTTTACATTGCCGGTAATTAGTGTGCAGTCCGAAGGGTTGTAGTAGGTTTAGTAAAACGAGCGTTGAGGGGATCTATCTAATTTCAGGGTAATGATTATTAATGTACCGGTAAACATACACCAATTTCTCACTCTAATCAATCTTTAAACATTCACAAGAAATTTAGAAAGCTGCATTTATCACCTCTCAATCTCAAGTTATACTAATTAAGTCAAGTTCAACCATACAAGATAGTCTTTCATTAAACTACAAAATAATACAAAAATGTAAGGTTTCACTGAAATTTATAGCTGATATTTAATCAATAGACACAAAATCTGTGTACTAAAACATCAACTTGAAAATAACAGGACACACTTCCTGTAGGTCTGTGGTATAAAATCAACGACAATCAAACAACTTGTCGCTAAAATGGAAGAAACCAAATATTCTCTTTACCTAAAAGTAAAAAGCTAAAACTGTCCTTTAAAATATGGCTGTATATAAATACAATAGTCAGTGACCACTATTACCTTGATGCTGCACTTTCTTAATGCTAGAAAATATTAATGGTATCAGGTTGGTAAAAGAAAAGATACAAACATACAAAGTATACTGTCTAGGACAATGCTAATGTATTATTACACACAATTAGTGCTTGAAAGTACTTAAATAACAAAATCGACCTTGGTTGAGTCTGATACCAGCCTATAATAATGGCCGAATGTTAATGCTTTAAAATGAATTAATGGACACAAACGAATTGTGAACTAGGTCTATACTAGATCTAGAAAGAATCAAGACCTATAGTTGTCATGCCAAGATTCACACAGTGAACGTACAATTACAAGGGTACGAGATAAGTTCTTCTTGACACGAATGATGGCGATTATTACATAAAATGATCTAGATGTTCTAAACTTGAATTCAACGTGATTGTTGGTATAAAAACATGCACAAAAACAAAATCAATGGTAGTCTATAGAAAATAGACCCAGGTTAGATTAGCAGTTGTCAACTTCAATGCTTCACTGTGTAACCATGGTAACTACTTCACATGTAGCTGTAGATCTGGTAAGAGTCTGTGAATCACTCAATGTTATGTGTTCGAATACTAACCAGCAAACTGTGGTCGAAGACGAAGAAACCTGGCTGGCAATTGATTGTTCTCGCTAAGTAGAATACTTTAAAGACGTGTCGATCGCGTGTAGTACCACGAGTTGCTGCTAGCGTAGTGGACGTGTAATAGACCGCTAGGCCTACTACTACTAGTCTATCATTCAAGCTCTCTGGGCGAACGCTACACTGGAAGAAAATCCGATGAAGAAAATCCGATATAGAAAGACACTAATTCATCTTTACTCGGGTCGTTGAAAGTGGAGGTTCCATGAAGTTCACGTAGATCTAGCTGCAAACTGCACAAACTAATTGTTGAATGGGAAACTTCCCAGGATGAAGTTCACGTATGTAGCTACAATGCAGTCTACACAAAAAGTGACTGTTGAACGGGAACCACCTCACATAGAACTGATGATCCTAGCTATGCGAAGGCGAGGTCAGATCTTGGTTGAAATCGTTATGACGAAAAATTGCGTTGTAAACATGAAGATCAAATGTCCAACTTAATAAATCTCGTATCAGGCCCAAGCAAGAGTTGCTATGTACCTCACTGAAGTAGTAAACTGAAATTTGGGCACTGAAAAGTTGAAAAAGTCATAAAAAGTAGTCAATTATGACCAAGAGCACAACACATTAGGGCTCTCAACTTTAGGCGAGAGATGGACGGTGTGCCAAAAACATGCACAAAAACGCATTGAATCTAAAAACGTGGTTTATTGTTTACATTCTATACGCACTATCAATACTAATTAGAAAATAAACAAGAACATAAATCAAATACTCATTAATGCCTTAACATAGGATATTCTAATAAAAGGTGATTCAGAGTATAATTTTGTTGATAATACTCTGTATCAAAAATGTATACATGTAAACAGAAATATTATATTTAAACAAATATTAGCACCTCTTAATCAAAACATGAATATTCATTAAAAATGACGTCAGTAAAGGGCAGTGCTACATAGGTAAATCTTTAGTAAACTTTAATTAGTCATGTATGACGTAATGAAAGACCTTGAGTTTGACTTAATAATACTATTTTTTAGAAAGATGTACACCATTCCCTTTAGGAAGTTAGGCGACAATATTTATATAACCAGGCTGGTAGGGACTCCTTAAAACTTAATAAAAAGAGCGAGCGGAATATTCATTTTTTAACACTGATCTATTTCTATACCTCTTAATCTTGAAAACATACAGTGTACACTGTGCTTACGTGATACCAACGAAATACAGATTTTATACAATATTTACTTGTATATTTTGAAGGATATTATGCGAGGTAGTGTAGAGACCGAGCTAGAAGCTGTTCGCATTTGTATTAGTCTAAAAGCTGCACTCTTGGGCCCTTCAGAGCCTAACAGTATTAAACAAAGAAAGAGTGTTGCAGTCTTTATTCAGTAGAATATTTGCTATACATTTGTGTGTGTGCACTTTTTCAAATTATCCGGGGAGGGGGGGGGGATCTCCCCCTAAACATCGCCGCCCTTGGTAGTAACTGATTGTATGATATTTTCCTTCCAAAATATCCAATTATCTTACATTTGATCGATTGCATTTTTCGATAAATCAGATGTAAACCTCCGTGCACGAAGTAAGGTCTCGTTGTTTTTATGACTTTTTCGTGAGTTGCAGCGCGCACGCCAATCCGACATCGAATTTTAGATCGCGATATCTCCGGAATCCTTTGACCATAATTGTTTGTAGTTAGGATCTACACCAATTTGTAGTTAAAAACTCTGCCGTCCGGCATTTGCTAATAATTGAAATTAAAAAAATTGTGTAGAATATGAGAAATCATGGATCGAATATCACATTTTCTAATATTGTCAAAAATCTCCGCGAACTTTGGTCACTACAGATTTTTGTTTTTATGTCGTTTTTTAATTTTAAGATGGCATGAACACCAAATAATGTATTTAAATGGTATTTAATGGATTTTCTCATTATTACTGATATCATTATCACGATTTTATTTGTGATTATTATTACCATTATTATAATATGGTTAACATCATTATTGTTATTGTTAGTAATGTTGCTTTCATTCACCTTTGTAAAGAGGGGATGCACAATTTACTTGCATTCTTTAATATCGTTTCCTTGAATCACGTTCTTTCCCTCATTGCTTTTCAAATATTCTTTATAGGAGTGGAGGTGGTTCTCTAAACAAAAAGAACACCGTCCAGGTGAGTGAATTTTGCTATACGGGTGCATGCATTTCGTATGAAAATATTTAACAAAGGGTAGTCCTCTGAATTGTACTATTAAAGGGAATTGCAAAACAATTGCATTTTTTTGTTGTTGAAAGAACTCAATTCATATGAATTAGTTTTGCTCGATTTGGACAGTTAACGCGACGAAGAAAATACCAGCACTTAACGCTGTGTGGAGTCAAACGCAGATTTTAATGATACGCGCTGTATACGCGTCGCACAGGAGCGTAGCTGAACAAACGTACAGTGGACGTGTCCATTATAGCAAATGGGGGTGTATGATGTTAGGCTCATATAAGCCTAGCTGTGTACAGTGGAAATTGGGACTCGGACCGTCAGAAAAAGAAAAAAAAATTGTTAAAATTAGAGTGCATGATATCACTGTTTTGATCACATGGGTCTCCTGAACGTGTATTATATGGTACAGATAAAGAGAACGTTGTATGTATTCGATCTGCTGTGGCACACACACACACAGGCCCTATATACACTCCAACGCATCACACACACAGTAGGCCTACACAGAGATACCCTTGGCAACACACACGGCGTATTAAGCGCATACAATACAGTGCGCGTAGTATATACGGCCGTGTACACAGTCATGTACACACGCGTATACCCTGCATGTAGAATGGATACCCTCCGGGGAAGCCTGTTACACAACAAAATCTCTTAATCATGGCTATACATACCTATAAATAAATCTTAATTTCACTAATTTTGAAAACGTATTGTTATTTATGATATGAAAAGATTTGTTCCTATATAATTATGTAATAGTTTGGTTACATTCATTTAACTAATATATATAAATAAGTGGCATTATGTTACCATTAAACGTCATGCTCAATTAGACATCGGCGTTGTAAGAGCGAGCAATACATAGCTATTGCACACGTCGCATCGACTCAAGAAAGCCACTTCAGGTTGTATTTTCTTACAGACATAACAATTTGTCAAGTCATTTTGACGGACCTATTTTTCAATCAATCATAATATTTTCTAATATATTACGAAAGCTGAGGAGATGAGCTGTGTTCTCGACATGGTATATAATTTTTAGCCTATACCGTTCGCGCGTAAGTCTAATGGAAAAGTCACACAGGGGGCGTGAACAAGCACATTTCTTCTAAATTACGCTTAAATCGCTTCCAAATTCTACCCATAAGTGTTTTGAAATCATAAAAATGACGGAGTTATTTATTTTCGAAAATTATTGAAAGTTAAATGATTAAAAAGAGGAAATAGCAGGCATTTTATAGATGTTGGTATCTATTCTGGACAGCCTCCACAACTAATGCTAAACCTATCAAACCCGGCCAAAGTATGATTTTTCTGATTCCTTCCCATGCCTTTATAACGGGCGCTGAAAATCTCTATCAGTAGTGCGAACGGGTGAACGCTTAACTGTCCCATGAAATTGATATGAATTCTCGGAATATGAAATTAATACTTGTATTTTCAACATCACTGACGTGGAATTCTATATGTCCACACGTTTATTCTCAATATTTGAATCGATGTATATAAAAGTGACAAGTTTGTCTGTTTGCATTTAATTGCAGAATACTAGCCTTCATATAGAGCAATGCCAGCTATCTACTGAGATGACAGAAAAGTTGTTGTCCTGCTTCAAATCCTTCACCTCACTAAACCATCTCACCATCTCAGACTCCTCTCTCAGTTTCCCTCCATCTCCTCCTGAGCTTCCATCCGTTACAAAGCTATCAGCTAAGAGAGTGACGTCACAAAGCTACAAAGAAGTGCTCTCGTCGATATCTGGAGTGAGAGATATCGATGTCTCTATCGATGTTACAGAGACGAGCAACACTTTTCAGATCACCACCGCATCCAGGCCTATGAATCAGACTAAGGCTATCATCATGGATGAACAGTTCTTTGTTCATATCAGACTACACGCCTTGCCAGCACTTACCGCAGACAGGAAGATTGAATCAGGAGAGACAATTGGAGGACTTAGTCTTCTATTTGAAGACCAAACCCAAAAAACACAGCGGCTGCATGTGTCCGGGGTGAGGGGCAGAGACGAAGAAGCCTTGGTGGACCTGTTTGTCAAGACTAAACAACTAACGTACTTGAATTCGGGGTAGGTAGCCTATAGTGCCTACTACTACTAGACCTAGTACTACTAGATCTAGGTCTAATACATCTAGGTCTACTAGGTAGATCTCGATCTCGATCTAGTCTAGGTCTAGATCTTTATTCATGTATGGTGGTGTGACCATACTAGTTCACTATCTCAACAAATCGGTAAGATTTCGAAAGTCTGATATCACTAGATCTAATGGAAAGAGAAACCTAAAATTACCGAGAGACGAAATTTGTTATGGAATTGGAGGTGAAATGAGTAAATATGAACTTGCCTACGAGGGTCTGTAAATCTTTATTTTGAGAGCAAATGTCATTAAAATTGTAAATAAAAAGTGGTACCAAGGGGCGGTAATTTCTTTTCATAACCGGGGCGACAAAGTGAGAGGGTCGAGGAAGCATAGATCTAGACTAATGGGCCCGAATTCACAAAGGAGGTTTGTCGACAAACCTTGTGTTTCGTACGTCATTTGACGCGTTTTACGCGTTTTTTACAAACCTGGTTTGTAAAGAACAAAAGGAGGTTTGGCGAAACAAAAGGGGGTTTGAGCTCAAACCTTGGTCTGAGCTCAGACCCTGCTTTGTGAATTCGGGCCTTAGAGTCTAGTCAACAAGCTAGAGGGGCGAAGGTAACGGTAGTGACTACTAGTACTAGTAGGCCTAGATCTAGGCCTAGATCTACCCCCTTAGTCCTTACACTTTCACATGTTTTTGAAGTTTTGTTGTATTACAACATTACATTCATGCTAAATATATTACTCATTGCGGATATAGTATCGAAAATAATATCGCTAGTGATATTCGTTTGTCTCGCAATGTGGTCAATAAGGAATCTAAAAGATCACGACGTTTCGTATGCTACTGCGATACTTCGTCAGGTGTTAACAATTTTTTTTTTTTTTTTTTTTGGATTGGGTTTTAAGGCAATTCAAAATTGACTATTTATGCCTCTCGCGCTGTGCTTGGATTTTGTAAAAAAAATACTTATTCATATACCTATTTATATAAAGATATACTCATATAAAGACACACATACAGATAAGTGTTTACCTATTTAACTAAATATACATACACTTTTGTACTGTCTAGTTTGTTTCATTAATTAATTTCATTATAAAAAAATAAATAAAAAATAAAAAATAAATAAAAAAAAAAAATCTTTTTTTTTTTTCTTTCTTCCCTTTCCTTTCTTGTATTGACTTGTTTATTTTTAAATACTACTAATATGTATTTGATACACAATTTTTTTTTCTTGAATTCCAATCGTCTATTTCCCTTACTCGTAAACTATCTTTTAATAGAAATCTAAAAAAAGTGGCGTAAACATGGAGGAAATTAATATGAAGGCACTCATGCGTTCTATGGGCACACAGGAAAGAATATGAACATGATATAATGTAATATGCTCTATACTGTTAAGGTCTGGTTTTGTAATATTTTGTTTTACATCATTGTAAATCTTGTTTAGAGAGCTCGGCAGCGGCGAGCCTGCCAGTCCGGGTCACTCCTCCGCCAAGATCCAAGACACCCATGGCCGCTTAATCTTGCGGGAAGCCGCGAAGAGGGAAACCGCTGCACCCTGTGTAGACGTTAAGTCTCACACTCGGAGAACGACGGAGGCTCCCTCAACCGTTGACCGGCGAGGTTGCTAATGCCAACCACCCCCGGCCCCAGCTACCAGGCCACCGTGCTTGTCATCTAACAACTTTTTTTTTTTTTTTTTTGGATTGGGTTTTAAGGCAATTCAGTCAAAATTGACTATTTATGCCTCTCGCGCTGTGCTTGGATTTTGAAGAAAAAAAAAATACTTATTCATATACCTATTTATATAAAGATATACTCATATAAAGACACACATACAGTTAAGTGTTTACCTATTTAACTAAATATACATACACTTTTGTACTGTCTAGTTTGTTTCATTAATTAATTTCATTATAAAAAAAAAATTCTTCTTTTTTTTCCTTTCTTGTATTGACTTGTTTATTTTTAAATACTGCTAATATGTATTTGATACACAAAAAGTTTTTCTTGAATTCCAATCGTCTATTTCCCTCTACTCGTAAACTATCTTTTAATAGAAATCTAAAAAAAGTGGCGTAAACATGGAGGAAATTAATATGAAGGCACTCATGCGTTCTATGGGCACACAGGAAAGAATATGAACATGATATAATGTGATATGCTCTATACTGTTAAGGTCTGGTTTTGTAATGTTTTGTTTTACATCATTGTAAAACTTGTTTAGAGAGCTCGGCAGCGGCGAGCCTGCCAGTCCGGGTCACTCCTCCGCCAAGATCCAAGACACCCATGGCCGCTTAATCTTGCGGGAAGCCGCGAAGAGGGAAACCGCTGCACCCTGTGTAGACGTTAAGTCTCACACTCGGAGAACGACGGAGGCTCCCTCAACTACTGTAAGCAAGGGTCTTTTATACTCTACGGGAGGACCGTGCGGAGCGGTCCATAATTCGATCGATAATTGGAACAATAACGAACAATGCCTATTGGTCGACGCACACGGTGATCGACCAATCACCAGGCCGCTGGTTCGGCTAATGCACCAGGCCTATTGGCCGACGCATACGGTACTCAGCCAATCAACGGGCCGCTGGATCGGACCGTCTGCTGAATGGAATCGACCGTTGTTGGCTGGCAGGACGGCGAGTGTCATGGCGGCGTATCGTCCGCATCCAAAATTCGGGGATATCGATCCCGTTGTCTCTGTTGAAATTATTAGGATTGAGACGGATATTGATAGCTTCTTTCACCCTCCGTGTATACCAATGCCTTTCCTTGGAAAGGCACTGAACCCCAGCCCAGTCTGGTTGATGCTGTTTATCCCAAGCATGTTCGGCTACGGCTGAGTTGTCAGTTCGACGGAGTCTGACATCCCTCTTAGGCTCAGTGATTCTTTCTTTTATCGGACGGGCAGTTTCACCGATGTAGGATCTATCACATCCTTTACAAGGGATGTTGTACACAATGCCGTCCCGTCTATGTGGAGGAATTGGATCCTTGGGGCGTGTAAGTTGTTGACGTAGGGTGGTATCTGATCTGAAAACCGTTCGAATGCCATGGCTGAATTTTTCGATAAATCAGATGTAAACCTCCGTGCACGATTTAAGGTCACGTTGTTTTTATGACTTTTTCGTGAGTTACAGCGCGCACGCCAATCCGACATCGAATTTTAGATCGCGATATCTCTGGAATCCTTTGACCATAATTGTTTGTAGTTAGGATCTACACCACTTTGTAATTAAAAACTTTGCCATCCGGCATTTGCTAATAATTGAAATAAATACATTTGTGTAGAATATGAGAAATCATGGATCGAATATCACATTTTCTAATATTTTAAAAAATCTCCGCGAACTTTGGTCACTACAGATTTTTGTGTTCATGTTGTTTTTTTAATTTTAAGATAGCATGAACACCAAATAATGTATTTAAATGGTATTTAATGGATTTTCTCATTGTTATTGATATCATTATCATGATTGTATTTGTGATTATTATTACCATTATTATAATATGGTTAACATCATTATTGTTATTGTTAGTAATGTTGCTTTCATTCACCTTTGTAAAGAGGGGATGCACAATAGGCCATTTTCGTAATGTAACCAAAATTAATGCATACGTCTTTGTGAAGTGCCTCAATACAAATAATTGCATTCACCTGATAAGAATAATAGTATTTCAATAGACATAATTCAAACTGCATACATTAGTTGTTGTCAGGTTGGACAAGCATTATGGCTTGACCTACCTAGCAACACTTAATATATGCTGTTGCATTCTGACTATTGAAATACTATTATTCCTATCAGGTAAATGAAATACTTTGTATTGAGGCACTTCACAAACACTTATGCATTAAATTTGGTTACATTACGAAAATGGCCTATTTACTTGCATTCTTTAATATCGTTTCCTTGAATCACGTTCTTTTCCTCATTGCTTTTTAAATATTCTTTATAGGAGTGGAGGTGGTTCTCTAAACAGAAAGAACACCGTCCAGGTGAGTGAATTTAGCTATACAGGTGCATGCATTTCGCATTGAAATATTTAACAAAGGGTAGTCCTCTGAATTTTACTATTAAAGGGAATTGCAAAACAATTGCATTATTGTTGTTGAAAGAACTCAATTAATTCTCGAAATATGAAATTAATACTTGTATTTTCAGCATCACTGACGTGGAATTTTATATGTCCACACGTTTATTCTCAATATTTGAATCGATGTATATAAAAGAGACAAGTTTGTCTGTTTGCATTCAATTGCAGAATACTAGGCTTCAGATAGAGCAATGCCAGCTATCTACTGAGATGACAGAAAAGTTGTTGTCCTGCTTCAAATCCTTCACCTCACTGAACCATCTCACCATCTCAGACTCCTCTCTCAGTTTCCCTCCTTCTCCTCCTGAGCTTCCATCCGTCACAAAGCTATCAGCCGACAGAGTGACGTCACAAAGCTATGAAGGTCTGCTCTCATCGCTTCATGGCTTGGAAGAGATCGATATCACTATCGGAGATACAAGGACAGAAGACATATCTCAGATCCAGACTAGTCTACGTCGACATCAGGCAGGACAGGATCTCACACGCATCGATCTTTCTTCTCTCCAATCAGAGGAGAATGTATCAAGCATGTCGAGAATGAGGATGAGAGGACTTGGTCTTCTTATCACAGAATGTCAGGCGATATTGTCCGGAGTTGTTTTCGGACTCCAGGATGCAGTGATCGATCTTGTCCAGTCTTCAACGCGTTTAATGTCAGCTAGTCTGTATTTTGAACAGTGAGTAACTATTATGTCAAGTAAAATTGATTGAAAGCTTGTTTACCCCCCCCCCCCCCCCTTTTTTTTTTTTACCCCTCATTCGGCATTGAAATGGGCCTTTAATTTCTTTGGCTAGGCTGATGTGTTACACCAGTCAATTAATTACCAAAGTATCCACCTGAAGCCGATTTAACTTGGATAACGAGTCATTGAGTACCAAAGATGATAGTTACTGGTGTTATGTTAAGACAAAGGTCATGAAAGGTTTTGATTTTGTTTTATTTATTTCAATACGAGGATAAAAAGAACCTGCTTTCAGTCGCAAGGCTGAACAAAACATCATCATTAATAAATACACATTTTTCTCAACATTTTTAAGAAGATGTCAAAGCAGATAATATTAAAAAAAAGCCCTATAAAAAAATTGTTTGACTTTTGAAATATGTAAATCGGCTCAATTATGTAACTTGTTATTCACAATTGTTTAAACTGGCTCTTTCTTTCTCCCCACTTCTTCATCTCTTTGAAATAAAATAGGTTTTCTGGGTCGCTAAACTCCGCTAAACATGTATCAAATGTAAGTATGCTCTAATTGTACGTGTCCATATATGCGCCTTATTCGTTTCTTAATATTTAAGAAAGCATTTCACACTTTCTACCAAATAGGGAGTTGGATTATCGGAAATAATATTCTTTAAAACAATGAATTTACTTCAGTTTGGTATGTATTCATATATCACACTAAACATTATACGTTGTCAGATGTGTTCATGCTAGAAATATAAATATATTGACAGTACACAGGTATTCGCAATAAACACAAGTACATCAAATGTATTAAATGACTTTGGTTTGCTTGTAGTTATTTGTTAATTAATAACTAATTCAAATTTGAAAATGGGGATATTAAGGAGCCTAAGGTAAAAGCATAGCTTGTTGGCTATAGCCCCGTAGTATATTACAATTATAATTCCAACAAACTTGTGGGAAGGAACTAAATACAGTTGAACATTTATACAGTAGGTATCGTTTCCTTTTTATATTGTACATTTTTCTATTGAAAATTAAAAATTAATGAAATAAGCCAAACGATTAGATAGAAAATTATAGCTAAGAAATGAATTAAGATAGGAAATTTATTCTAGTTCTGAGCGCGTGTCGATCGATGAGTTCAATGATTTGTAAGATTCTAGGAATTTGGTGTTAATGCTGTTTCTTTTTTTCTCCTTTCCTCTCAAAACCATCAATATCTTTCTTTAATGAAATGTATTACTATTTGTAGTTTGACATGAAGTTTCAAAAGAACTCGATAATAAGAAGTAATGATAGGTTTAACGGATAAATTTGACCTCTGTCTCTGAAATTACATGTGGCTCTCTAATGTAATGATGTAACAATGACTATACTTGTTCTTTCTGTATGTCATCATAGATTGACATGTTGACTATAAAGGACTGCCAGCTACCTACTGAGATGACAGAAAAGTTGTTGTCCTGCTTCAAATCCTTCACCTCACTGAACCATCTCACCATCTCAGACTCCTCTCTCAGTTTCCCTCCATCTCCTCCTGAGCTTCCATCCGTTACAAAGCTATCAGCTAAGAGAGTGACGTCACAAAGCTACAAAGAAGTGCTCTCATCGATATCTGGAGTGAGAGATATCGATGTCTCTATCGATGTTACAGAGACGAGCAACACTTTTCAGATCACCACCGCATCCAGGCCTATGAATCAGACTAAGGCTATCATCATGGATGAACAGTTCTTTGTTCATATCAGACTACACGCCTTGCCAGCACTTACCGCAGACAGGAAGATTGAATCAGGAGAGACAATTGGAGGACTTAGTCTTCTATTTGAAGACCAAACCCAAAAAACACAGCGGCTGCATGTGTCCGGGGTGAGGGGCAGAGACGAAGAAGCCTTGGTGGACCTGTTTGTCAAGACTAAACAACTAACGTACTTGAATTCGGGGTAGGTAGCCTATAGTGCCTACTACTACTAGACCTAGTACTACTAGATCTAGGTCTAATACATCTAGGTCTACTAGGTAGATCTCGATCTAGATCTAGTCTAGGTCTAGATCTTTATTCATGTATGGTGGTGTGACCATGGTTCACTATCTCAACAAATCAGTAAGATTTCGAAAGTCTGATATCACTAATGGAAAGAGAAACCTAAAATTACCGAGAGACGAAATTTGTTATGGAATATATTGGAGGTGAAATGAGTAAATATGAACTTGCCTACGAGGGTCTGTAAATCTTTATTTTGAGAGCAAATGTCATTAAAATTGTAAATAAAAAGTGGTACCAACCAGGGGCGGTAATTTCTTTTCATAACCGGGGCGACAAAGTGAGAGGGTCGAGGAAGCATAGATCTAGACTAATAGGCCCGAATTCACAAAGGAGGTTTGTCGACAAACCTTGTGTTTCGTACGTCATTTGACGCGTTTTACGCGTTTTTTACAAACCTGGTTTGTAAAGAACAAAAGGAGGTTTGGCGAAACAAAAGGGGGTTTGAGCTCAAACCTTGGTCTGAGCTCAGACCTTGCTTTGTGAATTCGGGCCGTAGAGTCTAGTCAACAAGCTAGAGGGGCGAAGGTAACGGTAGTGACTACTAGTACTAGTAGGCCTAGATCTAGGCCTAGATCTACCCCCTTACACTTTCACATGTTTTTGAAGTTTAGTTGTATAACAACATTACATTCCTTAGCAAAACTATTTTAGACCTATATACAAACAAGCAAGATGTTTTTTCACACTTCACTTTTACATTGCCGGTAATTAGTGTGCAGTCCGAAGGGTTGTAAATATTTAGTAGATCTAGGTGAATCTTTAGGAAACTTTAATTAGTCATGTATGACGTAATGAAGGACCTTGAGTTTGACTTAATAATACTATTTTTAGAAAGCTGTAGACCATTTCCCTTTAGGAAGTTAGGCGACAATATTTGTATAACCAGGCTGGAAGAGACTCCTTAAAAATTAATATAAAGAGCGAGCGGAATATTCATTTTTTTAACACTGATCTATTTCTATACCTCTTAATCTTGTAAACATACAGTGTAAACTGTGCTTACGTGATACCAACGAAATACAGATTTGATACAATATTTACTTGTACATTTTGAAGGATATTATCCGAGGGAGTGTAGAGACCGAGCTAGAAGATGTTCGCACTCTTGGGCCCTCCAGAGCCTAACATTATTAAACAAAGAAAGAGTGTTGCAGTCTTTATTCAGTAGAATATTTGCTATACATGTGTGTGTGTGCACTTGTTCAAATTATCCGGGGAGGGGGGGGGGGGGGCTGGGGGATTTCCCCCTAAACATCGCCGCCCCTGGTATACTGATTGTATGATATTTTCCTTCCAAAATATCCAATTATCTTACATTTGATCGATTGAATTTTTCGATAAATCAGATGTAAACCTCCGTGCACGATTTAAGGTCTCGTGGTTTTTATGACTTTTTCGTGAGTTGCAGCGCGCACGCCAATCCGACATCGAAGTTTAGATTGCGATATCTCCGGCATCCTTTGACCATAATTGTTTGTAGTTAGGATCTACACCACTTTGTAATTAAAAACTTTGCCGTCCGGCATTTGCTAATAATTGAAATAAATAAATTTGTGTAGAATATGAGAAATCATGGATCGAATATCACATTTTCTAATATTTTAAAAAATCTCCGCGAACTTTGGTCACTACAGATTTTTGTGTTCATGTCGTTTTTTTAATTTTAAGATAGCATGAACACCAAATAATGTATTTAAATGGTATTTAATGGATTTTCTCATTATTATTGATATCATTATCATTATTTTATTTGTGATTAGTATTACTGTCAAGATATACAAAATAGCCAGACACTCTCATAAATGAGTTCTACAGACTGTTTATTGACAACTACATCAACATCTAAATTCATAGAAATCTGCTGTTACGCAAATATTACATATACGTACGGTCATTTAACTACTCCATTACCCACGAGTGTAGTCCCGTACAAGTTAATTTCCCAATTCATATATATCTGCTGTTACACAAATATTACAAATACGTACAATCATTTAATTATTCCAATACCCATGAGTGTAATTCGTACAAGTTAACTTCCCAGTTTTAAAATGTCCGAAATTAAGACAATTGTCCGAAATAAGGTGAAAGCCTTTTGCTTGGTATTTGCTATATCAAAAGATCAAATACCGACATGGTTCCTACGACGATTCGATGCTTGGAGACTTGTGAAGGTTGATGTCCCGTAATCGCTTGTTACGGCAATCGGTCACGTGCTTCAAGATCCCGGATATACTGACTCGGCGATTCTCGGATGCTAATTCGACGATTCGATGCTTGGATGCTTGGATGCTAATTCGACGATTCGATGCTTGGATGCTAATTCGACGACACTCAGCGTGCTACTAGATAGTAGTGAAGAACGTTCTTGTCCGCTCTTACGGCTATAAATGAAATTATCAATATATCCTTCAAAATACATGATATTTAGTTTCTACGGTTTCAACACTTATTTCTAATACTCATTTTCGAATAAAGCAAACGATGAAATAATAAAGGTTATTTCACCAGACTTTCTTTATCCGGTTATAACAAAACCAACATGGTTTCCTCCCACTACACTTTCATTTCATTATTAACTAGGGTCACCAATCTAACTGACCCGGGCAAAAATAAGATTTAATTGCTATATCAGAAGATCCAAAACCGACATGGTTTCTACGAGGAATAGATCCCTGGAGACTTGTGTCGGAAGGATGATGACCCACAAACTTAATCAATCATTATAAGAATTTCGTTATGTCAATAAAAATTCGTTAGAGAAATTCTAGCACAATAATTTCAATAATAACTTGTTTCTCAACATTACTACTAGGTTGTACTGCGTTAATTCATTAACACAAAATAAAATGTTCTTTTACATATAATTTCAAAATGTATGCATGAAGCGTTGAAGCATTTATATCAATAAACGTATATAATTATCCCTATCGAACGACGCTCAGGAGAACGATAGTTCATGAACGGCTCTTTCGTCATGTGTTCGTGAATAATTACTTTTGATACACATACGAGCTAATTTGCTCTAACGTGGTGCTTCTTGCACACTTTGAACATGTAAATTATCTGAATCTCATTATCACACGTAGGTTATGTATAGAAAGCTACTTACAGTTATGTTGACAAAACTGTGCCAATGGCAGGAAAATCGAGGTTCTGGGCTACATGGAGGATACCTCTCGTACCGGTGTCGCCTGAGGAAAAGGACTGCTTGCGCCGAATACAAAATCAAGGCTCTGGTAGCAACTTCCACAACACACATAAGGGTACATGTTCAAGACCTCTCACACGTCCAGCTACAACCTCGTCTTCTAGTCAACTGCACTGATTTAAGTCCACACGTACACACCTTTAAGCATTCTCGGCACCACACCCTAATTTGCATATATTCAGACAAGCGACATATTTTCTATCACTAACGCCCTCTAATGTCTAGATGACCTTGAAAAAAGAAAAACAAATACAATAAGAACAAATTTCCCATTTTACTCTGACAATTACCATTATTATAATATGGTTAACATCATTATTGTTATTGTTAGTAATGTTGCTTTCATTCACCTTTGTAAAGAGGGGATGCACAATAGGCCATTTTCGTAATGTAACCAAAATTAATGCATACGTCTTTGTGAAGTGCCTCAATACAAATAATTGCATTCACCTGATAAGAATAATAGTATTTCAATAGACATAATCCAAACTGCATACATTAGTTGTTGTCAGGTTGGACAAGCATTATGGCTTAACCTACCTAGCAACACTTAATATATGCTGTTGCATTCTGACTATTGAAATACTATTATTCCTATCAGGTGAATGAAATACTTTGTATTGAGGCACTTCACAAACACTTATGCATTAAATTTGGTTACATTACGAAAATGGCCTATTTACTTGCATTCTTTAATATCGTTTCCTTGAATCACGTTCTTTCCCTCATTGCTTTTTAAATATTCTTTATAGGAGTGGAGGTGGTTCTCTAAACAGAAAGAACACCGTCCAGGTGAGTGAATTTTGCTATACAGGTGCATGCATTTCGCATTGAAATATTTAACAAAGGGTAGTCCTCTGAATTTTTACTATTAAAGGGAATTGCAAAACAATTGCAATTTTGTTGTTGAAAGAATTCAATTAATTCTCGAAATATGAAATTAATACTTGTATTTTCAGCATCACTGACGTGGAATTTTATATGTCCACACGTTTATTCTCAATATTTGAATCGATGTATATAAAAGAGACAAGTTTGTCTGTTTGCATTTAATTGCAGAATACTAGGCTTCAGATAGAGCAATGCCAGCTATCTACTGAGATGACAGAAAAGTTGTTGTCCTGCTTCAAATCCTTCACCTCACTGAACCATCTCACCATCTCAGACTCCTCTCTCAGTTTCCCTCCATCTCCTCCTGAGCTTCCATCCGTCACAAAGCTATCAGCCGAGAGAGTGACATCACAAAGCTATGAAGGTCTGCTCTCATCGCTTCATGGCTTGGAAGAGATCGATATCACTATCGGAGATGCAAGGACAGAAGACATATCTCAGATCCAGACTAGTCTACGTCGACATCTGGCAGGACAGGATCTCACACGCATTGATCTTTCTTCTCTCCAATCAGAGGAGAATGTATCAAGCATGTCGAGAATGAGGATGAGAGGACTGGGTCTTCTTGTCACAGAATGTCAGGCGATATTGTCCGGAGTTGTTTTCGGACTCGAGGATGCAGTGATCAATCTTGTCCAGTCTTCAACGCGTTTAATGTCAGCTAGTCTGTATGTTGAAGAGTGAGTAACTGTTATGTCCAGTAAAAATGTAGCTAAGCATTGTCTCTGCATGTTAGACGGTGCCGTCCCTCAATCAATGCCGCGTTAAAGCATCGAGTCAAACAAACTCTCTCGGGTCTTTTTTCAGAGAGTTCTATTCTTTGCTGGTGCTATGAAAGAAGGATAAAGTATCAATTTATTGGATTTTGTTGTCTACATAAAAAATGCTGTGGATATATTTATTTCATATATTTGAAATTTGGAAGGATGTTTGCATGACTTATCCTTCATGGATTTTGAAGATGAACCACAGTATTATTTTACAAATGATCTATATTTTTTTTTTTTTTTTTTTTTTTTTTTTGGGGGGGGGGGAGATTTTATTTCTGCATTTGTTCCATAAAATATAACTGAATAACAAAGAACATATAAATGTAAGGTATAATACAACATAAACAAACAATAATTTCTTCATGTCAAAATATTATTTTACATAATATATGTACATATAATAACCAAACCTAACATTTCCATAACATATAATCATAAATTTAAAGTATTATCCGAATTATTATGTTAGAAAAGTTCAGGAGACCACAATCATAAGCCTCGACACTAGGTTGACTTCAAAAATTGTTATCATGCTTTTTGTACACAATGCCTAGCACTGAAAGTTGAGGGCCTTATATTCACTGAGCGGTATTCGTTGATTTCCAAGTAATCGCCTGTACTTGGTTTTCCGAAGCTCTTGCTGACTGTTTGTTATTGAAGTTGGCATCGATAGATCTTTTATTTCACTTGCTCGGCTCACGTGCTAAACCAGTCCATTAATACCTGAAGTCGATTTAACTTGGATAAAAGAGTCATTGAGTACCAAAGATGATAATTATTGAAGTTAAGTTAAGGCAAAATAAATGTAAGGTAATTTTCCCAACGTTTTGAAGAAGATGTCAAAACAGGAAATATATTTTGTTGCAATGCTCTAGAACAAGAACACGTTAATCATCTGATCATTACTGAATTTAGACTTCGAGAAAAATTGGTAGAATTTGTATTACAAAAAACATCAGTTATGTAAGCTCATATTTCCGTGGTAATTACTCAAACAATCTTATGAAAATATGATATCAAACTTCCAACTTTAGGACTACTCTCTACGAATGGATATAATCTTAAGGAAGAATAAATGGCTTTCACATCCTTATTTGTCAGATCGAAATATTTCAAACTTTTTACGAAATAATATTAGTATCGTACAAGATTCGGTGTAAAAGGATTTAAGGTGAAATACGACTAGATTTGTCATTATTCGGAAACATTTTGGTCGTAATGTGTTTTTCTCAAATGTTTAAAGTGGCTATATGTGTTTTCCCTTTACTCCTTGATCTCTCTTTGAAATTATATAGGTTTTCTGGGTCGCTAAAGTCCAATGAACATGCATTGAATGTAAGTATGATCGAATTGTACATGTCCATATATACGACTTATTTTTCTCAAGAAAGCAATTCCCACCTCCTGCCGAACAGGAAAAAAAGTATCATACACATAAAAATGATATCTACATCAGGTTTTGTTGATGTTGTTTCTTATTCTCCTTTCCTCTCAAAACCATCGATATATATTTATCTTAAGATATATATTCCTACTTGTAGTTTTTACTCTAAAAAAAAAATTGTTTAAATGTTGTAAAAATGACGACTTTTCCTTTCTGTATGTCATCATAGATTGAAAATATGACAATCAAGGACTGCCAACTATCTACTGAGTTGTGCTCCTGCCTCAGATCTTTCACCTCACTGAACCATCTCATCATCTCAGACTCCTCTCTCAGTTTCCCTCCATCTCCTCCTGAGCTTCCATCCGTCACAAAGCTATCAGCCAAGAAAGTGACGTCACAAAGCTATGAAGGTCTGCTCTCATCGCTTCCTGGCTTGAAAGATATCGATATCACTATCGATGATGCAGAGAGAGACATACCTCAGATCACAGCTTGTCTTCGTCGGACCGGAGGACAGCAGCTCACACGCATCGACCTTACATCACCATCATCACTCCCAACAGAGAAGAGCAGTGTATCGAGAGAGACGATGAGAGGACTGGGTCTTCTCATCAGAGAACAAACCAAGGACCTGCAGCGGCTTTGTCTGTCCGGGATAAAGTGCTTGGACGAAGAAGACTTGGTTGAACTTGTCGAGTCGTCAACATATTTGAAAGCATTGGATAGTCTGCATTTACAGTGAGTTCGAGTAGATGTTCATATATTATCAATGAAATTAAAGAAGACAAAATTAAACAGAAAGTCTAACTTACTGTAAACTATAAAAGTCGAATAATAGGTTTGTTTGTATGTGCTTTTGTTTCATCAAATGTTAAATAGTGAGTTAATATTTCAGCGCTTTTGAACGTATTACGAACTATCAATTCAAGATAAGTAAAAATAAACACACTACACAAACTGTTGGAAATTACAAATACATTTGAAATTGGTTAGATGAAAGGAGGGGGCATGGAAATACTATCAAAAATTAAATGCGATAATTTCCCATGGGAATCCTCTAATCCGCCCCAGCCAGCTCAATTAGTGCTTCTCGCGGTGTTGGGGGTGTTGTGGGGGGGGGGGTATTGGGGTATTACTATCATCTTTTTCGTATATCTTTACTTATTTTCTTCCCATACTGACAATACCAACATTTACACATTTTTAGGCAGTAATTTTCTTTCAACTCGCATTCCCCACGATACTACTCACATCGTCTACCATTGTTTTTCATGCTTTATTTGTTGAAAGTCTTGATGATCTCTTAATGATATATATATATATATATATATATTCAACTCACTAGGACACTCTGTATTTTAGTATCATACGGCACAGGCCGTGTCCAGTATCAATGTTATGTCATGAATCACCCCAAACAATTCCAATTGTTTTTGTGTTATTTTTGTGTTTTTTTCGCTTTCAACTCTCTATATCAAATACTATAGGTCTCTTGATGGTGGATGTTTCGAATACGGTAGAGAATCGAGTGTCCAGGTAAGCAGATATCTTAAAGTAATACTATACGACTACTAACATTTAGGAAAGCAATTTATTATTTGCGCCTGAAGGGAAACGCAAATAAAGGTTCTTTTTCAAGTAATAAAATCAAAGATAGCTCTTACATATACAAAGGTGTGATTGGGCCACAGCTTGTCACGTGATTTTGATGGTGAGAATTGTAATTAGCATATTTATCTTCCGGTCTCTTGTTAATTGTTATATTGAACTGTTTGAATATGCATAGCGGTCAATTTATTAGCGTATCTTTGCGTCGTACCCTAACCAAACAACCCTACGCGTACCCATTGTTTGCAATGTCATAGCAGCGCCCATGTATATACTAAGACTGGACGGCTCGAGAAAAAAAACACAAGGCATGAGATGACCATTACCATTAATTTCTGTTAACGAAGTGCAATCGAGGCTATATTAGGGACTTTTAGATTTGCACGTCGACAGCTTTGACTGCAACGTGTGACGTCATTTTAAGGCACTGCGCATGCGTTACGTCGTCTCAGTCGGCGATCGAGAATGCGTCAACCTTGAATTTCCTAAATCTAGTACATACATACATATTGGTATTTATATAGCGCCTTTACATGCTCAAGGTACTAGTATGCCGCGTGCGCTTAAAATATACAATTCCTCAGGTAGACAAAGGAACATCCCTTCCCTGCTATTATGTAAAAATGTGTAGAACAGGTGTCACACCTGTTCTACACATGTTTGCATATTAATTTGTTCTGAAAGTGCTGTGCAGCGCCTTGCGGTCGCTCTCACAGGCTCTCACATTTTCTCTTTTTTCGCTTGAAATTGTTAATTTTGTTGCATAAGTTTTATACCCATGGATTCGTAATGTTTCATGGACCAACACTGTGCACATGAGAAACATGGAGAATTCGAGATTTGTCTCCATTTCTTGGTTGATTTACTTGACAATTTTGTGTCAGATTTCTGCAGCTTCTTATGTGGATACTACACATAGCTATTCAGTCTGTTCACTAGCTAAGAGGACCTTTCAAGCTGTGCGGTCAAGCAATGCTCTCTCTGGAACTGAGAAGGGGCATGCTATTGTGTTTGAGCTAAAACCCTTTCTCTCAAATCACAATACTATGACTTTGGGGTTCAATGTCATTCAGTATTCCGCTGTTCTTCTACACGACCTGTGCCCATACCACTGTGCAGATGAATGTGAACTCGACACTGAAGTCTGTCTCAGAATTCAGTCACTCGGTGTGTGTCGCAAACCATGTTCTGTACATGTATATCTGCAGGCCTCACAGCAACAGCTATGTTCCCGCCATTGGAAGTACGGGAAGAGGAAGCGATGGAGAAAGCGTGGGAAAAGAGGTGGCAGAAGATCCACCGTTTACCATCACATCCCTGCCATCATCTCTCAGACCAGGAAGTCTGTACAACATCTCCCGGCTCGCAGAGGTAAGCTTATAAAGCTTCCAGCCCAAAGTTCTACCAAGTCCTATCAACGTGCATCCCAAAGTTCCAGCAAGGATCATCAGGGTCGATATCCGCATGTTAAGATAGGCCATTGGAATGCACGATCGATGAACAATAAAACGATTGCGATTTGTGACCTAATTCTCGATAGTGACCTTGATATGTTGATTGTGACCGAGTCATGGCTCAGAGGAGATTTTCGCGACAATCATATCATAGCTGATATATCCACCACATTACCAAACTACCAAGTCCTACATGTCCATCGGCAGTCGCGTGGTGGTGGGATATGTGTCATTTACCGCACAGGTCTGAAGATCACTACGAATGATGCTCATGATTTCGTAACATTTGAACTCATGGACCTCTCAATTCGAACCTCTCCATCAGTAGTATTCAGAATGTGTGCTATCTATCGACCACCCCCGTCTGCAAAAAACAAATATACCTTTGAAGGGTTTGTCCGTGACTTTCGTTCGTTGCTTGAATCAGTGACAGTCGACTGCCATCATCTTTTATTGATCGGAGATTTTAACATCCAAGTTGACAATGCTTTTCTGATGTATTATACTCGGTAGGACTTGCTCAACATGTCACTGCACCCACTCATCAGGCAGGGCATACGCTAGACCTTGTCATTACACGTAAGGATAAACATCCACTTCTTGACACATCCTGCATTTCCGGACTACCGTCAGATCACAATGCAATAGTCTGCACCCTGAACTTTACTCGCCCCCCTTCAACCAAGAAATTGATAAAGTGTCGCAAGCTGAAGGACATAGATGTAGAACACCTCATCGCTGATGTCAGAAGTTCCCTTAGTGAACTTCCTGATGTTACTTGCCCATCTGATCTTGCTGAGCAGTACAATCACGTTATGGAACATCTTTTGGACAACCATGCCCCGGAAAAGACTGTACTCATTTCAATTCGACCAAACGCCCCATGGTACAACGAAGATGTCCGGGAGGCGAAACGCGAAAAACGTCGAGCTGAGCGTCGTTTGTCAAGAAACGAGAACTCAATCAACAGGGAAATCTATCGTGAAAAGTGTCGGTTATATAATGATATTCTTTCCGACTCCAAGTCCAGTTACCTGCGGGAGGAGATTGAGAAACTTGACAACAAGGGACTCTTTCAGTGGATGCAAAAGTTAACATCTCCCCCATCATATGAACGAAGTCTGCCGAGCCACGAATCGGATAAACAGTTGGCCAACGACTTCGGATCTTTCTTCCAGAACAAGATCCTAACAATAGCTGATGAGTTAGACGGCCGTCAAACTGTACATGAGGCTATGCAACAAGGGACTATTCATCCTACTTTCTCTGAATTTCACCCGATATCCGAGGATGATGTTCTCAATGTTATCAAGGAAAGCCCATCTAAATCATGTCGACTAGATCCTGCCCCCACCTGGCTCATCAAGAAATGTATTGATGTTCTTATCCCGTTCTTCACTAAACTTGTGAACCTTTCACTTTCTTCTGGGATTGTTCCTTCCTCATTCAAGACTTCACATGTCATCCCAATCTTGAAAAAACCTAAGTTAGATGTAGAAAACATGGCAAACTATCGGCTAATTGCCAACCTGATGTTCCTTTCAAAAGTCTTAGAACGGATTGTTGCCAATCAACTAAGGGCTTACCTTCAGGAGTTTCAGCTCTTTCCTCCTATGCAGTCGGCATATCGTGAGGGTCATTCCACAGAAACTGCTCTCCTTAGGGTTTACAATGACATCTTGCTAGCGTTAGATAAAGGACAGGAGGCCATTCTGGTGCTGCTTGATTATTCAGCAGCCTTTGATACCATCAACCATGACATGCTGATTCAACGCTTCAGTCACACATACGGCATAGAAGGTTCTGCTCTAAAGTGGCTCAAGTCATACCTCGAAAACCGGAAACAACTTGTAATCGTAAACGGAGCCAAATCAGATGAATTCCCTCTAACTTGGGGGGTACCGCAGGGCTCAGTAATAGGACCTTTGGAATTTGTTCTATATACTGGTCCTGTGAGTGACGTCATCGCAGCCCACAAAGGTATAAGCCACATGTTGTATGCTGATGACACCCAGTTGTACATCGTTATGCAACGCAATGACCTGACTGATGGCATCTCGTCTTTGGAAGACTGCGTGACAGATGTGAAGTCTTGGGCTAGTAACAATAACATGATGCTCAATGCAAACAAGACTGAGCTCATCCACATTACATCACAATTTAGGAAACGGAACGAGTCTGTCAGCCTTCACATAGACGGAGCTGTTATCACTGCGACCAATTCTGCAAGAGATCTGGGTGTTATCGTTGATAACTCGTTAGACCTAAGAGAGCACATCCGAAAGGTGTGTCGGGCAGCTAGCTTCGGTGTTTATAGGATTGGGAAAATCCGGAAATACCTTGATCGCAGCTCTACTGAACGACTAGTTAATGCATTGGTTACTTCCCATTTAGACTATTGTAATTCATTATTAATCAACTTACCTGCTTCTCATCTGGCCCCACTTCAACACATACAAAACACCGCTGCACGTCTCATCACTCGCACTAGAAAGCACGACCACATCACTCCAGTCATCCGCACCCTACATTGGCTCTTAATTCCCCAACGTATCCAATTCAAGATCCTTCTCCTCACGTTCAACATCATCCATCATCGCGCACCATCATACCTGATTGAACTGATCTCACCCAAACAGACTACCGGCATGAACCTTCGATCATCATCCAGACCCCAGCTCGCACTTGGTCCTCGCACCCACAACCGCTATGGTGACATGGCCTTCTCAGTCTGTGCCCCCACTCTTTGGAACACTCTCCCCGCCAATATCCAGCACTCACCCACCATTGACATTTTCAAAAAGAATCTAAAAACTCATCTTTTCCAAAAGCAACCCAAATAACTCTAAAATAAGTTCGAATAAATATTACCATGCCTTTATTATGTCTTTTTAAATTATTGCTATTACTGATAAAATGTTAATTTCCAAGGAATTTACATGTTTTGTTAATTTCTTTAGTAATGTTGGTAATGTTTAATCTTCTTGGTAATTTAAGTAATGTTAAGTTGTTAAGTTATGTTAGAAATATTTGATATTTTTGTTAATTTAGGTAATGATAATTTGTTAAGTTATGTTAGTAATATTTTGTTTATTGGTAGTTTGAGTAATGTTAATTCCATTAGTAATATTGATTTTTGTTTTAAGTAATTTTGATTTGTGTACATGTACAGCGCTTTGAAACTGTTGTCACAAGCGCTATATAAATTTGTCATATTATTATTTATTATTAATAGCAGTGAAGGGATGTTCTTTTGTTGAGGGTAGAATGAGGAACTGTATATTTTGCTCTCTTTCTTTGTCCGTGATGTTCATAGTGTTACTTCCTGCATGTATATCGTCGAGTGCAATCTAAAATGTCTAATTGTAGTCAACATGGGCAGTTAATTACATTGACACGCATGATCAGTCGGCGTTCGTCGTGTTCTCGTCCACTTAATCTAAAAGTCCCTATTATCAAGTAACATATACTAACTGGATTAAATGAATACGCTTTTGTTATCGCAATTGAGTTGTATTTTCCTTCGTTATCATTGTCCTGATAGCGCCCTAGAAGTCAATATAAGTATGTATGCTGTGATTTTCAGTATTCATTTATTGTCCACCGTTAAGCTTTAATCCAAGATGGCGGGGTCTCATTATGTACCCGGTTTCCCATATAAACACCATTAACGTGTAATGCTAGGAGTCCACTGGGCCAGCGCCAGTTGGTGCCAGTTTGCGCCAATGCAATTTACTGTGGCGCCTAGTGTCGCCAATAAGGTGCCTAGTGGCGTGTAGTGGCTCAAACTGCCTTCCAACTGGCTCGTGGTGGCCCGTAACGGCACCAAATTTGAATGTGGCGGCAAGTAAATTTCAAAATGTTTGAAATTTTCGTCGCGCCACTTGCATCGAACAATCAGCGCCAAGTGTCCGCCAAGTGGCACCAAATGGCGCGAACATATCGCCCTTTGGCGCAAATAATCCGCCTATTGGAATCCACTGGAATGTAATGGCGCGCGCCAAGTTGCGCCAATGAGATTTCGCGCCACATGGCGCCACTTGGCGTCAAGTGGCACCTTGTTTGCGCCACTACGCGAGCCAAACGGCACCCGATTGGTGACTACTTGGCGCCAAATGCCACCTGGTTGCCCGCCATTCGGCGCCACTTGCCGCCTTTAAAAGCAGGGCGGCATCGCAGGACTTTCTCACTGTGATGGCGGCAGTTCTCCAAGCTCCAGGGATGAGGTTGTGCTGGGCATCCTCCTGGTCCAACATGCGGACGTCCAGTGCCTGATAGCGCTTCCTGATGAGGTTGTGCAGCATGACGGCAGCTTCAACGAGCAGGCGGACTGTGCCTGGTTCCTGTCTCATCTGGCCAAGGAAGCACTGGAACCACAGAGCCAGAATACCAAAGGCATTTTCAACCACACGCCTTGCCCTGGACAGCCTGTAGTTGAAGACCTTCTGCTGTTGGTCCATGTTACGACGGCCATAGGGCTTCATCATGTACGTCCTCATGGCGAAGGCATCGTCTCCCACGAAGAAGTACGGCATAGGGTGCTCTTCATCATCATGGGGAAGAGGAGCTGGATCTGGGATGCCTAAAGTTCCAGCTTCAATGCACTCTTTCAGTTCACTGTTGTTGTAGATCTGGGCATCAGACTGATGGCCAACCCTACCCACATCGATCCACAGGAACTGGTACTTTGAATCTACCAGAGCCATCAGGACAACCGAGAAGAACTGCTTGTAGTTGAAATAAAGGCTGCCTGATTTGTTGGGCTTCTTGAGACGGATGTGCTTTCCATCATAGGCTCCCAGACAGTGAGGAAGATTCCATCTGGCTTCAAAATCACCTGCAACCTCAAGCCAGCCTTCATTGGTTGTGGGGAGGGAGATGACTTCTGCAGCATACTCAACCACTATCGCTCTGGCTACATCAGGGACAAACTTCTGGATGGTTTCCTTGCCCACTCGGAAGTTGTAAGACAGCTCGGCATAGGTGGCCCCAGTGGCGAGATGGCGCAGGAAGACGGACAACTTGAGACCAGGGGGAATGGCCTTCCTGAAGATGGTGTCCTTCTTCTGCAAGTGGGGTGTAAGCCTGACCAACAGGTCATCAAACATCTCTGGGGACACCCTGGTGTATTTCTTGAACTTCCTTCTGTCATTCTCCCTCAGCTCTTCCATCAAATTGTGGTACTGTCCACGTTCGGCCTTCAACTGTGGGTGGAGCATGGGTCTAAACCACCAGTTGTGCTTCATTTTCTTCTTAGGAGGCTCTTCTTCAAGATTGGCCAGCATAAGTTGATAGGCAGTGGCCACCTCAGCATCTCTCATCATCTTCTGATGGAGCAGCATCATAACTCCAACATTATCAAAAGCCTCAGACATATCAAAATTGTAAATATTTAGTAGAGATGTTGTTCATACAGCAGCTGAGGAGGGTCTGAACCAGGTAGCCGATGGCCGGTATTTATATAGTCGGCAAGTAGCGCCAAGCGGCGGCAAGTTCAAACCAATTTGGTGACCTTTGGCACAAACTAATCACCAAGTGGCGCAAAGTAGCAGTCTATTGGCGCGAATGGCGCCAACAGGGTGAATTTTGGAATCAAATGGCCGTGTAATGGCGCGAACTGGCTCAAACTGGCGCAACATTTTGGAGCAAGCCGGGTGGCATTTGGCGCACGCCATATGGCATCCAGTTTATTCCACTTGGCGACACATGCCGAGCGGACATTAATTCGGCGCCAAAGCGAGCCACTACGCGCCAATCACATAATCTTTGGCGCGAACTGGCACCAACTGGCGCAGGCCCAGTGGACTCCTAGCATTAGTAACAATCTAGTCTCTCTGTATTTCGTTATCCGTCCTGCAGGTAACGAGATGTCGACTATCTACTGAAATAACTGCCAGAATGTGGTCCTGCCTCAGATCTTTCACCTCACTGAACCATCTCATCATCTCAGACTCCTCTCTCAGTTTCCCTCCATCTCCTCCTGAGCTTCCATCCGTCACAAAGCTATCAGCCAAGAAAGTGACGTCACAAAGCTATGAAGGTCTGCTCTCATCGCTTCCTGGCTTGAAAGATATCGATATCACTATCGATGATGCAGAGAGAGACATACCTCAGATCACAGCTTGTCTTCGTCGGACCGGAGGACAGCAGCTCACACGCATCGACCTTACATCACCATCATCACTCCCAACAGAGAAGAGCAGTGTATCGAGAGAGACGATGAGAGGACTGGGTCTTCTCATCAGAGAACAAACCAAGGACCTGCAGCGGCTTTGTCTGTCCGGGATAAAGTGCTTGGACGAAGAAGACTTGGTTGAACTTGTCGAGTCGTCAACATATTTGAAAGCATTGGATAGTCTGCATTTACAGTGAGTTCGAGTAGATGTTCATATATTGTCAATGAAATTAAAGAAGACAAAATTAAACAGAAAGTCTAACTTACTGTAAACTATAAAAGTCGAATAATAGGTTTGTTTGTATGTGCTTTTGTTTCATCAAATGTTAAATAGTGAGTTAATATTTCAGCGCTTTTGAACGTATTACGAACTATCAATTCAAGATAAGTAAAAATAAACACACTACACAAACTGTTGGAAATTACAAATACATTTGAAATTGGTTAGATGAAAGGAGGGGCCATGGAAATACTATCAAAAATTAAATGCGATAATTTCCCATGGGAATCCTCTAATCCGCCCCAGCCAGCTCAATTAGTGCTTCTCGCGGTGTTGGGGGTGTTGTGGGGGGGGGGGGTATTGGGGTATTACTATCATCTTTTTCGTATATCTTTACTTATTTTCTTCCCATACTGACAATATCAACATTTACACATTTTTAGGCAGTAATTTTCTTTCAACTCGCATTCCCCACGATACTACTCACATCGTCAACCATTGTTTTTCATGCTATATTTGTTGAAAGTCTTGATGATCTCTTAATGATATATATATATATATATTCAACTCACTAGGACACTCTGTATTTTAGTATCATACGGCACAGGCCGTGTCCAGTATCAATGTTATGTCATGAATCACCCCAAACAATTCCAATTGTTTTTGTGTTATTTTTGTGTTTTTTTCGCTTTCAACTCTCTATATCAAATACTATAGGTCTCTTGATGGTGGATGTTTCGAATACGGTAGCAAATCGAGTGTCCAGGTAAGCAGATATCTTAAAGTAATACTATACGACTACTAACATTTAGGAAAGCAATTTATTATTTGCGCCTGAAGGGAAACGCAAATAAAGGTTCTTTTTCAAGTAATAAAATCAAAGATAGCTCTTACATATACAAAGGTGTGATTGGGCCACAGCTTGTCACGTGATTTTGATGGTGAGAATTGTAATTAGCATATTTATCTTCCGGTCTCTTGTTAATTGTTATATTGAACTGTTTGAATATGCATAGCGGTCAATTTATTAGCGTATCTTTGCGTCGTACCCTAACCAAACAACCCTACGCGTACCCATTGTTTGCAATGTCATAGCAGCGCCCATGTATATACTAAGACTGGACGGCTCGAGAAAAAAAACACAAGGCATGAGATGACCATTACCATTAATTTCTGTTAACGAAGTGCAATCGAGGCTATATTAGGGACTTTTAGATTTGCACGTCGACAGCTTTGACTGCAACGTGTGACGTCATTTTAAGGCACTGCGCATGCGTTACGTCGTCTCAGTCGGCGATCGAAAATGCGTCAACCTTGAATTTCCTAAATCTAGTACATACATATTGGTATTTATATAGCGCCTTTACATGCTCAAGGTACTAGTATGCCGCGTGCGCTTAAAATATACAATTCCTCAGGTAGACAAAGGAACATCCCTTCCCTGCTATTATGTAAAAATGTGTAGAACAGGTGTCACACCTGTTCTACACATGTTTTCATATTAATAGCAGTGAAGGGATGTTCTTTTGTTGAGGGTAGAATGAGGAACTGTATATTTTGCTCTCTTTCTTTGTCCGTGATGTTCATAGTGTTACTTCCTGCATGTATATCGTCGAGTGCAATCTAAAATGTCTAATTGTAGTCAACATGGGCAGTTAATTACATTGACACGCATGATCAGTCGGCGTTCGTCGTGTGTTACGAGTGGTTTCCTCTACCCGTTGTCCCCAGGTCCTTTGTTCCACAACAACAGAATACACAACACAAAGTGGTTAGATTTCAGAGGCTGATCTTCATTATTGAGCTTCGTTCTTCAACTCCAAATATTAGACTAACTCGTCCTGAGGACGGTCCGTACAATGTATCTAGATTCGGTAGATACACCCATCACACTCCCCCTCATAAATTAGCACTTATACCAGTAGGAGAAGTGCTATAAAAACATTTCTTTTTCAATGTTGTTTCAGCAACTGCTGTAAGAATACAAAAACCTGAAAGTATTTATAAGTATGAGGTCTTTGTAGATTTAGAAATCTGATAAACAAGTCAGCTTGTAAAACTATACAGTACCAGCATGCAAATGGTATCACAGCGTTGTCTAGTGGTTTCCGTTCATACAATAAAATTGAGTATGAACAGCTATAAGTAAAAACATTAACCATTCTTTTATCATCCTGCTCTATCATCTTCATCGCTGACTTTTGCATATATCAGAAGTCATTTGTACTTAACATAAAACAAAATACAATTCAAATCGCAGAGAAGTTCACCTTAAATGACCTATCAATATTAATATGTCTTCATGCTTCTTCGCAAGTTTGAATCTAAACATATTTCTTTGCATAAAAATAATACTAAACAAACTCCAGCAACATTAAACCTGTCTGAAAGATAATATAATATAGCCTTCACGTCAGTTGTAAAAAAATGTTACTATTAATCTGAAGTTTTGCATTGTAGTGTAAAACCATATCATCTGTGTTGGTTGAGTATTAAATATTTTCAAGAATAACTTTGATTACTTTATATCCAGAACCAAAAATATGGTAAGCCACCAAAATACTTTTTGTTCCAAAGTTCCTTCTTTTAATATATTTATCCTGCCTTGGATAAAACATATAAATCAATTTACTGTTTCTATTTTCATATATAAACATGCACAGACAAAATGATGACTCACTAGGCTTTCTAGTTCCTTGTGTTTGTACCAAAAGGGTTTTAACACAATAATATTATCATGCATGTTCAAATTCGTCAACGAATACGATAAGCATATCACATACATATATACACTGGTTTACAGACATCTGGAAAGCAAACATAAGAAAAATACATTTTTCTGTGAGTCCAATAAACAGTTTCAATGAGTCAGTCTATGTTCACAATGCTTTGTGATTATTAAAGAAACCATCAAAGTTAAAAGTTCTGGTTTCCTTTCTCACATAGAATTCCAATGAATTCACCAATGTTCAACTGTTCAAGAATGATGCTTTACTGTAAGTGTTCAACTGTCCAAGAAATATGGTTCACACAAGGGTTGTTTACTTTTCCATGTGAATATATCAATTAGTTGCTCACTTCTGTCCAAATATCACACACGAGATAAAGCGTCCGCAATAACATTGTCCTATCCTGGCACATGTAGAATGTCCAATTTGTATTCTTGGAGCAGCAAACTCCATAGCGTCAGTCTTTGGTTTTTGTTTTTCATTCTGTTGAGGAATGTCAGGGGATTATGATCAGTTAATACCCTCACTGGATGTTGAGATCCACTGACATACACGTCGAAACGTTCAAGTGCAAGTATCAAAGTCAATGTTTCTTTTTCCACAGTTTCTTTGAGAAGAATGATATGGGTCTGTCGATACCTTCAGCGTCTGCTTGAGTAAGAACTGCACCAGCACCCACATCGCTCGCGTCCACCATCATGCTGAACGGCTGGTTGAAATCCAGAGCCATCAGTACCGGATTGGTAGATAAGAGGGCTTTCGCCTGGTTGAAAGCACTCTCGCAGTCGATTTCCTTTTCAAGATTTTTCAGTTTTGTTGGGTTTGCACGATATGGTGCCTGTTTGATTGGGGTCATATCTCCCACACCTACATCATGCTTAACAACATCAGTTCGAGAGGGAACATCAGCAAATAACTGTGGATATGCACTCAACAGCTCTTTCACGTCGCTCCTCTCCTTCACAGATAAGTGTGTTAGTTTGTTATTGATATGTGCTAGAACCTCTGAATTTTTCAATTTCACACATGGGTTCTCTCTCTCAATCTTGCACACTTCTTTCTCAACTTCACACTTTGAGTCACATTCAACAGCACTCAACACTGGTTGTGCTTTACTCTCGTCATCTCTTCGGATATATGGCTTAAGCATATTCACATGACACACACGTCTCTTCTTCTGCCTATCTGGAGTATTGACAACGTAGTCGACATCACCAACTCTCTTAGCAATAGTGTACGGCCCAGAAAATCTAGCCTGCAGAGAATGACCAACTATCGGCAGTAAGACCAAGACTTCATCTCCTACCTCGAAATTCCTCTCTTTGGATTTCCTGTCATACCATGACTTCATCTTCTCCTGAGAATCTGACAAATTCTGTCTGGCAACCTCCCACGCCTTATGCATTCTCTCACGGAAAGTACTCACATACTCCAACACATTTGCTTGTGAATCATCACACAACAGTCTCTCTTTTAGCAACTTCAATGGTCCACGTACTGAGTGACCGTATACCAACTCAAAAGAACTGAAACCAAGCGACTCTTGTACAGCATCCCGCACAGCAAACAATAACAAGGGAACTCCCTCATCCCATTGTTTCTCTGACTCCATACAATAAGTTTTCAACATATTCTTCAAAGTCTGGTGGAATCTCTCCAGTGCTCCCTGGGACTCTGGGTGGTATGCACTCAAAACTACATGTTTTACGCCCAGTTCCGTCAACACCTGATTGAACACCCTAGACATGAAATTTGACCCTTGATCAGATTGTACAGTTTTTGGTAGCCCTACAGTAGTGAAAAATTTCACTAACGCCTTTGTCACATTATTCGCTGTAATGCGCCGCAGTGGTATCGCTTCGGTATATCTCGGCGCAGGGCAAATTATCGTCAATAAGTATTAATTACCTGCCTTAGTCTTTGGCAGAGGACCTACACAATCTACTATGATCCTAGAAAATGGCTCATCGAACGCCGGTATTGGCTTCAATGGTGCTGCTGGTATTTTCTGATTCGATTTACCTACAACTTGACATGCGTGGCAACTTCTGCAAAAATTTGCAACATCTTTTTGCACACCTGGCCAAAAGAAATGAGAAAGAATTTTCTCCTGGGTTTTAAGTGAAGCTTCATGAGCAAGGCTAATTATGTCCTGCCTGTATGTAGAAGGGACTACAATTTGGTGGACTTCTTTCAACACCTCATCTGCAGGGATATCTGCTGGCCTCCACTTTCTCATTAGCACACCTGCTTTCTTGTAATAACAAACAGGCACAGTCAATGCCTCCTCCTCAGAAACAGCTCTCTCATTCAAAGAAATCAACTGAGGATCTGTCTGTTGCTCCTTTAGCAACTTACTCTTTTTCAAAGATAGTGGTTCAGATTTTTCACCATTTCCTACGCTATGAACCTTTCTCGCACTCTCATTCACATTGGAATCAGACTCATCCTCAACCAAACGACAAAAGAAAGAATCATTTAAGTCAACATCTATTTCATTAGACTTCTTCTCTGACTCAACTTTCTTAGCCTTTGAACGAGTTACAGCACATGCTGGGAACGCTACAGGAAATTCTGCAACCAACTCATCTGTCTCAGAACTTTCACAAGGACTCGAACTTACTACTGGACATGACACGACTCTATCACCAGCGAGATCATTACCTAATATGATGGATACCCCTTCCACAGGAAGTGATGGTCTAACTGCCATCTTCACCATACCAGAAACAAGGTCTGACTTCAAGTCTACCACATAAAGGGGTGCCTCCACAAAGCCGTCTCCAATGCCTTTGAGCAAAACACTAGCACCAACAGAAGAACTATCACAAAAGGGCAACGCACTTTCCAAAATCAAGGACTGAGAAGCACCAGTATCCCGCAAAACTTTCACTTTTCTTGCTACATCGCTCTCTGCTACAGATACATAACCTACAGACACAAACGGTTCATACTCTTTCTGAATTTTTTCCATGTTCGCTGGAATAATTCCACTTTGTGAGTTTGACACAGTTTGTACGAATGCATTAGGATGTGCACTAGATTCCTGTTTCTTAGCCTGAAGTGAAGGACACTTTGACTTTATGTGCCCATACTGTTTGCAAGCATAGCACATTCTTTCCTCTGTTACCTGTCCTTGCTGGGACTGCGGTTTTATTTCATCCTTTTCTTGTGATGAACTAGTTTTCTGGCTTTTGCTCCAGTTTCCTTTTTTCTTAGGTTCTACGCTCACTTTGTTTGAGATTTTGTGTGTGAGCACATAATCATCAGCAATTCTTGCTGCTTCATCCAGCGAATCGACGCGCTGCTTCTGGAGATGTATACGAACATCCAGTCGAACGCTGCGCTTGAATTCCTCAAGCAGAAGAATTTCACGCAGTTTATCATAATCATGATCTACATGGAGAGACGAGCTCCATCTGTCAAACAATTGCTCTTTTTGTTTTGAAAACTCCATATGAGTTTGCGATTCCTCCTTTCGCGCTTTGCGAAATCGCTGCCTGTACGCTTCGGGTACAAGTTCATAAGCTTTTAGCACGCTCGATTTTACTTTATCGTAATCCGACACGTCGGCCATCGACATTGCTAAGTAGGCATTCCTAGCCTTACCGCTAAACTTACTCTGAATCAGGTGAGCCCACATTTCCCTAGGCCACCCCATGCTTTGAGCTAATTTCTCAAAGTGTGGAAAGTACTTTTCCACCCCTTCCTCTTCGAATGGAGGGACCATTCTGACATGCTTCGCAACGTCAAAATGCCTATCAGCATTTCTGCTTTCTTTTCTGTTTAGGGCAACAAGTTTCTCCCTCTCCAACTCTACTCTCGCCCTCTCTAATTCCAACTCCTTTATCCTCACTTCATCCGAAACTGAAGACCTAGCCTGGGAATTTAATTCAGGAGACCGAGACCTAGACCCTGGAGGAGTCACACTGATACCGTCCGCCGCCTCTGAAGACAAAACCTCTTCAGAAACCAGAAACTCGACAATCCTGTTCAAAATGTCCGACTTCAGCATGTAACGTTTAATGCCAACAACCTCATAATGAGCTGCTACATCTAATAATTCAACTTTAGTCAACGAGCTTAATCGCTCCGCAGACGGATCCCTAACAAACTCTCCCAACGAGAACTCGCTAGCCATCATGCAAAAAACCTAGTCTCCTAAATTACCTAGGAAGAACTAGAGCCTGGCTGTTATAATCCCCAGCCAACCTTACAACACCTAGATTCTACAATATCCGAGAAATCTAGACAACCTGACTGTTATAACCCTCAGTCAAACCCTGCAAATCCATGCAGAAACATGAGAAGACAACAATGTTTTTCTCACCACACACACCACGAATGCTCGAACCTGAAACGGCTACCCCAGCGGTGCCCGACGATATCATCTTAACGAACCGACATCGACAACACACACACACAGTACACACCGAACAGTCCGCTTACAAGTAACGTGTATGAAACTCGTCGCACGCAATGTAATGCAACATCCCAGCGCTAATATGATCACAAAAATCACCTGAAAATCATACTTTCCACTTTATATACCTGGCCGAGCCCCCATTTGTTACGTGAGGTTTCCTCTACCCGTTGTCCCTGGGTCCTTTGTTCCACAACAACAGATTACACAACACAAAGTGGTTAGATTTCAGAGGCTGATCTTCATTATTGAGCTTCGTTCTTCAACTCCAAATATTAGACTAACTCGACCTGAGGACGGTCCGTACAATGTATCTAGATTCGGTAGATACACCCATCACATCGTGTTCTCGTCCACTTAATCTAAAAGTCCCTATTATCAAGTAACATATACTAACTGGATTAAATGAATACGCTTTTGTTATCGCAATTGAGTTGTATTTTCCTTCGTTATCATTGTCCTGATAGCGCCCTACAAGTCAAAATAAGTATGTATGCTGTGATTTTCAGTATTCATTTATTGTCCACCGTTAAGCTTTAATCCAAGATGGTGGGGTCTCATTATGTACCCGGTTTCCCATATAAACACCATTAACGTGTACAATCTAGTCTCTCTGTATTTCGTTATCCGTCCTGCAGGTAACGAGATGTCGACTATCTACTGAAATAACTGCCAGAATGTGGTCTTGTCTCGGATCCCTCACCTCACTGAACCATCTCACCATCTCAGACTCCTCTCTCAGTTTCCCTCCATCTCCTCCTGAGCTTCCATCTGTCACAAAGCTATCAGCCGAGAGAGTGACGTCACAAAGCTATGAAGGTCTGCTCTCATCGCTTCCTGGCTTGAGAGATATCGGTATCACTATCGATGATGCAGAGAGAGACATAGCTCAGATCACGGCTGGTCTTCGTCGGACCGGAGGACAGCAGCTCACACGCATCGACCTTACAACACCGGACACACTCCCATCAGAGAAGAGCAGTGTATCGAGAGAGACGATGAGAGGACTGGGTCTTCTGATCAGAGAACAAACCAAGAACCTACAGTGGCTAGGTCTGTATCGAGTGATTTGCACAGACGAGGAAGACTTGGTTTACCTCATCGAGTGCTGCAGACATGTGAAGAAGATGTCAGAGTTGAGGTAGGTTCTTGTTCAAATTGTGTATAAAATAGATTAAAATCCTACTAGACGATCCTGTTTAGTTAATCTGCCGTGAGGAAGCATAATGATACGAATGCGTGAAAGGATGCAAAGGTTAAAACGGGGGTTTAACATCCAAGTTAGGATGGGCTTGGGTTTATTATTGCTCTCAATTGTTATTTTAGAATTTTCAATGTACAGTCGCAATAAATAGAATTTGAATACCTGTATTGAAAATCAAAAATGTTAATATACAGTTGCATGTATTATTATGAAACGTCGACAGGTAAGATATGGTAAGTCCATTTTTACTTTAAACAAAATCATATCCAGATAAAATGAATTATCATTATCACAAATTTTCATTATTATTATTATTAATATTATTGTTATTTTGCCACTACTATCATCATTATCATCATTTATTATTATTGCGTTTACTACTGTTAATATCATCATCATGCTATTATTGTCACTATCTTATTAATTATCATCAGTATCAATATTTCTGGTTGCAAGTAGGCCCTACTTGTTTTATTTTTAGGCAGAATGGCGAATCACCGAATACCGACAGCGAATAAAAAGTGTTGTACTCTAGCTGCAATGAACCGTTAAAGGCAAACTGTCCTCTCTAACATTATTCTACATCGTTTTTTCGGATACATCGTCTAAAAAACATCAAGTTTACATGAGTTAGCATGTATCCCCCCCCCCCGGCCATCGTCAGCTATTACTCTTCGACTCATAATTTGTGAATTTTTGAAGCTTAAGCAATGCCTAACTCCCCCCCCCCCCCCCTCCCCCTGGATGGTGTTTCATCAACTAAAATTAATTTCGATTTTAAAAATCAATTTTTAAGGCTGAATCACTTTTGGCTTAAAACTGATGCTCGTGGGCTGTTTCATCGAATCAAATTTAAACTAGAATTGCTTTTGATAAATTTTAGTTTAAATTTAAAAGGGCTCTGTAATCAAGGCTAGTCGGTGTTGGGTCAATCAAGCACAACATTGCGTCGCTAAACTACTGCGAGAAAGGATTTCAAAAAGTAAGTAAATTCCGTTCTGTTGATACAAAAATTGTTATTTTGGTAGAAGGAAAGTATTCCTCTCATTTTTAACCGAACGATATTTGAAATAGATATAAACTAAAAGCATTCCCCAACTGAGCTAAACTTAAGTTAACCCTTCGAATTGCACCGGTTCATGCATTTCCGTCCCATTCATAATCATATAGGCCTAGCCTACATTCATGCATGTTTAACTGTAGATCTACTTGTCTAATTAAATGATGTTGAATATTTGGTTAGGACATGTAAGAAATATAGTTTATTCTTGCATTTGATAACAAAATATTAAAGTTTACAACGGCTTTAGGAATCATCGCGTTGTATGGTTTCGTCGATAAGTCTAGTGCTCAAAATTTAGATTTAGTCTAGGCTTAGATTCAAAATCTAGGCCTAGATCCAGGCTAGACTACTTTGTTTTGTTGCCGGTAGGCAGTGCGGTAGCCATTGTTTTGTGTTAATAATAACAATCAACGAGATCATTGCTTTAACTTCAACATTTTATGCTAGAAAATACGACTCTAAGGTGTCAGACCGAAGACCAGGTTAGATCTTGATTAAGATCTTGATGTATCATTTAGTCTACATGATACCAGATCTAGGGTAGATGTAGACCTAGTCTTCACACTGCACCCTTTGTGCAGGACTAACTTAGATAAGTTAGGATTTAGAGTTGGTCCCTGAGTCATAGATGTAGTTGACTACTTGTATTTTTGTGACATCTAAATTAACATGAGTTAGATCTAGTCTACGTCTAACAGTAAAAAGTTAGATTTTAGATGTAGAATGTTATGTAGGTCTAGTATTAGTGGACTCGTGTATCAAGCTCTCCTTTTTTTTTTTCTTTCGGAGTCAGAGATGAAGTGGACCTGGACATTTGAGTCATATCCAAGAAATAGACCTCTAGTCTAAAACTTCTCTCTCACCGTGTCTTCAACGTCTTGGACTAACTTCTCATCCTACCTTGGCCCGAGGAAAGGGTTTGGATCTGCATAATGTAATCCAATTCAAGGTACTGCATATTTTACTGTGCTAAGTGGCCTTTTGATGTGATTTTCTTAGCAAAGTTTGAACACCGACATTAAAACGGTGAGTTTTTTTTTTTTTCTTCTTCTTCTAGACCTACATAGATATGAATTACTAACTTGTTGTTGAGTTTATAGTCTTGATATTCATTTATGATAAAGGGTTAAGATACCGGATATTGGATTTTACAATAACAAACTGAAAATGATGTGTTCTTAATTTAAGAAGAAGCCAACCATGACAGGTAAAAAGAAATATAGATAAATTACTAGATCAGCCAGATTTTGATCAATAGTGTACATAGGATAGGGCAGCAATTAAAGTATAAGATGTGGTTGAACAAACTCTATGCATGATGTAAGTTTCAACCTGTTTGTTATATACCAGTTTAGGTATTTCTTTCTCTTCTATTCACCAGAGGGTATTTTTTATCAATTCTTTGTACAATATGGTTTGGTTCAAGATCAGATTATCTAAGATTAAGATTAGACTGTTGTAGAGTCCGATTACAAATGAAAGCTAAAGTTTAAGATTAACACATTCAAGTTCAATATTTTAAAGAAATGTTTGGGATCAAAATCAAAATCAAGATGAATCCAAAATGTGTATTATTTTAAAAAAAGTTCCACGTACCAAATATCACATTTTCAAAAACTTTAAATGTGGTTAGTTACGTGACATAGTAGTTTGACCCAAATACATTTAAATTACAATTGATCAGTGATGAAAATGTACTTTTGTTCAGTTGAACACATTAAAGTGACAACTATTTTTCTGTGAAATATATTTGCTCTCTTTTGGTATATGTATATCTCTGTTTTAAATCTTAGGTTGCAAAGTAAAGATCTGTGGTATCTACATGAACTGCAAACTTATGGCATCTGGACTTTCATACCTAAGGTGTTTTCCATCTCTTCAAGTTGAAAAGGTAAGCGGTATCAGTTAAAATAATTGATCTTATCAGTATGTTTTGTGCCTGTCATCATGGCCCCTACAGCAATCAATAAGAAAGAATTTTTTTAAGCAAGTACAGTTATCATAGTCCTTGTTAGAGGTCTAATTACGATTTTACCCAAACTATTGTATACAACATACGCAAAAAGATTATTTTTTGTTTCCACGCCTTAAATAAATTAATTATTATCTTTTCTAACTAAAACTGCTTTTGTATCAATATTTAAACAAAAATGTTCATTATCCTTCTTCTTGATGTATTTTCCAATAAAAGAAATTGACATGACTAGAAATACAAAATTTGTATAGTCTATAGATTGAAAAATTACACTAGTATTTATTAATACTTGTACTACATAACTTTCAATTTCAAATTCTAGACTGCAGAGCTTGAATCCCCTGCAACATTATGCTTCATATGGAACATCAGCCAGCCTACAGATACAAGCTCCCTTTTCCAGCTCTAAGCAAGAGGGACCACAATGCTAAACAGATCGTGGAATAGTCGCTTTCTCATTAATTACGACTTCCAGTGAAACAGATTTTCAAATGAATTCATCTGAAGATATTAAAAGTGCTCCAGTCTGTGTACTACAATTTGCCATCGAGTATGAGATTATTGGTTTGACAATATTTCATCAAGTAATTTTTTAAAGGAAGTAAACAAATTAATGATACTTCCAACAATTCTATTCTTTTAAATAGAATCGTAGAATCTTGGAAAAGAAAGAAGAAAACAACTAATTACAGTTGAAAGATAAAACTAAAGTAATAATCCATATTAAGTTTAATAGCTCTGCAATTTAAGCCTGCACTTTCGAGAAATATCTCGCTAAGTGTTGTTGCTGATCTAAAAAGCTATGATTCTTTCATGGAAGCTGTTGTTTCTAAACTTACATTACCTAGATAAATCCGTTCATGGTGATAAATCTTAAAATATCAAATTGGAAATTTTAAAGTAGGAATTCATCTGAGCAGCAGTGGGCCAATTTGAAGGCCTATTTGGAACTCTTAGTAGAGTTTCTGTTGGCAAGAATTTGTGTCAATAATTACCTGTTGATACCTGAATTGGATATTCTTAGCAATTGCACAAGAACAAATACAAAAGAAATAACCGAACATTGTAATTGCAGTGAAAACAGATTTGTCCGGCAGGAAATAATATACCAACTCGGATTCAGGTTGTCCTTAAACAATTCTCAAAGCTGATAGAAAAAAAAGATAATTAACTTTATATAGACAAACTGTTGTATCAAGAAAAACCCATTTTCATCAACTGCATGACCTTACATGGCAATGTGTATTACCCTTATATTAACAACCATATTTGTTATAGCAATTATTACGACAAATCTTACTCTTTTAATCTCCACTAATGTACCTCGACTAGACAGTTGCAGATATTAGCTGCAATAGTTTTAACAACCAGTTGTCACTTAAAGAGCAGTACTTTCATTTGTGTCATTGGAAATGTTCTTATTGTATCCCTTGAAATGAATTGCTATTGCTCATCATTTATAAAATGTAGATTTTCATGGATTAAAGCATAAGAATAGCTATAAGACTTTAAAGCTTGAAAAATGTATGTAAATGTTATTTTGTATTTGAGTAATGTATTGTTTGTCATGTAATACGAAAAAAAGGGTTATGCAAAAAATGAATGGATGAGATTGTGCGATAACGCATAACTAGTAATTATGAAATGATGATAAAGGGCAATGATATATGATACAATGATGGTGTGTTTGTTTGAGTGATCAGATAACCTAGCAATATTTTTGTTAGAAGCCAGTGGTTATTATTTGTATTTTTTACTTTATTTATTTATTATTATTATTATTATAACAGTTTTGTTGTTGGGGGGGGGGGATGTGAAAGAACAAAACCATCACTTTGAAAGGGACAGAAATCAAACAGTTATGATAGCATCATAGCAGTGTGGTTGTGTGTTAATGAGAGAGAGAGAGAGAGAGTATGTGAATGGAATAAGGGCACACATTTATAAACATATAGATAATTAATGGCCTAAAACTCTGGATTCTCCGATACATATGAAAATTGTTAGCTTTCATTTACGCCTTTCAAGCAAATCAATGCTTGAACATATCGGATTAATAATGGTATGGTTTTTGTTTTAATTCGTTTTATTTAAAGAGGTTTCTCTCTCAGTATCAAAACTGTTTCCTGGGAAACCCTGTACAAATACAATGAAAGGAAATTGAACAAAGTTTAAATACATATCACATATGATATCATGGATTCTTTTGTCATGTTTTTGTTTTGAAAATTAAGATATTTGACCAGTTTATACAATTTAGTAGACTTCCTTTCAAATCGAAAATTACAGCAGGAAAGCTGAAATACTCGTTTTTTGTTTTACTACCGAAATGAACAGTTTCTGGGATTTAAAATAAACGATAAAAATTGATCTTAAAATGTACATGGATCACTTTCATAAGTTGAAATTATTAATACTTTTTTTCTGGGGGGGGGGGGGGGGGGGGGGGGAGGGATGAAACGGCCTAAAATAGAAATCAATTTTAGGCCCTTAAAATGTATCTCATCACTTTTAATATCAACTGTAAGGCTTGATGAAACATCCCCATTATCATCCCCCTTCCCGGAATTTGTAAATTTTGTCGCTAATCAAATTAAATGAGGCCTACATAATCAAATCATTTATGAGAAGAAAAAAATCTGATATATAAATCTGAACAGGAAAAATACTAAAAGTATCATATTGTACGCATTCTCTGTCTGTTTCTCTTTCTTAATTTCTCTGTTCTTTTTTAGTCTCTCTAATATATATTCTTCTCTCTCTCTCTCTCTATGTATACATATATATATATATATATATATATATATATATATATATGAACCCTCCCTCCTTTATCTCTCTCTCTCTCTCCGCTTTTTTTTCGTTAGTCTAACATCCAACGCACCCTTACCTCCATCTCTCTGTTTTCTAAACATAGGTTATACTACGGTGGAACTAGAGAGGGCGGCAGACTGGAATCTCATCTCAAAGGTCTTCACGCATCTGGCGGGGACCTCTCTGTGTGGGTTATACATGTAGGTACCGCTCCACGTTATGTGCACTGTACACTTTCACTATTTCTTATTTTCATCCGTATAATGACCGCTATGATGCTAATATTGTTTTGTATATTGTTTTTAATATTCAATTTCTAAATTTTCTTTCCATTTTTGGCCCATTTTCTTTGTTAACGTTTCCTTAGTGTTATTTTTTTGTGTAAAATCATCCCCTTCTGCTTCGGAAGTTTTTCAAACTGTTTTATATTTTGAGTTCTCGTAACAGACTCTTTTGTCTCTGTCCCGGGTCTCTGTCTTTATTGTTGTTGATGATTGTTATCCCATTTCGTACACATCAAATGTTCAACAGAATAACGAAACGTTGCTAAATGACATAATTTATATTTCTTCTTTACCATTTGTTCCTATTACGTTTTTACACGTTCTTCACTTTGTTTCCTCTGTCTGGATTTGCACTTCAACATTCAATCAAAGATTTCATCAAATATTATCCTTGTTTTCGGTGTTGTTTCGATTCTACGATTTTTAGTATGATTTATTATTTTTGTGCCTTGCATGAAATTGAGAAGTTTTTTTTGAATTGGGAAGAAAGTGATGAAAATATGCATGTTTGCTATTGTTGGAATGCTGATGACATAAGGAATACAATATATTGATTGACAGAAATTTGCATGTGTTGTTAAATTATTATTAGACTTAGAAAGATCAGTTAGTGTAAGCAGAGGAACCCGGAAGCGGTGATATTCTCGTTCGTGACGTAGTGTATGTGACGTATCTCCGTGGACTGTTCCTAAACCCGGAAGTACAACGTATTAGTTCAATGTAAATACGTACACAAACATGGGTCATTTGTTTAGTAGATTTTGCAATTTTTGTGATATTTAATGAAGTGTTTTATCGAATATACAATAAAGGAATAAACATTCTTTCAATTATATAAGCATTGGTTACTTCCCGATGTTTGGTTTCCTTGAAATATTGACGTTTGGTACTGTAAAATTGATCGTCTTGCAGATCCTGACACACCGGCTTCGCCTATGTTTTGTTTTAATAATTAGTGTAACTTGAATCTCGTGGCACGGGGAAAACTCGCGATAGCTCAGCTCAGCCGTTCGTAGTGCAGTGTTCACTGTGTTTCGGTATATTGCAGCGTGACATTTTTGGGAGATAGTAGTTGTTTTTCTCGGGTTATACTTAGCTGAAACGTCTGTCAATCAAACAAATTAAGCAAGGAGACCGCGATTAGAATGCAGGTGAGCTAAAACAGTTGTATTCCTCGGCTTGTAATTACCTCGTGTCTAGTTGAAAAGAGACGGCGCGGTAGTGCGGTACTTTCTCTTCGCCGTGCATGCTGAATCGACGATACAACAGGGAAGAATCGTTGGGGTAGAACGAAGAATCACTCCCATTTTCCCCATCGAAGACTTCTTCAAATTATAATTTCAAGTGGCCATCCAGATGCTCAGAGAAGTCGAGCAACCTAGAAGCCAAAATTGTAATTACTCCCTTTGCATATTTTGATATAATGTCGCCCAACCCGCTGTTTGAATGTTTCCCTATGCACCCGCTGAAGCTCCGACGCCTTTGGCGTAGGCGTCGTCTCGGAGCTTCCTAGGGTAGCTGCAGCTGCAACTCACGCATCACGATTCGATCAGCGTTTACATTCTTGTCGTCTTTACATTCGCCCAATTGCACCATCATTTTCACTTTCTTTACCATCATCACTGCTACTAACTTCTTCTTCATCATACTCTATTCATTTCTAGTTCATCTGAGCTGTCTTCTGTCATTTTTACTGATGATTATCATCCCGATATAACATCTATACTTTCACTCTGATTATGTACCCTGCAGTGCTATCTGATTGCGAATAGAATGCGCGCGGTGACCGTGTTGTGAATAGTCCACGGAATGACGTCACACGCCCAAACCTCCTAATGGTATCGTAGACGAAATTCTCTCAGAAAAACTTGATTCTCGTAACTTCATTCCATTATATCTCCTTCCCCTTATGTTTATTGACAATGAACCTAAAAACAAAAATGAAGAACTGAAAATAACCTTTCTAACGATACCTGATTCAATATGAATGGAATTCACCTTTAATCACTTCATTGCTGGCTCTTTTTTTTTGGGGGGGGTGCTACTATCGTTATAACATGAGGTCATTCACTTGATCCTTATTTTGCTGTGTTTTGTTTGGTTCATTTTACTTTTCATGTTTTTTCCATTAAATTGTTATATTCAGTTGTGCTACCACCCTTAAACCATTTCTTAATTGTACCAGTGATTATTTCTGTGTTTAACGTTGTATGGTTTTTAATACTGCCCCCCCCCCCCACATGTTGCTCCCCGGTTGTATCTTTCTCTATATTTGGGGCGTTCTTTATCTGCATCAGAGTCGGCGCTCACGGGGAGGGGGGCACAATGCCCCCTCTTTTTTTCTTCAAGTACACACGAAGCGCTTCCTTTTACGGAAGAAAAGTGTTCATTTTTATTGTGCCGTTGTTCTTTTTCAATAAGTTTCCCTTCCTATATCTCCCCCTCATGAAATTTGCAAGGTGCCTTTTACTTTGACAAATTAACCTTTTCCTTTCTTATGAATTCCCTCTTCCCCGTTTTTTATAACTGCCCATTTTCATTTCTGGTGAATGACTTGTTTACAACTGAAGGATTGACTGATAGGTTTATTGAGAACATTCCATTATCTTAATCATACAACAAAATTGATATGACTAACAATAACAATCATGCACGTGTTTAAAACAAAATATATGCAAATTGTCAAAAAAAGATATATATATAGACCATGTCAATTTTTCAATATTAATGAGAAAGAGAAGAAGCGAAAGGCATAGGAGAGAAGAGATTAGTAGAAGAGTAGAGAACAAAGTTAAGCAGACCGACCGAGGAAGAAAAAAGGTTGGAGAGCCAGAGAGGTAGATAGGCCAAGAGCATTAGTTTTAACATGGACATTTTTGGTAACAAGTTGATTTTTTTCAGGATAGGTCCAGGAATATGTCTAAATTAACATACTAAAAGTCCTCATAAATCCTCCTTGAGCATTTTCCGCAATCCAAGATGGCGTCCAAAATGGCCGCCATGTCCTGAATTTCTTATAGCTTTGCAACTAGATAACCCAAATACAACATTTAAATGTCTAAATATATGTTTTGTAGCATAAGGAACTCAACCAAATACTTATTAACAAATTTTGAAACACACAAGTAGCTATAAACCACTTGAGCCCTTTTCGAAATCCAAAATGGCGCCCAAAATTGCCGCCATTTCCTGTATTTCTTATAACTTTGCAACTAGATAACCCAAATACCAAATTTAAATGTCTAAATATATGTTTTGTAGCATAAGGAACTCAACCAAATACTTATTAACAAATTTAGAAACACACAAGTAGCTATAAACCACTTGAGCCCTTTCCAAAATCCCAAATGGCACCCCAAATGGCCACCATTTCCAATTTGATCTCATTGTACTAAAGTAGATACGTTATGAATACAATCAAATGTCTAGACTAGAAAAGCACCTTTGAAATACATATCAGTACAACAATCTTTTAATTAAAAAATACTTCTTATGCATAAAGTACACCCCCCCCCCCACATACACATATGGCTGCTTCCATCATCCTCAACGATATCAGACTGACAGTGTGCAACCGTGAAGAGTACTCAACATGAGATGGAACTGAAAATGTAGACACATTAGTACCAAGGTCGCTAAAGCTTTTTATACACAAATGACTGTAAGATAGGTGCGGTATGGATGTTGCTTTGCTGCAGCACTAGTTGGAGGTAGACTTTCTAACTATAAGGATGAACTCAGAGAACTGCGACTAATTGCCCGTTTAATTGTATGCAGTGTGACGGTAGTCATCAAGAGATTCAAAACTGCTGGCCCCATGAAGGCTTTCCCGGCTCTTTTTTACCACGTCATGGGTGCTTCCACTGCGAATGTATTAAGCAAGTCATAATCAAGTTTCTTGTGGACCATATTGAAAGTTTTACGACTGCCCTGACGGTAGATTGCAGAGACCGTATCACACCCTGTCAAAGCATAAAGAAACATCAGGCAATTTCTAGTGTCCCCTATGGCATGCTGAATTTCATGAATGTTGAAGATCGTGACAGGATTACTGCGGCATAGCATGTGCATATCTGTGGAAGTAGTTGCCGGAGCAACTAGCATGACCAGTAAGGCTGTGTTCTTACCAACGGCAACAAGGGCACCTGTTCTGACTCTGCTACTGCTTGTGCTGTATAGACAATCAGGGTAGTGGCATCCGCTTCTGCCTGCTTGATACGTATTTTGTCACGTAGAGTTTGTATAAGTCTCATCTTATTGTTGCTGTTGGCAAGGAAAGCTGTTTTGGGTTGTGCTTGTTGGCATATAATATATTATCATCAAATAAAGAGGTACATCTTTGAGCTATTCGTCTCTGCTCAGCTACCTTTGTCGAAGTTGCACTTCCATATCCATCGAACACCACCGTCAAATGAGCTCCATAATGCTTAAGGGTGCAGTAGGCGACCACCATCTTAAACAAAGAGACCATTTCTGGCAGGTTGGATTGCTTGGAGAACGAATTCAGCAGAAGACCCAGAGAACTCTTTGTTGGCTTCAGCATTACCCCAACTTTGAAAGGGAAAGTGCCTTGGAATAAGTTCATAAGCAAAGAACGATTCTATCTCATTGTTGTTATTCAGGACACATGTTATTCTGTTGAACAGTAGCGTTGGGTTGACTTATGTGCTTTGTCCCCTGATTTTCACTCTCTTACTCTTGGCATCAATGGTCTTCACCTTGTCCTTACGATGTAGGTAGCTTGATATATCTGTAAAATTCCTACCATGCATTCGTTTTGGATGCCGCTACTAGGCCGATTTGTACAGGTTAATCACAATTAACAGATGAGCCAGCGACGATGCCAGTTGACAAGGAGACCAGGCAATTAGTTTCGTATCCAGCAAATGGTGATGTGCCTGCAGCCATCCAACAAAGATACATCTTTTTTATTGTCTCTTGACCTGGTACTTTGCTGTATGTATGCTGTTCCAGTTCATCACAGGTAGGAACACAGTGAGGAAGTGCATGAACCCACTTAGCCAATGTACTGTCTGTGATTCCACGTCCACGAGTCATTTCTCTAGATGTTTTCAGCTGCCGCATCAGGAACTTTTCAATGGTCTGATCAGAGAAGTTTCCACCCCAGAATGTATCCCTTTTCTGCGAATTGTGTATATTCATTTCCTGGCATGGTTTGCTCTAGAGCTTCCATCTGTTGTGAAAACAACCTGTCATATTTGAACTAGGGAAGATGTCCTGCAGCATGGAAATGTTGTATCATTTCCCTCGCACAGCTGAGATGAAGCTTCCAGTCCCCTGTCCATTCAGCTGGAATCAAACATTGCAGAAGAGACACATAAATGTCGGATATACTGCAACCAAAGTTTCCCTGTCCTACTGTGTCCTGCTGCCTGGTCAATGAGTTGTGAAATGATCTGACTTTAACTATTTGACACACTCTTCTCAGGTACAGCAGTCACCTTCTTATCCTGGTTGAGGAGTGCACCATACAGATTCGTAAAATGGTCCTTATCTATGCTGTCTAAGACGCCAGGTTTACCCATCAACACGTCAATAAGGGCAGATGAAGTAAGAATGTGAGCACGAAGAGAAGGGGGAAATGCATGACCAGATTGCATATGTATGACAGACCCTTTGGCGTACACTGTCTCCCATAGCTCTGCAAGCATACTTCCGCCCATGACATGGACTATATGCTGCCGAGATATGACATGAGGAGGTGAAATCCACCAAAATGGACGATTACTTTTCCTGGGTCTTGAGAAGAAGCTACAATCTCTGCTGCCTTGATGTACGAGGGCTGGTCAAATGTTACTGCACATATTCTTAAGTTATGTTTTTCACATTGTGACTGTGCAAAGTATAGTGCCGTGAAGATGGTACTCGGATTGGAGGGGTCTAAATTTATGAAGGGCAGAGTTTCAATTCTCCTACTGGTCACTCTGCATGGCCATTTTCATGAAACCACTCCATGAAGGACAAAGCTCATGTTGCTCAGCTCAAGATGTCTATCTGTTCACGTGAGCCACACTTCCGGTGTTTATACGCAGCTATTCCAACAATATTGGCGACATAAATGACCTGGTCTACTAGCAGAGATGACATGGCATGTGCTATTGAGGTGCATTTCCTGTTTGAAACCTTGTGACTTTTGCCTTTGCGACATTAATTGGTACAAATGTGTCTCCATTTTCAGTTCCATCTCACGTTGAGTACTCTTCACGGTTGCACACTGTCAGTCTGATAGAAGCAGCCATATGTGTGCATGTGTGTGTGGGTGGGTGGGTGGGTGTGTATACTTTATGTATAAAAAGTATTTAATTATTTAATGAAAGGTTTATTTGTACTGATATGTATTACAATGGTGCTTTTCTAGTATAGAAATTTGATTGTATTCATAACGTATCTACTTTAATACAATGAGATCAAATTGGAAATGGTGACCATGTGGGGTGCCATTTTGGATTTTGGAAAGGGCTCAAGTAGTTTGACTGCTACTTGTGTGCTGAAAAATGTATTAATAAGTATTTGGTTGAGTTCCTTATGCTGAACATATATTTAGACATTTCAATTTTGTATTTGGGTTATCTAGTTGCAAAGCTATAAGAAATTCAACAGATGGCGGCCATTTTGGACGCCATCTTGGATTACGGAAAACGCTCAAGGAGGATATACGAGGACTTTTAGTATGTTATTCTAGACATATTCCTCGAGCTATCCTGAAAAAATCAGCTTGTTACCAAAAATGTCCAGGTTTAAGCCTATTTTGACCTAATGCTCTTGGCCTAAGAAGAGGGTTGATAGGAGAGGGGAGGTACACCATAGGTTTATACACTGGCCAAAGCTCTTATAAATCACATATCTGTCTTTATTTACACGGAATTAGATTTACATGTATATAGCAGGTGTGGTACTGCGACTCTTCTTAAATAGTAAATAGGAATGAAATTAACATAATAGGGTGAAGTAAGAACGGGTATGATAGAAGCGGAAAGAGGGAAACTGGCAAAGGAATAGGATGAGACCAAGAAGAAAGCGACGAGGGAGACAACTCTAGAGAGAGAGAGAGAGAGAGAGAAGCTGAAGGTATTAAGACGTATTAGCATATCATAGGAATAAATAGTTCGCTATGTTATTAATTATTTATATTTTTTTTAACTTCTTGGCAAGTAATATAAGAGTATAGTCTAATAGAGGTAACTAAGTCTTGTTCTGACGTATATAGGCCATTAATCCCCTGCGAGGGAATGCTACGTTTTGCGTTGACTTGTTTATTTTGCGACCATGACGGTAAATACGGATCATCGAAGTTCACGAATCTTCCATGCAGAGAGAGAGAGGTAGAGAGACGAGAGGTGTAGCGATCTAGTGTATACGGCAACGGACTTTGGATCACATGGTTCGCGGTTCGAGTCCCGCAGTAATCTTCATTTGTCACTCTTCACCTATGTGTTAAATAATTTACCCGGGCAAGCCCGTATACAGCGAATGTGAATGTAGTTTAAGCTTGTGTGAGCTTGTAAAATGGCGCCTGAGCTGGAATTCTCCCCATGGGCCCATGGAGCGGAGCGTGTGCACTTTCATGGTCGGATTAGCAATTGAATACAATGGCGGGCAAATAATAATTACAGTGTAAATTATTATTCCCTCGCCGACGAAGTCGAAGGGACTTGAAATAGTAAATTAGCTATTTTGTTGATGTAATGATGTCTAGGAATTGCTTTCTTTCTTTTCGGAATGATGTTACTAATGTTTATTAGTTAAGCTTCACGTTGTATGCTGATAACAAAATTAGGGTTCCACATAACTAATAATTCATTTTCTGCTTTCTGGAACATGACTCCTACTATCGGCCCATTATGACTCAAGTCTAGCAAATGAAAAAAAATCAGGATAACCTGGAAAGGAGGTTACTCATTACACTCTTTTCCGTTTCATCTTTATTCAACAGTCCCCATCTAGAGGATAATTGAATTCGATAATTATACATCTTTTCCTAGACACGAATAGGAAACATAATCAGGAATTCTTTAATAAAACTGAAATGTATCAAGGTGGTCAGTGGAACAACCATCGGTATAAAGACAATTAAACGTTTGGTCTTATCATAACCCTGAGTTAAAACGAGTGTTTCATCGTTTAAATGTAAAATCCATTGAATATGTAAACAATACACTTCTATCGAAAATAATATCGCTAGTGATATTCGTTTGTCTCGCAATGTGGTCAATAAGGAATCTAAAAGATCACGACGTTTCGTATGCTACTGCGATACTTCGTTAGGTGATAAAAACTATTGTAAGCAAGGGTCTTTTATACTTTACGAATATCACTAGCGATATTATTTTCGATACTATATCCGCAATGAGTAATATATTTAGCAATACACTTCTATGTCGTTAAATATTATTAATCTTATCGTAATTCCATTATGTTTTCTCGTTAAGAATTATGGTACGTTTCCGGAGTACTACAGTACCCACACTGATTGAGCCACAGTACAGCTGCAGCTGGCATAGTGCATTGCCTTGTACCTGGCATCATTATTTTTCTCACATTGGATGAGTTCCAGTGATGACTACACACTACCGGTCAAGTTGCCATGCTGCATTGTCTCATACCTGATATATACCTGATCTACTTCCTGGTATTTATTAACCCATTTCCTACTGGAACCGGGTCATTTTTGTATTAAAGCTATGGGAAATAATATTAAAAATAATACAAATAATAATATTCAGCTTTTATGTAGCGCGAATCACAATTAAGTCTCTAAGCGCTTCCAAACTGGGATATTATTGGAAATATGTTAAATCAGTAGTCAACATGTTAACTTCCAGGAGAAATGAAGTTCGATTTATTTCATCTTCATGTTTAGATAATATAGGCTCCTGCTAACCAGCTTTATGCATTGTCATTGGTAATTATGTTATTGAATGTAACTCTTGTCTCATTTCCATCATCGTACTTGGAATAATTTCACTTCTTACTACAGTTTTTGTCTCGCCTGCGTAGCAAAAAGCGAGACATAGGCGCCGCTTTTCCGGTGACGGCGACGGCGGCGGCGTCAACATCAAAAACTTAACCTAGGGTTAAGTTTTTGAATTGTTAGCATATTTTCAAAATTGTTTGTTCAAATTCCATGAAACTTGCACCCAAGGGTTATCAAGTATCACAAATCATATGACACAAATTCCAGGTCACAAGGTCAAAGGTCATTTCAGGTCAGTAGACTTGAATTATGTTTTCACATCTTAATATGAGAATAAATAAATCTTTTTTTTTTTAATTAAGTTGTTCATATTTCATTCAAGTTATCGATCCTGGTACAATTAATAGTAAATATTCTTCTGATGATTCTTGGTCAATATTCTCTTCAAAATGCTGATTATATTCAGAGGATTTCTTTTTTGGGGTCTGCTAATGGGCCATCCTGTCTATAAATAATGTTCAAACCTCAATTTTTCATCATATCGAATTGCGTAATGCAGGCGAGACCGCCGAGAGCGTTTCCCTTGTTTCAAATTATCTAAGCAGCAGGTTGTTTTACATTTAGATATAGAAACACTTCTGTAAAAATCATGTGTTGTTTGCACTTTTAATGAATTAAGTGTAATGATGATCGACAATGTAGATTCATAAAAAACCCAGCTGTTTTGGAAATGTTTGGAAACATACGAATTTGGGTTTTAGGTATACTTTTTATTAATTACCTTTAAAACAAAATTATTTTGCCTCTTCCATTTTGGGGGAAAGCTATTTGATTTGTGAAAATAACTTAAATCTGCAAAGGTACTATTTCCCTAATCTTTGTACAAACATAATACTTGTATATGGGATTATTTTGATGGCGAAATACTGCAGAAAATGCATGGTTACAGGCTTACAGCTATTTTAAACATATGTTATTTTACACGCCCTCAACGCTGAGTACCCCCACACCCCCATTCGATTGGGGGAGAGATGAAGGAAAAGGAAACGGAACGTGTAATAATACAATGTAGTATATTTTAGGGCAACAGGTCTTCCCGGTTTTGTCTCATTTTACTCGGTTTTGTTCGATTAGGATAATATCATAATACAACGATCTATTTGTTAATGGCCTTGTATTACGTTTGGTATTATTCATTATATTCTCGGAACATTTATATCAAAATAATGCAAATTATGTCAGTAATTCACATCACCATTTAAATGTGAGACATATACCCAATGAGTCACAAGGAATGCATGTAGCTAATTAATGTACTTGTTGTGAAAATGTACATTTCTTTATTATGAACCAACTTTTGTTTTACATGTTATTTATATGTATAAATGTATATACAAACACACATTATATTATATATTATATTGACATCTACACCTTAGATTGCTACTAGAATAGCACTATTTATTGTAAATAGGTTTGTGTGAAGAAAGAATTCACGAAGCTCATACAAAAGATGCATATATGTGTTGGAAGATTAAGTAATTGCGTGTAACAGTAATTGCTTTTGTAAGTGATAATTCCATTATGTACATCTTTACAGGTGCATACGAAACTCAAGTAACATTATTACTTTTCATTATTTTATTTTGTATTGATATGCATTTTACACAAATATGTGGTTGATCATTGTTGGAGTGTATACGAGTTGTTTCTATCATATATTTATGATGGCACTTGTATCATGTATGGGGATTGCCCTATAGATGACGTAGAATGCTTCATTTGTTATTCACACAGATACAGTACACATCTTTTACTCATTTAATGATTTAAATATGATATGAAGTTGATTTTTATGCGGCGTAACAATGATACAAAAAAGGAAGACAAAAGATTGAGGCTGGAGAGAAATGGTTCTTTAAGGGGAAATTGTTATAAATACAATTGTGTATGTGTTCTATGAAAAGAAAAGTGAAACAATGGCCAAGACATAAAGATAAAGGCAAATAGTAAACATTGGTTTTATTACAACAGTTAAAACTTACATGTATGATATCTGTACAAGAAGATGTATATAAACATTGAGTTATCAGGTTGTGGCAAGTGATCAATCTGGACCTTGATTCCCCAAATTGTGGTAAAAGCAAACATGAATGTTATCACAGATGTCCGAACAATAATATTGATGACTCTTTCATTATGAAGGGATGTGTTTAAATATTCTAGCGCCACCTTGTGACTGCTTTAGTAATAAACCACATGAGAAACTGTGCAGTCGATACCCAGGAGACAACGTGTAACTAGTGCATTTCTTATTGTCCCTAAGGTATCACAGCTATTACATTTTGAGAGTTGTAATCACTACACTTTAGGGAAATTCAAATTGGCCACACCGGTAATGTCACTGTGATGTAGTGGTGAACTATTTTCCCATTTGATCCAACAATAAAAAAAATATGAAGATTACATTTATTTTTTAAATGGATGACTCGAAGGAATCGTTTGTACTTTTAATAATAGACTATCTACGATGTATTTTTAGGAGTGCCTCAAGAGAGAGAGCATATGGGAGAAAAATAGAAGAACTAATATGTTGTACACGACACACGGAATAGGTGTCCTTAACTACGTCACAATCCACTGGCAAAAGTGCCGACTTGAGAAACGCATATATTATATTTCAAACTTCCATAACTCTTTCATCAAGATTAGATTTATTTCAAACTTTCGCCATTCATAGTGGTTTATTTTTCTACTGTCATAGAAATTGCCCCCCATCCCCCTCATCCTTTGCCCATATTGGAGGGATGACGTAATATATACAGTTTATCTAGAGTATGATGGGGGGGGGGCACTTCCAGTCCGTAGATATAATCTGCGCATGGATAGAAAATGTTATTAGTACCAAACGCGTAGAGATGACAATTAACTGATATGCTGTCATGAAAGTTATGTAATCATTATTCATAGAGGTCAGGAGTGGATCTAGAAGAATACATAATATTGGGAAGGGGCGGAGGCGGGGGGGGGGGAGGTTGAAGAAACTGATTATTCGGAAGTACACAAAGGGGGTGTTCTCAATGCTTAAAAAATCTTTTGAAAGGATCAAAACCATCTATACACAGAGTTTGACCAACTTGGTTTTAGTAGGTCACGACATGGCGTGTATTCTTTTATTTTGTGCTAGCCCAACAAAACAATATTCGTCATATTCGGCCCAACTCAATTCGGGATGGCCAAACTGTCCTATTAGGCCAAGAGCATTAGGTCAAAATAGGCCTCAACCTGGACATTTTCCATAACAAGCTGATTTTTTCAGGATAGCTCCGGGAATATGTCTAAAATAACATACTAAAAGTCCTCATGAATCCTCCTTGAGCGTTTTCCGCAATCCAAGATGGCGTCCAAAATGGCCGCCATTTCCTGAATTTCTTATAGCTTTGCAACTTGATAACCCAAATACAAAATTTAAATGTCTAAATATATGTTTTCTAGCATAAGGAACTCATTAAAATACATATTGATAAATTTTGAAACACACAAGTAGCTTTAAACCACTTTAGCCCATCCCGAAATCCAAAATGGCGCCCAAAATTGCCGCCATTTCCTGTATTTCTTATAACTGTGCAACTAGATAACCCAAATACCAAATTTTATTGTCTAAATATATGTTTTTCAGCATAAGGAACTCAACCAAATACTTATTAACACAATTTAAAACACACAAGTAGCAGTAAAACCACTTGAGCCCTTACTGAAATCTAAATTGGCACCCCAAATGGCCACCATTTCCAATTTTATCTCATTGTATTAAAGTAGATAAGTTATGAATGCAATCAAATGTCTATACTAGAAAAGCACCATTGTAATACATATCAGTACAAATAAACCTTTCATTAAATAACTAAATACTTCAATTATACATAAAGTATACACACACCCACCCACACACACACACACACACACATGCACGCATATGGCTGCTTCCATCATCCTCAACGACATCAGACTGACAGTGTGCAACCGTGAAGAGTACTCAACGTCAGATGCCCGGGTTAGATGGAACTGAAAATGGAGACACATTAGTACCAATGTCGCAAAGGCAAAAGTCACACGGTATCAAACAGGAAATGCACCTCAATAGCACATGCCGTATCATCACTGCTAGTAGACCGGGTCATTTCTGTCGCCAATATTGTTGGAATAGCTGTGTATAAACACCGGAAGTGTGGCTCACGTGAACAGATAGACATCTTGAGCAACATGAGCTTTGTCCTTCATGGAGTGGTTTCATGAAAGTGGCCATGCAGAGTGACTAGTACGAGAATTGAAACTCTGCCCTTCATAAATTTAGAACCCTTTTATCCGAGTACCATCTACACGGCACTATACTTTGCACATTCACAATGTGAAAAACATAACTTAAGAATATGTGCAGTAACATTTGACTAGCCCTCATACATCAAGGCAGGGGAGATTGTAGCTTCTTCTCAAGACCTAGGAAAAGTAATTGTCCGTCTTGGTGGATTTCACCTCCTCATGTCACATCTCGGCAGCATATAGGCCACGTCATGGGCGGAAGTATGCTTGCAGAGCTATGGGAGACAGTGTACGCCAAAGGGTCTGTCATACATATGCAATCTGGTCATGCATTTTCCCCTTCTCTTCGTGCTCACATTCTTACTTCAGCTGCCCTCATTGGCGTGTTGATGGGTAAACCTGGCATCTTAGACAGCATAGATAAGGACCACTTAGCAAATATGTATGGTGCACTCCTCAACCAGGGCACGAAGGTGACTGATGTACCTGAGAAGGAGTGTGTCAAACAGTTAAAGTCAGATCATTTCACAACTCATTGCCGGGCAGCAGGACAAAGTAGGATAGGATAACTTTGGTTGCAGTATATCCGACAATTATGTGTCTCTTCTGCAATGTTTCATTCCAGCTGAAAGGACAGGGGACCATCTCAGCTGTGTGAGGGAAATGATACATTTCCATGCTGCAGGACATCTTCCCTATGTCAAATCTGCCAGGTTGTATTTACAACACATGGAAGCTCTAGAGCAAACCATGCCAGGAAATGAATATACACAAGTCGCAGAAAAGTGATAATTCACCATCAGCCATGTGGATTCATTCTGGGGTGGAAACTCCTCTGATCAGACCATTGAAAAGTTCCTGATGCGGAAGCTGAAAACATCTAGAGAAATGACTCGTGGACGTGGAATCACAGACAGTACATTGGCTAAGTGGGTTAATGCACTTCCTCGCTGTGTTCCTACCTGTGATGAACTGGAACAGTTCACCGGAGTACACACTGGTACATCAGAGCAGCATAAAGACATACAGCAAAGTACCAGGTCAAGAGACAATAAAGATAGATGTATCTTTGTTTGATGGTTGCAGGCACATCACCATTTGCTGGATTTGATACTAATTGCCTGGTCTCCTTGTCAACTGGCATCGTCTCTGGCTCATCTGATAATTGTCATTAACCTGTACGAATCGGCCTAGTAGCGGCATCCGAAACGAATGCATGGTAGGAAGTTTACAGATATCAAGCTACGTACATCCTAAGGACAAGGTAAAGACCATTGGTGCCAAGAGTAAGATAGAGAAAATCAGGGGACAAAGCACATATTAAAAAGTCAACCCAACACTACTGTTCAACAGAATCACATGTTTCCTGAATAACAACACTGAGATGGATTCGTTCTTTGCACACAGGCACTTTCCCTTTCAGAGGTGGGGGTGATGCGAAAGCCAACAAAGAGTTCTCTAGGTCTCCTGCTGAATTCGTTCACCAAGCAATCCAACCTGCCAGAAATGGTCTCTTTGTTTAAGATGGTGGTCGCTTGCTGCAATCAGTTGTTTGGCCACAACTGTCAACCTATGAAGGAGGCGAGTTGACTCAGTCGGTAAAGCGTCCGTCTGTCGAACCAAAGATCCCGGGTTCGACTCCCACCCAGGCGGATGACTGAAGCCTGCATTGTGTCTTAAGGTGCCCCTTCCCTTGTTCATAGACGTAGGTTATGTCATTAGAAATCGCCTGATGTGTCTTTATGCTGTGACAGGGTGTAATACGGTTTCGGCAATATGGTCCACAAGAAAATTGACTATGACTTGCTTGATACATTCGCAGTGGAAGCACCATGACGAGGTTAAAAAAAGAGCTGGGGAAGCCTTTATGCGGCCAGCAGTTTGAATATCTTGATGACTACCGTCACACTGCATACAAACGGGCAATTGGTCGCAGTTCTCTGAGTTCATCCTTTCAGTTAGAAAGTCTACATCCAACTAGTGCTGCAGCAAAGCAACATCCATACCGCACCTATCTACAGTCATTATGTATAAAACGCTTTAGCGACCTTGGTACTAATGTGTCTCCATTTTCAATTCCATCTAATGTTGAATACTCTTCATGATTGCACACTGTCAGTCTGATATTAGGGACTTTTAAATCTGCACGTCAACAGCTTTGACTGCAACGTGTGATGTCATTTTAAGGCACTGCGCATGCGTTACGTCGTCTCAGTCGATGATCGAGAATGCGTCAACCTTGATTTTCCTAAATCTAGTACATATTGATATTTATATAGCGCCTTTACATGCTCAAGGTACTAGCTATGCCGCGTGCGCATAACATATACAGTTCCACAGGTAGACAAAGGAACATCCCTTCCCTGCTATTATGTAAAAAATGTGTAGAACAGGTGTCACATGCATAATCACCTGTTCTACACATTTTTACATAATATCAGTGAAGGGATGTTCTTTTGTTTAGGGTAGAATGAGGAACTGTAGATTTTGTCCTCTTTCTTTGTCTGTGATGTTCATAGTGTTACTTCCTGCATGCATGTATATCGTTGAGTGCAATCTAAAAGATTTCTAATTGTAGTCAATTAACATGGGCAGTTAAGTACGTTGACACGCATGATCAGTTGGCGTTCGTCGTGTTCTCGTCCACTCAATCTAAAAGTCCCTATTGTTGAGGATGGTGGAAGCAGCCATATGTGTATGTGGGTGTGTGTGTGTGTGTACTTTATGCATAAGAAGTATTTATTTAACGAAAGGTTTATTTGTACTGATATGTATTACAATGGTGCTTTTCTAGTATAGGCATTTGATTGCATTCATAACGTATATACTTTAGTACCATGAGATAAAAATTGGAAATAATGGCCATTTTGGGTGCAATTTTGGATTTCGGGAAGGGCTCAAGTGGTTTTTATGCTACTTGTGTGTTTTAAAATTTGTTAATAAATATTTGGTTGAGTTCCTCATGCTTAAAAACATATATTTAGACAATTAAATTTGGTATTTCGGTTATCTAGTTGCACAGTTATAAGAAATACAGGTAATGGCGACAATTTTGGGCGCCATTTTGGATTTCGGGATGGGCTAAAGTGGTTTAAAGCTACTTGTGTGTTTCAAAATTTATCAACATGTATTTTAATGAGTTCCTTATGCTAAAAAACATATATTTAGACATTTAAATTTTGTATTTGGGTTATCTAGTTGCAAAGCTATAAGAAATTCAGGAAATGGCGGCCATTTTGGACGCCATCTTGGATTGCGGAAAACGCTCAAGGAGGATTCATGAGGACTTTTAGTATGTTATTATAGACATATTCCTGGACCTATCCTGAAAAAATCAGCTTGTTATGGAAAATGTCCATGTTAAAACTAATGCTCTTGGCCTATATAATCAACGGCACTAAAAAGGGATCGTTGTCGAGCGCCCTCTTACTTTGTTCCCCCCTTTGAAAGATTGGGCTACGATTAGGTTTTCGAAAAGAAAAGACATGTTACCAGGCACTACACAATCACGAAAATGACACATGGTGAGATTTTAAGCTAGAACTCATTAAAGATATGTGTTGTTTATAGCGTGGTCAAGTTTCAGTTTGTAGCTTTCCCTAAAACAATATACTTTCTTGTATATAATTTTACAATTTTGAAGCTGCATACACCTAAAATGGTGCTCTGTAGGCTATGTTTGTCTGATCTTGGATTTGTAATACTAGTTTTAATTTATTTATGACCCTGCCTACTACTTTCATTTTGATATCCTATAGATGCACTGGCGTACTGTGGGGGGGGGGGAGGCTTTGGGGTGCTAGCTCCCCCCCCCCCAAAAAAAAAAAAAATAATAATAATAATTAAAAAAAAAAAAATAATAATAATAATAATAATAATATATAAATAATATAACAAATAAAATAAAAAAATTAAAAAAAATTAAATCATGACTTATTTTCAATTCCATACAAGTGATTTAAAAATGTTCGTGATATCACATGATTTTCAACAAAATGCGCGTTTCTCCATTTCTGTTGCAAACTGAAACATTCCCAAATAGCCAGGAAGCACTGGCGTACTGATGGGGGGTTTGGGGGGGGGGGGCAGTTGACCCCTCAAATAAAATTCAAACGGGGTTTATTACTAATTCGATACTAATAATATGATTGCAGGGCCCTCAGGGAGAACAGTATGAATACTGATGAGGCTACCCTGGGTAAACAAGACATATTATTATTATTATTATTATTATTACAAATGTTGCTGAAAGGCAGGCGCGGATCTACGTGGCGATTTCCCCCCCCCCCCCCCCTAGGGCCCCAAAACGGTAAAAAATAGGATAATAACGTAAATTTAACCCTTTTAAAACAAAAACAAAGCATGTCCCCCCCCCCCTGAAAAAAAGACCCCAAAAATATTTTCGCCCCTCCCCCCCCCCCCTTAAATAAAAAATAAAAAATAGTTGTTCTTCTCTCTATCACTCCCGCTTATTCACCGGCTTGATGAATCGCTGCAAAATATTTTCTCACGAATTGGGAAAAAAAAAATAAGTGCTCTTACCCGATCGGGGAGGGGGGGGGGCAAAATTGTCTTGCTCCCCCCCCCCCCCCCCCTGGCAAAAAAAAGAAGAGAAGGAAGGAAAGGAAAAGAGGAGATAAAGGGAAAGAAATAAAGAGGAAAAAGAAAAGAAAAAAAGGGGTTATCAGTAACGATTTTCCCGCCAGCAAGTTGTGGATCGGGGGTCAAAGGCCCTTGCCTCTCCCCCCCCCCCCCCTCCCAAGAAAAATGGGGAAAGGGAAATGGGAATAGGAGTGCTAAAAGGGAAGAAAAAGAGGAAGAAGAAAAGAAAAGGTTGAAAAGAAGGGGAGATCAGTTGCGATTAATTCGGCCAACAACGTGTGGATCAGGGGACCGGAAGGCCCTTGCCCCCCCCCCCCCCCTCCAGCAAAATTGAAAGAGACAGAAGGAAGGGAAGGGAAAAAAGGAGGAAGAAGAAAGGACGGAGACATCAGATGAGATTTTCCCCACCAACAGGGTGTGGATCGTGGAAGGGGGGCGAAAGGCCCTTCCCTTAACCCCCCCCCCCAAAAAAAAGGTAAAAGAAATAGGATAATAACGTAAATTTAACCTTGTTTAAACAAAAAACAAAACAAACGTTTTCGCCCCCCCCCCCCCAAAAAAAATAGAGGTTCTTCTCTCAATCACTCCCTCTTTTCACCGGCCTGATGAATCGCTGCTAAATATTTTCTCACGAATTGGGAAAAAAAGTGCTCTTATCCGATCGGGGCGGGGGGGGGGGCCGAAAGAGTCTTGCCTCCCCCATCCCCCCCCCCATCCCCCCCCCCCCCCCCCTCTGAGCACAAAAGAAGAGAAGGAAGGAAAGGGAAAGAACAAAGAAAAAGAGGAGATAAATGGAAGGAAATAAGGAGGAAGAAGAAAAGAAAGGGGAGATCAGTTGCGATTTTCCCCGCCAACAGGGTGTGGATCGGGGGGGGGGGGGGGGGGGAGGGGGGGCTAAAGGCCCTTGCCTTCCCCCGCCCCCCCCCCCCCCCCCCCCGCCAAGAAAAAAGGGGGAAGGGAAAGGGGAAGAGGAGAGCTAAAAGGGAACAAAAAAGAGGAAGAAGACAAGAAGAGGTTGAAAAGAATAGTGTGCAATTATGCTTTCGGAACTTTTTTGTGTATTTGTATGAAAGAAAGCGTTTGGAACTTACAATGCGCATGATGCAATTTCAGGTGCAATATACTTCAGTTGTCCCAAAATAGGATTTAAGCATGGTTTTTTACTAATAGGATACTAGTGATTTACAAATTTGCAGAAAATGACATAATTTTCCGGGATTTTTCCTCACTTATTAGTAAATTATACTTTTTATGCGTTTATTGGAAAATGACAAATACCCAAAATTACAGTCAGACAAGCTTATATAGAGGCCTACGTGTCAGGGCCCGCGGAACGGCGGGGCTCGGGGGCTCGAGCCTCCCCCCCCCCCTTTTTTTTGGAAAAAGTATATTAAAGAGTAATGGAAAGAAAGAGAGAAGAAAAAAGAATGGTGACCTGCCAGTGTCACAAAATAATGAGGTATCAAAATATGCTCATCTGACCGTGATTTTAATACCTCAAACCCCTGAGCTTCCTCATAGGGCCCTAAGACGGTCCCTTGCATGCTAATCTGACCATAATTGAATGCTTAAAACCCCTGAACTTCTGGGGCTATGCCCCCTCGACCCCACCTAGGGCCCTAACGCGGGCCCCTGGATTCTAATCTGACAGTAATGTAATGCATAAAACACCTGAGAGCCAATAAGTGACCTTCCAGTGTCTCAAACATGGTATCAAATTATGCTCATCTGACCGTTATTAAATGCCTAAACCCCTGAGCTTCCGTGGGCTCTGCCCCCTGGACCTCACCTAGGGCCCTAACACGGTCCCTTGCATGTTAATCAGACAGTAATTTAATGCTTAAAACCCCTGAGCTTCCGGGGGCTCTGCCCCCTGGACCCCACGCCAATAAGTGACTTGCCAGTGTCACAAAAAAGGTATCAAATTATGCTCATCTGACCGTAATTAAATGCCTAAAACCCCTGAGCTTCCGGGGGGCTCTGCCCCCTCGACCACACCTAGGCCCCTAACGTGGGCCCCTAGATGTTCATCTGACGTTAATTCAATGCATAAAACTCCTGAGCTTCTTGGGGCTCTGCCTTCTGGACCCCACACCAATTAGTGTCCTGCCAGTGTCTCAAACAAGGTATCAAATTATGCTCATCTGACTGTAATTAAATGCCTAAAACCTCTGAGCTTCCGGGGGCTCTGCCCCCTCGACGCCACCTAGGCCCCTAACGCGGGCCCCTAGATGTTCATCTGACGGTAATTCAATGCCTAAAACTCCTGAGCTTCTTGGGGCTCTGCCTTCTGGACCCCACACCAATTAGTGTAATGCCAGTGTCTCAAACAAGATATCAAATTATGCTCATCAAATTATGCCCATCTTTTTGGAAAAAGTATATCAAGGAGAAATGGAAAGAAAGAGAGAAGAAAAAAGAATGGTAACCTGCCAGTGTCACAAAATAATGAGGTATCAAAATATGCTCATCTGACCGTGATTTTAATAACTCAAACCCCTGAGCTACCTCATAGGGCCCTAAGACGGTCCCTTGCATGCTAATCTGACCGTAATTGAATGCTTAAAACCCCTGAGCTTCTGGGGCTATGCCCCCTCGACCCCACCTAGGGCCCTAACGCGGGCCCCTGGATTCTAATCTGACAGTGATGTAATGCATAAAACACCTGAGAGCCAATAAGTGACCTTCCAGTGTCTCAAACAAGGTATCAAATTATGCTCATCTGACCGTTATTAAATGCCTAAACCCCTGAGCTTCCGGGGGCTCTGCCCCCTTGACCTCACCTAGGGCCCTAACAAGGTCCCTTGCATGTTCATCAGACCGTAATTTAATGCTTAAAACCCCTGAGCTTCCGGGGGCTCTGCCCCCTGGACCCCACGCCAATGAGTGACTTACCAATGTCACAAAAAAGGTATCAAATTGTGCTCATCTGACCGTAATTAAATGCCTAAAACCCCTGAGCTTCCGAGGGCTCTGCCCCCTCGACCCCACCTAGGGCCCTAACGCGGGCCCCTGGATTCTAATCTGACAGTAATGTTATGCATAAAAAAACCTGAGAGCCAATAAGTGACCTTCCAGTGTCTCAAACAAGGTATCAAATTATGCTCATCTGACCGTTATTAAATGCCTTAACCCCTGAGCTTCCAGGGGCTCTGCCCCCTTGACCCCACCTAGGGCCTTAACACGGTCCCTTGCATGTTAATAAGACCGTACTTTAATGCTTAAAACCCCTAAGCTTCGGGGGGCTCTGCCCCCTGGACCCCTAGCCAATAAGTGACTTGCCAGTGTCACAAAAAGGGTATCAAATTATGCTCATCTGACCGTAATTAAATGCCTAAAATCCATGAGCTTCCGGGGGCTTTGCCCCCTCGACCTCACCTAGGCCCCTAACGTGGGCCCCTAGATGTTCATCTGACGTTAATTCAATGCCTAAAACTTCTGAGCTTCTTCGGGCTCTGCCTTCTGGACCCCACACCAATTAGTGTCCTGCCAGTGTCTCAAACAAGGTATCAAATTATGCTCATCTGACTGTAATTAAATGCCTAAAACCCCTGAGCTTCCGGGGGCTCTGCCCCCTCGACCCCACCTAGGCCCCTAACGCGGGCCCTAGATGTTCATCTGACGGTAATTCAATGCCTAAAACTCCTGAGCTTCTTGGGGCTCTGCCTTCTGGACCCCACACCAATAAGTGTCCTGTCAGTTGTTCAAACAAGGTATCAAATTATGCTCATCTTACCGTAATTAAATGCCTAAACCCCCTGAGCTTCCGGGGGCTCTGCCCCCTCGAACCCACCTAGGCCCCTAACGCGGGCCCCTAGATGTTCATCTGACCGTAATTAATGCTTAAAACCCTTGAGCTTTGGGGGCTCTGCCCCCTGGACCCCACGCCAATAAGTGACTTGCCAGTGTCACAAAAAAGGTATCAAATTATGCTCATCTGACGGTAATTCAATGCCTAAAACTCCTGAGCTTCTTGGGGCTCTGTCTTCTGGACCCCACACCAATTAGTGTCCTGCCAGTGTCTCAAACAAGGTATCAAATTATGCTCATCTGACTGTAATTAAATGCCTAAAACCCTAACGCGGGCCCCTAGATGTTCATCTGACGGTAATTCAATGCCTAAAACTCCTGAGCTTCTTGGGGCTCTGCCTTCTGGACCCCACACCAAGTGTCCTGCCAGTGTCGCAAATAAGGTATCAAAATATGCTCATCTGACCGTAATTAAATGCCTAAAACCTCTGAGCTTCCAGGGCCTCCGCCCCTCAGGCACGTAGCCAGAGTTTGATATTTGGGGGGGGGGCACATACATGTAATCGATCGAGGTAAAAAAAAGGGGTCTACAAAATTTCAACCGATCCTGGAAATTTTAGGGGGGGGCACGTGCCCCCCGCCGGGGCTTTACCCCTAGACCACACGCCGATTACGCTACGCTCTACCTGATCGTAAATACTGTAGCCCCTCCCCCCTCCCCCCCCCCCCCCCCCCACCCACTTTGAAAAACGTTCAGCAGGGCCTGCATGTAAGAGTGGTGTTGATGCGTATTTTTTCCGGGCCCCCCCCCCCCCCCCCAAAAAAAAAAAAAAAAAAACATTTTGCTCATTACGCCACTGTATAGATGTACAACAGAGTATTAGCTGTACGTTACGTTGATAGCTAATTATGCTTAATAATAAAAAGCAGGATGTGTTTTATTCCCGAGCCAGGTTTGAGCATAATTTGAAAAAACCCCTTTATAAAAAATTAATGTTTGCAGTGTTATAATCCCCCTTCCTCTCACCTTGAAGCTCAGGGGTTTTAGGCATTTAATTACGGTCAGATGAGCATCCAGGGCCCTCCTTAGGGCCTTAGGTTGGGTCCGGGGGCAGATCCACCGGAAGCTCAGGGTTTTAGGTATTTAATTACGGTGAGATGAGCATCCAGAGGCCTACAATAATTATGTAGACCTACTGTTAATAACAACAAAAAGAGAGAAAAGAAAAAAGAAAATTGTCTCCTTATATAGTTGACGACGTCACTATATCATTAAAAATTACTTTAAAGCATGTCTGTACTAGTTCGGCCAAAGGGGATTAGACCTCCATGCAAGGTCACTGACAGGTGGTTATCTCATCAAATCAGCTCTCAATTAACATGAGAAAAAAGGGGATCTTGGGGACCAACAGGCACCGATTAGGCATTGTTTGCTATATAGAGGGCGCAAGTAGCTGCACGTAGTGCAGTGGGGCTTTAACATGCAAATGATGAAGCTCGATTCATCTACAGGCTAATACTAATATCAAATATAATCATACGATACTCTTAACAGCCAAGAAATCTACACTCGTGATAACGATCTTCACAATTGGAAATTAGCCCACCCTCTTTCATGGACCCCCTAAACATCGCCATAGAGTTAGTCCAAAAGAATACATTTTCATTTTAATTCTTCCTCCCCGTTTCTCTCTCCCTCTCTTTGTCCTCTCTCTCCCTCTCTCTCTCTTCTCTGTGACCTTCCCTATTCCTCCATCCAATGAGAGGGACCGCGGCAGGTGCCCATGCACTGACAGTTTGAAATTATTGCTTCTCTTTGGGGGGAGATAAAATATAGTTAACGAGCTCTACTACATATTTACTTTGTCTTTCAAGTTGTCTTTTAATAAGAATATGAACATTTCTAAACCTTTTCACAACTCTTAACTTTGCTGATACCAGCCAGAAGAATTACATTTTCCTGTCAAGTGTGGATTTTGCAGCATTTTTTTTTTTTTTTTTTTTTTTTTTGTCGGTTCATGCGTGTTTTATTCCTCCAAATAAACAGAACAAAAAACATCAATAACAATTTCGTGAAAACAACTATGCATCATATACAGGGATGTTCCATTACAGAAAGGAAGGAAATTACATAACCGTAACAATTTACATCACATTATTGTGAACTACGTACGAATAATGAAAACTGGTTTTTAAGCTAAAATAAAAAAGAAATAAAAAAAAGATAAGAAGAAGGATGGCAATGGCGAGATCCACAGTACAGAATATGTCTCACATCTGTAAGAGCCGAGGCCTATCTCTCAGTCTGAAGGTTCGTCTGCTTCAAGCAACTTCTTTCTCTATTGCGACTTACGGAAGTGAGTCCTGGGCCATGACAAAGAATGACAGAAAGAGAGTTGATGCCTTTGAAATGTGGTGCTACAGGAGGCTGTTGCAGGTGTCATGGAAAGATAAAAAGACAAATGTGTGGGTCCTGGAAAAGATTGGAACAGACTTGACCATCAGAAGGGGAATCATGGAAAGAAAACTAAACTATTTTGGGCACATTGTTAGAAGATCTGAAAGTGTTGAGAAGCAAATACTGCAAGGAGCAGTCGAAGGAAAACGGGTAGAGGTTGTCCACCAATATCTTGGACTGATGATATCAAGAAAGTGTCTGGACAAGGAATGAAAGGTGCAACACAAATAGCAGGTAAAAGAATTACATGGCGTGCTCTCGTGAAGGCCACAGCAGCGCTTTACACCGCCACCTGAAGTTGATGATGATGAAAAAGAAAAAACAAAACAAAACAATACAAACACCCTCTACCAACACCCGGCCATCACCCCACCACCTAAAAAAAAAAGGAAAAAAAACACCCTCTATCCCCCACCCCCCCCCCCCTTAGAATATATTTCCAAATAATGAGGTGGAATCTTCAACATAAAATTCATCTTTTTCATTTCATAGTCACATACAGAAAATTAGCCTTCCTCCCACTGAACTTAAGCAATAATTAAAAAAATAACTTCCATCCCAAAATCACTTTCTATATAAAAGTCTTTTAACCACTAACTTTTTTTAATTCTTCAAATATATATTGCAGACTTCTTATTGAGTCTATGTCTTTCAAAAAAAAAAACATATCATCTGCATACAATACTTGTCTTATTTCATGTTGCCCAAAATGTATCCCTTTGATTAGTTTGTCCCTCCTTACTTCATGTGCCGATAATCCTATTGCAGTCAAAAACAAAAAGGGCGACAATGGATCACTTTGTCCAATCCCTCTTTCTATATTAAAATAACCAGTTGAATACCCCCATTCTTCTTCTTCTTCTTCCTTTTGAGTACAGACCTCTTTACAGGGTATTATCGTACTATACTGGGGGTGTGTGCAGGTGGACTACTACACCGGGGTTTCCCCCTTCTCTTATACGAATAGTGCAGTGAGTTCTTAACGTGCAAAGGTAGTGACTCTTCTCTACACGGGGCCTCCATTTAACGTCCTATCCGAGGGACGGAGTGTTTTCCACTTGAAACAACCTGCGTCTATGAACAAGGGAAGGGGCACGTTAACACACAACGCAGGCTTCAGTCATCCGCCTGAGTGGGAGTCGAACCCCGGGATCTTTGGTTCTACAGACGGACGCTTTACAGACTGAGCCAACTCGCCTCCTTCATACAACTAGTTATACCATTAAATAATATCTTCACCCAAGAACAAAACGAATCACCCAAACCGAACAATTTTAACACTTTCAATAAATATTGAAGGGATACACAATCAAAAGCTTTTTCAAAATCTACCAGAATAAAAACAAACCTGTCCTTGCTCCAAGGAATGGCTAGAATAAAATAACATATCCTCTTTCAATCGAACCGCTTCCCCAATATTCTTGTCTTTTATATATCCCACCTGATCATAATGAATTATTTCATTTAAAACCTTCATAATCCTAGTTGCTAAAACCAAGAATCTACATTTAACAGCGTAATGGGTCTATAACTTTTTTTTATGTAACGCATCATTCCCTCTTTCTCTATTAATGCAATAGTCCCTTGTTTTTGAGATACCGTTCATTCCCCCTTACATAATGTTTCATTCAGTACTTCTACAACAAATCCCCTAATATTGACCAAAATGTATAATACAATTCCAATGTAAAGCCATCATTTCTAGGGGATTTATTCAATTTCATTTCTTTAAAATCCCTAAAACATTCATCTTTTGTTATTTTACCTTCACATAATTATATATTCTGTTCATAAACTATTATGTTGACCTCTATAATTCCTCAAAGCAGGCGCGGGTCCAGGGGGGGGGAGCGGCCCTTGCCCCCCCCCCCCCCCCCCCCCCACCGCTAAAAAAGAGAGAGAGAGAGAGAGAGAGAGAGAGAGAAGGAAAAGAAGGGAAAGAGGAGAGAAAGGGAAAAAAAGAAGAGGAAGAAGAAAAGGAAAAAAGGGGAAAAAGGAGATCGGGGGGGGGGCGAAAGGGCATTGCCTCCCCCAACCCCATCAACAAATGAGAGAGAAGGAAGGAAAGGGAAAGAAAAAAGGAAAAGAGGAAATAAAGGGAAGGAAAAAAAGAGAAAGAAGAACAATAAAGAAGGGGGATATCAGTTGCAATTTTCCCGCCAACGAGTAGTGGATCGGGGAAGGGGGGGGGCAATTTTTAAATTATGAAAGCCAAATATTGGTACGTTATGGTGACCAGCAGTAGCGTAAAGAGGAAAAATGTATGGGGGGGCAGAAAAAAAATCCGCATCACGCCACTCTCACATGCAGGCTCCGCTTAACTTTTTTCTAAAGTATTTACGATCAGGTAGAGCGTAGCATAAATTGGCGTGGGGTCTAGGGGAAAAGCCCCGGCGGGGGTCAAGGGGTATGGGCATTTAATTACGGTCATATGAGCAAATTTTAATGCGTTATTCATGACACTGACAGGTCACTAATTGGCGTGGGGTCCAAAGGACGGGCATGTAGCCAGAGTTTGATGTTTAGTCGAGGTAAAAAAAGGGGTCTAAAAAAGTTCAGCCGATCTTGGATTTTTTTATTTATTTATTTATTTTTTTTTTTTTGGGGGGGGGACACGTGATGTTCATTTGACCGTAATTAAACGCCTAAAACTCCTGGGCTTCTGGGGTTACTGCCCCGTGGACCCCGCGCAATATAGTGTCCTCCCAGTGTCACAAATTAAGTTATGAAGAAATGCTCATCTGACCGTAATTAATTAACGCCTGAAACCACTGAGCTTGCGGGGTTTCTGCCCCCTGGACCCAACGCCAATTAGTGACAGACCACTGTCACAAATAAGGTATCAAAATATGCCTATTTGACCGTAATTAAATGCCTAAAACCCCTGAGCTTCCGGGGGTTCTGCCCCCTGGACCCCGCGCAAAATAGTGTCCTGCCAGTGTCACAAATTAAGGTATAAAACAATGCTCATCTGACCGTAATTAAACATCTAAAACCCCTGGGCTTCTGGGGGCTCTGCCCCCTGGACCCTAACAAGGAAGACGGGCCCCTGGATACTAATCTGACCGAAATGTAATGCCTCAAACCAATGGGCTTCCGGGGATTCCGCCCCCTGGACCCAAAGCCAATTAGTGACCTGCCACTGTCACTTATAAGGTATCAGAATATGCCTATTTGACCGTAATTAAATGCCTAAAACCCCTGAGCTTTCGGGGGCTCCGCTCCATGGACCCCACGCCAAATTAGTGTCCTGCCAGTGTCACAATAAGGTATCAAAAAAATGTTCATCTGACCGTAATTAAACGCCTAAAACCCCTGGGCTTCCGGGGTTTCTGCCTACTGGACCCAACCAAGGGCCCTAAGATGGGCCCTTAGATACTATTTTGACCGTTATTTAATGCCTAAAACCCTTGAGCTTCCGGGGGCTCTGCCCTCTTGACCTCACGCCAATTAGTGTCCCTCCAGTGTCACAAATATGGTATCAAAATATATTCATCTGTTCGAAATTTTACGCCTAAAATCCCTGAGCTTCCGGGGGCTCTGCCCCCTGGAGCCAACAAGGGCACTAAGGCGGAACCCTGGATACTCATTTGACCGTAATTAAATGCCTTAAACCCGTGAACCTCCGGTGGCTCTGCCCCGTGGACCCCACCTAAGGCCTTAAGGCGGACCCCTGAATGCTAATCTGCCTAAGTGTCCCTCCAGTGTCACAATTAAGGTATCAAAATATGTTCATCTGACCGTAATTAAATGCCTAAAACCCCTGAGTTTTCAGAGGCTCCGCCCCCTGAACCCCCCAGGGAACCTAAGACGGGCCCCTGAATGCTTATCTGACGGTTATAAAATGGCTCAAATATCTGAGTTTGAGGGGGCTCAACCCCCTGGACCCCACGCCAATTAATGACCTGTCAGTGTCATAAATAAGGTATGATAATGTTCATCTGACCGTAATTAAATAGCCTAAATCCCCTGAGCTATGCCCCCTGGACCCCACCTAGGGCCCTAAGATGGGGTTCCTAAACGCGCATTTGACGGTAATTTAATGCCTAAAACCCCTAAGCTGCCAGTGTCACAATAAGGTATCAAAATATGCTTTATTGACCGTAATTAAATGCCTAAAACCCCTGACCATTATAAAATGCCTCAATTCAATCCCTGAGTTTGAGGGGGCTCAACCCTTTGACAGGCACGTAGCCATGGGGGGGGGGGGGGTCACGTGCCCCCCCCCCTACAAAAAAAACAATCCAAGATCGGCTGAACTTTTTTTGACCCCTTTTTTTGACCTCGACCAAACATCAAACTCTGGATACGTGCCCGCCCTTTGGACCCCACGCCAATGAGTGACCTGTCAGTGTCATGAATAACGTATTAAAATTTGCTCATATGACCGTAATTAAATGCCCATACCCCTTGACCCCCGTCGGGGCTTTTCCCCTAGACCCCACGCCAATTTATGCTACGCTCTACTTGATCGTAAATACTTTAGAAAAAGTTCTGCGGGGCCTGCATGTGAGAGTGGCGTGATGCGGATTTTTTTTCTGCCCCCCCCCATACATTTCTCCTCATTACGCTACTGCTGGTTACCATTACGTACCAATATTTGGCTTTCATAATTTCAAATTTCCCCCCCCCCCCCTCCCCCCCCCCCTCCCCCCCCCCCCCAATTCGTTAAGAAAACGATGAATGTCCACCCGTAATAGGTCCATGTTCAAACCAAGCTGCTCTAAAATGGACTAATGCATTACACACACACACACACACCCACACACGCATATCGTCTGGTTTAATTTTCCAAGTTCTTAGTGGTTTTTGGCTATCCATGAAATAACAAATTACTCAACACTAATTACACAAAGAAGATATCAAACTATTATAGCTTAAGATATATTTAATCTTAGGAAAAGCAAAGTACATATGAATATCAACACTTTGTGCAGATATTCTCTTCTTTTGTTGCTACAAATACATAAATCCAAAGCTGAAATTCCCGTACTCATACACTATCTATGGGCAATTCCACATAGGCTATTCCACATAGGCAATTCCACATAGGCAAAAGGGACGTTTTAAAAACGTGTTCTAGGCGATCAACTATACAAAATAATTGATGAGAATTGTTTTGAGGAAAATACGAAGTACAATGAAACCTGCTTCATAAGCTTTTATTTTCTTCATTTTTGATGACAGAATTTTTGTTTTCCATACAGGGTTGTACAGTAAAAAAACTGTGTTATAATTAAATTTTAGGGCGCATATATGACCAACAAAATTCTTGAAGGGAAATTCGAATTTCTTTTCAACTATGTGAATAAAACCTTGTTCTGCAATTATGATTTCATAAGTAAGATACACAATTCATTAAATTACTGTAACGATCGACAAACGATGTTCTTATTCAGTAATAAATACACACAAACTCACTTTTCCCTGACCGCTGTATCAAAATGGAATAGAAAAATAACCAACAGAGTAAGAAAAGTGAAATAAATTAGCCAAACCACCATCTACATGTATATAAGCTGAAAAAATCATAGCCCAAACAATTTTTAAGAAAAATAAAAACAACTCCCACTACCCCCTGAGTACTCAGCTAATTGTCAATTAACAATTTACACCACATCATTTACGGATATGCTATTATTTGGCTTCTATGCCTACTACAATTTTATGAGTGAACAGAGGCCCCCAAAACTAACAAATTATAATTAAAAATTATTTGGCAACCGGTAAAAGGAAGCACTAAATTAAAAAGAAAAAACAATGTCTAATCAGATGCATTCATCCACATTATTACAGTTAACAGTAGGTAAGCTGGAAGCTTGAGTTATTGTAAATTTGACAACATTTTGACAAAATTGAACAAAATTTGACAAATTATTGTATATTTGACAACAATTTGACAAAAGTGAACAAATTATTGTAAATTTGACAAAATAGTTGTGCCATAAGTCATCATCTTTGAAAAAAGGAAACTGATACAATGTATCTGCACATAACATTCTGATAGTATAACAACAAAGAGTACATTAATTTATATATATATTTAAGGTTCGTTCAAATATGATGCAGGTATTAACCATCAATTTGTTTCTTCTCGTAATGATGTTTAGAGTTAAGCATTCCAGTTTAACAATCCTGTATCTTTTAACACAAAGATAGTGTATATACAGTGGAACCTCATTATAAAGAGCTCTGTTATAACAAGGTGATTTTGCTGGTCCCAGCTCTTTATATTCTGTTTTTTAACCCTGATATAACAAATTAATTTCCTCGGTCCCAAGAACCATGTTATAATCAAATCAATTTTTACTATATACGCTTAAGACCTTAGTTGCATGAAGAGAATTGTTTCATTCCTACTTGCCGTTCACCTATGCGTAATAGAAAATACCCCAAAACATTTTTTGTTTAATTATTTGCAGTTACCTGCATCAAGTGTAAAGTAAACAAACCTTTCCAAGGCACTGATTGGTTTTACATGTATAACAAAGAATTTACATAAATCTCTTAAAGCAGTACAATCCATAGAAATAATCAAAACGTTATTCAAAACGTCACAACGATATACAGACATACATGGGACTGACTATTTTGTTTGGTCTTCAGCGTCATGTTGAGGTTCCTTTCATAAACTATTTCAAATAGTAGTATATCAAATTATATTTGAAAATTCATATTTGGTATACATTCCGTAAGAAGATACTGTATATATACAAATTATATATGTACTAAATTATTCTCACTCTAAGAGTTCATGGTGAGTAAACCAGTCAATAAAATTTGGTATATTTTAATAAAATAATGTAGTATTAGTAGTGGTGGTTATTTTACCTGACTGCTAAGAAAGCATAAATGCTTGTTAGAAAGCAACCAGAGGACAGACGGCTTTAGGTCCTCTCTGAGGGACCTGGTAATGAGGATTAATGCCTTACCAAAGGGCACTAGTGAGACCATTGCTCTACAAACTGAGCCATCACGCCCCCTCAAATGTTGAATAAGTTCTGGGGTAATAATTTTTTCTTCCAAGGAAAAAACTGCAAGAATCAAATTAAGTATTTACCAATATTAAGTACTCATTAAGTGTCATTATCGTATAACATTGTTTCTTGCTACCAGAGCCCTGTTTCATAAAACTTGTGATCAATAACAAGTTACAGGCTACTGTTATAAGCTACTAAAATCAAGGCATCTGATTGGCTGAGAGTAAATTTATCATAGAAATTTAGCATTTGTTATAGATAAAAGGTTTTGTGAAACAGGGCCTAGGTGGATGCTAAGGAAATTCATTTTGGAACATTTTAAATCGTCTACTGAGAGCCAGAGAGGCGTTAACTCCAGAGACCCGTTTCACAAAGCCTTTATCCAATGAAACAAATCAGTGAAAAACTTGCCGATAACCGATCAGAAGCAAGGATTTCATTAGCTTTCAACAAAAGCTGTCACTGATGCAAGTTTAGTGAAACAGGGTCCTGTCCTTATAAATACAGTTACTGCCCTTCTGGCTCTGACGAAACAAGTCTCCAGTAATTTATATCATGGGCAAGGAAACGCTCAAATAATTGAAAGTAAACATTACTGGTAACCAATTGCTTATTGCTCAGGAGTCACCATGTATGAACATGACCTATACTGTACATATGATTTAACCCATTGTCATCCCATCATGTTCACACATGCATTAGTCATCAAGACGAACCTGGGGGCAGCATGGGCGTGGAAATACATCCCATGTAAATAAAAATCTGCTCATAAGGCCTAAAAAAAAGAGAGATGTTGTATTGCCCTTCAGGTGCCTAAACATGGGTTGGTCGATTGAAAATCTTTTTCTTTTTTTGTCCCTCTTTTGGCTGATATTTCTCAGTTTTGAATGCTTAAAATTTTCATTTTCTCTAAAAAGCGGTAATTTGTTTCTGTTTGTAAAAAGCCGACCATAGATTTCAATATTTTGGGGTTGGTCGCAAAGGGCAATACAACATCTTTTTTTTGTAGGCCTAATCTCCCATGTAAATAAAAATCTGCTCTTAATCCTAACTAATCGCTAAATAAACCAAGTATGAACAAGGCTTATATTATCAACTCATTTTGAATGTAAGACGGTGATCACGTTCTCACTTTGGTTGTATTACCAAACAGGCTCCGGATCATGATGACCTGTATGAGTAGGGTGACCAGCATGACGATGGTGTTGACGAGGGACCAGAAGTTAACGCGCTCAAAGTTGCGCTCGGAGAGATAGCGGTCGCGGAACTCAATGTTGCGCCACTGTCGCTGGTGGGTCTGGGACTTGCGCATGTTGTCACTGACGATGTCCAGCGAGGTCTGTGCAGAGGGAGGGAAAGAAGTATTGGAATATGATGTCATATTCTCAATAAAATAGTTCTTATTATAATAATAATATTAATAAGAAAATTTATATAGCGCTTATGACATACAAGTTTCAAAGCGCTGTACACAAATCAAGATTACTTCAAGAAAAATCAATATAACTAATGAAATTAACATTACTTAAATTACCAAGAAATAAAATATTACTAACATAACTGAACAAATTAACATTACTTGAATTACCAAGAAGGTTATTAAAGAGAAGGTTGAGTTCTGGGAAGAGGTGAAAAATAGTTTGTGAGCATTATCGTTGTATTAAGTGTGGAAGAACATCAGATAACAAATGTTCCCTGAAAAGCATGGCTCTTCAAATGCCTTAATGTTCTAAATATGGCATGTAACATCACAAAAATCGGGAGGGATTTTTATGCCATATGTTCGTGTAGTCCCATATACATCTTTCTGTGTACAGTGCTTGTACGTTTACCAAGACTGGGCCAAATTTCATGGAAACATGTGGTGAAGAAAGAAATCAGTATGGTTGGTCTAAATGAAGAGGATGCTTGAGACACAAAGGAGTGGATGGAGGGAGTGTCATCGTGGCGCGAAAGTCAGTAACCTCTTATACGAGGGTAAGTGCTGACTTTACTAAATGATTATGATGGTGGTCATACTTGAAACAAGGGTTCTTGCTAGTATAAAGCATGCTGGGTGTTCAAACAAAAATGTGGGCCAAATTCACAGAGAGATAAGCACTATGAACATGACTGACAAAGAAAGCGGACAAAATATACAGTTCCTCAGGTAGACAAAGGAACATCCCTTCACTGCTATTATGTAAAGATGTGTAGAACAGGTGTCACATGCATATTCACCTTTTTACATAATAGCAGTGAAGGGATGTTCCTTTGTCTACATGAGGAACTGTATATTTTGTCCGCTTTCTTTGTCTGTCATGTTCATAGTGAAGGATAGAGACAGAAAGAAAGAGAGTAAGAGGCATACATGTACTGTACATGTATAGAGACAGACAGACACATACAGAGAGAAACAGAGAGAAAGAGAGAGAGAGAAAGAAACAGAGAGAAAGAGAGAGAAAGAAACAGAAAGAAAGAGAGAGAAAGAAACAGAGAGAAAGAGAGAGAAAGAAACAGAGAGAAAGGGAGAGAAAGAAACTTTAACAGAGAAAAGGAAAGATAACGAGGGAGGGGACATCGGGAGGGAGGGGACATCGGGAGGGAGGGGACATCGGGAGAGAGAAGGGATCATTTTGAATAAATGTGTAAACTGTACAAAACACAAAGGCATATACATGTACAGGTGTAAGATCAGTAGAATCAGGAGGCTACTTGACCGACCCACAACTTCAAAATTAGTCCATGCTTTTGTCTCGACCCATATCGATTACTGTAATTCTTCTCTTTCTGGCCTCCCTCAGTCACATCTAGTCCCACTTCAAAGGGTACAGAATAGCGCTGCTCGGCTTGTGACTCTCTCGCGTAAATCAGAGCACATAACTCCAATATTGAACTCACTACATTGGCTTAAAATTCACCACCGCATATCCTTCAAAATTCTTCTCCTGTGCTACAAAGCTATCAATGGCTTAGCCCCCTCTTACCTTTCCGATCTCATATCCTTACGTTCCCGTACGTCGTCACGAACACTTCGTTCATCTTCCACATTACTGTTAACACCTGGACCCCGCACTAACACCCGGTATGGTGACCGCGCCTTTTCAGTTATTGCCCCCGCTCTCTGGAACAAACTGCCCGCCTTTATTCACTGCGCCCCCTCTGTATCTCAATTCAAATCTCTACTCAAAACCTATCTTTTCAAATTGTAAATTGCAGTTGTGCGTCGGTCAATGGAGGTGCGCACCATATTTGTCTTTATTTAGTTGATTGCCACTGTTTTTCTTACCTTATCTATGTTACTTTTGTATTTTTGCTTTTTCTTCTAATTTAATTCTACGGGTTATAGTCTTCTCTTAATCAGAACACTGTGCGCTTAGAAACATCAGTATTAAGCGCCTAATAAATGTTATGTATTATTATTATTATTATTATTATTATATGCATAAATTTGGTTGCATTACGAAAATGGCCTATTGGAATTTAACCCGTTGACTACTGAATTGTATAGATCCTATATGCTTAACACAGGGACCACCAGGTTCCCGTAAGCAAAGGGTTAAATGAAGACATCACTGAAATCCTGCATGAAAGCTTACTTGTATTTCCTCCATGGTTATTTCCACCTCTTCGTTTCTATTGGCGACCGCATCCATCCATTTTGGAACGTCCGACTCTCCATCGTCTTCGTAGTCTAAGGCCAAGTCAAAATATACAATCTGAAATGAAGAAGAAGAAGAAAACAAAATCAAGGACAACAATGATAAAATTTGAAATAATGATAGTGATAATATCAGGGTACTGTAGCTCGGCTAATCAAGACGGGGTAATAATACTACAAGGCATAAATGTATTAGCAATAAGCAGTAATAAAATCTCTTACTATCATCATTTTCATCACCATCATCATTTTGTTATAGTTAATAATAATATACAAATATAATAGCCACATTTGTACATTTTTGTAGCGTACAATGTGTCTACAAATGTGACTGAAGCAGGACTAATAACGAAGTCTGGTATGGGAGGGGGTCACATTCCATCCTGTTCATGCTCCTATCTCCCTCTCCCTTCTTCGTCTCTTTCTTTTCTTTATGTTCTCTCTTAGTTCTTTTTCTTTTTAGGTTCATTGGAGGGGGAGGCACGCACCTCTTGTATCTATGCTACTATGTAATACCATGAGTTGCACACCATCTTATTCCTTGTATGTTTGATTTTGTTTTTATTGTTATTATTATATATGCCCGATTTATTTAATAAAGAACAGATTTATATTTTGTATGTTTATTATAGTTTTTGGTTGGTAATTTTAAGTCAGACAATGGTGCGCTTAGAAACACCCGTATTAAGCGCCTAATAAATGTTGGGTATTATTATTATTATGAGTTATTGAAATGTCCTAGAATGATCACAGTATGTAAATCGTACACACACTGTATTGTTCACAGCTCATTTACTTGACTTTTTTTTTCTTACAGTGTACATCATTTGGAAAAATTTCTTTTATATTGAATGTTACATTGAATACAGTTTGACTTCATTATAAAATAATGACAATAGCTAAATTTATATTGCACCTGTATCCATCCCAGCAGGCGCTCAAGACGCCTACAAAAAAAATATTATTACCCCGGCTTTAGCCCAGTTGCCCTAATTCATTTTAAAGCATTCAAGGAAACCCTACCAGGTACCCATTTACTACACCTGGGTCGAGAGTGGCAAATGGAGATCAATGTAAGGCCAATGGACATGACATGAGTGCCGCGGCGGGACCAGAACCATGAAGAACCATGTGATCCTTGTCAGAATTAATTTCCCAGCTTCACCAGAACTCAAGTAGCTTTAACTAGATGCCACGTGTGAAGTGAACAGCTGATGGCTCTCTATCAACACGCTGTTTGTTATCAATCCATAAGGCATACATGACATGCACAGATTTGTCAATATTTACACTGCACAGCAGCCAATCATGCAGTACATGCATACAGATGAATTGGTTTCCAGCCCATTCATCTATTATCCAATTAGTCAATTGCCATTATGGTCTACACCCAGCCTGTTAACTATCCACATTGTCTAATGATCAGTTTGTATGATAATACTTTATTTAATAGAGATTTGAATTATTCATTAAAGAGAGAAATGACTCACAGACTAAAAATAAATGAACATTTGAAAGTACAAAATAGGAAATGTCCTGCAAATTTGCTTAGTTATATATCTTGAAAAATGTTACTGTATGTGTATTATTGTTGATGTTCCATTGTTTTGCTAAATTGTCTGCGGAATTATGTTACTTATGAATATTGAAAAAACACCTCATTAGAGGCACAGAGAGAAAAAAAAGATGTAAAATCTTCCTCATTGAAAATTCTGTTAATGATTCTTTCTATTCCATTTCAATTATCATGAATATTATTGTTTCTTGTATTGTATAGTTATCTACTTTTGTATTTCATTGTTTTATGAATTCTGCAATTTAAGGCTTCATCTAACATATAAAATATGCACAAATGTGAAATCATGCATCCATGACCTCCAATGACCTCAAGTTTACTACCACTTGAAGGAAACAGCCAACGACATCTGAAACAATAAACAAAATAAGATACATAATAACATGTGATTTTCTGAATGAAATGGTTATCATAACACAAGCACATGAAACTAGAAATTAATTGAACAACCTTGGATTTTGAATGAAATCTGATAAAACAAACCTTTTCTGAGATTCTGCTGAAGGAGTTATCAAAACACATGAGGTAGTCCCCTGTTTCTTGTAAATTGAAACTGGAAGGAAAAAAAATAGAAGGGGGAAAAACAATGATAAAAAATTGTGGTACTAATTAACTGAAAGAGGAACGATTATAATTGTTCATAAAATAATAAATGAATAAATACCATTACTAGCTTCTTACATAGTTCTCAATCACATCAACTCTTTCCTTACAACAGGACCGTCATGGGAGGGGGTAAAAAGTACCAGATACAAATTACACATTTCTTGTTTATCATTTTTTTTGTTCGGGGGGGGGGGGGGGGGGGGGGGGGGGGGGGGGGTGAAGAGGTAGGCTAAGATGTTTGTTTGAATGCTGAGGGTTTTTTTTTTTTTTTTATTCTTTTTCTTTTCTTCACTTTTTTCCCCCACTTTTTTAAAGAACATATCGTTGACCGGCTGGCAAAAGGGCATTAGCGCGCAGCGCGCGAGCGACTCATTAGTTGCATTTAAAGATTTGTTTTATATTTAAACTGCTTTCCCTCCCGAAAATTGGTTTAAAACTTAAAAGACTAATTTGAAATGTAATAGTACAACTCAGCCACAATTTTTTTCTCGGAAATAAGTCTGTTACAAGTTTGAGGCGATTTAGTACTAACGTCCTTATGCTTAGCGCTTCATTTTTTTTACCTGAAATTCGAGCTAACGCCCTTCTGCCATCCCGGCGAGGATATATTCAGAGACAGCAAAAAAAATCAACGGGAGTGATGAGCGATTTAGCTACACTAAAAGGAGTTATATACCTCACTTAAGAAATCCAGCCATCTGATTGGTTGAAATTGCATTCATAAACTTTAACTATTTCTGTAAAATTCCCAGTAACCATGGTTAAGACAGTTCTAAAATCCCAGTAACCACGGTTAGCGGGAAAATAGTTCAGTCTCCATGGTTACCCCATAGGTTTACATGTTAAAAAATGGTTTGAGCGATCGAGGATACCGTACGTGTGCGAAGAATTGGTCGGTATTTTCATACAAGACAAGACGATTCCAAACAAGACAAAAATGGCTAAGAAACTGTCCCAAGATTTCAACTTATCAAATGCAAGACTCACTGATAGCAAGAACAACAAAAAGGGTACGTGAAATTATCCATAAACATGTTCGTTTGAAAATGGAGTACCAGCATAGACGTAGGCCTAGACAAAAATAGATCTAGTTGTCAGGGTGTCTGATCGCGCATCCGATGTTGTGTGCTACATTCTTCCCATAGAGATTACACGCAATGCAGTCTCTATGCAGTCTATGTGCATTGTGCGACCATGCAAAAAAAGTCAAGTTTTTTTTTTCAATTCGAGATTCAAACCTTTATCTGTTGTGATCCTGAAGGTGGTACTCAAAAAGTGAGGTGTCATATGAAAGCGCAGGTTCTTCTCTCTATTCCCCACAGGGCCGGCCCACCCCCAAAATTGTAAAAATATCTTGCTTAGACTAGAATCTAGATCTAGTCTACTCTCAAAGATACACTCATAAAAAACAACTGTGCAGATAAACTAGAGAAAGGCCAAGGTGGTGTCATTAGTTGACTCTTTTGTTTTCGGCATATAAAAGTAAAAATGACTGCTTTAATATTTGAGAAATAGTTGTTTTTATACGCTCTCGGGAAGGTTACAATTGGGCTATTGCCCTCGGCACGCCTCGGGGCAATAGCACAATTCTAACCTTCCCTTGAGCGTATAAAAACAACTATTTCTCTCAAAGCAGTCATTAATACTATATTATCGCACTTGAAATTCCCGCAAACAGAAAAGTATTTTTACACTGTTTGAAGATGAAGAAGGAGAAAAGAAGAAGAGAAAAAGAAGAAGAAAAGAGAAAAAGAAGAAGAAGGAGAAGAAGTTTATGATGATAATGATGATAATGGTGATGATAATGATGATGGTAATGATAATGATGATGGTAATGATAATGATGATGCTGATTATGAATAACGACAACAACAAACATTGGACTATTAAATATTATATCACAATTCCATCGATCTAAAAGTTTTTTTTCTTTTCTTTTCATCTCTAAACATTATATAAGGAACACTTACGAATAGATGCCATCTTGTTTTCTTGCCTCCGTTGCCAGGGCTTTATTGGTTGGTGAGCGTAAAATAAAGTTGATATCTAAATCTCCTCCTTCCAATACCTGAATAAGGAACCACAAATTGGGTCATAAGTGTCAACTCTTTACTTGAAGTGAGACATAAGGAGAGTGTACTACAGAAGTACAGTAGTACTAGTAGGCTACAGACTACACCCAAAATTCATCCTAGTCTATTCCAACAGTTAAATGAGAGAGAATGACATCAATTTAAATTATTTGATGAAAATTGCATGAAGATGAGTGAAAGATTTCTTATTGCGACAGCCACCTAAAATTTACAGCTTCCCTGTTAGGGTTAGTGATACTGATAGTGATAGGGTTATAATAAATAATAATGAACAAATCTACAGTATTATTCATTATAACCCTATCACTAACCCTAACGCTTAGCATGTGAGCGCAGGTACAGCTAGGTTAAGCGCTCACATGCTGGAAATTTTAGGTGGCTGTCGCAAAAGGAAATCTTTCCAAGATGAGATCTAGAATTAGAAAAACAAAATTGTATTTTCAATTTCAAGGAGACAGGAGATAAAGCTCAGCCTCAGCCTCAAGCTCTCAGTGTATTATGTAAAAAAAAAGACTAATAAGTATTTCAAATTCTGTTTTTTCATTTGATATTTTTTCTTTTTTTTTCTTTTCTTTTTTTACGATGAAAAATTCAAATCAAATGTCTCACTCTCAAATAAAATTACGTTATTAAACTTAAGTTTTACTTTTAGCAATTTCTTTTAACAATTCAAAACATTACGTTAAAATCTGACAAAAGTAACATTTAATTATTTTTTGTTCCATAAAGTCGGACAAAACTAGGTTGGAGGAGAAAACACTTAGCCTACTGACATGCACCGTGTTGTAAAGTCCAACAATTAAACAAGCAACATATGCAGTACATGGGACTGTAGATGAGGAACTTGCCTGAAATTCGAATTCCAAGTTAAAACCGGTCTTCATTGTTTGATGGAAACACTCTCTTCTTCCAGGAGGAACTATGACAGTTAGATCATGCATGATGCCTGAGGAAAGTTCCGCCACGATCAAAAATATGAAATATCCCAGAATTAATCGTAAATTCTCCATTTTGAGTAAGATTTTAGGCAGGAAACTGTCGGCCAATGGTCGCATTACACGATTTGTTTTTTAGTCTTGAATTCAGCCGTCCGGCAGTACATAAATAGATCGCCCTCGGTATCCTTACGTTTGTTATCACATTACATCTGGGTGAAATTGATAGCAATTCAAAAAACTGAACTTCATTGAATTTGAACTCATTGGTATGGTATCCTATACATTTCATTTGATTTCCTGCAAGACCGCTAGCCGAAATTCAAAAAAATATACAAATGAGCCTTGAGTATGTTTTAGCCTTTTTATTTTGTTTGAAAAATAAAATATGACAAAATGGGGGGGGGGGGGGGTGGTAGCTTATTGGTAATTTTGCCTCAATACCCTTTTTAGTAGTTCTTGGACAGTGGTAATTACAACAATTATATTCCGTATTCGTGAATAGGCCTAAATAGATATGAAATAAGAAATTAATTCATAAATGAATAATAATTATAGTATTATACAATTAATAATAATAGGCTAATATTAATAGTAATAATAATGATAACAATAATAATACATGTATGCCTATAGTAATAATAACACTAATAATAATCGTGAAAATAATTATAATGAAAAATAACAATTAGGAGATGAAGAAGAAACATCTGAGGAAGAGGTAGAAGAACACAACGAAGAAGAAGAACACAACGAAGAAGAAGAAGAAGAAGAAGAAGAAGAAGAAGAAGAAGAAGAAGAAGAAGAGGAAGAAGAAGAAGATAAAGATGAAAGAAGAAGAAGAAGAAGAAGAAAGAAGAAGAAGAAGAAGAAGAAGAAGATAAAGATGAAAGAAGAAGAAGAAGAAGAAGAAGAAAGAAGAAGAAGGAAAAAAAGATGAAGAAGATAAAGATGAAGAAGAAGATGAAGAAGATAAAGATGAAAGAAGAAGAAGAAGAAGAAGGAAAAAAAGAAGAAGAAGGAGAAGATGATGAAGTAGAAAAAAAAGCAGAAGAAGAAGAAGAAGAAGAAGGAGAAGAAGGGAAAAAAAGGAAGAAAGAAGAAGAAGAAAGAAGAAGAAGAAGAAGATAAAGAAGAGGAGGACGATGAAGAAGAAGATAAAGATGAAAGAAGAAGATGAAGAAGAAGAAGATGAAGAAGATAAAGATGAAAGACGACGATGAAGAAGAAAGAAGAAGAAGGAAAAAAGAAGAAGAAGGAGAAGATGATGAAGGAGAAAAAAAAAAGAAGAAGAAGAAGAAGAAGAAGAAGAAGAAGAAGAAGAAGAAGAAGAAGATAAAGAAGAAAAAGATGAAGAAGTAGAAGAAGAAGAGGATCAAGGAGAAGCAAAAGGATCTTTTCCAAAAATACTCACGGAATTACATAGGCAGCATACAATATTGGTTAACCTTAATCACCCTCTGTCTGCGAGTTTCCAATAATAATTAGAGCGGGGGGCGTATACATTGTAGTATTTTGTTAATTGCTTATGGAATTTTAATTTTCCTTCCACTTTGTCGTTTAGTAAGGCCCCATAATTATATCGATCGGATGATTTATTAATATAGAAAATTACAAACCACAAAGGAATAAAATGCATCTCGAAATATGTCTCAACATCTGAAGACGGATTTCGTATATTATGTGTATTTACCAACAATCGGAATAATGGTAATAATAATATAAAACATACAACTAATGATAATAATAATATTAATAATAATAATAATAATAATAATAATAATAACAATAATTATAATAATAATGCTAACAATTCAATCATAATCATAATCATAATCATAATAATAATAATAATAATAATAACAATAATGAAAATAACAATAATAAGGAGATGTAGTAGAAAAATCTGAAGAAGTAGAAGAAGTATAGGCCCTTTAGATGAAGAATAAGAAGATGAGGAAGAAGAAGAAGAAGAAGAAGAAGAAGAAGAAGAAGAAGAAGAAGAAGAAGAAAGAAGAAGAAGAAGAAGAAGAAGAAGAAGAAGAAGAAAAGAAAAAGAAGATGAAGACGAAGACGAAGATGAAGAAGAAGAAAAAGAAGAAGAAAAAGAAAAAGAAAAAGAAGATGAAGATGAAAAAGAAGAAGAAGAAGAGGAAGATGAAGAAGAAGAAAAGAAAGAAGAAGACCAAAAGAAGAAGAAGAAAAAGAAGAAGAAGATGAAGTAGAAGATGAAGAAGTAGAAAAAGAAGAAGAAGAAGAAGAAGAAGAAGAAGAAGAAAAGAAGAAGAAGAAAAAAAAAGAAGAAGAAGGAGAACATGATGAAGAAGAAAAAAAGAAGAAGAAGAAGAAGAAGAAGAAGAAAGAAGAAGAAAAAAAGAAGAAGAAGAAGAAGAAGAAGAAGAAGAAAGAAGAAGAAGAAGAAGAAGAAGAAGAAGAGAGAAGAAGAAGAAAAAAAGAAGAAGAAGAAGGAGAACATGTTGAAGAAGGAGAAGATGATGAAGAAGAAAAAGAAGAAGAAGAAGAAGAAGAAATAGAAGAAATAGAAGAAGAGGAGGATCAAGGAGAAGCAAAAGGATCTTTTCCAAAAATACTCACGGAATTACAAAGGCAGCATACAATCATTGGTTAACCTTAATCATGATCACCCTCAGTCTGGCAAAGCGGCTTTACTGTATAAGCTGCTGAAAGTTTCCAATAATATCAAGAGTAGGGGACATACATGTACATTGTAGTTTTCTATTAATTGCTTTTTGAAAATCAATTTTCCTTCCACGTTACCAATCAATTAGGCCACATCATTTTTGTTTGTGTCGATCGGATAATTTATAAATATAGAAAATTACAAACCACAAACGCATTTCGAAAAGTGTCTCAACAATAATGAAGACGGATTTGTATGTATGTGTACCAACAATTATTGAATAATAGTAATAATAATATTAATAATTTAAATAATAATAATGATAAAAATAATAATAATGAAAACAACAAGGAGATGAAATAGAAAAAGAAGAAGAAGAAAACGAAGAAAGAAGAAGAAGAAGAAGAAGAAGAAAGAAGAAGAACGAAAAAAAGAAGAAGAAGGAGATGAAGAAGAAAAAGAAGAAGAAGATTAGAAGAAGAGGAAGAAGAAGAAGATTAGAAGAAGAGGACGAAGAAGAAGAAGCAAAAGGATCTTTTCCAAAAATACTCACGGAATTACAAAGGCAGCATACTGGTTAACCTTAATCACCCTCAGTCTGGCAATGCGGCTTTTCTGTATAAGTTGCTGAAAGTTTCAATAATATCAAGAGTAGGGGACGTGCATTGTAGCATTTTGTTAATTGCTTTTAGAAAATCAATTTTCCTTCAACTTTACCAATCAATTAGGCCACATTATATCGATCGGATAATTTTTAAATATAGAAAATTACAAACCACAAACGCATTTCGAAAAGTGTCTCAACATTTGAAGACGGATTTGTATATGTGAATGTATACCACTGACAATTGGAATAATGTCTTCCTCTTTTTAACTTATGTTTTGTGATTTTCTAGTTTCAATTGACAATAAAAAGTCAGTTTGCGATCGACTCATTTTATTGTCAAACCTTATTGGTTTTTCAGTACGGATGCACCGTTCTCCATTTGTAACGTACAGTCTATCTGATTTTGAATGGTAGCCTATTACGGCAATGTATTATGTGGTCATGATATTGTTATCTGTTACAATATTCCATATTTTATGTTTGTATGTAATTATTGTCGTGATAACGGAAATAAATGAATGTCAATTCAATTCGATTCAATTCAATGGGAATACGCAATTCGACTTTGTTCATATAGTACAGTGAAATTATTGTCATGTTGAATAACTATGTCGATACTGGAAAAGATGAAACCAGCGACGGGGAGAGGGGATGATAGATAGAGAGAGAGAGAGAGAGAGAGAGAGAGAGAGAGAGAGAGAGAATAATTCTTGTTATTTTGAATATGCATGTTGATAGTTTAGAAAGAGAGAGAGTGATAGGGAGTAGTGATAGAGAAACAGACATACTGACAAAGAGAGAGAGAGAGGGAAAGAGAGAGAAAGAGAGAGGGGGGAGAGAGAGAGAGGGGGGGGGGTGAGGTTAGGCTTGATCGAGAGTGACTCGGAGTTTAGAAAGTCAATATAATATATTTATATATCCGGTAATATCTGCCAATGTCGAAATATACACTAGATGTGATTTGTGCTGATGGATGGTAATTTCAAGTCGGAGTGATAATTTTTTTTAGAGCAGCTCAGATTCGAATGACACTGAGACTATATATAAAATCTTATTCATGGTATATTATTGCACAAATAATTATCATGATTATGCAATGTGTATAAGTAATAAACAACAATCGTGTAGGCCTACGAGAGAATAATTTAGATGGTCGTATTCATATTGAGTTTTTCCTTCTTCAAATTACACAAAGGCGTATAATAGACATTGCATATAAAAGACAGTAGTGTCTAAATGAATATGCACACATCTCTGTTTAAAGGATTTTAAAGATGGTTTTAAAGAAATGTTTGAATTTGGTGGTAATTCATTTAAATCAGAATAAAACATCTTCCATAACTAGCGAAGTTCTTGGCCCATTCATTTACTGGCGGGTGTGGATGGATTGGGTTGGTGAGGGGTACGCGACTAGACTCGCGATTGGAAAAAAAAGGCACAATATAACATGTTCCTACGATTTCGGGTCTGATATATTCTTAAATAAACTTATTTTACACAGAACTGGGCAAGGCTCCATGCAAGATAAGCAAATCTTGATATATTGTGAGCCTTGACAATTTAGTACAAGCAATTTAAAAAATGTAATATTTATTTAGGGGGTTCCTGGTGATGCAAAAGTACAGCAAATAGAAGAGAAGAATGATAGAATAGATACATTCTGAGAATATTACAGGCTCCTGGCCAATTACGACTATCTTAATCACGGCACTGTTTTTTGCATCCAGTTTAAGCGCTTCTCTAAGACGATTAAAATGCCGTTAGATGTATCTCCTATTGGTAATTACTCGCGGCATTGAAATCATCGATAGTTTATCCCACCACAAACGGTAACTCCGCGTCCAAAAATAGAATATCGTTGGATGTATGCGGCTTGGACGTTATATAGAGCAACCGGTACATATATATTAATTTGCATTAGGAAGAATGGCATCATAGGTTTCGAACCATTTTCGAAAGTTATGAAATGATCTTTATATAAATTTGGCAGGCGCCCCCCCCCCCCCCGTATTACACACGGATTCCTTTACACATTAGGCTGTTGGATTTGTGGATTTGTATCAATAAACTTGAATTTGAATTTGAATTTGAATATGAAATCATCAGCGGATTTAGAAGGGCTGGGGAGGGGGCATAACCGGATGGTATTCGGTTTTAATTTAAACTTTTATGACCCGAGGTATAGAGCTTTTTTAGAGCATATGCCCCCCCCCCCTCAAAAAACATAAACAAAAATCCTTTAGAGAAACATTGCCCTTCTAGACTGAAAACTACTCCCATTTGTGAGTTGACCTCATTCCAAATGAAGCTATTCAATAATAATGATAAATATAATTTCCAAATGATTGGATCTTAGTACTTTTCATGACCCTCGTCCACTTCACGCGTCCTGTTCTATTAAACTGTCTTGTTCTCAGTAACAAGTTCCGATAATTGTTATAAGCTACTGAAATTCTTGCATTTGATTGGCTGTTACCACATTTTGTCACACATCTGTGGCAATTGTTATTGATAGAAAGTTTATGAAACAGGGCCAAGCAGGTTTATCATTTACGTCAAATAATTATGTCAAAAGCAAGTGCCTATTTTCGTTGTTGTTGTTTTGTTTTTAGTCGTCAGAAAAAGAAGACTGCAGTCGGCGTACGTCCATACTGCATTTCCCGGAACACTGTTAATTGAAGTCAATCGTTTCATTATTTATTCAATAAGCAAGCTAGGGGAAACGGGGAAACTGAGTAAAAAGGGAAATTTGTCCAAATCTAAGTGGCATTTCCAAAACAAATATAAGTCAACGAAAGTATATTATTATTGCGTGACTGCACAAGAAGTAGGTGCAAACAGATCAAACCGAAAGTGAGAGTTAACTTTCAAAGCCTGGCCAATAATAATGAGTACTATGACGTCATCAATGGCCGGTATTGGAATTGCACCAGTAATAGAAACTCATGCATGGACGAGAAGGAATTTTACTATCGAAAACAAATGATTACGATTTCAAAGGAAATGGTCTATAAGGCAATTAACCTAATTATTATTCAGTAGATACAAAAGCCTCACACAGGTCCGGTTGGGGGGGGGGGGGACGGCTTCGCATCTTCCCGTATTAAAGAAAGCGTATTTTTATTTTGTTTGTTTGTACTTAGCCTTTCATACTACCATCAATAAACAGAGGCGTGTCACGGGTAACATACATCGTGTTGTATATGAGAGCGATATTCTATGTACTTTATCGACTCAATATTTTATTTTTGTTTTATTAATCGAGGATCCTATTTAAAGAACACATTTTCTTATATATTACAAACATTGTGCAATTAGTCCCTAGACTATTACTATGTATTTTTGAAAAACCATATTCAATTCAATTCAATTTAAATTAGATTTCATTCAATCTCGTCGAAAAGAGTCCAAAAACTAAAAATGCGACTTTACACCATTGCATACAATTATATTAAAAAAATATATAAAGAAAAACATAGAAAATGGGGAAATGTATGAAAGTAAATAAATGTTTACATCAAAACACATTGAATTGAATTGACAAAAATGAATCTATACAGATATCAGAACAACTCAAAATTGATATCGTGATGCAGGGCTTGTCCTTCCGTACACATTCACGTATTTGGTTCATGTTTCCCATATCTTGGTTTGTGTGAGAATGACAAAACCATCACATAGACCAATTACAGGACAAATTTAATGTATGTTTGGTCAAGTACCGTGTGATTAAAAAAAAAGTTTACACCTAGAAAATTGCTGACTATTTTAAATATCATCTATGAACAGTCAATTATTATACATTTACTGTTCATAGTTGTTTTTTTAAATAGTTTCTAGGTGTAAACTTTTTTTGACTCACACTGTATATCTCAAATTTCTATTGTAAATTGATATGTCCGTCTATGTAATATTTATTAGTGGGACGAATTCGCCTATACCTAAATGTTTGAAACTCCTTCTGAACATATTATGCAATCTACTATTCATTAAATGAAACATAAACATAAACATTGGTTTATCTTCTTTTAGAAATTACATAATGATGAGTATTTTTTTCACGATTGTTATTTTTATCACATCTTTCCATTAAGCTAACAGGACGAGTTTTGTTTTTAACGTAGGCCTACCTTTTTTCTTTTTTTTTCTTCACATGGGTCTCATAAACAAACAACGTGGGGGGAATGGGTGGACATTCCATTGTAAATATGTAACAGAAGTTTTCAATGAACATTAATTAAGAAATGAGTGCTTGTATCTATTTTGGGCCTGTGATACTAACTTGTAGCCGGAATGACACAAGTCTTGTGGTTAAGACGAATCAGATTTGTTGTTGTATATGGGAGGAAATTAGGGTCTTGTTTCTGCTAGTAATCATTAAATTCTTTTGTACAATATTCTCATTAATTATTGTGCCGTAATGCTCCCTGGTGTAAGCCGGAAGCGGCGGATCGGGGGGGGGGCACATTGCCCCACTTTTTCAAATACCCCTAAAGTGCCCTCTTTTACATAGGAAAGGTGCCCTTTTTACTTCAGGTAAGTGCCCCCTTTTATAAAAGTGCATTTTAACTCCTATGATAAGTGCCCCCTTCACCGATTGCACCTATTCAAATCTGAGAGATGCCCATTTTACTTGAACAAGTGCCCTTTTCTTACGTCCCCTTCTGATAAGTGCTCCTTTTTATCTTCGATTTTGACAAGTGCCCCTTTTTCCTTCTGATGATAAGTGCCCCGTTTCCTTCTGATAAATGCCTCCTTTTCTTTTTTGATAACAGCCACCTCCCTTTCACATAAATGCCCCTTCTCACATGTTTGGTAAATGCCTCTATTAAAATCTTATATGTGCCCCTGTTCTTTCGAAAAGTGCCCATTTTCCTTTGTAATAAGTGCCCCTTTTATTTTGACACGTCCCCTATTCTTTCTAATTAGTGCTAATTCCCTTCTAATAATTCCCCCTTTTTCTTAGTAATAAATTTTTCTTTTCCGTTCTCATAAGTGCCTATTTTCATATCTGGTGAGTGTCCCTCATCAAATGCGAGTAGTGCCCCATTTTCACCTCGGATGATTCTGATTTTTACTTTGACACGTGCTCCTTTTCTTTCTTAATAAGTGCCCTTTTAACGTTGTGCTCCATAAAATGTGCTCCTAATTCAAACGACTAAAAGCAACTTTTCTTCATGTCACCCAAACCGTTTCTTATTAAAGAATTTTTCAGTCTTTCATGATCAGGATTGTTTTTTGTACTCTTTACAGGATGCAATTTTTTTTAAACTGGGACCTCACATATCTTAAATGTTTTGCTCGCTCGCTGCTCGCACATGACTATTCAGACCATCACAAAGTATGATACTTTTAATTAGTAGTATCTTGGATCATGTAAAGAGAGGAAAACAGTGCCTAGCAATGTCTACAAATTGTTTATTTTCGCTTTGAGGTTTCCCTTTGTAGTTGCCCCTTTTTTATTTTACGGACAGTGCCCTTTTTGTAGGTGCCCCCCACTTTGAAAGATGCTCCGCCACCCCTGATGTAAGCTGTTTTTCAGATAACATATTTTGGATGGAAATAATAGTCAAGTACCAATCACCAAAACATGTTGTGCTCTTGATGTAAAAGATTCCATTTGTCTATAAAAATATGAGCTTCAAATATCACTTCTATACAAAGAGAAAAATGTATTTTAAATAAATACGTGTGTGTATAAATGTTCATGATCATCCCAACTAAGAATTCTAAACGCTGTAGAAATAAAAACAATCACATAAAACATGCATTGCAAGTACACGACATTCTTGAGCACTTAAAAGAGACGAACACGAATTTTTTTGACAAATTTGAATTTAAAAAAAGAGTTCATAACCATAAAACAAGTGACGTTCTGGAACCGCAGCGTTAAGCACGAACCCCCCCCCCCCCCCCCCACTCCCTACCTCCAACAGAAAAAACAACAAACTGATTTCCTGTCAAACGATAGGAAATCCTTGAGTGCCCTTTCCCTCAACAGAGTCGACCAAAAAACGACGCCCCTCGCATTCCCTTTTTGGATTGTTTGGTACCTTTTCTTTTCTTTATTATTTCATGGACATAAATAAACTTTATACTCCCACGGGTGAATAGCATTCATTCCGTTTTCAGTTTGTCCACGTTTTTTTTTCTTCACTATAAACACATTTTCTGAAAGGATTAACAGAAACCAATGGCGTAGCTGCTGTATCGGGTCACTAGGATAGCTGCCCTCCCAAAAAGATTGAATTAAGGGAGAGAAAGAACTGGGGTTAGAGATAGAGAGAGGGGGAAGGATTGAGAGAGAGGGGAGGAGTGAGAGAAAGAGAGGGAGAGAGAGAGAGAGAGAGAGAGAGAGAGAGAGAGAAGGGAAGGGATAAGGGTACTAGAGAGTAGAGAGGCATACGAGAGGTAGCCGTAATAAGAGAGAGGAGGAGGGGGAGGAGGGGAGAAGTGGAGAGGGAGCAAGAGGGACAGAGAGAGAGGCAGACAGGCAGCCATAGAATCGGAGAAATAAAATGGAGATTGGAAAGGATTTTGTGAAGAAGATTATATTTATACCACCTCGTTCACATGCACCAATGTTAATGCTTTAGTATCGGACGTTTTGCTCTCAGTAAGACCTGCTACCCCCCCTTTTTTTTTTCCCTTTCCTTTTACACATCCATGCTACTCCGCTGATGAGTTAGATAATAATAAGTATCCCATCGGTTTCGCTTTTTGTAATATAACTTCCCGTAGTGAATTAATTCGAACAAATATTACAACGCAATAAACCCTATCACCTCACTTTCGTTTGATAGAACGCGAAGACGGAAATGTATGTGAATGAAAACAAACCGACAAATGAATCCTAAAACAACATACAGGGGCGGGTCCTACGTAGATTTTAGAAAATGAAAGAAGTGGTGGCACAATAATTGTTTTCCAGTTTGCTGAAAAGAAGAAGCAAGAGCAAAAAAAGCAGAAGAAGTAGAAGAAGAAGAAGAAGAAGAGGAAGAAGAAAAGGAGGGGGAAAAGTAAGAAAAAAAGAAGAAAAAAAGAAGTACAATAATAATAAGAAGAATTTAAAAAAAAGAAGGATAAGAAGAAGAAGAAGAAGAAGAAGGAGAAAAGGAGGGGAAAAGAAAGAAAAAAGAAGAAAAAAAGAAGTACAATAATAATAATGAGAATTTTTAAAAAAAAGTAGAAGAAGAAGAAGAAGAAGAGGAAGAAGAAAAGGAGGGGGAAAAGAAAGAAAAAAGAAGAAAAAAAGGAGTACAATAATAATAAGAAGAATTTTAAAAAATAAGGATAAGAAGAAGAAGAAGAAGAAGAAGAAGAAGAAAAGGAGGGGGAAAAGGAGAGAAAAAAGAAGAAAAAGAAGAAGTACAATAATAAGGAGAAGAATTTAAAAAAAGAAGGATAAGAAGAAGAAGAAGAAGAAGAAGAAGAAGAAGAAGAAGAAGAAAAAGGGGAAAAGGAGAAGAAAAAAAGGAGAAAAAAAGAAGAAGTACAATAATAAGGAGAAGAATTTAAAAAAAAAGAAGGATAAGAAGAAGAAGAAGAAGAAGAAGAAGAAGAAAAAAGAAGAAGAAGAAGAAGAAGAAGAAGAAGAAGAAGAAGAAGAAGAAAAAGAAGAGAAAGAAGAAGCAGAAGTAGGAGAGGGAGAATAATAAGAAGAAGAAGTAGAAGAAGAAGAAGGATAAGAAGAAGAAGAAGAAGAAAAAGAGAAAGAAGAAGCAGACGTAGGAGAGGAAGAATAAGAAGAAGAAGAAGAAAAAGAAAAGAAGAAGAAGAAGAAAAGAAATTTTCCCAACCGCTTTTTCATGAAAATAAGACATAAGACAGGCTTTTAAAAATCTGTCTACACTTAAATGTCTGAAATGGTATAGAGAGCAAATTCAGTGCTTTGTGAAGATTTACATTCATCCAAAATGTAATATAATTGTTATAATATAGTTGGAAGAATTAAGGAATCGATCAGATCAGTTTTTCCAATTTGTTTATAATTAATAATGGTCTGTTTTCACTCAAACTTTCAGATTATCTTTGATTGTACATCTAGCATTGAAGTCACTACCTTAGCACCATTTTCTCTCATCTCAACAATGTTATCAAGTCCCTATGAGAACTTCGATGATGCAATACTTCTATTTTAATTGGATCAGTGTAGACGGAATCCAAAGTCACTTTTACAAATCAAACTTTCTATATCCGCGTTCATTTACGCTGTACCCGGATTTATTTTTAGATCTCCAAATGAAAAGCGCGCTTGGAAAACTTCATAGGTTCATTCCCCCCAATAAGTTAAGGAGTGGGGGAATTTGATCATCCTTTTTCCCTCCACGACAGGACCGTTTAATGGGATGCTTAATTAAAACCAGAAATTAATTGAGAGTGAGTTTGCTATAAAATTGAATACTGCCAGTTTTTGATTCATTATTCATTTTGACATCTACTTTGATTGATTGATTGCTTGCTCTGAGCTTTCAAACAAACCTAGGCGTTCTTGGAATATTTTTGTGTGATAATTTTGTTGGAAACTTCCATAAAAGGTCCTTCAAACGAGCACTAGTTTCTTCCTTTCTCTAAATAATTTACAGTAATTTACAACAGAAGAAAACATGCTTTCTTTTACAGGACTGGTGAGTTTCTTTGTTTTGTTTTTGTTTTTGTTTTCTTTTCTTCTTCAAAACATACCTATTGGAACCAATGGTATTTCTATCATTTAATTTACTTCAAAGCTATTAAAATTTTGTAATTGGTTTACTGCGCGTTTTTTTTTTTTACTTGCTCCGTGATCAATTAAAAATTAATTGAAAGATTTTTTTTAATTCTCTTTGGGAGCGCTATGACGCGTTTTAAATGAGCTTTACCTACAATGAGGCTTTTAGGAATATACCGGGCTAAATAAATATCAGCCTCTGGTATCTTCGTGTGATATTAAAATAACACGTTAATCATTATATCGGCTAATTATATCAGTAAAGATTGAGATTGACTAACGTCATTTGAAAAGCAAATGACTAGAATAAAGATAAATCTGACAAAAAAATGAAAATAAGATCAATTGGTTTAAATTTAAAAAAATAATAATCTGGATTTATAAAGCACTTAATACGGAATACCGTCTTTGAGCGCTTTAAAGATATTATTACCCCGGACATTGGAATCATTCACGCACAATTTGCACCATCTCCACTCCCTGGGGAGTATTCCTACCATAATGGTCAACGTGAGGGCATAGGCAGTTATTAACACAAATGCTTTTGTTATCTACCGAGTCCTCATTTCTCTCTTGGGTATTGAGTGGCAAATGTGGATTAATGCCTTGCCAAAGAACATTAGTGCCATGTCGGGGATAGAACCACGGCCTTTGAATTTCAGGTCAAGTGCTGAATAAAGATATCAAAGAAATTTGATATAAATCGGACAATTAAGAATAAGTTACAAATGTTTTAAATATTGCTCTTTTGATATGAGTTTGACATGTGGGTCATGATAAGATTTCTTATCTAGATTAAATCATCCATTCGTGTTATTAACAAATTGCAATCCAATGCCCTTTTTTTGATATCCCAATTAGTTTGATTGAGCAAATTAACTTTCACGGTCATGTGTGTAGATATATACCGTGTACATTTATATAATAAATAATATTATATTAAAACTGGTGATCTGTCTATTTCGGGATACCATTTCAATGTAAATTATATATTGTTATTATAAAATTCATGTATTATGTACATGTATTTTGTAAAGTATTAATATCTGCCACATGACATAAATCATAATCTATCTGCAAAATAACATTTCTTCTGTGAATGAATTCAATCTCATCCTCTTCTTGTTTTAAGTAAGAAATTGATATAACCTATTACTCAAATTCAAAATGATAAAATGAAGTATTAAGGAATAAAAAGAGGTACCATTGTTCATTTTCATTTATGTAGACAACAGTTTGTACCTGCAATTATTTCTTTGAGAAATCGGAATATATAAAGATTTTCTGTAACATTACAATACCCAACCTCCAGAAGAAAAGTGATGATAACACATTTTTCATTTTCGATTTTAATCTGAAGAACGCCGCCATCTTAGCGCTGATGGTGATCCTAGCTACACTGATGACGTCAAACCCTTCCGGGCATGTGATTGGCCGGAATAAAGCACCGCGGAAAGAAAGCGAGAATGTGTTGACTAGATTAAGAAACGGTGAGAATTTGAACGAATGTCTTAGTAAATAACTACCTTGTATGAATGTGTGAAGAAGAGAAGTGTGTGAATAAATTAATGTGTGAATAAATGAATAAATGTGTGAATAAATGAGCATAAAATATTAAAACGACCAATGATTTCGTGAGAGCCAAACTAAACCTTATGGGGGCAAAGAATGGATTTCTTTAAGGTATAATATTTGCCGCTATACTATTTCATGCCTTATTCTCTCAAGTTTCCATATGACTGTAAGTCGTTCTGTAATAGCTATAACACCAAGTTTGGTAGAATTGTCATTAATAAATTAACTTCCAAAGTCACCCGCAGCAAAACTCGTGGCCCACTTAAAACTAAGACTGCATTCGAGAAATAAAAAAACGCTCGTTTAAGGTTCGGGTAGAGAATATATGGGCCGGGGGTACTTTATATTAAATAGATTAAATTTGAAATGTGATTCTTTTTTCAAAGAAATGACTTATGATGGCTGTGCATTAAACCCATTTAGAAGTGTACAGGTTAATGTTATTGCTTCTCTATTGAAATATTTTTTTTTAATTGTGAATTTTACATCAGAAGCGCAATTTGATTTATTTTACATTGCCAACCACTTAAATTGTAATCCCTATCGCACTTTAAAATGCTCAAGGGTTACAGTTTTACAATACTTGTTTAGGAGTAAACTTTTTTGAAATACCCCTTTAAGGTGTGAATTTGGAATTAGAAACACGCGAAATCCTCATTTGGGTGTATTTTGGTTTCAGAGGAAATCCTCGTTTAGGGTGTGTCTGGAAAACTTGTTGCCACGCATGCTTACAGCATTTCTACATGACTGAAACCCCCGGAATCCGACTATACAGCTGAGGTTTTCGTTAGGGCCTTAGTCGGGGATAGGCCTACGTTCTAATACCACCGAATAATGTCAACGTCGCCATAAAACCCACTATCGTATGCTACCATTATTGCTAAATCTTCATGTACATCGAATTGTTTCTTTAACTATCTTCATTTTAAAATTGTAGTGCGAGCTGTCGACAGTCGCAGCTATGACTACGTCACCGAGGTCTACAGTAGCGATGACAGCATGGGTGGGTCCGGAAGCCTTTGGGATCCAATAGTCGAAGCGCCATCATGCGTCGAGCCGTCAATCGACGACCTCCGGCGGTGCGTCAACACTGTGCCCAGCGACGAGGTCATCGGACTTGAATCGACTCTCGAGCACGACTTGGTCCACCGGTTCAACTTCTCGATCTACGCGACGGAACCGACATCTACTCCGGTATCGGTTGACTTAGCAGAGGGACAGCACGCCCTCAACGAGAGAACCCTTTGCCCATGGAAGTACAAGACAAACTCGGACATCAATAGGTAGACTCGATTTATTTATTTATTGTTTAAAGCCCCATTGCACTATACTTGTAGCCGCTTGCTCCCTCTATATATCAAACAATGCCTAAGCGGTGCCCGTTGGTCCCCCATGATCCTCTTTTTCTTATGTTAGTTGACAGCTGATAATTTGATGAGATATTCCACCTGTCAAGTTTCTGGGAGGTCTAATCCCTCTTGGCCAAACTATGACAGACGGGCTTTCATGCCATATAAACGCTTCAAAGTTCAAAGTTCATTTTAGTCAATACTTTCTTTTAAAATAAACAAAAGTAAACAACATATAAAACTTACAAAATGATATCAATATATTACAAGGAAATAACATAAACTGAGATTTCTAATAATTCCATGTTTTTTTCTTTCTAGATACCCCGTTGACATCCAGTATGCGCAGTGTCAATGCCATAACTGTATTGATCCCGATATCCACGCATTATCGATCACGAACCTATGTCGTCCGGTCGTTTCTTGGAAAGTTGTACTAACGCGGGGGGCTTGCGTTAACGGAACATACCAGTGAGTTTGTTGGTTTGAATCTTATTTCTCCAATCAATTACGTAATTACAAAATAATAGAAAACTACTGGAAAAAATATCGAAACAAATTTTCAGAAGATAATACATTACTTTTAATCGCATAAAGTGTGTGTGTGGGGGGGGGGGGGGGCGGGGTTATCCCGCTGGTTTTTCCGCGTCATAATTATCTGAACGAGCCTTTACCATAAAGAAATCACTTAAGATTTGAAAGAAAGTCTTCCTACTGGGAACCCACTCATTTCACCTGGGTACAGAGTGGCAAACGTAGATTAATGTCCTGCCGTAGCAGAAAAAAGGTGTTTTATAGCATTAAAAACTGAGAAATGTCAGCCAAAGAGGGAGTAAAAAAAAAAAATCCGACCGACCGAACCATGTTTTGGCATCTAAAGGGCGATAAAACATCTTTTTGTTAAAGGCCTAATAGCAATACACCGCTTAGAAACATTTAGTTTTATAAAAATGTTACTACTATTATTGTTATTATGATTATTACTATTTTTATGATTATTATCATTAATATCATTATTGCAATGTAATAATCATCAGCATTATTATTACTAAAACAAAATTTAATCGTGTTTTTAAAATCATTTTGTCTTAATTTTGCAGGTACATTGAAGAGAACATCCCCGTCCCAGTGGCCTGTGTGTGTGACAGACGCAACCACTCAGCATGATAATGGATCGACACTCGAATTATGAAATGGTTTGAAGTTTACTTGTAAATAGTCTTTAACTTATTTATGTATTTAAGATCAAAAGTACTGCTAAATGACGATACCTTGTTGAAAAAAGCTATTTATTGTATACTTTTCCAACCTTTAACTTATTTGTTTATGTATCTAGAGTATCAAAAGTACTTAACGACGATACCTTTCAATAATTGTTGGAAAAAATATTTATTATAGTTGTGTCAACCTTAACTTATTTTTTAATGTGTCTGTGATGAAACTAACTATTTGATGACGATACCTTTCAATATTGTTGGAAAAAAGCTATTTATTGTAGCTTTTTGTAACCTTTAACTTTTGTATTTATGTATCTATGATCAAAAGTACTATTTAATGACGATGCCTTTCAATTATTGGGAAAAGCTATTATATATTTCAGTTTATGTTTCGCACTATAAATGTGCATATCGATATCTTCATTTTCCTTCATTCCCACTATGTGTTGTCTATTTATCGTGATATAGTTGTCAGTACCTTGATCATTATGATGTTGATATAACTAAGTAAGTTGTAAAGTATATTTTAATGATTAATTGATTATACTCTATTGTCTTCGATTCTTCCCTCTTAGTAAATTCTTCACTTTCCTCAATTCCCATATGCTTTTTCTCCGTCAAGCAACGTTTTTCTACCCCTTTCTACCATATGTTATTACTTCCCCTTTCAAGTTCAATGATTAACTGATTATACTCCATCTATACATGTTTGTCTATCAATCTTCCCTCTCATACAACATTTAATCCTTCGTTTTCCTAAATTCTCATATTCCTTTTCTCCGTCCAACAACGTTTTCCAACCCCTCTCTACAATAGCAATGCCTTCGCCTTCAATTCTATAAGTATACCATACACCAAGTAATTAAACAGCTGATAGTTAGATAGTTGATTATCTTGCTTCTAACGAGCATAATGATTGTGACATAACTGACACTGCCCTCTATCGACTCGAAATATAATCAGTACCTGCTCATGGAACTTACGTATAACTGTCATAAAAATGAGAACCACCTTGAATTTCGCACAAAAAATTGTAGGATAAAGTTTAATGAGCGATGTTAAAGAAAAGAATAACAAAAGAAAAGGAAGAAGAATTAGCAGAAAAGAGTAAAGAAGAACGGAGAAGAAGAAAAACAAAAGTGAACATAATTTGATGGTAGCTAAAGAAGGAGGTAACCAAATAAACAGAGTACTAGTTGCGGGGTAAAAGACAAAGCGGTGTTGGCAAATTTATTTGAGATCATACCGATTCAACTGAAAAAATGGAAACAGTACTAAGAATGTAAATTGATGCTTAAAACTTCCATAAAACTGTGGCCCAGGTCGAAAAAGACAGTTGAAACCAGCCGGTATACCGCACTTTGTCTGTTTACAACTATTCTCTTTCTGTTTATATTTGATACCGACTAATTCATTATTCATGTATTTAAATTGTTAAATTATCATGTTTTGTCATGTGAGTTATAAGTATCGTGCTATGCACGCGAACCAGGAGATGCAGTATCATCATCTCATTCTAAATCTCATATGTACTCTGTATCAGAGATAAATAAAGTATCCAGTTGTCATGGTTACAAAGTATAACTTAATAATACAGTTTTTGTGTCGTTTTATACTTTAGCGCTTTGTAATAGTGGCATAAACTCTGAATATTGGATTTTTATATTGATAACCTAACGTCTATGGTGATGTTGATGATGGAGATTCTGATATGGTAATATGGTGATGGGTGATCAATGATGAAGATCGATGACGACAGTAATTGTACGTCATAAACATGTGATGAGAGAGGAGAAGAGATGGAGAGAGACAGAAAGAGAGAGAAGGATTAAAATTGAGAGAGATAGAAAGAGAGAGAACGATTGAAATTGAGAAAGCGAGAGAGAGACAGAGCAGAGAGAGAGAGAGAAGGGGACAGAGAAGAGAAAGAGAGGGAGAGATCGAGAAAGAAAGACAGAGCAGGGAGAAAGAGGGTAGATTGAGGAGATGAGAGAGAGAGAGAGAGAGAGAGATATATAGCACCATTGCAATCGTGAATACTGCACCAATACCACCAAATATTGCTATTGTTGCTAACATCTTCACCACGACTACAATCATCTACATTACACCCAAGACTACAACCATCTTCATCATCATCACCACTACAATCATTACCATCTCCATCAACACCACCATCGCTACAATCATCTTCATCATTACCACCATCAACATCATCACAACCATAATCATCAACATCTCCATCAACATCATCACCACCATCACTACAATCATCATCATCACCACCATCAACATCTTCATCAACATCACCACCATAATCATCAACATCTCCATCACCACCATCACTACAATCATCATCATCATCACCATCATCAACATCACCACCACCATAATCATCATCACCACTATAATCATCATAATCATCATCACCACCATAATCATCATCTTCATCATCACCACCATTATTCATCCCTCCCCTACCTCCCCTTTGAATAAATGTTATAATTTTGTAGCTCACAGAGTGCTTCTAAAAAATATTTAAAAACCAATAACACCACCAAAGCATGTGATAGATTATACATAATTATACTGCATTTAAACACAGGCGCGGATCCAGGATTTCTTAGGGGAGGGGGCACAATTTTTTTTTTTTTTTTTTTTTTGCTCCCAAAAATTCGCTCAGTGGGGGGGGGGGGGGGGGGGGGGGGGGGGGGGTAGTGAGCACATTTTTTTTTTTTGATCCTCAAAAAAAAATCAATTTGCACCCCCCCCCCCCCCCTTGAGCGCCAGAGGTGGGGGGGGGGGGCGGGGGCCCAACCCCCCAAAAAGGTAAAAATCATGTGATTTTACATGATTTTTTTTCTCAAGGGGGGGGGGGCCGGGCCCCCCGGCCCCCCCCCCCCCCCCCCCTGGATCCGCCACTGTTAAAACAACAACAACAACCAAAATCATATACCTTTGTGCAGTACCAAAACTGTTAATTATATTTATATTTCAAGTGGATGACAACAAATATTGACAGGTGACATTATATATATATATATATATATATATGTACATTTACAGTCAAACGTCTCCATGGTGGCCACCCGTCTATAGTGGTCATGTATTTAGTTTCCCTCAACAAAAAAATGTTTCAAAGAACCTTTCCACCTGTCTTTAGTGGTCATGTATTTAGTTTCCTCAACAAAGAAATGTTTTAAAGAACCTTTCCACCTGTCTTTAGTGGCCATGTATTTTGTCTCCCTCCTGGACGTGTTGTAGAACCTGTCTACAGAAGCCACTTTTTCTGTTTCCTTTGGATGACCTGAAAGCCCCACCGCACTAGTTCAGCCAGGAGGGATTAGACCTCTCTGCATGGTCACTGACAGGTGGTTATCTCATCAAATCAGCTCTCAATTAACATAAGAAAAAGAGGATCATGGGGGACCAATGGTCACCGCATAGGCATTGTTTGCTATATAGAGGGCGCAAGCAGCTATAAGTAGTGCAGTGGGGCTTTAACAGACAGGTTTATATGTTATTTTCTTTTCTCCAGTGAAGCCTTATTATAAACAACATCTATTATAACAATCTGTGTTGAATAATAATAACAAGGTAATTCTGCTGGCCCCAAGTATTCAATTTTTCTTTGTTTTCTCTTTCAAAAATCCTGATATAACAAAGTTTCAACATACCAAGCCAATTTCCTTGATAAAATAATAATATGTTCATTTATCTATCATTCTAACACAATGGGTTTCACGGTGCTGTACAAGGTATGAAGATGGGAAAATCAGTCAAATAAATACGTCTTCAAGTGCTTCTGAAAGGTGTCTAGTGTGGGTGCTGTGCAGATGTTCCAGGGCAGTTGATTCCAGAGGGAGGGGTGCACATGATTGAAAAAGCATCGTCATCTCACACTGTGGCTGGTCTACAGTACGCTATATATCGAGGTTCAACTGTATCTTGAAGTGTAAATTACTGAATGTCCCCCCCCCCAAAAAAAAAAATAAAAATAAATAAATAAATAAATAAATAAATAAATAAATAAATAAATAAATAAATAAATAAAAAATAAAAAAAAAAACCTAACAGAAAGACACCACTTGTGGCGCTTACATATATTGTACAGTGCAATCTCATTATAACATAACAAGGTCCTTGGGACCATGGAAATTACCTGTTATGTCAGGCTGAAAAAAAAAACCCATAAGAATATAAAGAGCCGGGACCAGCTAAATCACCTTGTTATAACAGATACCTTGTTATACCAGAGATCTCAATAATGAGGGCCCATCGCACATTAATATTTGCACACTCTGTTACGAGGGAATCTTGCAACAAATAAAAACAAAAAACAAAAATATTTGGACCAAAACAAATTGACCATGTTATATTGGAATCTTTGTTAAAATCAAGGTGGGATGGTGATGGAGAGGGAGGGGGCACAACTGCCCCAATGCCCCGATATTTCAAAATCCAGTTAGCATATCTTACATTTGCAACAAAAAGTGTATAACCCCTCAAACAAAAAAAATCTTCAGAATTGTGGCCCCCTCCCTCCTACAAAATCTTAACCTTTATCTTTATCAAAAACTTGTCTCTATCCCAGCCATTAGGGCCTTGGGTCTGGTAAAATTACCTTGTCTATACTTGGACCACAATACAATCAATAAACTGCTAACCTAAAAGTTAAAAGTGATGTCACAATGTAAGCTTAAATAAACAGCTTATATCCTAGTCATACTGCCAATCTGACTCCCAAAACTGGACTATGGAAACATGTAACCCCATGTTTGGTCTATAGTCTGTTTGGTCTCACTGGAGCAGTTGGGGTATTAATAAATACATTATTATTATACCCTTATCATCAAGGTTTTAAAACAATGAAAAAAGAAACATAACAAGTGAAAACAGGGATTCAATAGCAAATCTAAATTTCCATAACTATCGAATGAACTATAGACAATCCATATTTACATATTATCATCTGTACAGCCGTATACATGTATGACATAACAAGGCACACTTAACAGAGAAAGTTGAGTTCTGGAAAGAGGTGAAAAATAATTGTGAGTATTATCATTGTATTTTGCAAGTGTGGAAGAACATCAGATAAAATGTTCCCTGAAAAGCATGGCTCTTCAAATTCCTTAATATTCTAAATATGGCATGTAACATCACAAAAATCAGGGCAGATTTTTATGCCACATGTTTGTGTAGTCCCATATACATCTTTCTGTGTACAGTGCTTGCAACTTTACCATGACTGGACCCAATTTATTATCATTTTGATGATTCCAGTACAATTCTTATATGCTAGATGATCAAACTTTTCTGATCGATTCCACAGTTTCTTTCACAATGCAATCGCATGACCAGAACTCAACTTCATCTTTAAAATTATTCAATACTAAATTCAAAGAAATCTGAAGACAAACACTTCTGTGAATCTTACAAAAAATCCACATGGGCTAGTTATGTGTATTCTCTCAAAGTCAATTTTGATCTGTCAAGCTCACCGAGTGTGTTGTGTATTCACAAAGAGCATGTGAATGCTTTATCCAAATGGATTATGTAATGTGCTTCAGTATATACATTCAAACCTGTCTAAGTGGCCACCTCTCTATAGCTGCCATGTATTTTTTCACTCTCTAGAAATAAAATTGTGTGGTATTACCTCATCTGTCTACAATGGCCAGATTTTTTCTGTTTCCCTTGGGTGACCAAAATAGGCAGGTTAGACTGTTTTTGTGTGAATGAGGCACAAAAACGACTAGGGTAAGACCCTTCATCTAATGAGAACATGTTTAGAATCGATGGATGGTATTCTTGAAAGCGGACTAACTTTAGTCCACGGTTTAATCCACTGACTAAGTATGGAATGCCAAGTGTCCATATGAATATATTTTTGAATAATTTGATGTGTCCTAAATTACCATGATAACATAAATATATCATAGTTACATTGTTGTTTAATTAATTATGTTAATACATTTTATTTTAATTAAGTGACAGATTAAATTATTTAAAAACATATTCATATGGACACTTGGTATTCCATATTTAGTTGGTGGATTAAACCATGGACTAAAGTTAGTCCACTTTGGGGAATACCACTCAATGACTTTTGATCATATGATCTACAAGGTGTCCACTCTGTGAGAAACACATCTTACATTCATAGCACTCGTAAGGTTTCTCACCAGTATGTATCCTGAGGTGGATGTTGGCGGCGCTCTTGTCCGTGAACTGCTTCTGACAGACATTGCATTCGTAGCGCTTGATGCCCTTGTGGGTGTTCATGTGCCGCTTCATAGAGCTTCGGTCCCTGAACTGCCTCCCGCAGTCCTCACACGTATATGGCTTCTCTCCCGTATGGATGGTGGAATGGCTGACGAGGTAAGCTTTCCTGGAGAAGCGCTTCTGGCAGACGTCGCACTCGTAGCGCTTCTCTTCGTCATGGATGGCACCGTGTTTCTGGAGTGTCTTCTTTGTCTTGAAGAACTTCTCGCAGACCTCACACTGGAATTCCTTGTTCTCGGTGGTGACAACGTCTTCCTGGAGGACCACCTCTGTGACCTTGTCCATCATGACCTGAGCGGCCATCATGGTCTGAGCCAGAGCTTGAGAGGCAACGCGATGTTCCGCTTCATGCTCCACCAAGTGAGCTGTCAGGTTCTCCTGTCCAAAGATTTCCTTGCTACATACCCCACACTCAAACATGGACTTTTTGCGATGGGTCTTGGCATGCCGCCTCATGTTGGTGGCCGTCCAGAACATCTTCCCGCAGAACTCGCAGGAGTGCGACTTCTGCCCTGTGTGCATCTTAACATGAGAGTTGAGGGCGCTTTTGTCTGCAAAGGCTCGATCGCAGGTCTCGCACTTGTAGGGCTTCAGGCCAGAATGGATGATCTTGTGCATTCGGAGAGTACCCGGCTCGGTGAAAGCTTTGTGGCATGTCTCGCACTCGTAGGGTTTCTCTCCAGTGTGCACACGGACGTGGTTGATAAGACGAGGTTTCGTTGGGAAGGCCTTGCCACAAAGAGTACAGCAGAAGGATTTCTCGCCTGTATGAATCCTATTGTGGGTTTGGTAACTGGCACGGGTCTTCAGGACTTTGTTGCAGATGGTGCAGGTGAAGGATCTCTCTGGAGGCTTCTTTGGCTTGATGCCCTGGTGGAGCTTCATGTGGGCATTCAGGAAGTTCTTTCGTACAAACTTCCGAGGGCAAAGCTCACACTCAAATGGCCTGTCTCCTGCGTGCATCCGCCTATGTAGGTTCAGGTATGATTTGTCACGGAAGGACTTTCCACACAGATCACACAAGAAGGGCTTTGCTCCAGTGTGAATGGATTTGTGCCTACGCAGGGAAGTCATGTCGGAGAACTTCTTCTCGCAGAGCGTGCAGCCAAAGGGCTTCTCACCCGTGTGAACTCTTCTGTGACGTTCTAGATAAGCCTTCTGGGCAAAGCTGTTGTTGCATATGTCACACTTGAACGTCTCAACCACTTTCTTAGGTCTGGAAACCTTGACCGATATAGGAACATACTCATCATCTCCATTCTCCAGTTCCTTATGGGTCAGCTTGTGTTCCTTCAGCTCCTCTTTCGCTTCAAACTCCACTTGACAGACGCGACATTTGAACACCCTCTTGACGTTGGGGATGATAACTGGACCATCTTCGGAGCTAACAACCTCTCCCTCAGCCTCATTACCCTCTTCCATCTTGACCTTGTGTACCTTCTTCTGGTGCTGGGTTCGCTGACCCTTCTGTCTGAAACCGCTTATCGCAGAAGGCACATTTGAAAGGCTTCTCTGCTGAGTGCACCCTCATGTGTGAGGCACACGCACTTTGGTCACTGAAAGCCTTATCACAGAAGCCACAGTTGTAAGGTTTCTGTCCGGTGTGTATCCGTTCATGCCTCCTGAGGGACTTCAAATTGTAAAAGGTTTTATCACACACCGAGCACTTCGGTCCTTGACCCGTGTGCAGTTTCCGGTGATATTTAAGGCTGATGGGCGTTGAGAAAACTTTGTTGCATACTTCACATGCATAGACCTTTCCTCTCTCGTGTTTCTTGCGATGGATGGTGAAGGTACGCAGATTGGGAAACTTCTGCTCACATATAGGGCACTTAAAGACTTTAGATTTCTTGACACCATCGGTCACTTCATCTTCTTTATCAGCCTTGTTCACAAACTCAGCGTGAGTCTCCATGTGTTTCTCCCGCTCGTACTTGTAAATGAATGAGTCAGTGCAGAAGGGGCAGGTGAATTTCTTTCCACATTTCCCAGACTTTTTATGCTTTTCGAGACCACTTGGGCTGAGGAATGCTTTGGAGCAACTCTCGCAACGCAGGAGATTTTCTTCCTTGTGGACCTGCCCCCCGTGAGTGAGACGATGGGTCCTCATCTGGAAGCCGGTATAGAACTTCTTCAGGCAGACGTCGCATTCCACCTGCTTGTCACCTGCATGATCGACGTTTCTTGTGGCTCTTCAACGAGGAGCCATCGCTGAATCTCATATCGCACAGATCGCATCTGTACGGCTTGGTGCCTTTGTGGATGATGGTGTGTCGCCTCAGGGCGCCGTGGCTCTTGAAGGTCTTGTCACACTCGGTGCATTGATAAGGACGCTGTCCCGTGTGGGTGTTGAGGTGTTCCTTGAGGATCCAGGATGTCCTGAAGGTCTTAGAACAGTACGTACAGTCCCAGGACGCATGTGTGGATTCATGCCTTGTCAGCTGACGCACGCTCACAAACGATTTCTTGCAAACGGGGCAATGTTTACTCTTATCGTTGCCTCCCTTCTTCTCAATCATGGCATCCTCTTCTGTCTTTGCATCCTCCTCCTCCTCACTGCTTTCAGACTGTGGTTCCTCTTCAACCGTTATGTGCAGCATTCTCTGATGCATCTTCAGACCTCTTAGTGAAGCACACGATCGGGAACACCTGTCACAATCAAACTTGGATCCTTTCTTCTTCGCTGCTAACGGTTCCTCCCAGTCGATATCATCAGGGTCATTCCCTCCATCTCCAACATCGTCATCATCCTCGTCATCATCCACAATCTGTAACTGTTTCTGACCTTTGGGGGGTAATGCAGGGACTTTCCCTTCATCGACTTCCTTCATGCTCATCCTCTCGCTCAGGTCTTCCTTCTCGTGCACAACCATGTGGAAGGTGAGGTAGCTCTTCTTGGTGAACGTGGAGCCACAGATAGCACACATGAACATGGTCACCTGACTGTGCATCTTCATATGCCTCTGGAGAAGTGCCTCATCCTCAAAACACGCCCCACACTCGTCGCACTTCGCAAGGGAGTGCTTCTGACGCATGTGCTTCAGGCGCTTGCCGTCCGTCTCGAAGAACTTGCTGCAGTAGCGACACAGGTAAGGGGCGTGCTACCTGCCGTGAGACTTCTCATGGGCGCGGTTCTGTCGCTCGGTCCGGAACTCTCGCCAGCAGTAGTGGCAGATTTGTTTGGGCGAGTCTGGGGTCTTAACTGCAATTTTGACTGGGGTCTCTTTCCTAGGGGTAGTACTTGACGCCGCGGTTTCAATGATCTTCACACTGGAATCACTGTCTGGTATTTCTGCAAAGCAATAGCCAATAGACGATAATTGAAATCCATTGAATATCTTCTTTCACAGTGTTTAACTAACTTCATATTTATTAATATGAATTGGGAACTTTAAGAAATCCATGATCAATGTAATGTTAAACAAATTTGGCTGGGCATTAGGACATCAGACTGGTCTATTGCATTTGTATTCAACTTGGCAATTTTAACTTTAATTTAATATATTGGGAAGTTTTTTTTCCAAGGAAGAAATGTTTAGGTCTTATCTGAAACAATGGATTATACTCAATATTTAAACTTTGCACCTCACTCAAGATAGATTAATGATTGGAATTTATAAGCCAGACCTGCCAACCTCTGGAGTTCAAAAACTGTATTCTTTAATCCCAAAAGTTGCATTTTACTGACAAAAGTTGCGTTCTTAAAAATAAACACGGACTGTTTCGCGGATCAATGCATTTTACAATTCCTACATACAGGAAGAATTTTTTTTATGGATCATTGGTTGAATATGCATGATTCCGTCACGACTGTTGTGTTCGATGAACCAATGTACATCCCCAAATTGCCGATGTGAGATGCTTGTAGGATACCTTACAGGACAGAATGGACTTTTTGCCATTGAAAATTCCACACACACAGAAAACAGAAAAATTATATTAAAAAATATTCATTGAAAAAAAAAAAATATATATATATATATATATATTAAAAATAAAATAATATATATTTTTTTTAATTGTATTTTATTGAGGAAAATCGTACTGTCGTATTTGCTTCTAAAAATCGTACAAAATATGACTAAATCGTACTGGTTGGCAGGTCTGATAAGCCTAGTCTCAAATTAAAGGATTAACTGTCAGTTTCTTTCGAAAACATCATTACTTGGAAATGTCAAAGTTTACCTTGAACTTCTAGAGAGCTTGACCTCGGCTCTGCATTGGTTTGAGGTTGGTCTTCAGGAATCATGGTATCCGCGCTCTGATTGGTCATCTCAGACACCAATATGATGGTATCTGCATTCTCATTGGTCAACCCGGCTTCTGGTGTCATGGTATCTGCACTCTGATTGGTCATCTCAGACACCAGTAGGACAGGATCTGCATTCTCATTGGTCAACCCAGCTTTTGGTGTCATGCTATTTGCGCTCTGATTGGTCATCTCAGACACCAGTATGACAGGATCTTCATTCTCATTGGTCAACCCAGCTTTTGGTGTCATGGTATCTGCACTCTCATTGGTCAACTCGGCTTCAAGCATGACAGTATCCATGTCCTGATTGGTTGGTTGTGCATCTTCACCCATCGTTTCTAAATTGAGATTGGTCGACTCTGCTTCGGGAAGGGAGGAACCAGGGAAAGTGGATGAATGTCTGGTGCCGTCGATCTCATCCCTCTCAACAATCTGAACAAAGCTTTCTGTACGGGTTGGTTGAAAGATAGAGGGAGAGAGAGAGAGAGAGAAAGAGCGTGAGACATTATAGCCTCATTCATATGTAACGACATAAGTATCATATACTTCACGTTTCAGTATCTAATAACATACCAAAGAGCCTCTCTTTCGTATCAATTGTGGCAAGAAGTAGGTGCAAACAGACCAAACCGAAAGTGAGAGTTAACTTTCAAAGCCTGGCCAATAAAGAGGAGCATGACGTCATCAATGGCCGGTATTGGAATTGCACCAGTAATAGAAACTCATGCATGGACGAGAAGGAATTTTACTATCGAAAACAAATGATTACGATTTCAAAGGAAATGGTCTATAAGGCAATTGACCTAATTATTATTCAGTAGATACAAAAGCCTAGGCAGGTCCGGTTGAGTGGGGAGGGGGGGGGGGGAGGGGAGGGGGAGGGGGAGGGGGAGGGGGTCTAATCTTCCCGTATTAACGAAAGCGTATTTTTATTTTGTTAGTTTGTACTTGGCCTCTCACACGATCATACATGACCATCAATGTATGGACAGAGGCGTGACAATTGTGTGTCTTGTTTTATTGAATTTTAAATAAGTTTGTCTTTTATACTGCACTTTAATGATACATCAACTATTTTTCAGCCAAATATTCGAGTAATCTTTTATTTCCACATTATAAACTTGTTGTTTACTTTTTGAAAGTGTGGTTTTGATTTGCTATGGATAGGATATGTACTTTATCGACTCATTATTTTGTTTTTGTTTTATTAATCAATAATCCTATTTTAAGAACACTTTTTCTTATCCATTGCAGATATTGTACAATTAGTCCCTAGACTATTTTAAATATCATCAATGAACAGTAAATTATTATACATTTACTGTTTATAGATGTTTTTTTTAATAGTTTCTAGGTGTAAACTTTTTTGACTCACACTGTATATCTCAAATTTCTATTGTAAATTGATATGTCCGTCTGTGTAATATTTATTAGTGGGACGAATTCGCCTATACCTAAATGTTTGAAACTCCTTCTGAACATATTATGCAATCTACTATTCATTAAATGAAACATAAACATAAACATTGGTTTATCTTCTTTAAGAAATTACATAATGATGAGTATTTTTTTCACGATTGTTATTTTTATCACATCTTACCATTAAGCCAACAGGATGATAATGTCATTTTTTTTGTTTTTAACGTAGGCCTACCTTTTTTTTTTTTTCTTCACATGGGTCTCTGATAAAGTGCACTAAACAAACGAGGTGGGGAAAATGGGCGGACATTCCATTGTAAATATGTAAAAGAAGTTTTCAAAGAACATAAATTAAGAAATGAGTGCTTGTATCCATTTTGGTCCTTTGATACCCACTCGTAGCCGGGATGACACAGTCGTGGACTAAGTCTTGTGGTTAAAACGAATCAGAGAGTTTTTGTTTATGTATATGGGAGAAATTTTCGGTTTGCTTTCTGCTAGTAACCATGACATTATTGTGTACAATGTTCTCAGTAATTGGGTTATAATGCTTCCTGATGTAAGCCGGAGACAGCGGAGCCGGGGGAGGGGTGGGGACAGGGGGCACTGTGCCCCCAAACTTTTTCAAATACCCTAAACTACCCCCTTTGCTATAGGAAAGGTGCCCCCTTTTACTTCAGATAAGTGCCCCCCCCCCTTTTTTTTTCTTTTACTTTGACATGTGCTCCTTTTCTTTTCTAATAAGTGTCCTTTTTATCTTTGTGCTAACGTGCTCATTTAAAGCGACTATGAGCAGCCTTTTCTTCAATTTCACCCAAAGGTCGCTGGCATGTTATGTTAAAGGGAGTCTCTCGTCAATTTGCATGTGCAGAAGACAGTAATTCTCTGACACCAGACTTGGTGGATACAAATCATTAACGTGTGTACAGGTACTAGGTCTGCACACAGCGAACCCGTAGGGCAAATAAAAAAATACCGCCTCGTCTCTCGGAGAGTCTTCGGGTGAATGAAAAGTGAGATAATGACTGAAACTGAAGGCTAATCCTGGTGATTGGCAGCATCTATTCTTGGGTAAACACCCAAACGGTGTTAAATTCCCCATTAGAGCTAACTACTGATACTGTTTTCACACTGGCAATATTTGCTTAACCCCGTACTATAGGTGGGGTTAAAGGGTATTTTAACCCCACCTATAGTCCGGGGTTAAGCGTATTCCACTTTCTTTTCACACTGGCAAAATGTTGCTTAACCCCGCACTATAGGTGGGGTTAAAGGAGGGGTTTAGCCCCACCTATAGTCCGGGGTTAAGTCTATTCCACTTTCTGTTCAGACTCGTAATTACCAAAGTGGGCTAACCCCACCTATAGTAAGGGTTAACTAACCCTGTAAAATAGCAGGGCTAACCTCGCAATTGTGGTGCTAACTCCTGCTAACTCCGCAATTGCGGTGCCAAGCAAATGAATGAGAACAGAAACGAAAAATAGTCCGGGACTACGCAGTGAAGCGAATTAATGAATTCCATGGCCATGGCTAGTCCGGGGTTCAGGATAGTACGGGGCTAAGCAAAGTACGGGGCTAAGCAAAACAAGTGTGAAAAGAGTATGAGTGTCTTTAATATCATTTTGTTTCTGATTAAAGATCTTTTCAGTCTTTAATGATTAGGATCGTTTTTTCCCTCTTTTATAAGATGCAATTTTTTTTGCACGGCGACCTCACAAATCTTAAATTGTTTCCTCGTTCGCTTCGCTCGCTCGCAAATAAATATCCAGACCATCACACCCAACTGCAAAGTATGATACTTAAGCAGTATCTTGGACCATGTAAAGAGAGAAACAAACATTGAAATCATCTCTGATACTCTAATCACAATGTAGGGATATAAGGGCCTAGCAATGTCTTTAAAAAAAGAGTATATTTTCGCTTTGATGTTTCCATTTGTAGTTGCCCCTTTTTTATTTTACAGAAAGTGCCCTTTTTTGTTGGTGCCATCCCCCTTGAAAGATGCTCCGGCGCCCCTGATGTAAGGTGTCGTGCATATAATACATTTTGGATGGAAATGATAGTGTTCCACTTATCAAAACATGCTATGCTCTTGATGTAAGTGATTCCATTTGGCTATTACATATCAGCTTCAAATATCACTTCTACAAAGAGATAATGTATTTTAAATACAAAAAAAATATATAATAAAAAACGGATTTCCTTTCACACGGTAGGAAATCCTTGAGTGCCCTTTCCCTAAACAGAGTCGACCAAAAAACGACGCCCCTCGCACTCCCCTTTTGGATTGTTTGGTACTTTTTTTTTTCTTTATTATTTCATGGACATAAATAAACTTTATACTCCCACAATAAACTTTATACTCCTACGGGTGAATGGCATTCATTCCGTTTTCAGTTTGTCCACGTTTTTTTTCTCACTATAAACACATTTTCTGAAAGGATTAACAGAAACCAATGGCGTAGCTCCTGTATCGGGTCACTAGGATAGCTGCCCTCCCAAAAAGATTGAATTAAGGGAGAGAAAGAACTGGGGTTAGAGATAGAGAGAGGGGAAAGGATTGAGAGAGAGAGGGGAGGAGTGAGAGAAAGAGAGGGAGAGAGAGAGAGAGAGAGAGAGAGAGAGAGAAGGGAAGGGATAAGGGTACTAGAGAGAAGAGAGGCATACGAGAGGTATATAGCCGTAATAAGAGAGAGGGGGAGGGGGAGGAGGGGAGAGGGAGAGGGAGCAAGAGGGACAGAGGGAGGCAAACAGACAGTCATAGAATCGGAGAAATGAAATGGAGATTGGAAATAATTTTGAGAAGAAGATTATATTAATACCACATC